>NC_090932.1:1281153788-1281778788 GCF_040938575.1 Ambystoma mexicanum | reverse complement strand
TCTGATGTAGTGCCTATGCATACACATCTAATCTTCAAACTGACTAAAAGTGATAGTGTATCCAAACAGAAGGAAGCATGTAGTGTCTATGCATGCACATCTAATCTGATGTAGTGCCTATGCATACACATCTAATCTTCAAACTGACTAAAAGTGATAGTGTATCCAAACAGAAGGAAGCATGTAGTGTCTATGCATGCACATCTAATCTGATGTAGTGCCTATGCATACACATCTAATCTTCAAACTGACTAAAAGTGATAGTGTATCCAAACAGAAGGAAGGATGTAGTGTCTATGCATGCATATCTAATCTGATGTAGTGCCTATGCATACACATCTAATCTTCAAACTGACTAAAAGTGATAGTGTATCCAAACAGAAGGAAGGATGTAGTGTCTATGCATGCATATCTAATCTGATGGAGTGCCTATGCATACACATCTAAACTTCAAACTGACTAAAAGTGATAGTGTATCCAAACAGAAGGAAGCATGTAGTGTCTATGCATGCACATCTAATCTTCAAACTGACTAAAAGTGATAGTGTATCCAAACAGAAGGAAGGATGTAGTGTCTATGCATGCACATCTAATCTTCAAACGGACTAAAAGTGATAGTGTATCCAAACAGAAGGAAGGATGTAGTGTATATGCATGCACATCTAATCTTCAAACTGACTAAAATTGATAGTGTATCCAAACAGAAGGAAGGATGTAGTGTCTATGCATGCACATCTAATCTGATGTAGTGCCTATGCATACACATCTAATCTTCAAACTGACTAAAAGTGATAGTGTATCCAAACAGAAGGAAGGATGTAGTGTCTATGCATGCACATCTAATCTTCAAACTGACTAAAAGTGATAGTGTATCCAAACAGAAGGAAGGATGTAGTGTCTATGCATGCACATCTAATCTGATGTAGTGTCTATGCATACACATCTAATCTTCAAACTGACTAAAAGTGATGGTGTATCCAAACAGAAGGAAGGATGTAGTGTCTATGCATGCACATCTAATCTGATGTAGTGTCTATGCATACAGATCTAATCTTCAAAATGACTAAAAGTGATAGTGTAGGATGTAGTGCCTATGCATACACATCTAATCTGATGTAGTGTCTATGCATACACATCTAATCTTCAAACTGACTAAAAGTGATAGTGTATCCAAACAGAAGGAAGGATGTAGTGTATATGCATGCACATCTAATCTGATGTAGTGCCTATGCATACACATCTAATCTTCAAACTGACTAAAAGGGATAGTGTATCCAAACAGAAGGAAGGATGTAGTGTCTATGCATGCACATCTAATCTGATGTAGTGCCTATGCATACACATCTAATCTTCAAACTGACTAAAAGTGATAGTGTATCCAAACAGAAGGAAGCATGTAGTGTCTATGCATGCACATCTAATCTGATGTAGTGCCTATGCATACACATCTAATCTTCAAACTGACTAAAAGTGATAGTGTATCCAAACAGAAGGAAGCATGTAGTGTCTATGCATGCACATCTAATCTGATGTAGTGCCTATGCATACACATCTAATCTTCAAACTGACTAAAAGTGATAGTGTATCCAAACAGAAGGAAGGATGTAGTGTCTATGCATGCATATCTAATCTGATGTAGTGCCTATGCATACACATCTAATCTTCAAACTGACTAAAAGTGATAGTGTATCCAAACAGAAGGAAGGATGTAGTGTCTATGCATGCATATCTAATCTGATGGAGTGCCTATGCATACACATCTAAACTTCAAACTGACTAAAAGTGATAGTGTATCCAAACAGAAGGAAGCATGTAGTGTCTATGCATGCACATCTAATCTTCAAACTGACTAAAAGTGATAGTGTATCCAAACAGAAGGAAGGATGTAGTGTCTATTCATGCACATCTAATCTGATGTAGTGCCTATGCATACACGTCTAATCTTCAAACTGACTAAAAGTGATAGTGTATCCAAACAGAAGGAAGGATGTAGTGTCTATGCATGCACATCTAATCTGATGTAGTGCCTATGCATACACGTCTAATCTTCAAACTGACTAAAAGTGATAGTGTATCCAAACAGAAGGAAGGATGCAGTGTCTATGCATGCACATCTAATCTAATGTAGTGCCTGTGCATACACATCTAATCTTCAAACTGACTAAAAGTGATAGTGTATCCAAACAGAAGGAAGCATGTAGTGTCTATGCATGCACATCTAATCTTCAAACTGACTAGAAGTGATAGTGTATCCAAACAGAAGGAAGGATGTAGTGTCTATGCATGCACATCTAATCTGATGTAGTGCCTATGCATACACGTCTAATCTTCAAACTGACTAAAAGTGATAGTGTATCCAAACAGAAGGAAGGATGTAGTGTCTATGCATGCACATCTAATCTGATTTAGTGTCTATGCATACACATCTAATCTTCAAACTGACTAAAGGTGATAGTGTATCCAAACAGAAGGAAGGATGTAGTGTCTATGCATGCACATCTAATCTGATGTAGTGCCTATGCATACACATCTAATCTTCAAACTGACTAAAGGTGATAGTGTATCCAAACAGAAGGAAGGATGTAGTGTCTATGCATGCACATCTAATCTTCAAACGGACTAAAAGTGATAGTGTATCCAAACAGAAGGAAGGATGTAGTGTATATGCATGCACATCTAATCTTCAAACTGACTAAAATTGATAGTGTATCCAAACAGAAGGAAGGATGTAGTGTCTATGCATGCACATCTAATCTGATGTAGTGCCTATGCATACACATCTAATCTTCAAACTGACTAAAAGTGATAGTGTATCCAAACAGAAGGAAGGATGTAGTGTCTATGCATGCACATCTAATCTTCAAACTGACTAAAAGTGATAGTGTATCCAAACAGAAGGAAGGATGTAGTGTCTATGCATGCACATCTAATCTGATGTAGTGTCTATGCATACACATCTAATCTTCAAACTGACTAAAAGTGATGGTGTATCCAAACAGAAGGAAGGATGTAGTGTCTATGCATGCACATCTAATCTGATGTAGTGTCTATGCATACAGATCTAATCTTCAAAATGACTAAAAGTGATAGTGTAGGATGTAGTGCCTATGCATACACATCTAATCTGATGTAGTGTCTATGCATACACATCTAATCTTCAAACTGACTAAAAGTGATAGTGTATCCAAACAGAAGGAAGGATGTAGTGTATATGCATGCACATCTAATCTGATGTAGTGCCTATGCATACACATCTAATCTTCAAACTGACTAAAAGGGATAGTGTATCCAAACAGAAGGAAGGATGTAGTGTCTATGCATGCACATCTAATCTGATGTAGTGCCTATGCATACACATCTAATCTTCAAACTGACTAAAAGTGATAGTGTATCCAAACAGAAGGAAGCATGTAGTGTCTATGCATGCACATCTAATCTGATGTAGTGCCTATGCATACACATCTAATCTTCAAACTGACTAAAAGTGATAGTGTATCCAAACAGAAGGAAGCATGTAGTGTCTATGCATGCACATCTAATCTGATGTAGTGCCTATGCATACACATCTAATCTTCAAACTGACTAAAAGTGATAGTGTATCCAAACAGAAGGAAGGATGTAGTGTCTATGCATGCATATCTAATCTGATGGAGTGCCTATGCATACACATCTAATCTTCAAACTGACTAAAAGTGATAGTGTATCCAAACAGAAGGAAGGATGTAGTGTCTATGCATGCATATCTAATCTGATGGAGTGCCTATGCATACACATCTAATCTTCAAACTGACTAAAAGTGATAGTGTATCCAAACAGAAGGAAGGATGTAGTGTCTATGCATGCACATCTAATCTGATGTAGTGTATATGCATACACATCTAATCTTCAAAGTGACTAAAAGTGATAGTGTATCCAAACAGAAGGAAGGATGTAGTGTCTATGCATGCACATCTAATCTGATGTAGTGCCTATGCATACACATCTAATCTTCAAACTGACTAAAAGTGATAGTGTATCCAAACAGAAGGAAGGATGTAGTGTCTATGCATGCACATCTAATCTGATGTAGTGTATATGCATACACATCTAATCTTCAAACTGACTAAAAGTGATGGTGTATCCAAACAGAAGGAAGGATGTAGTGTCTATGCATGCACATCTAATCTGATGTAGTGTCTATGCATACACATCTAATCTTCAAACTGACTAAAAGTGATAGTGTATCCAAACAGAAGGAAGGATGTAGTGTCTATGCATGCACATCTAATCTGATGTAGTGTCTATGCATACACATCTAATCTTCAAACTGACTAAAAGTGATAGTGTATCCAAACAGAAGGAAGGATGTAGTGTCTATGCATGCATATCTAATCTGATGGAGTGCCTATGCATACACATCTAAAGTTCAAACTGACTAAAAGTGATAGTGTATCCAAACAGAAGGAAGGATGTAGTGTCTATGCATGCATATCTAATCTGATGGAGTGCCTATGCATACACATCTAATCTTCAAACTGACTAAAAGTGATAGTGTATCCAAACAGAAGGAAGGATGTAGTGTCTATGCATGCACATCTAATCTGATGTAGTGTATATGCATACACATCTAATCTTCAAAGTGACTAAAAGTGATAGTGTATCCAAACAGAAGGAAGGATGTAGTGTCTATGCATGCACATCTAATCTGATGTAGTGCCTATGCATACACATCTAATCTTCAAACTGACTAAAAGTGATAGTGTATCCAAACAGAAGGAAGGATGTAGTGTCTATGCATGCACATCTAATCTGATGTAGTGTATATGCATACACATCTAATCTTCAAACTGACTAAAAGTGATGGTGTATCCAAACAGAAGGAAGGATGTAGTGTCTATGCATGCACATCTAATCTGATGTAGTGTCTATGCATACACATCTAATCTTCAAACTGACTAAAAGTGATAGTGTATCCAAACAGAAGGAAGGATGTAGTGTCTATGCATGCACATCTAATCTGATGTAGTGTCTATGCATACACATCTAATCTTCAAACTGACTAAAAGTGATAGTGTATCCAAACAGAAGGAAGGATGTAGTGTCTATGCATGCATATCTAATCTGATGGAGTGCCTATGCATACACATCTAAAGTTCAAACTGACTAAAAGTGATAGTGTATCCAAACAGAAGGAAGCATGTAGTGTCTATGCATGCACATCTAATCTTCAAACTGACTAAAAGTGATAGTGTATCCAAACAGAAGGAAGGATGTAGTGTCTATTCATGCACATCTAATCTGATGTAGTGCCTATGCATACACGTCTAATCTTCAAACTGACTAAAAGTGATAGTGTATCCAAACAGAAGGAAGGATGTAGTGTCTATGCATGCACATCTAATCTGATGTAGTGCCTGTGCATACACGTCTAATCTTCAAACTGACTAAAAGTGATAGTGTATCCAAACAGAAGGAAGGATGCAGTGTCTATGCATGCACATCTAATCTAATGTAGTGCCTGTGCATACACATCTAATCTTCAAACTGACTAAAGGTGATAGTGTATCCAAACAGAAGGAAGGATGTAGTGTCTATGCATGCATATCTAATCTGATGTAGTGTATATGCATACACATCTAATCTTCAAACTGACTAAAAGTGATAGTGTATCCAAACAGAAGGAAGGATGTAGTGTCTATGCATGCATATCTAATCTGATGGAGTGCCTATGCATACACATCTAATCTTCAAACTGACTAAAAGTGATAGTGTATCCAAACAGAAGGAAGGATGTAGTGTCTATGCATGCACATCTAATCTGATGTAGTGTATATGCATACACATCTAATCTTCAAAGTGACTAAAAGTGATAGTGTATCCAAACAGAAGGAAGGATGTAGTGTCTATGCATGCACATCTAATCTGGTGTAGTGCCTATGCATACACATCTAATCTTCAAACTGACTAAAAGTGATAGTGTATCCAAACAGAATGAAGGATGTAGTGTCTATGCATGCACATCTAATCTGATGTAGTGTCTATGCATACACATCTAATCTTCAAACTGACTAAAAGTGATGGTGTATCCAAACAGAAGGAAGGATGTAGTGTCTATGCATGCACATCTAATCTGATGTAGTGTCTATGCATACACATCTAATCTTCAAACTGACTAAAAGTGATAGTGTATCCAAACAGAAGGAAGGATGTAGTGTCTATGCATGCACATTTAATCTGATGTAGTGTCTATGCATACACATCTAATCTTCAAACTGACTAAAAGTGATAGTGTATCCAAACAGAAGGAAGGATGTAGTGTCTATGCATGCATATCTAATCTGATGGAGTGCCTATGCATACACATCTAAACTTCAAACTGACTAAAAGTGATAGTGTATCCAAACAGAAGGAAGCATGTAGTGTCTATGCATGCACATCTAATCTTCAAACTGACTAAAAGTGATAGTGTATCCAAACAGAAGGAAGGATGTAGTGTCTATTCATGCACATCTAATCTGATGTAGTGCCTATGCATACACGTCTAATCTTCAAACTGACTAAAAGTGATAGTGTATCCAAACAGAAGGAAGGATGTAGTGTCTATGCATGCACATCTAATCTGATGTAGTGCCTATGCATACACGTCTAATCTTCAAACTGACTAAAAGTGATAGTGTATCCAAACAGAAGGAAGGATGCAGTGTCTATGCATGCACATCTAATCTAATGTAGTGCCTGTGCATACACATCTAATCTTCAAACTGACTAAAAGTGATAGTGTATCCAAACAGAAGGAAGCATGTAGTGTCTATGCATGCACATCTAATCTTCAAACTGACTAGAAGTGATAGTGTATCCAAACAGAAGGAAGGATGTAGTGTCTATGCATGCACATCTAATCTGATGTAGTGCCTATGCATACACGTCTAATCTTCAAACTGACTAAAGGTGATAGTGTATCCAAACAGAAGGAAGGATGTAGTGTCTATGCATGCACAACTAATCTGATGTAGTGCCTATGCATACACATCTAATCTTCAAACTGACTAAATGTGATAGTGTATCCAAACAGAAGGAAGGATGTAGTGTCTATGCATGCACATCTAATCTTCAAACTGACTAAAATTGATAGTGTATCCAAACAGAAGGAAGGATGTAGTGTCTATGCATGCATATCTAATCTGATGTAGTGCCTATGCATACACATCTAATCTTCAAACTGACTAAAAGTGATAGTGTATCCAAACAGAAGGAAGGATGTAGTGTCTATGCATGCACATCTAATCTTCAAACTGACTAAAAGTGATAGTGTATCCAAACAGAAGGAAGGATGTAGTGTCTATGCATGCACATCTAATCTGATGTAGTGTCTATGCATACACATCTAATCTTCAAACTGACTAAAAGTGATGGTGTATCCAAACAGAAGGAAGGATGTAGTGTCTATGCATGCACATCTAATCTGATGTAGTGTCTATGCATACAGATCTAATCTTCAAAATGACTAAAAGTGATAGTGTAGGATGTAGTGCCTATGCATACACATCTAATCTGATGTAGTGTCTATGCATACACATCTAATCTTCAAACTGACTAAAAGTGATAGTGTATCCAAACAGAAGGAAGGATGTAGTGTATATGCATGCACATCTAATCTGATGTAGTGCCTATGCATACACATTTAATCTTCAAACTGACTAAAAGGGATAGTGTATCCAAACAGAAGGAAGGATGTAGTGTCTATGCATGCACATCTAATCTGATGTAGTGCCTATGCATACACATCTAATCTTCAAACTGACTAAAAGTGATAGTGTATCCAAACAGAAGGAAGCATGTAGTGTCTATGCATGCACATCTAATCTGATGTAGTGCCTATGCATACACATCTAATCTTCAAACTGACTAAAGGTGATAGTGTATCCAAACAGAAGGAAGGATGTAGTGTCTATGCATGCACATCTAATCTTCAAACTGACTAAAAGTGATAGTGTATCCAAACAGAAGGAAGGATGTAGTGTCTATGCATGCACATCTAATCTGATGTAGTGCCTATGCATACACATTTAATCTTCAAACTGACTAAAAGTGATAGTGTATCCAAACAGAAGGAAGGATGTAGTGTCTATGCATGCACATCTAATCTAATGTAGTGCCTATGCATACACATCTAATCTTCAAACTGACTAAAAGTGATAGTGTATCCAAACAGAAGGAAGCATGTAGTGTCTATGCATGCACATCTAATCTGATGTAGTGCCTATGCATACACATCTAATCTTCAAACTGACTAAAAGTGATAGTGTATCCAAACAGAAGGAAGCATGTAGTGTCTATGCATGCACATCTAATCTGATGTAGTGCCTATGCATACACATCTAATCTTCAAACTGACTAAAAGTGATAGTGTATCCAAACAGAAGGAAGCATGTAGTGTCTATGCATGCACATCTAATCTGATGTAGTGCCTATGCATACACATCTAATCTTCAAACTGACTAAAAGTGATAGTGTATCCAAACAGAAGGAAGCATGTAGTATCTATGCATGCACATCTAATCTGATGTAGTGCCTATGCATACACATCTAATCTTCAAACTGACTAAAAGTGATAGTGTATCCAAACAGAAGGAAGGGTGTAGTGTCTATCCATGCACATCTAATCTGATGGAGTGCCTATGCATACACATCTAAACTTCAAACTGACTAAAAGTGATAGTGTATCCAAACAGAAGGAAGCATGTAGTGTCTATGCATGCACATCTAATCTTCAAACTGACTAAAAGTGATAGTGTATCCAAACAGAAGGAAGGATGTAGTGTCTATGCATGCACATCTAATCTGATGTAGTGCCTATGCATACACGTCTAATCTTCAAACTGACTAAAAGTGATAGTGTATCCAAACAGAAGGAAGGATGTAGTGTCTATGCATGCACATCTAATCTGATGTAGTGCCTATGCATACACATCTAATCTTCAAACTGACTAAAGGTGATAGTGTATCCAAACAGAAGGAAGGATGTAGTGTCTATACATACACATCTAATCTTCAAACAGACTAAAAGTGATAGTGTATCCAAACAGAAGGAAGGATGTAGTGTCTATGCATGCACATCTAATCTTCAAACTGACTAAAAGTGATAGTGTATCCAAGCAGAAGGAAGGATGTAGTGTATATGCATGCACATCTAATCTTCAAACTGACTAAAATTGATAGTGTATCCAAACAGAAGGAAGGATGTAGTGTCTATGCATGCACATCTAATCTGATGTAGTGCCTATGCATACACATCTAATCTTCAAACTGACTAAAAGTGATAGTGTATCCAAACAGAAGGAAGGGTGTAGTGTCTATGCATGCACATCTAATCTTCAAACTGACTAAAAGTGATAGTGTATCCAAACAGAAGGAAGGATGTAGTGTCTATGCATGCACATCTAATCTGATGTAGTGTCTATGCATACACATCTAATCTTCAAACTGACTAAAAGTGATGGTGTATCGAAACAGAATGAAGGATGTAGTGTCTATGCATGCACATCTAATCTGATGTAGTGTCTATGCATACAGATCTAATCTTCAAAATGACTAAAAGTGATAGTGTAGGATGTAGTGCCTATGCATACACATCTAATCTGATGTAGTGTCTATGCATACACATCTAATCTTCAAACTGACTAAAAGTGATAGTGTATCCAAACAGAAGGAAGGTTGTAGTGTATATGCCTACACATCTAATCTTCAAACTGACTAAAAGTGATAGTGTCTCCAAACAGAAGGAAGGATGTAGTGTATATGCCTACACATCTAATCTTCAAACTGACTAAAAGTGATAGTGTCTCCAAACAGAAGGAAGGATGTAGTGTATATGCCTACACATCTAATCTTCAAACTGACTAAAAGGGATAGTGTATCCAAACAGAAGGAAGGATGTAGTGTCTATGCATGCACATCTAATCTGATGTAGTGCCTATGCATACACATCTAATCTTCAAACTGACTAAAAGTGATAGTGTATCCAAACAGAAGGAAGCATGTAGTGTCTATGCATGCACATCTAATCTGATGTAGTGCCTATGCATACACATCTAATCTTCAAACTGACTAAAGGTGATAGTGTATCCAAACAGAAGGAAGAATGTAGTGTCTATGCATGCACATCTAATCTTCAAACTGACTAAAAGTGATAGTGTATCCAAACAGAATGAAGGATGTAGTGTCTATGCATGCACATCTAATCTGATGTAGTGCCTGTGCATACACATTTAATCTTCAAACTGACTAAAAGTGATAGTGTATCCAAACAGAAGGAAGCATGTAGTGTCTATGCATGCACATCTAATCTGATGTAGTGCCTATGCATACACATCTAATCTTCAAACTGACTAAAAGTGATAGTGTATCCAAACAGAAGGAAGGATGTAGTGTCTATGCATGCACATCTAATCTGATGTAGTGCCTATGCATACACATCTAATCTTCAAACTGACTAAAAGTGATAGTGTATCCAAACAGAAGGAAGGATGTAGTGTCTATGCATGCACATCTAATCTGATGGAGTGCCTATGCATACACATCTAATCTTCAAACTGACTAAAAGTGATAGTGTATCCAAACAGAAGGAAGGATGTAGTGTCTATGCATGCACATCTAATCTGATGTAGTGCCTATGCATACACATCTAATCTTCAAACTGACTAAAAGTGATAGTGTATCCAAACAGAAGGAAGGATGTAGTGTCTATGCATGCACATCTAATCTGATGGAGTGCCTATGCATACACGTCTAATCTTCAAACTGACTAAAAGTGATAGTGTATCCAAACAGAAGGAAGGATGTAGTGTCTATGCATGCACATCTAATCTGATGTAGTGCCTATGCATACACGTCTAATCTTCAAACTGACTAAAAGTGATAGTGTATCCAAACAGAAGGAAGCATGTAGTGTCTATGCATGCACATCTAATCTGATGTAGTGCCTATGCATACACATCTAATCTTCAAACTGACTAAAAGTGATAGTGTATCCAAACAGAAGGAAGGATGTAGTGTCTATGCATGCACATCTAATCTGATGTAGTGCCTATGCATACACGTCTAATCTTCAAACTGACTAAAAGTGATAGTGTATCCAAACAGAAGGAAGGATGTAGTGTCTATGCATGCACATCTAATCTGATTTAGTGTCTATGCATACACATCTAATCTTCAAACTGACTAAAGGTGATAGTGTATCCAAACAGAAGGAAGGATGTAGTGTCTATGCATGCACATCTAATCTGATGTAGTGCCTATGCATACACATCTAATCTTCAAACTGACTAAAGGTGATAGTGTATCCAAACAGAAGGAAGGATGTAGTGTCTATGCATGCACATCTAATCTTCAAACGGACTAAAAGTGATAGTGTATCCAAACAGAAGGAAGGATGTAGTGTATATGCATGCACATCTAATCTTCAAACTGACTAAAATTGATAGTGTATCCAAACAGAAGGAAGGATGTAGTGTCTATGCATGCACATCTAATCTGATGTAGTGCCTATGCATACACATCTAATCTTCAAACTGACTAAAAGTGATAGTGTATCCAAACAGAAGGAAGGATGTAGTGTCTATGCATGCACATCTAATCTTCAAACTGACTAAAAGTGATAGTGTATCCAAACAGAAGGAAGGATGTAGTGTCTATGCATGCACATCTAATCTGATGTAGTGTCTATGCATACACATCTAATCTTCAAACTGACTAAAAGTGATGGTGTATCCAAACAGAAGGAAGGATGTAGTGTCTATGCATGCACATCTAATCTGATGTAGTGTCTATGCATACAGATCTAATCTTCAAAATGACTAAAAGTGATAGTGTAGGATGTAGTGCCTATGCATACACATCTAATCTGATGTAGTGTCTATGCATACACATCTAATCTTCAAACTGACTAAAAGTGATAGTGTATCCAAACAGAAGGAAGGATGTAGTGTATATGCATGCACATCTAATCTGATGTAGTGCCTATGCATACACATCTAATCTTCAAACTGACTAAAAGGGATAGTGTATCCAAACAGAAGGAAGGATGTAGTGTCTATGCATGCACATCTAATCTGATGTAGTGCCTATGCATACACATCTAATCTTCAAACTGACTAAAAGTGATAGTGTATCCAAACAGAAGGAAGCATGTAGTGTCTATGCATGCACATCTAATCTGATGTAGTGCCTATGCATACACATCTAATCTTCAAACTGACTAAAAGTGATAGTGTATCCAAACAGAAGGAAGCATGTAGTGTCTATGCATGCACATCTAATCTGATGTAGTGCCTATGCATACACATCTAATCTTCAAACTGACTAAAAGTGATAGTGTATCCAAACAGAAGGAAGGATGTAGTGTCTATGCATGCATATCTAATCTGATGGAGTGCCTATGCATACACATCTAATCTTCAAACTGACTAAAAGTGATAGTGTATCCAAACAGAAGGAAGGATGTAGTGTCTATGCATGCACATCTAATCTGATGTAGTGTATATGCATACACATCTAATCTTCAAACTGACTAAAAGTGATAGTGTATCCAAACAGAAGGAAGGATGTAGTGTCTATGCATGCATATCTAATCTGATGGAGTGCCTATGCATACACATCTAATCTTCAAACTGACTAAAAGTGATAGTGTATCCAAACAGAAGGAAGGATGTAGTGTCTATGCATGCACATCTAATCTGATGTAGTGTATATGCATACACATCTAATCTTCAAAGTGACTAAAAGTGATAGTGTATCCAAACAGAAGGAAGGATGTAGTGTCTATGCATGCACATCTAATCTGATGTAGTGCCTATGCATACACATCTAATCTTCAAACTGACTAAAAGTGATAGTGTATCCAAACAGAAGGAAGGATGTAGTGTCTATGCATGCACATCTAATCTGATGTAGTGTATATGCATACACATCTAATCTTCAAACTGACTAAAAGTGATGGTGTATCCAAACAGAAGGAAGGATGTAGTGTCTATGCATGCACATCTAATCTGATGTAGTGTCTATGCATACACATCTAATCTTCAAACTGACTAAAAGTGATAGTGTATCCAAACAGAAGGAAGGATGTAGTGTCTATGCATGCACATCTAATCTGATGTAGTGTCTATGCATACACATCTAATCTTCAAACTGACTAAAAGTGATAGTGTATCCAAACAGAAGGAAGGATGTAGTGTCTATGCATGCATATCTAATCTGATGGAGTGCCTATGCATACACATCTAAAGTTCAAACTGACTAAAAGTGATAGTGTATCCAAACAGAAGGAAGCATGTAGTGTCTATGCATGCACATCTAATCTTCAAACTGACTAAAAGTGATAGTGTATCCAAACAGAAGGAAGGATGTAGTGTCTATTCATGCACATCTAATCTGATGTAGTGCCTATGCATACACGTCTAATCTTCAAACTGACTAAAAGTGATAGTGTATCCAAACAGAAGGAAGGATGTAGTGTCTATGCATGCACATCTAATCTGATGTAGTGCCTGTGCATAAACGTCTAATCTTCAAACTGACTAAAAGTGATAGTGTATCCAAACAGAAGGAAGGATGCAGTGTCTATGCATGCACATCTAATCTAATGTAGTGCCTGTGCATACACATCTAATCTTCAAACTGACTAAAGGTGATAGTGTATCCAAACAGAAGGAAGGATGTAGTGTCTATGCATGCATATCTAATCTGATGTAGTGTATATGCATACACATCTAATCTTCAAACTGACTAAAAGTGATAGTGTATCCAAACAGAAGGAAGGATGTAGTGTCTATGCATGCATATCTAATCTGATGGAGTGCCTATGCATACACATCTAATCTTCAAACTGACTAAAAGTGATAGTGTATCCAAACAGAAGGAAGGATGTAGTGTCTATGCATGCACATCTAATCTGATGTAGTGTATATGCATACACATCTAATCTTCAAAGTGACTAAAAGTGATAGTGTATCCAAACAGCAGGAAGGATGTAGTGTCTATGCATGCACATCTAATCTGATGTAGTGCC
Organism: Ambystoma mexicanum; assembly: GCF_040938575.1. Classification (NCBI taxonomy): domain Eukaryota; kingdom Metazoa; phylum Chordata; class Amphibia; order Caudata; family Ambystomatidae; genus Ambystoma; species Ambystoma mexicanum. The sequence goes on along the minus strand of NC_090932.1, from coordinate 1,281,764,741 downwards.
TATGCATACACATCTAATCTTCAAACTGACTAAAAGTGATAGTGTATCCAAACAGAAGGAAGGATGTAGTGTCTATGCATGCACATCTAATCTGATGTAGTGTCTATGCATACACATCTAATCTTCAAACTGACTAAAAGTGATGGTGTATCCAAACAGAAGGAAGGATGTAGTGTCTATGCATGCACATCTAATCTGATGTAGTGTCTATGCATACACATCTAATCTTCAAACTGACTAAAAGTGATAGTGTATCCAAACAGAAGGAAGGATGTAGTGTCTATGCATGCACATTTAATCTGATGTAGTGTCTATGCATACACATCTAATCTTCAAACTGACTAAAAGTGATAGTGTATCCAAACAGAAGGAAGGATGTAGTGTCTATGCATGCATATCTAATCTGATGGAGTGCCTATGCATACACATCTAAACTTCAAACTGACTAAAAGTGATAGTGTATCCAAACAGAAGGAAGCATGTAGTGTCTATGCATGCACATCTAATCTTCAAACTGACTAAAAGTGATAGTGTATCCAAACAGAAGGAAGGATGTAGTGTCTATTCATGCACATCTAATCTGATGTAGTGCCTATGCATACACGTCTAATCTTCAAACTGACTAAAAGTGATAGTGTATCCAAACAGAAGGAAGGATGTAGTGTCTATGCATGCACATCTAATCTGATGTAGTGCCTATGCATACACGTCTAATCTTCAAACTGACTAAAAGTGATAGTGTATCCAAACAGAAGGAAGGATGCAGTGTCTATGCATGCACATCTAATCTAATGTAGTGCCTGTGCATACACATCTAATCTTCAAACTGACTAAAAGTGATGGTGTATCCAAACAGAAGGAAGGATGTAGTGTCTATGCATGCACATCTAATCTGATGTAGTGTCTATGCATACAGATCTAATCTTCAAAATGACTAAAAGTGATAGTGTAGGATGTAGTGCCTATGCATACACATCTAATCTGATGTAGTGTCTATGCATACACATCTAATCTTCAAACTGACTAAAAGTGATAGTGTATCCAAACAGAAGGAAGGATGGATGTAGTGTATATGCATGCACATCTAATCTGATGTAGTGCCTATGCATACACATCTAATCTTCAAACTGACTAAAAGGGATAGTGTATCCAAACAGAAGGAAGGATGTAGTGTCTATGCATGCACATCTAATCTGATGTAGTGCCTATGCATACACATCTAATCTTCAAACTGACTAAAAGTGATAGTGTATCCAAACAGAAGGAAGCATGTAGTGTCTATGCATGCACATCTAATCTGATGTAGTGCCTATGCATACACATCTAATCTTCAAACTGACTAAAGGTGATAGTGTATCCAAACAGAAGGAAGGATGTAGTGTCTATGCATGCACGTCTAATCTTCAAACTGACTAAAAGTGATAGTGTATCCAAACAGAAGGAAGGATGTAGTGTCTATGCATGCACATCTAATCTGATGTAGTGCCTATGCATACACATTTAATCTTCAAACTGACTAAAAGTGATAGTGTATCCAAACAGAAGGAAGGATGTAGTGTCTATGCATGCACATCTAATCTAATGTAGTGCCTATGCATACACATCTAATCTTCAAACTGACTAAAAGTGATAGTGTATCCAAACAGAAGGAAGCATGTAGTGTCTATGCATGCACATCTAATCTGATGTAGTGCCTATGCATACACATCTAATCTTCAAACTGACTAAAAGTGATAGTGTATCCAAACAGAAGGAAGCATGTAGTGTCTATGCATGCACATCTAATCTGATGTAGTGCCTATGCATACACATCTAATCTTCAAACTGACTAAAAGTGATAGTGTATCCAAACAGAAGGAAGCATGTAGTGTCTATGCATGCACATCTAATCTGATGTAGTGCCTATGCATACACATCTAATCTTCAAACTGACTAAAAGTGATAGTGTATCCAAACAGAAGGAAGCATGTAGTGTCTATGCATGCACATCTAATCTGATGTAGTGCCTATGCATACACATCTAATCTTCAAACTGACTAAAAGTGATAGTGTATCCAAACAGAAGGAAGGGTGTAGTGTCTATCCATGCACATCTAATCTGATGGAGTGCCTATGCATACACATCTAAACTTCAAACTGACTAAAAGTGATAGTGTATCCAAACAGAAGGAAGCATGTAGTGTCTATGCATGCACATCTAATCTTCAAACTGACTAAAAGTGATAGTGTATCCAAACAGAAGGAAGGATGTAGTGTCTATGCATGCACATCTAATCTGATGTAGTGCCTATGCATACACGTCTAATCTTCAAACTGACTAAAAGTGATAGTGTATCCAAACAGAAGGAAGGATGTAGTGTCTATGCATGCACATCTAATCTGATGTAGTGCCTATGCATACACATCTAATCTTCAAACTGACTAAAGGTGATAGTGTATCCAAACAGAAGGAAGGATGTAGTGTCTATACATACACATCTAATCTTCAAACAGACTAAAAGTGATAGTGTATCCAAACAGAAGGAAGGATGTAGTGTCTATGCATGCACATCTAATCTTCAAACTGACTAAAAGTGATAGTGTATCCAAGCAGAAGGAAGGATGTAGTGTATATGCATGCACATCTAATCTTCAAACTGACTAAAATTGATAGTGTATCCAAACAGAAGGAAGGATGTAGTGTCTATGCATGCACATCTAATCTGATGTAGTGCCTATGCATACACATCTAATCTTCAAACTGACTAAAAGTGATAGTGTATCCAAACAGAAGGAAGGGTGTAGTGTCTATGCATGCACATCTAATCTTCAAACTGACTAAAAGTGATAGTGTATCCAAACAGAAGGAAGGATGTAGTGTCTATGCATGCACATCTAATCTGATGTAGTGTCTATGCATACACATCTAATCTTCAAACTGACTAAAAGTGATGGTGTATCGAAACAGAATGAAGGATGTAGTGTCTATGCATGCACATCTAATCTGATGTAGTGTCTATGCATACAGATCTAATCTTCAAAATGACTAAAAGTGATAGTGTAGGATGTAGTGCCTATGCATACACATCTAATCTGATGTAGTGTCTATGCATACACATCTAATCTTCAAACTGACTAAAAGTGATAGTGTATCCAAACAGAAGGAAGGTTGTAGTGTATATGCCTACACATCTAATCTTCAAACTGACTAAAAGTGATAGTGTCTCCAAACAGAAGGAAGGATGTAGTGTATATGCCTACACATCTAATCTTCAAACTGACTAAAAGTGATAGTGTCTCCAAACAGAAGGAAGGATGTAGTGTATATGCCTACACATCTAATCTTCAAACTGACTAAAAGGGATAGTGTATCCAAACAGAAGGAAGGATGTAGTGTCTATGCATGCACATCTAATCTGATGTAGTGCCTATGCATACACATCTAATCTTCAAACTGACTAAAAGTGATAGTGTATCCAAACAGAAGGAAGCATGTAGTGTCTATGCATGCACATCTAATCTGATGTAGTGCCTATGCATACACATCTAATCTTCAAACTGACTAAAGGTGATAGTGTATCCAAACAGAAGGAAGAATGTAGTGTCTATGCATGCACATCTAATCTTCAAACTGACTAAAAGTGATAGTGTATCCAAACAGAATGAAGGATGTAGTGTCTATGCATGCACATCTAATCTGATGTAGTGCCTGTGCATACACATTTAATCTTCAAACTGACTAAAAGTGATAGTGTATCCAAACAGAAGGAAGCATGTAGTGTCTATGCATGCACATCTAATCTGATGTAGTGCCTATGCATACACATCTAATCTTCAAACTGACTAAAAGTGATAGTGTATCCAAACAGAAGGAAGCATGTAGTGTCTATGCATGCACATCTAATCTGATGTAGTGCCTATGCATACACATCTAATCTTCAAACTGACTAAAAGTGATAGTGTATCCAAACAGAAGGAAGGATGTAGTGTCTATGCATGCATATCTAATCTGATGGAGTGCCTATGCATACACATCTAATCTTCAAACTGACTAAAAGTGATAGTGTATCCAAACAGAAGGAAGGATGTAGTGTCTATGCATGCACATCTAATCTGATGTAGTGTATATGCATACACATCTAATCTTCAAACTGACTAAAAGTGATAGTGTATCCAAACAGAAGGAAGGATGTAGTGTCTATGCATGCATATCTAATCTGATGGAGTGCCTATGCATACACATCTAATCTTCAAACTGACTAAAAGTGATAGTGTATCCAAACAGAAGGAAGGATGTAGTGTCTATGCATGCACATCTAATCTGATGTAGTGTATATGCATACACATCTAATCTTCAAAGTGACTAAAAGTGATAGTGTATCCAAACAGAAGGAAGGATGTAGTGTCTATGCATGCACATCTAATCTGATGTAGTGCCTATGCATACACATCTAATCTTCAAACTGACTAAAAGTGATAGTGTATCCAAACAGAAGGAAGGATGTAGTGTCTATGCATGCACATCTAATCTGATGTAGTGTATATTCATACACATCTAATCGTCAAACTGACTAAAAGTGATGGTGTATCCAAACAGAAGGAAGGATGTAGTGTCTATGCATGCACATCTAATCTGATGTAGTGTCTATGCATACACATCTAATCTTCAAACTGACTAAAAGTGATAGTGTATCCAAACAGAAGGAAGGATGTAGTGTCTATGCATGCATATCTAATCTGATGGAGTGCCTATGCATACACATCTAAACTTCAAACTGACTAAAAGTGATAGTGTATCCAAACAGAAGGAAGCATGTAGTGTCTATGCATGCACATCTAATCTTCAAACTGACTAAAAGTGATAGTGTATCCAAACAGAAGGAAGGATGTAGTGTCTATTCATGCACATCTAATCTGATGTAGTGCCTATGCATACACGTCTAATCTTCAAACTGACTAAAAGTGATAGTGTATCCAAACAGAAGGAAGCATGTAGTGTCTATGCATGCACATCTAATCTGATGTAGTGCCTATGCATACACATCTAATCTTCAAACTGACTAAAAGTGATAGTGTATCCAAACAGAAGGAAGCATGTAGTGTCTATGCATGCACATCTAATCTGATGTAGTGCCTATGCATACACATCTAATCTTCAAACTGACTAAAAGTGATAGTGTATCCAAACAGAAGGAAGCATGTAGTGTCTATGCATGCACATCTAATCTGATGTAGTGCCTATGCATACACATCTAATCTTCAAACTGACTAAAAGTGATAGTGTATCCAAACAGAAGGAAGCATGTAGTGTCTATGCATGCACATCTAATCTGATGTAGTACCTATGCATACACATCTAATCTTCAAACTGACTAAAAGTGATAGTGTATCCAAACAGAAGGAAGCATGTAGTGTCTATGCATGCACATCTAATCTGATGTAGTGCCTATGCATACACATCTAATCTTCAAACTGACTAAAAGTGATGGTGTATCCAAACAGAAGGAAGCATGTAGTGTCTATGCATGCACATCTAATCTGATGTAGTGCCTATGCATACACATCTAATCTTCAAACTGACTAAAAGTGATGGTGTATCCAAACAGAAGGAAGGATGTAGTGTCTATGCATGCATATCTAATCTGATGTAGTGCCTATGCATACACATCTAAACTTCAAACTGACTAAAAGTGATAGTGTATCCAAACAGAAGGAAGCATGTAGTGTCTATGCATGCACATCTAATCTTCAAACTGACTAAAAGAGATAGTGTATCCAAACAGAAGGAAGGATGTAGTGTCTATGCATGCACATCTAATCTGATGTAGTGCCTATGCATACACGTCTAATCTTCAAACTGACTAAAAGTGATAGTGTATCCAAACAGAAGGAAGGATGTAGTGTCTATGCATGCACATCTAATCTGATTTAGTGTCTATGCATACACATCTAATCTTCAAACTGACTAAAGGTGATAGTGTATCCAAACAGAAGGAAGGATGTAGTGTCTATGCATACACATCTAATCTGATGAAGTGCCTATGCATACACATCTAATCTTCAAACAGACTAAAAGTGATAGTGTATCCAAACAGAAAGAAGGATGTAGTGTCTATGCATGCACATCTAATCTTCAAACTGACTAAAAGTGATAGTGTATCCAAACAGAAGGAAGGATGTAGTGTATATGCATGCACATCTAATCTTCAAACTGACTAAAATTGATAGTGTATCCAAACAGAAGGAAGGATGTAGTGTCTATGCATGCATATCTAATCTGATGTAGTGCCTATGCATACACATCTAATCTTCAAACTGACTAAAAGTGATAGTGTATCCAAACAGAAGGAAGGATGTAGTGTCTATGCATGCACATCTAATCTTCAAACTGACTAAAAGTGATAGTGTATCCAAACAGAAGGAAGGATGTAGTGTCTATGCATGCACATCTAATCTGATGTAGTGTCTATGCATACAGATCTAATCTTCAAAATGACTAAAAGTGATAGTGTAGGATGTAGTGCCTATGCATACACATCTAATCTGATGTAGTGTCTATGCATACACATCTAATCTTCAAACTGACTAAAAGGGATAGTGTATCCAAACAGAAGGAAGGATGTAGTGTCTATGCATGCACATCTAATCTGATGTAGTGTCTATGCATACACATCTAATCTTCAAACTGACTAAAAGTGATAGTGTATCCAAACAGAAGGAAGGATGTAGTGTCTATGCATGCATATCTAATCTGATGGAGTGCCTATGCATACACATCTAAACTTCAAACTGACTAAAAGTGATAGTGTATCCAAACAGAAGGAAGCATGTAGTGTCTATGCATGCACATCTAATCTTCAAACTGACTAAAAGTGATAGTGTATCCAAACAGAAGGAAGGATGTAGTGTCTATTCATGCACATCTAATCTGATGTAGTGCCTATGCATACACGTCTAATCTTCAAACTGACTAAAAGTGATAGTGTATCCAAACAGAAGGAAGGATGTAGTGTCTATGCATGCACATCTAATCTGATGTAGTGCCTATGCATACACGTCTAATCTTCAAACTGACTAAAAGTGAAAGTGTATCCAAACAGAAGGAAGGATGCAGTGTCTATGCATGCACATCTAATCTAATGTAGTGCCTGTGCATACACATCTAATCTTCAAACTGACTAAAAGTGATAGTGTATCCAAACAGAAGGAAGCATGTAGTGTCTATGCATGCACATCTAATCTTCAAACTGACTAGAAGTGATAGTGTATCCAAACAGAAGGAAGGATGTAGTGTCTATGCATGCACATCTAATCTGATGTAGTGCCTATGCATACACGTCTAATCTTCAAACTGACTAAAAGTGATAGTGTATCCAAACAGAAGGAAGGATGTAGTGTCTATGCATGCACATCTAATCTGATTTAGTGTCTATGCATACACATCTAATCTTCAAACTGACTAAAGGTGATAGTGTATCCAAACAGAAGGAAGGATGTAGTGTCTATGCATGCACATCTAATCTGATGTAGTGCCTATGCATACACATCTAATCTTCAAACTGACTAAAGGTGATAGTGTATCCAAACAGAAGGAAGGATGTAGTGTCTATGCATGCACATCTAATCTTCAAACTGACTAAAAGTGATAGTGTATCCAAACAGAAGGAAGGATGTAGTGTATATGCATGCACATCTAATCTTCAAACTGACTAAAATTGATAGTGTATCCAAACAGAAGGAAGGATGTAGTGTCTATGCATGCACATCTAATCTGATGTAGTGCCTATGCATACACATCTAATCTTCAAACTGACTAAAAGTGATAGTGTATCCAAACAGAAGGAAGGATGTAGTGTCTATGCATGCACATCTAATCTTCAAACTGACTAAAAGTGATAGTGTATCCAAACAGAAGGAAGGATGTAGTGTCTATGCATGCACATCTAATCTGATGTAGTGTCTATGCATACACATCTAATCTTCAAACTGACTAAAAGTGATGGTGTATCCAAACAGAAGGAAGGATGTAGTGTCTATGCATGCACATCTAATCTGATGTAGTGTCTATGCATACAGATCTAATCTTCAAAATGACTAAAAGTGATAGTGTAGGATGTAGTGCCTATGCATACACATCTAATCTGATGTAGTGTCTATGCATACACATCTAATCTTCAAACTGACTAAAAGTGATAGTGTATCCAAACAGAAGGAAGGATGTAGTGTCTATGCATGCACATCTAATCTTCAAACTGACTAAAAGTGATAGTGTATCCAAACAGAAGGAAGGATGTAGTGTCTATGCATGCACATCTAATCTGATGTAGTGCCTATGCATACACATTTAATCTTCAAACTGACTAAAAGTGATAGTGTATCCAAACAGAAGGAAGCATGTAGTGTCTATGCATGCACATCTAATCTGATGTAGTGTCTATGCATGCACATCTAATCTTCAAACTGACTAAAAGTGATAGTGTATCCAAACAGAAGGAAGGATGTAGTGTCTATGCATGCACATCTAATCTGATGTAGTGCCTATGCATACACATTTAATCTTCAAACTGACTAAAAGTGATAGTGTATCCAAACAGAAGGAAGGATGTAGTGTCTATGCATGCACATCTAATCTAATGTAGTGCCTATGCATACACATCTAATCTTCAAACTGACTAAAAGTGATAGTGTATCCAAACAGAAGGAAGCATGTAGTGTCTATGCATGCACATCTAATCTGATGTAGTGCCTATGCATACACATCTAATCTTCAAACTGACTAAAAGTGATAGTGTATCCAAACAGAAGGAAGCATGTAGTGTCTATGCATGCACATCTAATCTGATGTAGTGCCTATGCATACACATCTAATCTTCAAACTGACTAAAAGTGATAGTGTATCCAAACACAAGGAAGCATGTAGTGTCTATGCATGCACATCTAATCTGATGTAGTGCCTATGCATACACATCTAATCTTCAAACTGACTAAAAGTGATAGTGTATCCAAACAGAAGGAAGGGTGTAGTGTCTATCCATGCACATCTAATCTGATGGAGTGCCTATGCATACACATCTAAACTTCAAACTGACTAAAAGTGATAGTGTATCCAAACAGAAGGAAGGATGTAGTGTCTATGCATGCACATCTAATCTGATGTAGTGTATATGCATACACATCTAATCTTCAAAGTGACTAAAAGTGATAGTGTATCCAAACAGAAGGAAGGATGTAGTGTCTATGCATGCACATCTAATCTGATGTAGTGCCTATGCATACACATCTAATCTTCAAACTGACTAAAAGTGATAGTGTATCCAAACAGAAGGAAGGATGTAGTGTCTATGCATGCACATCTAATCTGATGTAGTGTATATGCATACACATCTAATCTTCAAACTGACTAAAAGTGATGGTGTATCCAAACAGAAGGAAGGATGTAGTGTCTATGCATGCACATCTAATCTGATGTAGTGTCTATGCATACACATCTAATCTTCAAACTGACTAAAAGTGATAGTGTATCCAAACAGAAGGAAGGATGTAGTGTCTATGCATGCACATCTAATCTGATGTAGTGTCTATGCATACACATCTAATCTTCAAACTGACTAAAAGTGATAGTGTATCCAAACAGAAGGAAGGATGTAGTGTCTATGCATGCATATCTAATCTGATGGAGTGCCTATGCATACACATCTAAAGTTCAAACTGACTAAAAGTGATAGTGTATCCAAACAGAAGGAAGCATGTAGTGTCTATGCATGCACATCTAATCTTCAAACTGACTAAAAGTGATAGTGTATCCAAACAGAAGGAAGGATGTAGTGTCTATTCATGCACATCTAATCTGATGTAGTGCCTATGCATACACGTCTAATCTTCAAACTGACTAAAAGAGATAGTGTATCCAAACAGAAGGAAGGATGTAGTGTCTATGCATGCACATCTAATCTGATGTAGTGCCTGTGCATACACGTCTAATCTTCAAACTGACTAAAAGTGATAGTGTATCCAAACAGAAGGAAGGATGCAGTGTCTATGCATGCACATCTAATCTAATGTAGTGCCTGTGCATACACATCTAATCTTCAAACTGACTAAAGGTGATAGTGTATCCAAACAGAAGGAAGGATGTAGTGTCTATGCATGCATATCTAATCTGATGTAGTGTATATGCATACACATCTAATCTTCAAACTGACTAAAAGTGATAGTGTATCCAAACAGAAGGAAGGATGTAGTGTCTATGCATGCATATCTAATCTGATGGAGTGCCTATGCATACACATCTAATCTTCAAACTGACTAAAAGTGATAGTGTATCCAAACAGAAGGAAGGATGTAGTGTCTATGCATGCACATCTAATCTGATGTAGTGTATATGCATACACATCTAATCTTCAAAGTGACTAAAAGTGATAGTGTATCCAAACAGAAGGAAGGATGTAGTGTCTATGCATGCACATCTAATCTGATGTAGTGCCTATGCATACACATCTAATCTTCAAACTGACTAAAAGTGATAGTGTATCCAAACAGAAGGAAGGATGTAGTGTCTATGCATGCACATCTAATCTGATGTAGTGTCTATGCATACACATCTAATCTTCAAACTGACTAAAAGTGATGGTGTATCCAAACAGAAGGAAGGATGTAGTGTCTATGCATGCACATCTAATCTGATGTAGTGTCTATGCATACACATCTAATCTTCAAACTGACTAAAAGTGATAGTGTATCCAAACAGAAGGAAGGATGTAGTGTCTATGCATGCACATTTAATCTGATGTAGTGTCTATGCATACACATCTAATCTTCAAACTGACTAAAAGTGATAGTGTATCCAAACAGAAGGAAGGATGTAGTGTCTATGCATGCATATCTAATCTGATGGAGTGCCTATGCATACACATCTAAACTTCAAACTGACTAAAAGTGATAGTGTATCCAAACAGAAGGAAGCATGTAGTGTCTATGCATGCACATCTAATCTTCAAACTGACTAAAAGTGATAGTGTATCCAAACAGAAGGAAGGATGTAGTGTCTATTCATGCACATCTAATCTGATGTAGTGCCTATGCATACACGTCTAATCTTCAAACTGACTAAAAGTGATAGTGTATCCAAACAGAAGGAAGGATGTAGTGTCTATGCATGCACATCTAATCTGATGTAGTGCCTATGCATACACGTCTAATCTTCAAACTGACTAAAAGTGATAGTGTATCCAAACAGAAGGAAGGATGCAGTGTCTATGCATGCACATCTAATCTAATGTAGTGCCTGTGCATACACATCTAATCTTCAAACTGACTAAAAGTGATGGTGTATCCAAACAGAAGGAAGGATGTAGTGTCTATGCATGCACATCTAATCTGATGTAGTGTCTATGCATACAGATCTAATCTTCAAAATGACTAAAAGTGATAGTGTAGGATGTAGTGCCTATGCATACACATCTAATCTGATGTAGTGTCTATGCATACACATCTAATCTTCAAACTGACTAAAAGTGATAGTGTATCCAAACAGAAGGAAGGATGGATGTAGTGTATATGCATGCACATCTAATCTGATGTAGTGCCTATGCATACACATCTAATCTTCAAACTGACTAAAAGGGATAGTGTATCCAAACAGAAGGAAGGATGTAGTGTCTATGCATGCACATCTAATCTGATGTAGTGCCTATGCATACACATCTAATCTTCAAACTGACTAAAAGTGATAGTGTATCCAAACAGAAGGAAGCATGTAGTGTCTATGCATGCACATCTAATCTGATGTAGTGCCTATGCATACACATCTAATCTTCAAACTGACTAAAGGTGATAGTGTATCCAAACAGAAGGAAGGATGTAGTGTCTATGCATGCACGTCTAATCTTCAAACTGACTAAAAGTGATAGTGTATCCAAACAGAAGGAAGGATGTAGTGTCTATGCATGCACATCTAATCTGATGTAGTGCCTATGCATACACATTTAATCTTCAAACTGACTAAAAGTGATAGTGTATCCAAACAGAAGGAAGGATGTAGTGTCTATGCATGCACATCTAATCTGATGTAGTGCCTATGCATACACATCTAATCTTCAAACTGACTAAAAGTGATAGTGTATCCAAACAGAAGGAAGCATGTAGTGTCTATGCATGCACATCTAATCTGATGTAGTGCCTATGCATACACATCTAATCTTCAAACTGACTAAAAGTGATAGTGTATCCAAACAGAAGGAAGCATGTAGTGTCTATGCATGCACATCTAATCTGATGTAGTGCCTATGCATACACATCTAATCTTCAAACTGACTAAAAGTGATAGTGTATCCAAACAGAAGGAAGCATGTAGTGTCTATGCATGCACATCTAATCTGATGTAGTGCCTATGCATACACATCTAATCTTCAAACTGACTAAAAGTGATAGTGTATCCAAACAGAAGGAAGGGTGTAGTGTCTATCCATGCACATCTAATCTGATGGAGTGCCTATGCATACACATCTAAACTTCAAACTGACTAAAAGTGATAGTGTATCCAAACAGAAGGAAGCATGTAGTGTCTATGCATGCACATCTAATCTTCAAACTGACTAAAAGTGATAGTGTATCCAAACAGAAGGAAGGATGTAGTGTCTATGCATGCACATCTAATCTGATGTAGTGCCTATGCATACACGTCTAATCTTCAAACTGACTAAAAGTGATAGTGTATCCAAACAGAAGGAAGGATGTAGTGTCTATGCATGCACATCTAATCTGATGTAGTGCCTATGCATACACATCTAATCTTCAAACTGACTAAAGGTGATAGTGTATCCAAACAGAAGGAAGGATGTAGTGTCTATACATACACATCTAATCTTCAAACAGACTAAAAGTGATAGTGTATCCAAACAGAAGGAAGGATGTAGTGTCTATGCATGCACATCTAATCTTCAAACTGACTAAAAGTGATAGTGTATCCAAGCAGAAGGAAGGATGTAGTGTATATGCATGCACATCTAATCTTCAAACTGACTAAAATTGATAGTGTATCCAAACAGAAGGAAGGATGTAGTGTCTATGCATGCACATCTAATCTGATGTAGTGCCTATGCATACACATCTAATCTTCAAACTGACTAAAAGTGATAGTGTATCCAAACAGAAGGAAGGGTGTAGTGTCTATGCATGCACATCTAATCTTCAAACTGACTAAAAGTGATAGTGTATCCAAACAGAAGGAAGGATGTAGTGTCTATGCATGCACATCTAATCTGATGTAGTGTCTATGCATACACATCTAATCTTCAAACTGACTAAAAGTGATGGTGTATCGAAACAGAATGAAGGATGTAGTGTCTATGCATGCACATCTAATCTGATGTAGTGTCTATGCATACAGATCTAATCTTCAAAATGACTAAAAGTGATAGTGTAGGATGTAGTGCCTATGCATACACATCTAATCTGATGTAGTGTCTATGCATACACATCTAATCTTCAAACTGACTAAAAGTGATAGTGTATCCAAACAGAAGGAAGGTTGTAGTGTATATGCCTACACATCTAATCTTCAAACTGACTAAAAGTGATAGTGTCTCCAAACAGAAGGAAGGATGTAGTGTATATGCCTACACATCTAATCTTCAAACTGACTAAAAGTGATAGTGTCTCCAAACAGAAGGAAGGATGTAGTGTATATGCCTACACATCTAATCTTCAAACTGACTAAAAGGGATAGTGTATCCAAACAGAAGGAAGGATGTAGTGTCTATGCATGCACATCTAATCTGATGTAGTGCCTATGCATACACATCTAATCTTCAAACTGACTAAAAGTGATAGTGTATCCAAACAGAAGGAAGCATGTAGTGTCTATGCATGCACATCTAATCTGATGTAGTGCCTATGCATACACATCTAATCTTCAAACTGACTAAAGGTGATAGTGTATCCAAACAGAAGGAAGAATGTAGTGTCTATGCATGCACATCTAATCTTCAAACTGACTAAAAGTGATAGTGTATCCAAACAGAATGAAGGATGTAGTGTCTATGCATGCACATCTAATCTGATGTAGTGCCTGTGCATACACATTTAATCTTCAAACTGACTAAAAGTGATAGTGTATCCAAACAGAAGGAAGCATGTAGTGTCTATGCATGCACATCTAATCTGATGTAGTGCCTATGCATACACATCTAATCTTCAAACTGACTAAAAGTGATAGTGTATCCAAACAGAAGGAAGCATGTAGTGTCTATGCATGCACATCTAATCTGATGTAGTGCCTATGCATACACATCTAATCTTCAAACTGACTAAAAGTGATAGTGTATCCAAACAGAAGGAAGGATGTAGTGTCTATGCATGCATATCTAATCTGATGGAGTGCCTATGCATACACATCTAATCTTCAAACTGACTAAAAGTGATAGTGTATCCAAACAGAAGGAAGGATGTAGTGTCTATGCATGCACATCTAATCTGATGTAGTGTATATGCATACACATCTAATCTTCAAACTGACTAAAAGTGATAGTGTATCCAAACAGAAGGAAGGATGTAGTGTCTATGCATGCATATCTAATCTGATGGAGTGCCTATGCATACACATCTAATCTTCAAACTGACTAAAAGTGATAGTGTATCCAAACAGAAGGAAGGATGTAGTGTCTATGCATGCACATCTAATCTGATGTAGTGTATATGCATACACATCTAATCTTCAAAGTGACTAAAAGTGATAGTGTATCCAAACAGAAGGAAGGATGTAGTGTCTATGCATGCACATCTAATCTGATGTAGTGCCTATGCATACACATCTAATCTTCAAACTGACTAAAAGTGATAGTGTATCCAAACAGAAGGAAGGATGTAGTGTCTATGCATGCACATCTAATCTGATGTAGTGTATATTCATACACATCTAATCGTCAAACTGACTAAAAGTGATGGTGTATCCAAACAGAAGGAAGGATGTAGTGTCTATGCATGCACATCTAATCTGATGTAGTGTCTATGCATACACATCTAATCTTCAAACTGACTAAAAGTGATAGTGTATCCAAACAGAAGGAAGGATGTAGTGTCTATGCATGCATATCTAATCTGATGGAGTGCCTATGCATACACATCTAAACTTCAAACTGACTAAAAGTGATAGTGTATCCAAACAGAAGGAAGCATGTAGTGTCTATGCATGCACATCTAATCTTCAAACTGACTAAAAGTGATAGTGTATCCAAACAGAAGGAAGGATGTAGTGTCTATTCATGCACATCTAATCTGATGTAGTGCCTATGCATGCACGTCTAATCTTCAAACTGACTAAAAGTGATAGTGTATCCAAACAGAAGGAAGCATGTAGTGTCTATGCATGCACATCTAATCTGATGTAGTGCCTATGCATACACATCTAATCTTCAAACTGACTAAAAGTGATAGTGTATCCAAACAGAAGGAAGCATGTAGTGTCTATGCATGCACATCTAATCTGATGTAGTGCCTATGCATACACATCTAATCTTCAAACTGACTAAAAGTGATAGTGTATCCAAACAGAAGGAAGCATGTAGTGTCTATGCATGCACATCTAATCTGATGTAGTGCCTATGCATACACATCTAATCTTCAAACTGACTAAAAGTGATAGTGTATCCAAACAGAAGGAAGCATGTAGTGTCTATGCATGCACATCTAATCTGATGTAGTACCTATGCATACACATCTAATCTTCAAACTGACTAAAAGTGATAGTGTATCCAAACAGAAGGAAGCATGTAGTGTCTATGCATGCACATCTAATCTGATGTAGTGCCTATGCATACACATCTAATCTTCAAACTGACTAAAAGTGATGGTGTATCCAAACAGAAGGAAGCATGTAGTGTCTATGCATGCACATCTAATCTGATGTAGTGCCTATGCATACACATCTAATCTTCAAACTGACTAAAAGTGATAGTGTATCCAAACAGAAGGAAGGATGTAGTGTCTATGCATGCATATCTAATCTGATGTAGTGCCTATGCATACACATCTAAACTTCAAACTGACTAAAAGTGATAGTGTATCCAAACAGAAGGAAGCATGTAGTGTCTATGCATGCACATCTAATCTTCAAACTGACTAAAAGAGATAGTGTATCCAAACAGAAGGAAGGATGTAGTGTCTATGCATGCACATCTAATCTGATGTAGTGCCTATGCATACACGTCTAATCTTCAAACTGACTAAAAGTGATAGTGTATCCAAACAGAAGGAAGGATGTAGTGTCTATGCATGCACATCTAATCTGATTTAGTGTCTATGCATACACATCTAATCTTCAAACTGACTAAAGGTGATAGTGTATCCAAACAGAAGGAAGGATGTAGTGTCTATGCATACACATCTAATCTGATGAAGTGCCTATGCATACACATCTAATCTTCAAACAGACTAAAAGTGATAGTGTATCCAAACAGAAAGAAGGATGTAGTGTCTATGCATGCACATCTAATCTTCAAACTGACTAAAAGTGATAGTGTATCCAAACAGAAGGAAGGATGTAGTGTATATGCATGCACATCTAATCTTCAAACTGACTAAAATTGATAGTGTATCCAAACAGAAGGAAGGATGTAGTGTCTATGCATGCATATCTAATCTGATGTAGTGCCTATGCATACACATCTAATCTTCAAACTGACTAAAAGTGATAGTGTATCCAAACAGAAGGAAGGATGTAGTGTCTATGCATGCACATCTAATCTTCAAACTGACTAAAAGTGATAGTGTATCCAAACAGAAGGAAGGATGTAGTGTCTATGCATGCACATCTAATCTGATGTAGTGTCTATGCATACAGATCTAATCTTCAAAATGACTAAAAGTGATAGTGTAGGATGTAGTGCCTATGCATACACATCTAATCTGATGTAGTGTCTATGCATACACATCTAATCTTCAAACTGACTAAAAGGGATAGTGTATCCAAACAGAAGGAAGGATGTAGTGTCTATGCATGCACATCTAATCTGATGTAGTGTACATGCATACACATCTAATCTTCAAAATGACCAAAAGTGATAGTGTATCCAAACAGAAGGAAGGATGTAGTGTCTATGCATGCACATCTAATCTGATGTAGTGTCTATGCATACACATCTAATCTTCAAACTGACTAAAAGTGATAGTGTATCCAAACAGAAGGAAGGATGTAGTGTCTATGCATGCATATCTAATCTGATGGAGTGCCTATGCATACACATCTAAACTTCAAACTGACTAAAAGTGATAGTGTATCCAAACAGAAGGAAGCATGTAGTGTCTATGCATGCACATCTAATCTTCAAACTGACTAAAAGTGATAGTGTATCCAAACAGAAGGAAGGATGTAGTGTCTATTCATGCACATCTAATCTGATGTAGTGCCTATGCATACACGTCTAATCTTCAAACTGACTAAAAGTGATAGTGTATCCAAACAGAAGGAAGGATGTAGTGTCTATGCATGCACATCTAATCTGATGTAGTGCCTATGCATACACGTCTAATCTTCAAACTGACTAAAAGTGAAAGTGTATCCAAACAGAAGGAAGGATGCAGTGTCTATGCATGCACATCTAATCTAATGTAGTGCCTGTGCATACACATCTAATCTTCAAACTGACTAAAAGTGATAGTGTATCCAAACAGAAGGAAGCATGTAGTGTCTATGCATGCACATCTAATCTTCAAACTGACTAGAAGTGATAGTGTATCCAAACAGAAGGAAGGATGTAGTGTCTATGCATGCACATCTAATCTGATGTAGTGCCTATGCATACACGTCTAATCTTCAAACTGACTAAAAGTGATAGTGTATCCAAACAGAAGGAAGGATGTAGTGTCTATGCATGCACATCTAATCTGATTTAGTGTCTATGCATACACATCTAATCTTCAAACTGACTAAAGGTGATAGTGTATCCAAACAGAAGGAAGGATGTAGTGTCTATGCATGCACATCTAATCTGATGTAGTGCCTATGCATACACATCTAATCTTCAAACTGACTAAAGGTGATAGTGTATCCAAACAGAAGGAAGGATGTAGTGTCTATGCATGCACATCTAATCTTCAAACTGACTAAAAGTGATAGTGTATCCAAACAGAAGGAAGGATGTAGTGTATATGCATGCACATCTAATCTTCAAACTGACTAAAATTGATAGTGTATCCAAACAGAAGGAAGGATGTAGTGTCTATGCATGCACATCTAATCTGATGTAGTGCCTATGCATACACATCTAATCTTCAAACTGACTAAAAGTGATAGTGTATTCAAACAGAAGGAAGGATGTAGTGTCTATGCATGCACATCTAATCTTCAAACTGACTAAAAGTGATAGTGTATCCAAACAGAAGGAAGGATGTAGTGTCTATGCATGCACATCTAATCTGATGTAGTGTCTATGCATACACATCTAATCTTCAAACTGACTAAAAGTGATGGTGTATCCAAACAGAAGGAAGGATGTAGTGTCTATGCATGCACATCTAATCTGATGTAGTGTCTATGCATACAGATCTAATCTTCAAAATGACTAAAAGTGATAGTGTAGGATGTAGTGCCTATGCATACACATCTAATCTGATGTAGTGTCTATGCATACACATCTAATCTTCAAACTGACTAAAAGTGATAGTGTATCCAAACAGAAGGAAGGATGTAGTGTCTATGCATGCACATCTAATCTTCAAACTGACTAAAAGTGATAGTGTATCCAAACAGAAGGAAGGATGTAGTGTCTATGCATGCACATCTAATCTGATGTAGTGCCTATGCATACACATTTAATCTTCAAACTGACTAAAAGTGATAGTGTATCCAAACAGAAGGAAGCATGTAGTGTCTATGCATGCACATCTAATCTGATGTAGTGTCTATGCATGCACATCTAATCTTCAAACTGACTAAAAGTGATAGTGTATCCAAACAGAAGGAAGGATGTAGTGTCTATGCATGCACATCTAATCTGATGTAGTGCCTATGCATACACATTTAATCTTCAAACTGACTAAAAGTGATAGTGTATCCAAACAGAAGGAAGGATGTAGTGTCTATGCATGCACATCTAATCTAATGTAGTGCCTATGCATACACATCTAATCTTCAAACTGACTAAAAGTGATAGTGTATCCAAACAGAAGGAAGCATGTAGTGTCTATGCATGCACATCTAATCTGATGTAGTGCCTATGCATACACATCTAATCTTCAAACTGACTAAAAGTGATAGTGTATCCAAACAGAAGGAAGCATGTAGTGTCTATGCATGCACATCTAATCTGATGTAGTGCCTATGCATACACATCTAATCTTCAAACTGACTAAAAGTGATAGTGTATCCAAACACAAGGAAGCATGTAGTGTCTATGCATGCACATCTAATCTGATGTAGTGCCTATGCATACACATCTAATCTTCAAACTGACTAAAAGTGATAGTGTATCCAAACAGAAGGAAGGGTGTAGTGTCTATCCATGCACATCTAATCTGATGGAGTGCCTATGCATACACATCTAAACTTCAAACTGACTAAAAGTGATAGTGTATCCAAACAGAAGGAAGCATGTAGTGTCTATGCATGCACATCTAATCTTCAAACTGACTAAAAGTGATAGTGTATCCAAACAGAAGGAAGGATGTAGTGTCTATGCATGCACATCTAATCTGATGTAGTGCCTATGCATACACATCTAATCTTCAAACTGACTAAAGGTGATAGTGTATCCAAACAGAAGGAAGGATGTAGTGTCTACACATACACATCTAATCTTCAAACAGACTGAAAGTGATAGTGTATCCAAACAGAAGGAAGGATGTAGTGTCTATGCATGCACATCTAATCTTCAAACTGACTAAAAGTGATAGTGTATCCAAGCAGAAGGAAGGATGTAGTGTATATGCATGCACATCTAATCTTCAAACTGACTAAAATTGATAGTGTATCCAAACAGAAAGAAGGATGTAGTGTCTATGCATGCACATCTAATCTGATGTAGTGCCTATGCATACACATCTAATCTTCAAACTGACTAAAAGTGATAGTGTATCCAAACAGAAGGAAGGATGTAGTGTCTATGCATGCACATCTAATCTTCAAACTGACTAAAAGTGATAGTGTATCCAAACAGAAGGAAGGATGTAGTGTCTATGCATGCACATCTAATCTGATGTAGTGTCTATGCATACACATCTAATCTTCAAACTGACTAAAAGTGATGGTGTATCCAAAGAGAAGGAAGGATGTAGGGTCTATGCATGCACATCTAATCTGATGTAGTGTCTATGCATACAGATCTCATCTTCAAAATGGCTAAAAGTGATAGTGTAGGATGTAGTGCCTATGCATACACATCTAATCTGATGTAGTGTCTATGCATACCCATCTAATCTTCAAACTGACTAAAGGTGATAGTGTATCCAAACAGAAGGAAGGATGTAGTGTCTACACATACACATCTAATCTTCAAACAGACTGAAAGTGATAGTGTATCCAAACAGAAGGAAGGATGTAGTGTCTATGCATGCACATCTAATCTGATGTAGTGCCTATGCATACACATCTAATCTTCAAACTGACTAAAGGTGATAGTGTATCCAAACAGAAGGAAGGATGTAGTGTCTACACATACACATCTAATCTTCAAACAGACTGAAAGTGATAGTGTATCCAAACAGAAGGAAGGATGTAGTGTCTATGCATGCACATCTAATCTTCAAACTGACTAAAAGTGATAGTGTATCCAAGCAGAAGGAAGGATGTAGTGTATATGCATGCACATCTAATCTTCAAACTGACTAAAATTGATAGTGTATCCAAACAGAAAGAAGGATGTAGTGTCTATGCATGCACATCTAATCTGATGTAGTGCCTATGCATACACATCTAATCTTCAAACTGACTAAAAGTGATAGTGTATCCAAACAGAAGGAAGGATGTAGTGTCTATGCATGCACATCTAATCTTCAAACTGACTAAAAGTGATAGTGTATCCAAACAGAAGGAAGGATGTAGTGTCTATGCATGCACATCTAATCTGATGTAGTGTCTATGCATACACATCTAATCTTCAAACTGACTAAAAGTGATGGTGTATCCAAAGAGAAGGAAGGATGTAGGGTCTATGCATGCACATCTAATCTGATGTAGTGTCTATGCATACAGATCTCATCTTCAAAATGGCTAAAAGTGATAGTGTAGGATGTAGTGCCTATGCATACACATCTAATCTGATGTAGTGTCTATGCATACCCATCTAATCTTCAAACTGACTAAAGGTGATAGTGTATCCAGACAGAAGGAAGGATGTAGTGTCTATGCATACACATCTAATCTTCAAACAGACTAAAAGTGATAGTGTATCCAAACAGAAGGAAGGATGTAGTGTCTATGCATGCACATCTAATCTTCAAACTGACTAAAAGTGATAGTGTATCCAAACAGAAGGAAGGATGTAGTGTATATGCATGCACATCTAATCTTCAAACTGACTAAAATTGATAGTGTATCCAAACAGAAGGAAGGATGTAGTGTCTATGCATGCACATCTAATCTGATGTAGTGCCTATGCATACACATCTAATCTTCAAACTGACTAAAAGTGATAGTGTATCCAAACAGAAGGAAGGGTGTAGTGTCTATGCATGCACATCTAATCTTCAAACTGACTAAAAGTGATAGTGTATCCAAACAGAAGGAAGGATGTAGTGTCTATGCATGCACATCTAATCTTCAAACTGACTAAAAGTGATAGTGTATCCAAACAGAAGGAAGGATGTAGTGTCTATTCATGCACATCTAATCTGATGTAGTGCCTATGCATACACGTCTAATCTTCAAACTGACTAAAAGTGATAGTGTATCCAAACAGAAGGAAGGATGTAGTGTCTATGCATGCACATCTAATCTGATGTAGTGCCTATGCATACACGTCTAATCTTCAAACTGACTAAAAGTGATAGTGTATCCAAACAGAAGGAAGGATGCAGTGTCTATGCATGCACATCTAATCTAATGTAGTGCCTGTGCATACACATCTAATCTTCAAACTGACTAAAAGTGATAGTGTATCCAAACAGAAGGAAGCATGTAGTGTCTATGCATGCACATCTAATCTTCAAACTGACTAGAAGTGATAGTGTATCCAAACAGAAGGAAGGATGTAGTGTCTATGCATGCACATCTAATCTGATGTAGTGCCTATGCATACACGTCTAATCTTCAAACTGACTAAAAGTGATAGTGTATCCAAACAGAAGGAAGGATGTAGTGTCTATGCATGCACATCTAATCTGATTTAGTGTCTATGCATACACATCTAATCTTCAAACTGACTAAAGGTGATAGTGTATCCAAACAGAAGGAAGGATGTAGTGTCTATGCATGCACATCTAATCTGATGTAGTGCCTATGCATACACATCTAATCTTCAAACTGACTAAAGGTGATAGTGTATCCAAACAGAAGGAAGGATGTAGTGTCTATGCATGCACATCTAATCTTCAAACTGACTAAAAGTGATAGTGTATCCAAACAGAAGGAAGGATGTAGTGTATATGCATGCACATCTAATCTTCAAACTGACTAAAATTGATAGTGTATCCAAACAGAAGGAAGGATGTAGTGTCTATGCATGCACATCTAATCTGATGTAGTGCCTATGCATACACATCTAATCTTCAAACTGACTAAAAGTGATAGTGTATCCAAACAGAAGGAAGGATGTAGTGTCTATGCATGCACATCTAATCTTCAAACTGACTAAAAGTGATAGTGTATCCAAACAGAAGGAAGGATGTAGTGTCTATGCATGCACATCTAATCTGATGTAGTGTCTATGCATACACATCTAATCTTCAAACTGACTAAAAGTGATGGTGTATCCAAACAGAAGGAAGGATGTAGTGTCTATGCATGCACATCTAATCTGATGTAGTGTCTATGCATACAGATCTAATCTTCAAAATGACTAAAAGTGATAGTGTAGGATGTAGTGTCTATGCATGCACATCTAATCTGATGTAGTGTCTATGCATACACATCTTATCTTCAAACTGACTAAAAGTGATGGTGTATCGAAACAGAAGGAAGGATGTAGTGTCTATGCATGCACATCTAATCTTCAAACTGACTAAAAGTGATAGTGTATCCAAACAGAAGGAAGGATGTAGTGTCTATTCATGCACATCTAATCTGATGTAGTGCCTATGCATACACGTCTAATCTTCAAACTGACTAAAAGTGATAGTGTATCCAAACAGAAGGAAGGATGTAGTGTCTATGCATGCACATCTAATCTGATGTAGTGCCTATGCATACACGTCTAATCTTCAAACTGACTAAAAGTGATAGTGTATCCAAACAGAAGGAAGGATGCAGTGTCTATGCATGCACATCTAATCTAATGTAGTGCCTGTGCATACACATCTAATCTTCAAACTGACTAAAAGTGATAGTGTATCCAAACAGAAGGAAGCATGTAGTGTCTATGCATGCACATCTAATCTTCAAACTGACTAGAAGTGATAGTGTATCCAAACAGAAGGAAGGATGTAGTGTCTATGCATGCACATCTAATCTGATGTAGTGCCTATGCATACACGTCTAATCTTCAAACTGACTAAAAGTGATAGTGTATCCAAACAGAAGGAAGGATGTAGTGTCTATGCATGCACATCTAATCTGATTTAGTGTCTATGCATACACATCTAATCTTCAAACTGACTAAAGGTGATAGTGTATCCAAACAGAAGGAAGGATGTAGTGTCTATGCATGCACATCTAATCTGATGTAGTGCCTATGCATACACATCTAATCTTCAAACTGACTAAAGGTGATAGTGTATCCAAACAGAAGGAAGGATGTAGTGTCTATGCATGCACATCTAATCTTCAAACTGACTAAAAGTGATAGTGTATCCAAACAGAAGGAAGGATGTAGTGTATATGCATGCACATCTAATCTTCAAACTGACTAAAATTGATAGTGTATCCAAACAGAAGGAAGGATGTAGTGTCTATGCATGCACATCTAATCTGATGTAGTGCCTATGCATACACATCTAATCTTCAAACTGACTAAAAGTGATAGTGTATCCAAACAGAAGGAAGGATGTAGTGTCTATGCATGCACATCTAATCTTCAAACTGACTAAAAGTGATAGTGTATCCAAACAGAAGGAAGGATGTAGTGTCTATGCATGCACATCTAATCTGATGTAGTGTCTATGCATACACATCTAATCTTCAAACTGACTAAAAGTGAAGGTGTATCCAAACAGAAGGAAGGATGTAGTGTCTATGCATGCACATCTAATCTGATGTAGTGTCTATGCATACAGATCTAATCTTCAAAATGACTAAAAGTGATAGTGTAGGATGTAGTGCCTATGCATACACATCTAATCTGATGTAGTGTCTATGCATACACATCTAATCTTCAAACTGACTAAAAGTGATAGTGTATCCAAACAGAAGGAAGGATGTAGTGTCTATGCATGCACATCTAATCTTCAAACTGACTAAAAGTGATAGTGTATCCAAACAGAAGGAAGGATGTAGTGTCTATGCATGCACATCTAATCTGATGTAGTGCCTATGCATACACATTTAATCTTCAAACTGACTAAAAGTGATAGTGTATCCAAACAGAAGGAAGGATGTAGTGTCTATGCATGCACATCTAATCTGATGTAGTGCCTATGCATACACATCTAATCTTCAAACTGACTAAAAGGGATAGTGTATCCAAACAGAAGGAAGGATGTAGTGTATATGCATGCACATCTAATCTGATGTAGTGCCTATGCATACACATCTAATCTTCAAACTGACTAAAAGTGATAGTGTATCCAAACAGAAGGAAGCATGTAGTGTCTATGCATGCACATCTAATCTGATGTAGTGCCTATGCATACACATCTAATCTTCAAACTGACTAAAGGTGATAGTGTATCCAAACAGAAGGAAGGATGTAGTGTCTGTGCATGCACATCTAATCTTCAAACTGACTAAAAGTGATAGTGTATCCAAACAGAAGGAAGGATGTAGTGTCTATGCATGCACATCTAATCTGATGTAGTGCCTATGCATACACATTTAATCTTCAAACTGACTAAAAGTGATAGTGTATCCAAACAGAAGGAAGGATGTAGTGTCTATGCATGCACATCTAATCTAATGTAGTGCCTATGCATACACATCTAATCTTCAAACTGACTAAAAGTGATAGTGTATCCAAACAGAAGGAAGCATGTAGTGTCTATGCATGCACATCTAATCTGATGTAGTGCCTATGCATACACATCTAATCTTCAAACTGACTAAAAGTGATAGTGTATCCAAACAGAAGGAAGCATGTAGTGTCTATGCATGCACATCTAATCTGATGTAGTGCCTATGCATACACATCTAATCTTCAAACTGACTAAAAGTGATAGTGTATCCAAACACAAGGAAGCATGTAGTGTCTATGCATGTACATCTAATCTGATGTAGTGCCTATGCATACCCATCTAATCTTCAAACTGACTAAAAGTGATAGTGTATCCAAACAGAAGGAAGGGTGTAGTGTCTATCCATGCACATCTAATCTGATGGAGTGCCTATGCATACACATCTAAACTTCAAACTGACTAAAAGTGATAGTGTATCCAAACAGAAGGAAGCATGTAGTGTCTATGCATGCACATCTAATCTTCAAACTGACTAAAAGTGATAGTGTATCCAAACAGAAGGAAGGATGTAGTGTCTATGCATGCACATCTAATCTGATGTAGTGCCTATGCATACACGTCTAATCTTCAAACTGACTAAAAGTGATAGTGTATCCAAACAGAAGGAAGGATGTAGTGTCTATGCATGCACATCTAATCTGATGTAGTGCCTATGCATACACATCTAATCTTCAAACTGACTAAAGGTGATAGTGTATCCAAACAGAAGGAAGGATGTAGTGTCTATACATACACATCTAATCTTCAAACAGACTAAAAGTGATAGTGTATCCAAACAGAAGGAAGGATGTAGTGTCTATGCATGCACATCTAATCTTCAAACTGACTAAAAGTGATAGTGTATCCAAGCAGAAGGAAGGATGTAGTGTATATGCATGCACATCTAATCTTCAAACTGACTAAAATTGATAGTGTATCCAAACAGAAAGAAGGATGTAGTGTCTATGCATGCACATCTAATCTGATGTAGTGCCTATGCATACACATCTAATCTTCAAACTGACTAAAAGTGATAGTGTATCCAAACAGAAGGAAGGATGTAGTGTCTATGCATGCACATCTAATCTTCAAACTGACTAAAAGTGATAGTGTATCCAAACAGAAGGAAGGATGTAGTGTCTATGCATGCACATCTAATCTGATGTAGTGTCTATGCATACACATCTAATCTTCAAACTGACTAAAAGTGATGGTGTATCCAAAGAGAAGGAAGGATGTAGGGTCTATGCATGCACATCTAATCTGATGTAGTGTCTATGCATACAGATCTCATCTTCAAAATGGCTAAACGTGATAGTGTAGGATGTAGTGCCTATGCATACACATCTAATCTGATGTAGTGTCTATGCATACCCATCTAATCTTCAAACTGACTAAAGGTGATAGTGTATCCAGACAGAAGGAAGGATGTAGTGTCTATGCATACACATCTAATCTTCAAACAGACTAAAAGTGATAGTGTATCCAAACAGAAGGAAGGATGTAGTGTCTATGCATGCACATCTAATCTTCAAACTGACTAAAAGTGATAGTGTATCCAAACAGAAGGAAGGATGTAGTGTATATGCATGCACATCTAATCTTCAAACTGACTAAAATTGATAGTGTATCCAAACAGAAGGAAGGATGTAGTGTCTATGCATGCACATCTAATCTGATGTAGTGCCTATGCATACACATCTAATCTTCAAACTGACTAAAAGTGATAGTGTATCCAAACAGAAGGAAGGGTGTAGTGTCTATGCATGCACATCTAATCTTCAAACTGACTAAAAGTGATAGTGTATCCAAACAGAAGGAAGGATGTAGTGTCTATGCATGCACATCTAATCTGATGTAGTGTCTATGCATACACATCTAATCTTCAAACTGACTAAAAGTGATGGTGTATCGAAACAGAAGGAAGGATGTAGTGTCTATGCATGCACATCTAATCTGATGTAGTGTCTATGCATACAGATCTAATCTTCAAAATGACTAAAAGTGATAGTGTAGGATGTAGTGCCTATGCATACACATCTAATCTGATGTAGTGTCTATGCATACACATCTAATCTTCAAACTGACTAAAAGTGATAGTGTATCCAAACAGAAGGAAGGATGTAGTGTATATGCCTACACATCTAATCTTCAAACTGACTAAAAGTGATAGTGTCTCCAAACAGAAGGAAGGCTGTAGTGTATATGCCTACACATCTAATCTTCAAACTGACTAAAAGTGATAGTGTCTCCAAACAGAAGGAAGGATGTAGTGTATATGCCTACACATCTAATCTTCAAACTGACTAAAAGGGATAGTGTATCCAAACAGAAGGAAGGATGTAGTGTCTATGCATGCACATCTAATCTGATGTAGTGCCTATGCATACACATCTAATCTTCAAACTGACTAAAAGGGATAGTGTATCCAAACAGAAGGAAGCATGTAGTGTCTATGCATGCACATCTAATCTGATGTAGTGCCTATGCATACACATCTAATCTTCAAACTGACTAAAGGTGATAGTGTATCCAAACAGAAGGAAGGATGTAGTGTCTCTGCATGCACATCTAATCTTCAAACTGACTAAAAGTGATAGTGTATCCAAACAGAAGGAAGCATGTAGTGTCTATGCATGCACATCTAATCTTCAAACTGACTAAAAGAGATAGTGTATCCAAACAGAAGGAAGGATGTAGTGTCTATGCATGCACATCTAATCTGATGTAGTGCCTATGCATACACGTCTAATCTTCAAACTGACTAAAAGTGATAGTGTATCCAAACAGAAGGAAGGATGTAGTGTCTATGCATGCACATCTAATCTGATTTAGTGTCTATGCATACACATCTAATCTTCAAACTGACTAAAGGTGATAGTGTATCCAAACAGAAGGAAGGATGTAGTGTCTATGCATACACATCTAATCTGATGAAGTGCCTATGCATACACATCTAATCTTCAAACAGACTAAAAGTGATAGTGTATCCAAACAGAAAGAAGGATGTAGTGTCTATGCATGCACATCTAATCTTCAAACTGACTAAAAGTGATAGTGTATCCAAACAGAAGGAAGGATGTAGTGTATATGCATGCACATCTAATCTTCAAACTGACTAAAATTGATAGTGTATCCAAACAGAAGGAAGGATGTAGTGTCTATGCATGCATATCTAATCTGATGTAGTGCCTATGCATACACATCTAATCTTCAAACTGACTAAAAGTGATAGTGTATCCAAACAGAAGGAAGGATGTAGTGTCTATGCATGCACATCTAATCTTCAAACTGACTAAAAGTGATAGTGTATCCAAACAGAAGGAAGGATGTAGTGTCTATGCATGCACATCTAATCTGATGTAGTGTCTATGCATACAGATCTAATCTTCAAAATGACTAAAAGTGATAGTGTAGGATGTAGTGCCTATGCATACACATCTAATCTGATGTAGTGTCTATGCATACACATCTAATCTTCAAACTGACTAAAAGGGATAGTGTATCCAAACAGAAGGAAGGATGTAGTGTCTATGCATGCACATCTAATCTGATGTAGTGTACATGCATACACATCTAATCTTCAAAATGACCAAAAGTGATAGTGTATCCAAACAGAAGGAAGGATGTAGTGTCTATGCATGCACATCTAATCTGATGTAGTGTCTATGCATACACATCTAATCTTCAAACTGACTAAAAGTGATAGTGTATCCAAACAGAAGGAAGGATGTAGTGTCTATGCATGCATATCTAATCTGATGGAGTGCCTATGCATACACATCTAAACTTCAAACTGACTAAAAGTGATAGTGTATCCAAACAGAAGGAAGCATGTAGTGTCTATGCATGCACATCTAATCTTCAAACTGACTAAAAGTGATAGTGTATCCAAACAGAAGGAAGGATGTAGTGTCTATTCATGCACATCTAATCTGATGTAGTGCCTATGCATACACGTCTAATCTTCAAACTGACTAAAAGTGATAGTGTATCCAAACAGAAGGAAGGATGTAGTGTCTATGCATGCACATCTAATCTGATGTAGTGCCTATGCATACACGTCTAATCTTCAAACTGACTAAAAGTGAAAGTGTATCCAAACAGAAGGAAGGATGCAGTGTCTATGCATGCACATCTAATCTAATGTAGTGCCTGTGCATACACATCTAATCTTCAAACTGACTAAAAGTGATAGTGTATCCAAACAGAAGGAAGCATGTAGTGTCTATGCATGCACATCTAATCTTCAAACTGACTAGAAGTGATAGTGTATCCAAACAGAAGGAAGGATGTAGTGTCTATGCATGCACATCTAATCTGATGTAGTGCCTATGCATACACGTCTAATCTTCAAACTGACTAAAAGTGATAGTGTATCCAAACAGAAGGAAGGATGTAGTGTCTATGCATGCACATCTAATCTGATTTAGTGTCTATGCATACACATCTAATCTTCAAACTGACTAAAGGTGATAGTGTATCCAAACAGAAGGAAGGATGTAGTGTCTATGCATGCACATCTAATCTGATGTAGTGCCTATGCATACACATCTAATCTTCAAACTGACTAAAGGTGATAGTGTATCCAAACAGAAGGAAGGATGTAGTGTCTATGCATGCACATCTAATCTTCAAACTGACTAAAAGTGATAGTGTATCCAAACAGAAGGAAGGATGTAGTGTATATGCATGCACATCTAATCTTCAAACTGACTAAAATTGATAGTGTATCCAAACAGAAGGAAGGATGTAGTGTCTATGCATGCACATCTAATCTGATGTAGTGCCTATGCATACACATCTAATCTTCAAACTGACTAAAAGTGATAGTGTATCCAAACAGAAGGAAGGATGTAGTGTCTATGCATGCACATCTAATCTTCAAACTGACTAAAAGTGATAGTGTATCCAAACAGAAGGAAGGATGTAGTGTCTATGCATGCACATCTAATCTGATGTAGTGTCTATGCATACACATCTAATCTTCAAACTGACTAAAAGTGATGGTGTATCCAAACAGAAGGAAGGATGTAGTGTCTATGCATGCACATCTAATCTGATGTAGTGTCTATGCATACAGATCTAATCTTCAAAATGACTAAAAGTGATAGTGTAGGATGTAGTGCCTATGCATACACATCTAATCTGATGTAGTGTCTATGCATACACATCTAATCTTCAAACTGACTAAAAGTGATAGTGTATCCAAACAGAAGGAAGGATGTAGTGTCTATGCATGCACATCTAATCTTCAAACTGACTAAAAGTGATAGTGTATCCAAACAGAAGGAAGCATGTAGTGTCTATGCATGCACATCTAATCTGATGTAGTGTCTATGCATGCACATCTAATCTTCAAACTGACTAAAAGTGATAGTGTATCCAAACAGAAGGAAGGATGTAGTGTCTATGCATGCACATCTAATCTGATGTAGTGCCTATGCATACACATTTAATCTTCAAACTGACTAAAAGTGATAGTGTATCCAAACAGAAGGAAGGATGTAGTGTCTATGCATGCACATCTAATCTAATGTAGTGCCTATGCATACACATCTAATCTTCAAACTGACTAAAAGTGATAGTGTATCCAAACAGAAGGAAGCATGTAGTGTCTATGCATGCACATCTAATCTGATGTAGTGCCTATGCATACACATCTAATCTTCAAACTGACTAAAAGTGATAGTGTTTCCAAACAGAAGGAAGCATGTAGTGTCTATGCATGCACATCTAATCTGATGTAGTGCCTATGCATACACATCTAATCTTCAAACTGACTAAAAGTGATAGTGTATCCAAACACAAGGAAGCATGTAGTGTCTATGCATGCACATCTAATCTGATGTAGTGCCTATGCATACACATCTAATCTTCAAACTGACTAAAAGTGATAGTGTATCCAAACAGAAGGAAGGGTGTAGTGTCTATCCATGCACATCTAATCTGATGGAGTGCCTATGCATACACATCTAAACTTCAAACTGACTAAAAGTGATAGTGTATCCAAACAGAAGGAAGCATGTAGTGTCTATGCATGCACATCTAATCTTCAAACTGACTAAAAGTGATAGTGTATCCAAACAGAAGGAAGGATGTAGTGTCTATGCATGCACATCTAATCTGATGTAGTGCCTATGCATACACGTCTAATCTTCAAACTGACTAAAAGTGATAGTGTATCCAAACAGAAGGAAGGATGTAGTGTCTATGCATGCACATCTAATCTGATGTAGTGCCTATGCATACACATCTAATCTTCAAACTGACTAAAGGTGATAGTGTATCCAAACAGAAGGAAGGATGTAGTGTCTATACATACACATCTAATCTTCAAACAGACTAAAAGTGATAGTGTATCCAAACAGAAGGAAGGATGTAGTGTCTATGCATGCACATCTAATCTTCAAACCGACTAAAAGTGATAGTGTATCCAAGCAGAAGGAAGGATGTAGTGTATATGCATGCACATCTAATCTTCAAACTGACTAAAATTGATAGTGTATCCAAACAGAAAGAAGGATGTAGTGTCTATGCATGCACATCTAATCTTCAAACTGACTAAAAGTGATAGTGTATCCAAACAGAAGGAAGGATGTAGTGT
Organism: Ambystoma mexicanum; assembly: GCF_040938575.1. Lineage (NCBI taxonomy): Eukaryota > Metazoa > Chordata > Amphibia > Caudata > Ambystomatidae > Ambystoma > Ambystoma mexicanum. Next base: position 1,281,732,922 of record NC_090932.1, on the reverse strand, counting down.
CTATGCATGCACATCTAATCTTCAAACTGACTAAAAGTGATAGTGTATCCAAACAGAAGGAAGGATGTAGTGTCTATGCATGCACATCTAATCTGATGTAGTGTCTATGCATACACATCTAATCTTCAAACTGACTAAAAGTGATGGTGTATCCAAAGAGAAGGAAGGATGTAGGGTCTATGCATGCACATCTAATCTGATGTAGTGTCTATGCATACCCATCTAATCTTCAAACTGACTAAAGGTGATAGTGTATCCAGACAGAAGGAAGGATGTAGTGTCTATGCATACACATCTAATCTTCAAACAGACTAAAAGTGATAGTGTATCCAAACAGAAGGAAGGATGTAGTGTCTATGCATGCACATCTAATCTTCAAACTGACTAAAAGTGATAGTGTATCCAAACAGAAGGAAGGATGTAGTGTATATGCATGCACATCTAATCTTCAAACTGACTAAAATTGATAGTGTATCCAAACAGAAGGAAGGATGTAGTGTCTATGCATGCACATCTAATCTGATGTAGTGCCTATGCATACACATCTAATCTTCAAACTGACTAAAAGTGATAGTGTATCCAAACAGAAGGAAGGGTGTAGTGTCTATGCATGCACATCTAATCTTCAAACTGACTAAAAGTGATAGTGTATCCAAACAGAAGGAAGGATGTAGTGTCTATGCATGCACATCTAATCTTCAAACTGACTAAAAGTGATAGTGTATCCAAACAGAAGGAAGGATGTAGTGTCTATTCATGCACATCTAATCTGATGTAGTGCCTATGCATACACGTCTAATCTTCAAACTGACTAAAAGTGATAGTGTATCCAAACAGAAGGAAGGATGTAGTGTCTATGCATGCACATCTAATCTGATGTAGTGCCTATGCATACACGTCTAATCTTCAAACTGACTAAAAGTGATAGTGTATCCAAACAGAAGGAAGGATGCAGTGTCTATGCATGCACATCTAATCTAATGTAGTGCCTGTGCATACACATCTAATCTTCAAACTGACTAAAAGTGATAGTGTATCCAAACAGAAGGAAGCATGTAGTGTCTATGCATGCACATCTAATCTTCAAACTGACTAGAAGTGATAGTGTATCCAAACAGAAGGAAGGATGTAGTGTCTATGCATGCACATCTAATCTGATGTAGTGCCTATGCATACACGTCTAATCTTCAAACTGACTAAAAGTGATAGTGTATCCAAACAGAAGGAAGGATGTAGTGTCTATGCATGCACATCTAATCTGATTTAGTGTCTATGCATACACATCTAATCTTCAAACTGACTAAAGGTGATAGTGTATCCAAACAGAAGGAAGGATGTAGTGTCTATGCATGCACATCTAATCTGATGTAGTGCCTATGCATACACATCTAATCTTCAAACTGACTAAAGGTGATAGTGTATCCAAACAGAAGGAAGGATGTAGTGTCTATGCATGCACATCTAATCTTCAAACTGACTAAAAGTGATAGTGTATCCAAACAGAAGGAAGGATGTAGTGTATATGCATGCACATCTAATCTTCAAACTGACTAAAATTGATAGTGTATCCAAACAGAAGGAAGGATGTAGTGTCTATGCATGCACATCTAATCTGATGTAGTGCCTATGCATACACATCTAATCTTCAAACTGACTAAAAGTGATAGTGTATCCAAACAGAAGGAAGGATGTAGTGTCTATGCATGCACATCTAATCTTCAAACTGACTAAAAGTGATAGTGTATCCAAACAGAAGGAAGGATGTAGTGTCTATGCATGCACATCTAATCTGATGTAGTGTCTATGCATACACATCTAATCTTCAAACTGACTAAAAGTGATGGTGTATCCAAACAGAAGGAAGGATGTAGTGTCTATGCATGCACATCTAATCTGATGTAGTGTCTATGCATACAGATCTAATCTTCAAAATGACTAAAAGTGATAGTGTAGGATGTAGTGTCTATGCATGCACATCTAATCTGATGTAGTGTCTATGCATACACATCTTATCTTCAAACTGACTAAAAGTGATGGTGTATCGAAACAGAAGGAAGGATGTAGTGTCTATGCATGCACATCTAATCTTCAAACTGACTAAAAGTGATAGTGTATCCAAACAGAAGGAAGGATGTAGTGTCTATTCATGCACATCTAATCTGATGTAGTGCCTATGCATACACGTCTAATCTTCAAACTGACTAAAAGTGATAGTGTATCCAAACAGAAGGAAGGATGTAGTGTCTATGCATGCACATCTAATCTGATGTAGTGCCTATGCATACACGTCTAATCTTCAAACTGACTAAAAGTGATAGTGTATCCAAACAGAAGGAAGGATGCAGTGTCTATGCATGCACATCTAATCTAATGTAGTGCCTGTGCATACACATCTAATCTTCAAACTGACTAAAAGTGATAGTGTATCCAAACAGAAGGAAGCATGTAGTGTCTATGCATGCACATCTAATCTTCAAACTGACTAGAAGTGATAGTGTATCCAAACAGAAGGAAGGATGTAGTGTCTATGCATGCACATCTAATCTGATGTAGTGCCTATGCATACACGTCTAATCTTCAAACTGACTAAAAGTGATAGTGTATCCAAACAGAAGGAAGGATGTAGTGTCTATGCATGCACATCTAATCTGATTTAGTGTCTATGCATACACATCTAATCTTCAAACTGACTAAAGGTGATAGTGTATCCAAACAGAAGGAAGGATGTAGTGTCTATGCATGCACATCTAATCTGATGTAGTGCCTATGCATACACATCTAATCTTCAAACTGACTAAAGGTGATAGTGTATCCAAACAGAAGGAAGGATGTAGTGTCTATGCATGCACATCTAATCTTCAAACTGACTAAAAGTGATAGTGTATCCAAACAGAAGGAAGGATGTAGTGTATATGCATGCACATCTAATCTTCAAACTGACTAAAATTGATAGTGTATCCAAACAGAAGGAAGGATGTAGTGTCTATGCATGCACATCTAATCTGATGTAGTGCCTATGCATACACATCTAATCTTCAAACTGACTAAAAGTGATAGTGTATCCAAACAGAAGGAAGGATGTAGTGTCTATGCATGCACATCTAATCTTCAAACTGACTAAAAGTGATAGTGTATCCAAACAGAAGGAAGGATGTAGTGTCTATGCATGCACATCTAATCTGATGTAGTGTCTATGCATACACATCTAATCTTCAAACTGACTAAAAGTGATGGTGTATCCAAACAGAAGGAAGGATGTAGTGTCTATGCATGCACATCTAATCTGATGTAGTGTCTATGCATACAGATCTAATCTTCAAAATGACTAAAAGTGATAGTGTAGGATGTAGTGCCTATGCATACACATCTAATCTGATGTAGTGTCTATGCATACACATCTAATCTTCAAACTGACTAAAAGTGATAGTGTATCCAAACAGAAGGAAGGATGTAGTGTCTATGCATGCACATCTAATCTTCAAACTGACTAAAAGTGATAGTGTATCCAAACAGAAGGAAGGATGTAGTGTCTATGCATGCACATCTAATCTGATGTAGTGCCTATGCATACACATTTAATCTTCAAACTGACTAAAAGTGATAGTGTATCCAAACAGAAGGAAGGATGTAGTGTCTATGCATGCACATCTAATCTGATGTAGTGCCTATGCATACACATCTAATCTTCAAACTGACTAAAAGGGATAGTGTATCCAAACAGAAGGAAGGATGTAGTGTATATGCATGCACATCTAATCTGATGTAGTGCCTATGCATACACATCTAATCTTCAAACTGACTAAAAGTGATAGTGTATCCAAACAGAAGGAAGCATGTAGTGTCTATGCATGCACATCTAATCTGATGTAGTGCCTATGCATACACATCTAATCTTCAAACTGACTAAAGGTGATAGTGTATCCAAACAGAAGGAAGCATGTAGTGTCTATGCATGCACATCTAATCTTCAAACTGACTAGAAGTGATAGTGTATCCAAACAGAAGGAAGGATGCAGTGTCTATGCATGCACATCTAATCTAATGTAGTGCCTGTGCATACACATCTAATCTTCAAACTGACTAAAAGTGATAGTGTATCCAAACAGAAGGAAGCATGTAGTGTCTATGCATGCACATCTAATCTTCAAACTGACTAGAAGTGATAGTGTATCCAAACAGAAGGAAGGATGTAGTGTCTATGCATGCACATCTAATCTGATGTAGTGCCTATGCATACACGTCTAATCTTCAAACTGACTAAAAGTGATAGTGTATCCAAACAGAAGGAAGGATGTAGTGTCTATGCATGCACATCTAATCTGATTTAGTGTCTATGCATACACATCTAATCTTCAAACTGACTAAAGGTGATAGTGTATCCAAACAGAAGGAAGGATGTAGTGTCTATGCATGCACATCTAATCTGATGTAGTGCCTATGCATACACATCTAATCTTCAAACTGACTAAAGGTGATAGTGTATCCAAACAGAAGGAAGGATGTAGTGTCTATGCATGCACATCTAATCTTCAAACTGACTAAAAGTGATAGTGTATCCAAACAGAAGGAAGGATGTAGTGTATATGCATGCACATCTAATCTTCAAACTGACTAAAATTGATAGTGTATCCAAACAGAAGGAAGGATGTAGTGTCTATGCATGCACATCTAATCTGATGTAGTGCCTATGCATACACATCTAATCTTCAAACTGACTAAAAGTGATAGTGTATCCAAACAGAAGGAAGGATGTAGTGTCTATGCATGCACATCTAATCTTCAAACTGACTAAAAGTGATAGTGTATCCAAACAGAAGGAAGGATGTAGTGTCTATGCATGCACATCTAATCTGATGTAGTGTCTATGCATACACATCTAATCTTCAAACTGACTAAAAGTGATGGTGTATCCAAACAGAAGGAAGGATGTAGTGTCTATGCATGCACATCTAATCTGATGTAGTGTCTATGCATACAGATCTAATCTTCAAAATGACTAAAAGTGATAGTGTAGGATGTAGTGTCTATGCATGCACATCTAATCTGATGTAGTGTCTATGCATACACATCTTATCTTCAAACTGACTAAAAGTGATGGTGTATCGAAACAGAAGGAAGGATGTAGTGTCTATGCATGCACATCTAATCTTCAAACTGACTAAAAGTGATAGTGTATCCAAACAGAAGGAAGGATGTAGTGTCTATTCATGCACATCTAATCTGATGTAGTGCCTATGCATACACGTCTAATCTTCAAACTGACTAAAAGTGATAGTGTATCCAAACAGAAGGAAGGATGTAGTGTCTATGCATGCACATCTAATCTGATGTAGTGCCTATGCATACACGTCTAATCTTCAAACTGACTAAAAGTGATAGTGTATCCAAACAGAAGGAAGGATGCAGTGTCTATGCATGCACATCTAATCTAATGTAGTGCCTGTGCATACACATCTAATCTTCAAACTGACTAAAAGTGATAGTGTATCCAAACAGAAGGAAGCATGTAGTGTCTATGCATGCACATCTAATCTTCAAACTGACTAGAAGTGATAGTGTATCCAAACAGAAGGAAGGATGTAGTGTCTATGCATGCACATCTAATCTGATGTAGTGCCTATGCATACACGTCTAATCTTCAAACTGACTAAAAGTGATAGTGTATCCAAACAGAAGGAAGGATGTAGTGTCTATGCATGCACATCTAATCTGATTTAGTGTCTATGCATACACATCTAATCTTCAAACTGACTAAAGGTGATAGTGTATCCAAACAGAAGGAAGGATGTAGTGTCTATGCATGCACATCTAATCTGATGTAGTGCCTATGCATACACATCTAATCTTCAAACTGACTAAAGGTGATAGTGTATCCAAACAGAAGGAAGGATGTAGTGTCTATGCATGCACATCTAATCTTCAAACTGACTAAAAGTGATAGTGTATCCAAACAGAAGGAAGGATGTAGTGTATATGCATGCACATCTAATCTTCAAACTGACTAAAATTGATAGTGTATCCAAACAGAAGGAAGGATGTAGTGTCTATGCATGCACATCTAATCTGATGTAGTGCCTATGCATACACATCTAATCTTCAAACTGACTAAAAGTGATAGTGTATCCAAACAGAAGGAAGGATGTAGTGTCTATGCATGCACATCTAATCTTCAAACTGACTAAAAGTGATAGTGTATCCAAACAGAAGGAAGGATGTAGTGTCTATGCATGCACATCTAATCTGATGTAGTGTCTATGCATACACATCTAATCTTCAAACTGACTAAAAGTGAAGGTGTATCCAAACAGAAGGAAGGATGTAGTGTCTATGCATGCACATCTAATCTGATGTAGTGTCTATGCATACAGATCTAATCTTCAAAATGACTAAAAGTGATAGTGTAGGATGTAGTGCCTATGCATACACATCTAATCTGATGTAGTGTCTATGCATACACATCTAATCTTCAAACTGACTAAAAGTGATAGTGTATCCAAACAGAAGGAAGGATGTAGTGTCTATGCATGCACATCTAATCTTCAAACTGACTAAAAGTGATAGTGTATCCAAACAGAAGGAAGCATGTAGTGTCTATGCATGCACATCTAATCTGATGTAGTGTCTATGCATGCACATCTAATCTTCAAACTGACTAAAAGTGATAGTGTATCCAAACAGAAGGAAGGATGTAGTGTCTATGCATGCACATCTAATCTGATGTAGTGCCTATGCATACACATTTAATCTTCAAACTGACTAAAAGTGATAGTGTATCCAAACAGAAGGAAGGATGTAGTGTCTATGCATGCACATCTAATCTAATGTAGTGCCTATGCATACACATCTAATCTTCAAACTGACTAAAAGTGATAGTGTATCCAAACAGAAGGAAGCATGTAGTGTCTATGCATGCACATCTAATCTGATGTAGTGCCTATGCATACACATCTAATCTTCAAACTGACTAAAAGTGATAGTGTTTCCAAACAGAAGGAAGCATGTAGTGTCTATGCATGCACATCTAATCTGATGTAGTGCCTATGCATACACATCTAATCTTCAAACTGACTAAAAGTGATAGTGTATCCAAACACAAGGAAGCATGTAGTGTCTATGCATGCACATCTAATCTGATGTAGTGCCTATGCATACACATCTAATCTTCAAACTGACTAAAAGTGATAGTGTATCCAAACAGAAGGAAGGGTGTAGTGTCTATCCATGCACATCTAATCTGATGGAGTGCCTATGCATACACATCTAAACTTCAAACTGACTAAAAGTGATAGTGTATCCAAACAGAAGGAAGCATGTAGTGTCTATGCATGCACATCTAATCTTCAAACTGACTAAAAGTGATAGTGTATCCAAACAGAAGGAAGGATGTAGTGTCTATGCATGCACATCTAATCTGATGTAGTGCCTATGCATACACGTCTAATCTTCAAACTGACTAAAAGTGATAGTGTATCCAAACAGAAGGAAGGATGTAGTGTCTATGCATGCACATCTAATCTGATGTAGTGCCTATGCATACACATCTAATCTTCAAACTGACTAAAGGTGATAGTGTATCCAAACAGAAGGAAGGATGTAGTGTCTATACATACACATCTAATCTTCAAACAGACTAAAAGTGATAGTGTATCCAAACAGAAGGAAGGATGTAGTGTCTATGCATGCACATCTAATCTTCAAACCGACTAAAAGTGATAGTGTATCCAAGCAGAAGGAAGGATGTAGTGTATATGCATGCACATCTAATCTTCAAACTGACTAAAATTGATAGTGTATCCAAACAGAAAGAAGGATGTAGTGTCTATGCATGCACATCTAATCTTCAAACTGACTAAAAGTGATAGTGTATCCAAACAGAAGGAAGGATGTAGTGTCTATGCATGCACATCTAATCTTCAAACTGACTAAAAGTGATAGTGTATCCAAACAGAAGGAAGGATGTAGTGTCTATGCATGCACATCTAATCTGATGTAGTGTCTATGCATACACATCTAATCTTCAAACTGACTAAAAGTGATGGTGTATCCAAAGAGAAGGAAGGATGTAGGGTCTATGCATGCACATCTAATCTGATGTAGTGTCTATGCATACCCATCTAATCTTCAAACTGACTAAAGGTGATAGTGTATCCAGACAGAAGGAAGGATGTAGTGTCTATGCATACACATCTAATCTTCAAACAGACTAAAAGTGATAGTGTATCCAAACAGAAGGAAGGATGTAGTGTCTATGCATGCACATCTAATCTTCAAACTGACTAAAAGTGATAGTGTATCCAAACAGAAGGAAGGATGTAGTGTATATGCATGCACATCTAATCTTCAAACTGACTAAAATTGATAGTGTATCCAAACAGAAGGAAGGATGTAGTGTCTATGCATGCACATCTAATCTGATGTAGTGCCTATGCATACACATCTAATCTTCAAACTGACTAAAAGTGATAGTGTATCCAAACAGAAGGAAGGGTGTAGTGTCTATGCATGCACATCTAATCTTCAAACTGACTAAAAGTGATAGTGTATCCAAACAGAAGGAAGGATGTAGTGTCTATGCATGCACATCTAATCTTCAAACTGACTAAAAGTGATAGTGTATCCAAACAGAAGGAAGGATGTAGTGTCTATTCATGCACATCTAATCTGATGTAGTGCCTATGCATACACGTCTAATCTTCAAACTGACTAAAAGTGATAGTGTATCCAAACAGAAGGAAGGATGTAGTGTCTATGCATGCACATCTAATCTGATGTAGTGCCTATGCATACACGTCTAATCTTCAAACTGACTAAAAGTGATAGTGTATCCAAACAGAAGGAAGGATGCAGTGTCTATGCATGCACATCTAATCTAATGTAGTGCCTGTGCATACACATCTAATCTTCAAACTGACTAAAAGTGATAGTGTATCCAAACAGAAGGAAGCATGTAGTGTCTATGCATGCACATCTAATCTTCAAACTGACTAGAAGTGATAGTGTATCCAAACAGAAGGAAGGATGTAGTGTCTATGCATGCACATCTAATCTGATGTAGTGCCTATGCATACACGTCTAATCTTCAAACTGACTAAAAGTGATAGTGTATCCAAACAGAAGGAAGGATGTAGTGTCTATGCATGCACATCTAATCTGATTTAGTGTCTATGCATACACATCTAATCTTCAAACTGACTAAAGGTGATAGTGTATCCAAACAGAAGGAAGGATGTAGTGTCTATGCATGCACATCTAATCTGATGTAGTGCCTATGCATACACATCTAATCTTCAAACTGACTAAAGGTGATAGTGTATCCAAACAGAAGGAAGGATGTAGTGTCTATGCATGCACATCTAATCTTCAAACTGACTAAAAGTGATAGTGTATCCAAACAGAAGGAAGGATGTAGTGTATATGCATGCACATCTAATCTTCAAACTGACTAAAATTGATAGTGTATCCAAACAGAAGGAAGGATGTAGTGTCTATGCATGCACATCTAATCTGATGTAGTGCCTATGCATACACATCTAATCTTCAAACTGACTAAAAGTGATAGTGTATCCAAACAGAAGGAAGGATGTAGTGTCTATGCATGCACATCTAATCTTCAAACTGACTAAAAGTGATAGTGTATCCAAACAGAAGGAAGGATGTAGTGTCTATGCATGCACATCTAATCTGATGTAGTGTCTATGCATACACATCTAATCTTCAAACTGACTAAAAGTGATGGTGTATCCAAACAGAAGGAAGGATGTAGTGTCTATGCATGCACATCTAATCTGATGTAGTGTCTATGCATACAGATCTAATCTTCAAAATGACTAAAAGTGATAGTGTAGGATGTAGTGTCTATGCATGCACATCTAATCTGATGTAGTGTCTATGCATACACATCTTATCTTCAAACTGACTAAAAGTGATGGTGTATCGAAACAGAAGGAAGGATGTAGTGTCTATGCATGCACATCTAATCTTCAAACTGACTAAAAGTGATAGTGTATCCAAACAGAAGGAAGGATGTAGTGTCTATTCATGCACATCTAATCTGATGTAGTGCCTATGCATACACGTCTAATCTTCAAACTGACTAAAAGTGATAGTGTATCCAAACAGAAGGAAGGATGTAGTGTCTATGCATGCACATCTAATCTGATGTAGTGCCTATGCATACACGTCTAATCTTCAAACTGACTAAAAGTGATAGTGTATCCAAACAGAAGGAAGGATGCAGTGTCTATGCATGCACATCTAATCTAATGTAGTGCCTGTGCATACACATCTAATCTTCAAACTGACTAAAAGTGATAGTGTATCCAAACAGAAGGAAGCATGTAGTGTCTATGCATGCACATCTAATCTTCAAACTGACTAGAAGTGATAGTGTATCCAAACAGAAGGAAGGATGTAGTGTCTATGCATGCACATCTAATCTGATGTAGTGCCTATGCATACACGTCTAATCTTCAAACTGACTAAAAGTGATAGTGTATCCAAACAGAAGGAAGGATGTAGTGTCTATGCATGCACATCTAATCTGATTTAGTGTCTATGCATACACATCTAATCTTCAAACTGACTAAAGGTGATAGTGTATCCAAACAGAAGGAAGGATGTAGTGTCTATGCATGCACATCTAATCTGATGTAGTGCCTATGCATACACATCTAATCTTCAAACTGACTAAAGGTGATAGTGTATCCAAACAGAAGGAAGGATGTAGTGTCTATGCATGCACATCTAATCTTCAAACTGACTAAAAGTGATAGTGTATCCAAACAGAAGGAAGGATGTAGTGTATATGCATGCACATCTAATCTTCAAACTGACTAAAATTGATAGTGTATCCAAACAGAAGGAAGGATGTAGTGTCTATGCATGCACATCTAATCTGATGTAGTGCCTATGCATACACATCTAATCTTCAAACTGACTAAAAGTGATAGTGTATCCAAACAGAAGGAAGGATGTAGTGTCTATGCATGCACATCTAATCTTCAAACTGACTAAAAGTGATAGTGTATCCAAACAGAAGGAAGGATGTAGTGTCTATGCATGCACATCTAATCTGATGTAGTGTCTATGCATACACATCTAATCTTCAAACTGACTAAAAGTGATGGTGTATCCAAACAGAAGGAAGGATGTAGTGTCTATGCATGCACATCTAATCTGATGTAGTGTCTATGCATACAGATCTAATCTTCAAAATGACTAAAAGTGATAGTGTAGGATGTAGTGCCTATGCATACACATCTAATCTGATGTAGTGTCTATGCATACACATCTAATCTTCAAACTGACTAAAAGTGATAGTGTATCCAAACAGAAGGAAGGATGTAGTGTCTATGCATGCACATCTAATCTTCAAACTGACTAAAAGTGATAGTGTATCCAAACAGAAGGAAGGATGTAGTGTCTATGCATGCACATCTAATCTGATGTAGTGCCTATGCATACACATTTAATCTTCAAACTGACTAAAAGTGATAGTGTATCCAAACAGAAGGAAGGATGTAGTGTCTATGCATGCACATCTAATCTGATGTAGTGCCTATGCATACACATCTAATCTTCAAACTGACTAAAAGGGATAGTGTATCCAAACAGAAGGAAGGATGTAGTGTATATGCATGCACATCTAATCTGATGTAGTGCCTATGCATACACATCTAATCTTCAAACTGACTAAAAGTGATAGTGTATCCAAACAGAAGGAAGCATGTAGTGTCTATGCATGCACATCTAATCTGATGTAGTGCCTATGCATACACATCTAATCTTCAAACTGACTAAAGGTGATAGTGTATCCAAACAGAAGGAAGCATGTAGTGTCTATGCATGCACATCTAATCTTCAAACTGACTAGAAGTGATAGTGTATCCAAACAGAAGGAAGGATGCAGTGTCTATGCATGCACATCTAATCTAATGTAGTGCCTGTGCATACACATCTAATCTTCAAACTGACTAAAAGTGATAGTGTATCCAAACAGAAGGAAGCATGTAGTGTCTATGCATGCACATCTAATCTTCAAACTGACTAGAAGTGATAGTGTATCCAAACAGAAGGAAGGATGTAGTGTCTATGCATGCACATCTAATCTGATGTAGTGCCTATGCATACACGTCTAATCTTCAAACTGACTAAAAGTGATAGTGTATCCAAACAGAAGGAAGGATGTAGTGTCTATGCATGCACATCTAATCTGATTTAGTGTCTATGCATACACATCTAATCTTCAAACTGACTAAAGGTGATAGTGTATCCAAACAGAAGGAAGGATGTAGTGTCTATGCATGCACATCTAATCTGATGTAGTGCCTATGCATACACATCTAATCTTCAAACTGACTAAAGGTGATAGTGTATCCAAACAGAAGGAAGGATGTAGTGTCTATGCATGCACATCTAATCTTCAAACTGACTAAAAGTGATAGTGTATCCAAACAGAAGGAAGGATGTAGTGTATATGCATGCACATCTAATCTTCAAACTGACTAAAATTGATAGTGTATCCAAACAGAAGGAAGGATGTAGTGTCTATGCATGCACATCTAATCTGATGTAGTGCCTATGCATACACATCTAATCTTCAAACTGACTAAAAGTGATAGTGTATCCAAACAGAAGGAAGGATGTAGTGTCTATGCATGCACATCTAATCTTCAAACTGACTAAAAGTGATAGTGTATCCAAACAGAAGGAAGGATGTAGTGTCTATGCATGCACATCTAATCTGATGTAGTGTCTATGCATACACATCTAATCTTCAAACTGACTAAAAGTGATGGTGTATCCAAACAGAAGGAAGGATGTAGTGTCTATGCATGCACATCTAATCTGATGTAGTGTCTATGCATACAGATCTAATCTTCAAAATGACTAAAAGTGATAGTGTAGGATGTAGTGTCTATGCATGCACATCTAATCTGATGTAGTGTCTATGCATACACATCTTATCTTCAAACTGACTAAAAGTGATGGTGTATCGAAACAGAAGGAAGGATGTAGTGTCTATGCATGCACATCTAATCTTCAAACTGACTAAAAGTGATAGTGTATCCAAACAGAAGGAAGGATGTAGTGTCTATTCATGCACATCTAATCTGATGTAGTGCCTATGCATACACGTCTAATCTTCAAACTGACTAAAAGTGATAGTGTATCCAAACAGAAGGAAGGATGTAGTGTCTATGCATGCACATCTAATCTGATGTAGTGCCTATGCATACACGTCTAATCTTCAAACTGACTAAAAGTGATAGTGTATCCAAACAGAAGGAAGGATGCAGTGTCTATGCATGCACATCTAATCTAATGTAGTGCCTGTGCATACACATCTAATCTTCAAACTGACTAAAAGTGATAGTGTATCCAAACAGAAGGAAGCATGTAGTGTCTATGCATGCACATCTAATCTTCAAACTGACTAGAAGTGATAGTGTATCCAAACAGAAGGAAGGATGTAGTGTCTATGCATGCACATCTAATCTGATGTAGTGCCTATGCATACACGTCTAATCTTCAAACTGACTAAAAGTGATAGTGTATCCAAACAGAAGGAAGGATGTAGTGTCTATGCATGCACATCTAATCTGATTTAGTGTCTATGCATACACATCTAATCTTCAAACTGACTAAAGGTGATAGTGTATCCAAACAGAAGGAAGGATGTAGTGTCTATGCATGCACATCTAATCTGATGTAGTGCCTATGCATACACATCTAATCTTCAAACTGACTAAAGGTGATAGTGTATCCAAACAGAAGGAAGGATGTAGTGTCTATGCATGCACATCTAATCTTCAAACTGACTAAAAGTGATAGTGTATCCAAACAGAAGGAAGGATGTAGTGTATATGCATGCACATCTAATCTTCAAACTGACTAAAATTGATAGTGTATCCAAACAGAAGGAAGGATGTAGTGTCTATGCATGCACATCTAATCTGATGTAGTGCCTATGCATACACATCTAATCTTCAAACTGACTAAAAGTGATAGTGTATCCAAACAGAAGGAAGGATGTAGTGTCTATGCATGCACATCTAATCTTCAAACTGACTAAAAGTGATAGTGTATCCAAACAGAAGGAAGGATGTAGTGTCTATGCATGCACATCTAATCTGATGTAGTGTCTATGCATACACATCTAATCTTCAAACTGACTAAAAGTGAAGGTGTATCCAAACAGAAGGAAGGATGTAGTGTCTATGCATGCACATCTAATCTGATGTAGTGTCTATGCATACAGATCTAATCTTCAAAATGACTAAAAGTGATAGTGTAGGATGTAGTGCCTATGCATACACATCTAATCTGATGTAGTGTCTATGCATACACATCTAATCTTCAAACTGACTAAAAGTGATAGTGTATCCAAACAGAAGGAAGGATGTAGTGTCTATGCATGCACATCTAATCTTCAAACTGACTAAAAGTGATAGTGTATCCAAACAGAAGGAAGGATGTAGTGTCTATGCATGCACATCTAATCTGATGTAGTGCCTATGCATACACATTTAATCTTCAAACTGACTAAAAGTGATAGTGTATCCAAACAGAAGGAAGGATGTAGTGTCTATGCATGCACATCTAATCTGATGTAGTGCCTATGCATACACATCTAATCTTCAAACTGACTAAAAGGGATAGTGTATCCAAACAGAAGGAAGGATGTAGTGTATATGCATGCACATCTAATCTGATGTAGTGCCTATGCATACACATCTAATCTTCAAACTGACTAAAAGTGATAGTGTATCCAAACAGAAGGAAGCATGTAGTGTCTATGCATGCACATCTAATCTGATGTAGTGCCTATGCATACACATCTAATCTTCAAACTGACTAAAGGTGATAGTGTATCCAAACAGAAGGAAGGATGTAGTGTCTGTGCATGCACATCTAATCTTCAAACTGACTAAAAGTGATAGTGTATCCAAACAGAAGGAAGGATGTAGTGTCTATGCATGCACATCTAATCTGATGTAGTGCCTATGCATACACATTTAATCTTCAAACTGACTAAAAGTGATAGTGTATCCAAACAGAAGGAAGGATGTAGTGTCTATGCATGCACATCTAATCTAATGTAGTGCCTATGCATACACATCTAATCTTCAAACTGACTAAAAGTGATAGTGTATCCAAACAGAAGGAAGCATGTAGTGTCTATGCATGCACATCTAATCTGATGTAGTGCCTATGCATACACATCTAATCTTCAAACTGACTAAAAGTGATAGTGTATCCAAACAGAAGGAAGCATGTAGTGTCTATGCATGCACATCTAATCTGATGTAGTGCCTATGCATACACATCTAATCTTCAAACTGACTAAAAGTGATAGTGTATCCAAACACAAGGAAGCATGTAGTGTCTATGCATGTACATCTAATCTGATGTAGTGCCTATGCATACCCATCTAATCTTCAAACTGACTAAAAGTGATAGTGTATCCAAACAGAAGGAAGGGTGTAGTGTCTATCCATGCACATCTAATCTGATGGAGTGCCTATGCATACACATCTAAACTTCAAACTGACTAAAAGTGATAGTGTATCCAAACAGAAGGAAGCATGTAGTGTCTATGCATGCACATCTAATCTTCAAACTGACTAAAAGTGATAGTGTATCCAAACAGAAGGAAGGATGTAGTGTCTATGCATGCACATCTAATCTGATGTAGTGCCTATGCATACACGTCTAATCTTCAAACTGACTAAAAGTGATAGTGTATCCAAACAGAAGGAAGGATGTAGTGTCTATGCATGCACATCTAATCTGATGTAGTGCCTATGCATACACATCTAATCTTCAAACTGACTAAAGGTGATAGTGTATCCAAACAGAAGGAAGGATGTAGTGTCTATACATACACATCTAATCTTCAAACAGACTAAAAGTGATAGTGTATCCAAACAGAAGGAAGGATGTAGTGTCTATGCATGCACATCTAATCTTCAAACTGACTAAAAGTGATAGTGTATCCAAGCAGAAGGAAGGATGTAGTGTATATGCATGCACATCTAATCTTCAAACTGACTAAAATTGATAGTGTATCCAAACAGAAAGAAGGATGTAGTGTCTATGCATGCACATCTAATCTGATGTAGTGCCTATGCATACACATCTAATCTTCAAACTGACTAAAAGTGATAGTGTATCCAAACAGAAGGAAGGATGTAGTGTCTATGCATGCACATCTAATCTTCAAACTGACTAAAAGTGATAGTGTATCCAAACAGAAGGAAGGATGTAGTGTCTATGCATGCACATCTAATCTGATGTAGTGTCTATGCATACACATCTAATCTTCAAACTGACTAAAAGTGATGGTGTATCCAAAGAGAAGGAAGGATGTAGGGTCTATGCATGCACATCTAATCTGATGTAGTGTCTATGCATACAGATCTCATCTTCAAAATGGCTAAACGTGATAGTGTAGGATGTAGTGCCTATGCATACACATCTAATCTGATGTAGTGTCTATGCATACCCATCTAATCTTCAAACTGACTAAAGGTGATAGTGTATCCAGACAGAAGGAAGGATGTAGTGTCTATGCATACACATCTAATCTTCAAACAGACTAAAAGTGATAGTGTATCCAAACAGAAGGAAGGATGTAGTGTCTATGCATGCACATCTAATCTTCAAACTGACTAAAAGTGATAGTGTATCCAAACAGAAGGAAGGATGTAGTGTATATGCATGCACATCTAATCTTCAAACTGACTAAAATTGATAGTGTATCCAAACAGAAGGAAGGATGTAGTGTCTATGCATGCACATCTAATCTGATGTAGTGCCTATGCATACACATCTAATCTTCAAACTGACTAAAAGTGATAGTGTATCCAAACAGAAGGAAGGGTGTAGTGTCTATGCATGCACATCTAATCTTCAAACTGACTAAAAGTGATAGTGTATCCAAACAGAAGGAAGGATGTAGTGTCTATGCATGCACATCTAATCTGATGTAGTGTCTATGCATACACATCTAATCTTCAAACTGACTAAAAGTGATGGTGTATCGAAACAGAAGGAAGGATGTAGTGTCTATGCATGCACATCTAATCTGATGTAGTGTCTATGCATACAGATCTAATCTTCAAAATGACTAAAAGTGATAGTGTAGGATGTAGTGCCTATGCATACACATCTAATCTGATGTAGTGTCTATGCATACACATCTAATCTTCAAACTGACTAAAAGTGATAGTGTATCCAAACAGAAGGAAGGATGTAGTGTATATGCCTACACATCTAATCTTCAAACTGACTAAAAGTGATAGTGTCTCCAAACAGAAGGAAGGCTGTAGTGTATATGCCTACACATCTAATCTTCAAACTGACTAAAAGTGATAGTGTCTCCAAACAGAAGGAAGGATGTAGTGTATATGCCTACACATCTAATCTTCAAACTGACTAAAAGGGATAGTGTATCCAAACAGAAGGAAGGATGTAGTGTCTATGCATGCACATCTAATCTGATGTAGTGCCTATGCATACACATCTAATCTTCAAACTGACTAAAAGGGATAGTGTATCCAAACAGAAGGAAGCATGTAGTGTCTATGCATGCACATCTAATCTGATGTAGTGCCTATGCATACACATCTAATCTTCAAACTGACTAAAGGTGATAGTGTATCCAAACAGAAGGAAGGATGTAGTGTCTCTGCATGCACATCTAATCTTCAAACTGACTAAAAGTGATAGTGTATCCAAACAGAAGGAAGCATGTAGTGTCTATGCATGCACATCTAATCTTCAAACTGACTAAAAGAGATAGTGTATCCAAACAGAAGGAAGGATGTAGTGTCTATGCATGCACATCTAATCTGATGTAGTGCCTATGCATACACGTCTAATCTTCAAACTGACTAAAAGTGATAGTGTATCCAAACAGAAGGAAGGATGTAGTGTCTATGCATGCACATCTAATCTGATTTAGTGTCTATGCATACACATCTAATCTTCAAACTGACTAAAGGTGATAGTGTATCCAAACAGAAGGAAGGATGTAGTGTCTATGCATACACATCTAATCTGATGAAGTGCCTATGCATACACATCTAATCTTCAAACAGACTAAAAGTGATAGTGTATCCAAACAGAAAGAAGGATGTAGTGTCTATGCATGCACATCTAATCTTCAAACTGACTAAAAGTGATAGTGTATCCAAACAGAAGGAAGGATGTAGTGTATATGCATGCACATCTAATCTTCAAACTGACTAAAATTGATAGTGTATCCAAACAGAAGGAAGGATGTAGTGTCTATGCATGCATATCTAATCTGATGTAGTGCCTATGCATACACATCTAATCTTCAAACTGACTAAAAGTGATAGTGTATCCAAACAGAAGGAAGGATGTAGTGTCTATGCATGCACATCTAATCTTCAAACTGACTAAAAGTGATAGTGTATCCAAACAGAAGGAAGGATGTAGTGTCTATGCATGCACATCTAATCTGATGTAGTGTCTATGCATACAGATCTAATCTTCAAAATGACTAAAAGTGATAGTGTAGGATGTAGTGCCTATGCATACACATCTAATCTGATGTAGTGTCTATGCATACACATCTAATCTTCAAACTGACTAAAAGGGATAGTGTATCCAAACAGAAGGAAGGATGTAGTGTCTATGCATGCACATCTAATCTGATGTAGTGTACATGCATACACATCTAATCTTCAAAATGACCAAAAGTGATAGTGTATCCAAACAGAAGGAAGGATGTAGTGTCTATGCATGCACATCTAATCTGATGTAGTGTCTATGCATACACATCTAATCTTCAAACTGACTAAAAGTGATAGTGTATCCAAACAGAAGGAAGGATGTAGTGTCTATGCATGCATATCTAATCTGATGGAGTGCCTATGCATACACATCTAAACTTCAAACTGACTAAAAGTGATAGTGTATCCAAACAGAAGGAAGCATGTAGTGTCTATGCATGCACATCTAATCTTCAAACTGACTAAAAGTGATAGTGTATCCAAACAGAAGGAAGGATGTAGTGTCTATTCATGCACATCTAATCTGATGTAGTGCCTATGCATACACGTCTAATCTTCAAACTGACTAAAAGTGATAGTGTATCCAAACAGAAGGAAGGATGTAGTGTCTATGCATGCACATCTAATCTGATGTAGTGCCTATGCATACACGTCTAATCTTCAAACTGACTAAAAGTGAAAGTGTATCCAAACAGAAGGAAGGATGCAGTGTCTATGCATGCACATCTAATCTAATGTAGTGCCTGTGCATACACATCTAATCTTCAAACTGACTAAAAGTGATAGTGTATCCAAACAGAAGGAAGCATGTAGTGTCTATGCATGCACATCTAATCTTCAAACTGACTAGAAGTGATAGTGTATCCAAACAGAAGGAAGGATGTAGTGTCTATGCATGCACATCTAATCTGATGTAGTGCCTATGCATACACGTCTAATCTTCAAACTGACTAAAAGTGATAGTGTATCCAAACAGAAGGAAGGATGTAGTGTCTATGCATGCACATCTAATCTGATTTAGTGTCTATGCATACACATCTAATCTTCAAACTGACTAAAGGTGATAGTGTATCCAAACAGAAGGAAGGATGTAGTGTCTATGCATGCACATCTAATCTGATGTAGTGCCTATGCATACACATCTAATCTTCAAACTGACTAAAGGTGATAGTGTATCCAAACAGAAGGAAGGATGTAGTGTCTATGCATGCACATCTAATCTTCAAACTGACTAAAAGTGATAGTGTATCCAAACAGAAGGAAGGATGTAGTGTATATGCATGCACATCTAATCTTCAAACTGACTAAAATTGATAGTGTATCCAAACAGAAGGAAGGATGTAGTGTCTATGCATGCACATCTAATCTGATGTAGTGCCTATGCATACACATCTAATCTTCAAACTGACTAAAAGTGATAGTGTATCCAAACAGAAGGAAGGATGTAGTGTCTATGCATGCACATCTAATCTTCAAACTGACTAAAAGTGATAGTGTATCCAAACAGAAGGAAGGATGTAGTGTCTATGCATGCACATCTAATCTGATGTAGTGTCTATGCATACACATCTAATCTTCAAACTGACTAAAAGTGATGGTGTATCCAAACAGAAGGAAGGATGTAGTGTCTATGCATGCACATCTAATCTGATGTAGTGTCTATGCATACAGATCTAATCTTCAAAATGACTAAAAGTGATAGTGTAGGATGTAGTGCCTATGCATACACATCTAATCTGATGTAGTGTCTATGCATACACATCTAATCTTCAAACTGACTAAAAGTGATAGTGTATCCAAACAGAAGGAAGGATGTAGTGTCTATGCATGCACATCTAATCTTCAAACTGACTAAAAGTGATAGTGTATCCAAACAGAAGGAAGCATGTAGTGTCTATGCATGCACATCTAATCTGATGTAGTGTCTATGCATGCACATCTAATCTTCAAACTGACTAAAAGTGATAGTGTATCCAAACAGAAGGAAGGATGTAGTGTCTATGCATGCACATCTAATCTGATGTAGTGCCTATGCATACACATTTAATCTTCAAACTGACTAAAAGTGATAGTGTATCCAAACAGAAGGAAGGATGTAGTGTCTATGCATGCACATCTAATCTAATGTAGTGCCTATGCATACACATCTAATCTTCAAACTGACTAAAAGTGATAGTGTATCCAAACAGAAGGAAGCATGTAGTGTCTATGCATGCACATCTAATCTGATGTAGTGCCTATGCATACACATCTAATCTTCAAACTGACTAAAAGTGATAGTGTTTCCAAACAGAAGGAAGCATGTAGTGTCTATGCATGCACATCTAATCTGATGTAGTGCCTATGCATACACATCTAATCTTCAAACTGACTAAAAGTGATAGTGTATCCAAACACAAGGAAGCATGTAGTGTCTATGCATGCACATCTAATCTGATGTAGTGCCTATGCATACACATCTAATCTTCAAACTGACTAAAAGTGATAGTGTATCCAAACAGAAGGAAGGGTGTAGTGTCTATCCATGCACATCTAATCTGATGGAGTGCCTATGCATACACATCTAAACTTCAAACTGACTAAAAGTGATAGTGTATCCAAACAGAAGGAAGCATGTAGTGTCTATGCATGCACATCTAATCTTCAAACTGACTAAAAGTGATAGTGTATCCAAACAGAAGGAAGGATGTAGTGTCTATGCATGCACATCTAATCTGATGTAGTGCCTATGCATACACGTCTAATCTTCAAACTGACTAAAAGTGATAGTGTATCCAAACAGAAGGAAGGATGTAGTGTCTATGCATGCACATCTAATCTGATGTAGTGCCTATGCATACACATCTAATCTTCAAACTGACTAAAGGTGATAGTGTATCCAAACAGAAGGAAGGATGTAGTGTCTATACATACACATCTAATCTTCAAACAGACTAAAAGTGATAGTGTATCCAAACAGAAGGAAGGATGTAGTGTCTATGCATGCACATCTAATCTTCAAACCGACTAAAAGTGATAGTGTATCCAAGCAGAAGGAAGGATGTAGTGTATATGCATGCACATCTAATCTTCAAACTGACTAAAATTGATAGTGTATCCAAACAGAAAGAAGGATGTAGTGTCTATGCATGCACATCTAATCTTCAAACTGACTAAAAGTGATAGTGTATCCAAACAGAAGGAAGGATGTAGTGTCTATGCATGCACATCTAATCTTCAAACTGACTAAAAGTGATAGTGTATCCAAACAGAAGGAAGGATGTAGTGTCTATGCATGCACATCTAATCTGATGTAGTGTCTATGCATACACATCTAATCTTCAAACTGACTAAAAGTGATGGTGTATCCAAAGAGAAGGAAGGATGTAGGGTCTATGCATGCACATCTAATCTGATGTAGTGTCTATGCATACCCATCTAATCTTCAAACTGACTAAAGGTGATAGTGTATCCAGACAGAAGGAAGGATGTAGTGTCTATGCATACACATCTAATCTTCAAACAGACTAAAAGTGATAGTGTATCCAAACAGAAGGAAGGATGTAGTGTCTATGCATGCACATCTAATCTTCAAACTGACTAAAAGTGATAGTGTATCCAAACAGAAGGAAGGATGTAGTGTATATGCATGCACATCTAATCTTCAAACTGACTAAAATTGATAGTGTATCCAAACAGAAGGAAGGATGTAGTGTCTATGCATGCACATCTAATCTGATGTAGTGCCTATGCATACACATCTAATCTTCAAACTGACTAAAAGTGATAGTGTATCCAAACAGAAGGAAGGGTGTAGTGTCTATGCATGCACATCTAATCTTCAAACTGACTAAAAGTGATAGTGTATCCAAACAGAAGGAAGGATGTAGTGTCTATGCATGCACATCTAATCTTCAAACTGACTAAAAGTGATAGTGTATCCAAACAGAAGGAAGGATGTAGTGTCTATTCATGCACATCTAATCTGATGTAGTGCCTATGCATACACGTCTAATCTTCAAACTGACTAAAAGTGATAGTGTATCCAAACAGAAGGAAGGATGTAGTGTCTATGCATGCACATCTAATCTGATGTAGTGCCTATGCATACACGTCTAATCTTCAAACTGACTAAAAGTGATAGTGTATCCAAACAGAAGGAAGGATGCAGTGTCTATGCATGCACATCTAATCTAATGTAGTGCCTGTGCATACACATCTAATCTTCAAACTGACTAAAAGTGATAGTGTATCCAAACAGAAGGAAGCATGTAGTGTCTATGCATGCACATCTAATCTTCAAACTGACTAGAAGTGATAGTGTATCCAAACAGAAGGAAGGATGTAGTGTCTATGCATGCACATCTAATCTGATGTAGTGCCTATGCATACACGTCTAATCTTCAAACTGACTAAAAGTGATAGTGTATCCAAACAGAAGGAAGGATGTAGTGTCTATGCATGCACATCTAATCTGATTTAGTGTCTATGCATACACATCTAATCTTCAAACTGACTAAAGGTGATAGTGTATCCAAACAGAAGGAAGGATGTAGTGTCTATGCATGCACATCTAATCTGATGTAGTGCCTATGCATACACATCTAATCTTCAAACTGACTAAAGGTGATAGTGTATCCAAACAGAAGGAAGGATGTAGTGTCTATGCATGCACATCTAATCTTCAAACTGACTAAAAGTGATAGTGTATCCAAACAGAAGGAAGGATGTAGTGTATATGCATGCACATCTAATCTTCAAACTGACTAAAATTGATAGTGTATCCAAACAGAAGGAAGGATGTAGTGTCTATGCATGCACATCTAATCTGATGTAGTGCCTATGCATACACATCTAATCTTCAAACTGACTAAAAGTGATAGTGTATCCAAACAGAAGGAAGGATGTAGTGTCTATGCATGCACATCTAATCTTCAAACTGACTAAAAGTGATAGTGTATCCAAACAGAAGGAAGGATGTAGTGTCTATGCATGCACATCTAATCTGATGTAGTGTCTATGCATACACATCTAATCTTCAAACTGACTAAAAGTGATGGTGTATCCAAACAGAAGGAAGGATGTAGTGTCTATGCATGCACATCTAATCTGATGTAGTGTCTATGCATACAGATCTAATCTTCAAAATGACTAAAAGTGATAGTGTAGGATGTAGTGTCTATGCATGCACATCTAATCTGATGTAGTGTCTATGCATACACATCTTATCTTCAAACTGACTAAAAGTGATGGTGTATCGAAACAGAAGGAAGGATGTAGTGTCTATGCATGCACATCTAATCTTCAAACTGACTAAAAGTGATAGTGTATCCAAACAGAAGGAAGGATGTAGTGTCTATTCATGCACATCTAATCTGATGTAGTGCCTATGCATACACGTCTAATCTTCAAACTGACTAAAAGTGATAGTGTATCCAAACAGAAGGAAGGATGTAGTGTCTATGCATGCACATCTAATCTGATGTAGTGCCTATGCATACACGTCTAATCTTCAAACTGACTAAAAGTGATAGTGTATCCAAACAGAAGGAAGGATGCAGTGTCTATGCATGCACATCTAATCTAATGTAGTGCCTGTGCATACACATCTAATCTTCAAACTGACTAAAAGTGATAGTGTATCCAAACAGAAGGAAGCATGTAGTGTCTATGCATGCACATCTAATCTTCAAACTGACTAGAAGTGATAGTGTATCCAAACAGAAGGAAGGATGTAGTGTCTATGCATGCACATCTAATCTGATGTAGTGCCTATGCATACACGTCTAATCTTCAAACTGACTAAAAGTGATAGTGTATCCAAACAGAAGGAAGGATGTAGTGTCTATGCATGCACATCTAATCTGATTTAGTGTCTATGCATACACATCTAATCTTCAAACTGACTAAAGGTGATAGTGTATCCAAACAGAAGGAAGGATGTAGTGTCTATGCATGCACATCTAATCTGATGTAGTGCCTATGCATACACATCTAATCTTCAAACTGACTAAAGGTGATAGTGTATCCAAACAGAAGGAAGGATGTAGTGTCTATGCATGCACATCTAATCTTCAAACTGACTAAAAGTGATAGTGTATCCAAACAGAAGGAAGGATGTAGTGTATATGCATGCACATCTAATCTTCAAACTGACTAAAATTGATAGTGTATCCAAACAGAAGGAAGGATGTAGTGTCTATGCATGCACATCTAATCTGATGTAGTGCCTATGCATACACATCTAATCTTCAAACTGACTAAAAGTGATAGTGTATCCAAACAGAAGGAAGGATGTAGTGTCTATGCATGCACATCTAATCTTCAAACTGACTAAAAGTGATAGTGTATCCAAACAGAAGGAAGGATGTAGTGTCTATGCATGCACATCTAATCTGATGTAGTGTCTATGCATACACATCTAATCTTCAAACTGACTAAAAGTGATGGTGTATCCAAACAGAAGGAAGGATGTAGTGTCTATGCATGCACATCTAATCTGATGTAGTGTCTATGCATACAGATCTAATCTTCAAAATGACTAAAAGTGATAGTGTAGGATGTAGTGCCTATGCATACACATCTAATCTGATGTAGTGTCTATGCATACACATCTAATCTTCAAACTGACTAAAAGGGATAGTGTATCCAAACAGAAGGAAGGATGTAGTGTCTATGCATGCACATCTAATCTGATGTAGTGTACATGCATACACATCTAATCTTCAAAATGACCAAAAGTGATAGTGTATCCAAACAGAAGGAAGGATGTAGTGTCTATGCATGCACATCTAATCTGATGTAGTGTCTATGCATACACATCTAATCTTCAAACTGACTAAAAGTGATAGTGTATCCAAACAGAAGGAAGGATGTAGTGTCTATGCATGCATATCTAATCTGATGGAGTGCCTATGCATACACATCTAAACTTCAAACTGACTAAAAGTGATAGTGTATCCAAACAGAAGGAAGCATGTAGTGTCTATGCATGCACATCTAATCTTCAAACTGACTAAAAGTGATAGTGTATCCAAACAGAAGGAAGGATGTAGTGTCTATTCATGCACATCTAATCTGATGTAGTGCCTATGCATACACGTCTAATCTTCAAACTGACTAAAAGTGATAGTGTATCCAAACAGAAGGAAGGATGTAGTGTCTATGCATGCACATCTAATCTGATGTAGTGCCTATGCATACACGTCTAATCTTCAAACTGACTAAAAGTGAAAGTGTATCCAAACAGAAGGAAGGATGCAGTGTCTATGCATGCACATCTAATCTAATGTAGTGCCTGTGCATACACATCTAATCTTCAAACTGACTAAAAGTGATAGTGTATCCAAACAGAAGGAAGCATGTAGTGTCTATGCATGCACATCTAATCTTCAAACTGACTAGAAGTGATAGTGTATCCAAACAGAAGGAAGGATGTAGTGTCTATGCATGCACATCTAATCTGATGTAGTGCCTATGCATACACGTCTAATCTTCAAACTGACTAAAAGTGATAGTGTATCCAAACAGAAGGAAGGATGTAGTGTCTATGCATGCACATCTAATCTGATTTAGTGTCTATGCATACACATCTAATCTTCAAACTGACTAAAGGTGATAGTGTATCCAAACAGAAGGAAGGATGTAGTGTCTATGCATGCACATCTAATCTGATGTAGTGCCTATGCATACACATCTAATCTTCAAACTGACTAAAGGTGATAGTGTATCCAAACAGAAGGAAGGATGTAGTGTCTATGCATGCACATCTAATCTTCAAACTGACTAAAAGTGATAGTGTATCCAAACAGAAGGAAGGATGTAGTGTATATGCATGCACATCTAATCTTCAAACTGACTAAAATTGATAGTGTATCCAAACAGAAGGAAGGATGTAGTGTCTATGCATGCACATCTAATCTGATGTAGTGCCTATGCATACACATCTAATCTTCAAACTGACTAAAAGTGATAGTGTATTCAAACAGAAGGAAGGATGTAGTGTCTATGCATGCACATCTAATCTTCAAACTGACTAAAAGTGATAGTGTATCCAAACAGAAGGAAGGATGTAGTGTCTATGCATGCACATCTAATCTGATGTAGTGTCTATGCATACACATCTAATCTTCAAACTGACTAAAAGTGATGGTGTATCCAAACAGAAGGAAGGATGTAGTGTCTATGCATGCACATCTAATCTGATGTAGTGTCTATGCATACAGATCTAATCTTCAAAATGACTAAAAGTGATAGTGTAGGATGTAGTGCCTATGCATACACATCTAATCTGATGTAGTGTCTATGCATACACATCTAATCTTCAAACTGACTAAAAGTGATAGTGTATCCAAACAGAAGGAAGGATGTAGTGTCTATGCATGCACATCTAATCTTCAAACTGACTAAAAGTGATAGTGTATCCAAACAGAAGGAAGGATGTAGTGTCTATGCATGCACATCTAATCTGATGTAGTGCCTATGCATACACATTTAATCTTCAAACTGACTAAAAGTGATAGTGTATCCAAACAGAAGGAAGCATGTAGTGTCTATGCATGCACATCTAATCTGATGTAGTGTCTATGCATGCACATCTAATCTTCAAACTGACTAAAAGTGATAGTGTATCCAAACAGAAGGAAGGATGTAGTGTCTATGCATGCACATCTAATCTGATGTAGTGCCTATGCATACACATTTAATCTTCAAACTGACTAAAAGTGATAGTGTATCCAAACAGAAGGAAGGATGTAGTGTCTATGCATGCACATCTAATCTAATGTAGTGCCTATGCATACACATCTAATCTTCAAACTGACTAAAAGTGATAGTGTATCCAAACAGAAGGAAGCATGTAGTGTCTATGCATGCACATCTAATCTGATGTAGTGCCTATGCATACACATCTAATCTTCAAACTGACTAAAAGTGATAGTGTATCCAAACAGAAGGAAGCATGTAGTGTCTATGCATGCACATCTAATCTGATGTAGTGCCTATGCATACACATCTAATCTTCAAACTGACTAAAAGTGATAGTGTATCCAAACACAAGGAAGCATGTAGTGTCTATGCATGCACATCTAATCTGATGTAGTGCCTATGCATACACATCTAATCTTCAAACTGACTAAAAGTGATAGTGTATCCAAACAGAAGGAAGGGTGTAGTGTCTATCCATGCACATCTAATCTGATGGAGTGCCTATGCATACACATCTAAACTTCAAACTGACTAAAAGTGATAGTGTATCCAAACAGAAGGAAGCATGTAGTGTCTATGCATGCACATCTAATCTTCAAACTGACTAAAAGTGATAGTGTATCCAAACAGAAGGAAGGATGTAGTGTCTATGCATGCACATCTAATCTGATGTAGTGCCTATGCATACACATCTAATCTTCAAACTGACTAAAGGTGATAGTGTATCCAAACAGAAGGAAGGATGTAGTGTCTACACATACACATCTAATCTTCAAACAGACTGAAAGTGATAGTGTATCCAAACAGAAGGAAGGATGTAGTGTCTATGCATGCACATCTAATCTTCAAACTGACTAAAAGTGATAGTGTATCCAAGCAGAAGGAAGGATGTAGTGTATATGCATGCACATCTAATCTTCAAACTGACTAAAATTGATAGTGTATCCAAACAGAAAGAAGGATGTAGTGTCTATGCATGCACATCTAATCTGATGTAGTGCCTATGCATACACATCTAATCTTCAAACTGACTAAAAGTGATAGTGTATCCAAACAGAAGGAAGGATGTAGTGTCTATGCATGCACATCTAATCTTCAAACTGACTAAAAGTGATAGTGTATCCAAACAGAAGGAAGGATGTAGTGTCTATGCATGCACATCTAATCTGATGTAGTGTCTATGCATACACATCTAATCTTCAAACTGACTAAAAGTGATGGTGTATCCAAAGAGAAGGAAGGATGTAGGGTCTATGCATGCACATCTAATCTGATGTAGTGTCTATGCATACAGATCTCATCTTCAAAATGGCTAAAAGTGATAGTGTAGGATGTAGTGCCTATGCATACACATCTAATCTGATGTAGTGTCTATGCATACCCATCTAATCTTCAAACTGACTAAAGGTGATAGTGTATCCAAACAGAAGGAAGGATGTAGTGTCTACACATACACATCTAATCTTCAAACAGACTGAAAGTGATAGTGTATCCAAACAGAAGGAAGGATGTAGTGTCTATGCATGCACATCTAATCTGATGTAGTGCCTATGCATACACATCTAATCTTCAAACTGACTAAAGGTGATAGTGTATCCAAACAGAAGGAAGGATGTAGTGTCTACACATACACATCTAATCTTCAAACAGACTGAAAGTGATAGTGTATCCAAACAGAAGGAAGGATGTAGTGTCTATGCATGCACATCTAATCTTCAAACTGACTAAAAGTGATAGTGTATCCAAGCAGAAGGAAGGATGTAGTGTATATGCATGCACATCTAATCTTCAAACTGACTAAAATTGATAGTGTATCCAAACAGAAAGAAGGATGTAGTGTCTATGCATGCACATCTAATCTGATGTAGTGCCTATGCATACACATCTAATCTTCAAACTGACTAAAAGTGATAGTGTATCCAAACAGAAGGAAGGATGTAGTGTCTATGCATGCACATCTAATCTTCAAACTGACTAAAAGTGATAGTGTATCCAAACAGAAGGAAGGATGTAGTGTCTATGCATGCACATCTAATCTGATGTAGTGTCTATGCATACACATCTAATCTTCAAACTGACTAAAAGTGATGGTGTATCCAAAGAGAAGGAAGGATGTAGGGTCTATGCATGCACATCTAATCTGATGTAGTGTCTATGCATACAGATCTCATCTTCAAAATGGCTAAAAGTGATAGTGTAGGATGTAGTGCCTATGCATACACATCTAATCTGATGTAGTGTCTATGCATACCCATCTAATCTTCAAACTGACTAAAGGTGATAGTGTATCCAGACAGAAGGAAGGATGTAGTGTCTATGCATACACATCTAATCTTCAAACAGACTAAAAGTGATAGTGTATCCAAACAGAAGGAAGGATGTAGTGTCTATGCATGCACATCTAATCTTCAAACTGACTAAAAGTGATAGTGTATCCAAACAGAAGGAAGGATGTAGTGTATATGCATGCACATCTAATCTTCAAACTGACTAAAATTGATAGTGTATCCAAACAGAAGGAAGGATGTAGTGTCTATGCATGCACATCTAATCTGATGTAGTGCCTATGCATACACATCTAATCTTCAAACTGACTAAAAGTGATAGTGTATCCAAACAGAAGGAAGGGTGTAGTGTCTATGCATGCACATCTAATCTTCAAACTGACTAAAAGTGATAGTGTATCCAAACAGAAGGAAGGATGTAGTGTCTATGCATGCACATCTAATCTTCAAACTGACTAAAAGTGATAGTGTATCCAAACAGAAGGAAGGATGTAGTGTCTATTCATGCACATCTAATCTGATGTAGTGCCTATGCATACACGTCTAATCTTCAAACTGACTAAAAGTGATAGTGTATCCAAACAGAAGGAAGGATGTAGTGTCTATGCATGCACATCTAATCTGATGTAGTGCCTATGCATACACGTCTAATCTTCAAACTGACTAAAAGTGATAGTGTATCCAAACAGAAGGAAGGATGCAGTGTCTATGCATGCACATCTAATCTAATGTAGTGCCTGTGCATACACATCTAATCTTCAAACTGACTAAAAGTGATAGTGTATCCAAACAGAAGGAAGCATGTAGTGTCTATGCATGCACATCTAATCTTCAAACTGACTAGAAGTGATAGTGTATCCAAACAGAAGGAAGGATGTAGTGTCTATGCATGCACATCTAATCTGATGTAGTGCCTATGCATACACGTCTAATCTTCAAACTGACTAAAAGTGATAGTGTATCCAAACAGAAGGAAGGATGTAGTGTCTATGCATGCACATCTAATCTGATTTAGTGTCTATGCATACACATCTAATCTTCAAACTGACTAAAGGTGATAGTGTATCCAAACAGAAGGAAGGATGTAGTGTCTATGCATGCACATCTAATCTGATGTAGTGCCTATGCATACACATCTAATCTTCAAACTGACTAAAGGTGATAGTGTATCCAAACAGAAGGAAGGATGTAGTGTCTATGCATGCACATCTAATCTTCAAACTGACTAAAAGTGATAGTGTATCCAAACAGAAGGAAGGATGTAGTGTATATGCATGCACATCTAATCTTCAAACTGACTAAAATTGATAGTGTATCCAAACAGAAGGAAGGATGTAGTGTCTATGCATGCACATCTAATCTGATGTAGTGCCTATGCATACACATCTAATCTTCAAACTGACTAAAAGTGATAGTGTATCCAAACAGAAGGAAGGATGTAGTGTCTATGCATGCACATCTAATCTTCAAACTGACTAAAAGTGATAGTGTATCCAAACAGAAGGAAGGATGTAGTGTCTATGCATGCACATCTAATCTGATGTAGTGTCTATGCATACACATCTAATCTTCAAACTGACTAAAAGTGATGGTGTATCCAAACAGAAGGAAGGATGTAGTGTCTATGCATGCACATCTAATCTGATGTAGTGTCTATGCATACAGATCTAATCTTCAAAATGACTAAAAGTGATAGTGTAGGATGTAGTGTCTATGCATGCACATCTAATCTGATGTAGTGTCTATGCATACACATCTTATCTTCAAACTGACTAAAA
Source organism: Ambystoma mexicanum (assembly GCF_040938575.1). Lineage (NCBI taxonomy): Eukaryota > Metazoa > Chordata > Amphibia > Caudata > Ambystomatidae > Ambystoma > Ambystoma mexicanum. The sequence continues at coordinate 1,281,701,629 of NC_090932.1, read as the reverse complement.
GTGATGGTGTATCGAAACAGAAGGAAGGATGTAGTGTCTATGCATGCACATCTAATCTTCAAACTGACTAAAAGTGATAGTGTATCCAAACAGAAGGAAGGATGTAGTGTCTATTCATGCACATCTAATCTGATGTAGTGCCTATGCATACACGTCTAATCTTCAAACTGACTAAAAGTGATAGTGTATCCAAACAGAAGGAAGGATGTAGTGTCTATGCATGCACATCTAATCTGATGTAGTGCCTATGCATACACGTCTAATCTTCAAACTGACTAAAAGTGATAGTGTATCCAAACAGAAGGAAGGATGCAGTGTCTATGCATGCACATCTAATCTAATGTAGTGCCTGTGCATACACATCTAATCTTCAAACTGACTAAAAGTGATAGTGTATCCAAACAGAAGGAAGCATGTAGTGTCTATGCATGCACATCTAATCTTCAAACTGACTAGAAGTGATAGTGTATCCAAACAGAAGGAAGGATGTAGTGTCTATGCATGCACATCTAATCTGATGTAGTGCCTATGCATACACGTCTAATCTTCAAACTGACTAAAAGTGATAGTGTATCCAAACAGAAGGAAGGATGTAGTGTCTATGCATGCACATCTAATCTGATTTAGTGTCTATGCATACACATCTAATCTTCAAACTGACTAAAGGTGATAGTGTATCCAAACAGAAGGAAGGATGTAGTGTCTATGCATGCACATCTAATCTGATGTAGTGCCTATGCATACACATCTAATCTTCAAACTGACTAAAGGTGATAGTGTATCCAAACAGAAGGAAGGATGTAGTGTCTATGCATGCACATCTAATCTTCAAACTGACTAAAAGTGATAGTGTATCCAAACAGAAGGAAGGATGTAGTGTATATGCATGCACATCTAATCTTCAAACTGACTAAAATTGATAGTGTATCCAAACAGAAGGAAGGATGTAGTGTCTATGCATGCACATCTAATCTGATGTAGTGCCTATGCATACACATCTAATCTTCAAACTGACTAAAAGTGATAGTGTATCCAAACAGAAGGAAGGATGTAGTGTCTATGCATGCACATCTAATCTTCAAACTGACTAAAAGTGATAGTGTATCCAAACAGAAGGAAGGATGTAGTGTCTATGCATGCACATCTAATCTGATGTAGTGTCTATGCATACACATCTAATCTTCAAACTGACTAAAAGTGAAGGTGTATCCAAACAGAAGGAAGGATGTAGTGTCTATGCATGCACATCTAATCTGATGTAGTGTCTATGCATACAGATCTAATCTTCAAAATGACTAAAAGTGATAGTGTAGGATGTAGTGCCTATGCATACACATCTAATCTGATGTAGTGTCTATGCATACACATCTAATCTTCAAACTGACTAAAAGTGATAGTGTATCCAAACAGAAGGAAGGATGTAGTGTCTATGCATGCACATCTAATCTTCAAACTGACTAAAAGTGATAGTGTATCCAAACAGAAGGAAGGATGTAGTGTCTATGCATGCACATCTAATCTGATGTAGTGCCTATGCATACACATTTAATCTTCAAACTGACTAAAAGTGATAGTGTATCCAAACAGAAGGAAGGATGTAGTGTCTATGCATGCACATCTAATCTGATGTAGTGCCTATGCATACACATCTAATCTTCAAACTGACTAAAAGGGATAGTGTATCCAAACAGAAGGAAGGATGTAGTGTATATGCATGCACATCTAATCTGATGTAGTGCCTATGCATACACATCTAATCTTCAAACTGACTAAAAGTGATAGTGTATCCAAACAGAAGGAAGCATGTAGTGTCTATGCATGCACATCTAATCTGATGTAGTGCCTATGCATACACATCTAATCTTCAAACTGACTAAAGGTGATAGTGTATCCAAACAGAAGGAAGGATGTAGTGTCTGTGCATGCACATCTAATCTTCAAACTGACTAAAAGTGATAGTGTATCCAAACAGAAGGAAGGATGTAGTGTCTATGCATGCACATCTAATCTGATGTAGTGCCTATGCATACACATTTAATCTTCAAACTGACTAAAAGTGATAGTGTATCCAAACAGAAGGAAGGATGTAGTGTCTATGCATGCACATCTAATCTAATGTAGTGCCTATGCATACACATCTAATCTTCAAACTGACTAAAAGTGATAGTGTATCCAAACAGAAGGAAGCATGTAGTGTCTATGCATGCACATCTAATCTGATGTAGTGCCTATGCATACACATCTAATCTGCAAACTGACTAAAAGTGATAGTGTATCCAAACAGAAGGAAGCATGTAGTGTCTATGCATGCACATCTAATCTGATGTAGTGCCTATGCATACACATCTAATCTTCAAACTGACTAAAAGTGATAGTGTATCCAAACACAAGGAAGCATGTAGTGTCTATGCATGTACATCTAATCTGATGTAGTGCCTATGCATACCCATCTAATCTTCAAACTGACTAAAAGTGATAGTGTATCCAAACAGAAGGAAGGGTGTAGTGTCTATCCATGCACATCTAATCTGATGGAGTGCCTATGCATACACATCTAAACTTCAAACTGACTAAAAGTGATAGTGTATCCAAACAGAAGGAAGCATGTAGTGTCTATGCATGCACATCTAATCTTCAAACTGACTAAAAGTGATAGTGTATCCAAACAGAAGGAAGGATGTAGTGTCTATGCATGCACATCTAATCTGATGTAGTGCCTATGCATACACGTCTAATCTTCAAACTGACTAAAAGTGATAATGTATCCAAACAGAAGGAAGGATGTAGTGTCTATGCATGCACATCTAATCTGATGTAGTGCCTATGCATACACATCTAATCTTCAAACTGACTAAAGGTGATAGTGTATCCAAACAGAAGGAAGGATGTAGTGTCTATACATACACATCTAATCTTCAAACAGACTAAAAGTGATAGTGTATCCAAACAGAAGGAAGGATGTAGTGTCTATGCATGCACATCTAATCTTCAAACTGACTAAAAGTGATAGTGTATCCAAGCAGAAGGAAGGATGTAGTGTATATGCATGCACATCTAATCTTCAAACTGACTAAAATTGATAGTGTATCCAAACAGAAAGAAGGATGTAGTGTCTATGCATGCACATCTAATCTGATGTAGTGCCTATGCATACACATCTAATCTTCAAACTGACTAAAAGTGATAGTGTATCCAAACAGAAGGAAGGATGTAGTGTCTATGCATGCACATCTAATCTTCAAACTGACTAAAAGTGATAGTGTATCCAAACAGAAGGAAGGATGTAGTGTCTATGCATGCACATCTAATCTGATGTAGTGTCTATGCATACACATCTAATCTTCAAACTGACTAAAAGTGATGGTGTATCCAAAGAGAAGGAAGGATGTAGGGTCTATGCATGCACATCTAATCTGATGTAGTGTCTATGCATACAGATCTCATCTTCAAAATGGCTAAACGTGATAGTGTAGGATGTAGTGCCTATGCATACACATCTAATCTGATGTAGTGTCTATGCATACCCATCTAATCTTCAAACTGACTAAAGGTGATAGTGTATCCAGACAGAAGGAAGGATGTAGTGTCTATGCATACACATCTAATCTTCAAACAGACTAAAAGTGATAGTGTATCCAAACAGAAGGAAGGATGTAGTGTCTATGCATGCACATCTAATCTTCAAACTGACTAAAAGTGATAGTGTATCCAAACAGAAGGAAGGATGTAGTGTATATGCATGCACATCTAATCTTCAAACTGACTAAAATTGATAGTGTATCCAAACAGAAGGAAGGATGTAGTGTCTATGCATGCACATCTAATCTGATGTAGTGCCTATGCATACACATCTAATCTTCAAACTGACTAAAAGTGATAGTGTATCCAAACAGAAGGAAGGGTGTAGTGTCTATGCATGCACATCTAATCTTCAAACTGACTAAAAGTGATAGTGTATCCAAACAGAAGGAAGGATGTAGTGTCTATGCATGCACATCTAATCTGATGTAGTGTCTATGCATACACATCTAATCTTCAAACTGACTAAAAGTGATGGTGTATCGAAACAGAAGGAAGGATGTAGTGTCTATGCATGCACATCTAATCTGATGTAGTGTCTATGCATACAGATCTAATCTTCAAAATGACTAAAAGTGATAGTGTAGGATGTAGTGCCTATGCATACACATCTAATCTGATGTAGTGTCTATGCATACACATCTAATCTTCAAACTGACTAAAAGTGATAGTGTATCCAAACAGAAGGAAGGATGTAGTGTATATGCCTACACATCTAATCTTCAAACTGACTAAAAGTGATAGTGTCTCCAAACAGAAGGAAGGCTGTAGTGTATATGCCTACACATCTAATCTTCAAACTGACTAAAAGTGATAGTGTCTCCAAACAGAAGGAAGGATGTAGTGTATATGCCTACACATCTAATCTTCAAACTGACTAAAAGGGATAGTGTATCCAAACAGAAGGAAGGATGTAGTGTCTATGCATGCACATCTAATCTGATGTAGTGCCTATGCATACACATCTAATCTTCAAACTGACTAAAAGGGATAGTGTATCCAAACAGAAGGAAGCATGTAGTGTCTATGCATGCACATCTAATCTGATGTAGTGCCTATGCATACACATCTAATCTTCAAACTGACTAAAGGTGATAGTGTATCCAAACAGAAGGAAGGATGTAGTGTCTCTGCATGCACATCTAATCTTCAAACTGACTAAAAGTGATAGTGTATCCAAACAGAAGGAAGCATGTAGTGTCTATGCATGCACATCTAATCTTCAAACTGACTAAAAGAGATAGTGTATCCAAACAGAAGGAAGGATGTAGTGTCTATGCATGCACATCTAATCTGATGTAGTGCCTATGCATACACGTCTAATCTTCAAACTGACTAAAAGTGATAGTGTATCCAAACAGAAGGAAGGATGTAGTGTCTATGCATGCACATCTAATCTGATTTAGTGTCTATGCATACACATCTAATCTTCAAACTGACTAAAGGTGATAGTGTATCCAAACAGAAGGAAGGATGTAGTGTCTATGCATACACATCTAATCTGATGAAGTGCCTATGCATACACATCTAATCTTCAAACAGACTAAAAGTGATAGTGTATCCAAACAGAAAGAAGGATGTAGTGTCTATGCATGCACATCTAATCTTCAAACTGACTAAAAGTGATAGTGTATCCAAACAGAAGGAAGGATGTAGTGTATATGCATGCACATCTAATCTTCAAACTGACTAAAATTGATAGTGTATCCAAACAGAAGGAAGGATGTAGTGTCTATGCATGCATATCTAATCTGATGTAGTGCCTATGCATACACATCTAATCTTCAAACTGACTAAAAGTGATAGTGTATCCAAACAGAAGGAAGGATGTAGTGTCTATGCATGCACATCTAATCTTCAAACTGACTAAAAGTGATAGTGTATCCAAACAGAAGGAAGGATGTAGTGTCTATGCATGCACATCTAATCTGATGTAGTGTCTATGCATACAGATCTAATCTTCAAAATGACTAAAAGTGATAGTGTAGGATGTAGTGCCTATGCATACACATCTAATCTGATGTAGTGTCTATGCATACACATCTAATCTTCAAACTGACTAAAAGGGATAGTGTATCCAAACAGAAGGAAGGATGTAGTGTCTATGCATGCACATCTAATCTGATGTAGTGTACATGCATACACATCTAATCTTCAAAATGACCAAAAGTGATAGTGTATCCAAACAGAAGGAAGGATGTAGTGTCTATGCATGCACATCTAATCTGATGTAGTGTCTATGCATACACATCTAATCTTCAAACTGACTAAAAGTGATAGTGTATCCAAACAGAAGGAAGGATGTAGTGTCTATGCATGCATATCTAATCTGATGGAGTGCCTATGCATACACATCTAAACTTCAAACTGACTAAAAGTGATAGTGTATCCAAACAGAAGGAAGCATGTAGTGTCTATGCATGCACATCTAATCTTCAAACTGACTAAAAGTGATAGTGTATCCAAACAGAAGGAAGGATGTAGTGTCTATTCATGCACATCTAATCTGATGTAGTGCCTATGCATACACGTCTAATCTTCAAACTGACTAAAAGTGATAGTGTATCCAAACAGAAGGAAGGATGTAGTGTCTATGCATGCACATCTAATCTGATGTAGTGCCTATGCATACACGTCTAATCTTCAAACTGACTAAAAGTGAAAGTGTATCCAAACAGAAGGAAGGATGCAGTGTCTATGCATGCACATCTAATCTAATGTAGTGCCTGTGCATACACATCTAATCTTCAAACTGACTAAAAGTGATAGTGTATCCAAACAGAAGGAAGCATGTAGTGTCTATGCATGCACATCTAATCTTCAAACTGACTAGAAGTGATAGTGTATCCAAACAGAAGGAAGGATGTAGTGTCTATGCATGCACATCTAATCTGATGTAGTGCCTATGCATACACGTCTAATCTTCAAACTGACTAAAAGTGATAGTGTATCCAAACAGAAGGAAGGATGTAGTGTCTATGCATGCACATCTAATCTGATTTAGTGTCTATGCATACACATCTAATCTTCAAACTGACTAAAGGTGATAGTGTATCCAAACAGAAGGAAGGATGTAGTGTCTATGCATGCACATCTAATCTGATGTAGTGCCTATGCATACACATCTAATCTTCAAACTGACTAAAGGTGATAGTGTATCCAAACAGAAGGAAGGATGTAGTGTCTATGCATGCACATCTAATCTTCAAACTGACTAAAAGTGATAGTGTATCCAAACAGAAGGAAGGATGTAGTGTATATGCATGCACATCTAATCTTCAAACTGACTAAAATTGATAGTGTATCCAAACAGAAGGAAGGATGTAGTGTCTATGCATGCACATCTAATCTGATGTAGTGCCTATGCATACACATCTAATCTTCAAACTGACTAAAAGTGATAGTGTATCCAAACAGAAGGAAGGATGTAGTGTCTATGCATGCACATCTAATCTTCAAACTGACTAAAAGTGATAGTGTATCCAAACAGAAGGAAGGATGTAGTGTCTATGCATGCACATCTAATCTGATGTAGTGTCTATGCATACACATCTAATCTTCAAACTGACTAAAAGTGATGGTGTATCCAAACAGAAGGAAGGATGTAGTGTCTATGCATGCACATCTAATCTGATGTAGTGTCTATGCATACAGATCTAATCTTCAAAATGACTAAAAGTGATAGTGTAGGATGTAGTGCCTATGCATACACATCTAATCTGATGTAGTGTCTATGCATACACATCTAATCTTCAAACTGACTAAAAGTGATAGTGTATCCAAACAGAAGGAAGGATGTAGTGTCTATGCATGCACATCTAATCTTCAAACTGACTAAAAGTGATAGTGTATCCAAACAGAAGGAAGCATGTAGTGTCTATGCATGCACATCTAATCTGATGTAGTGTCTATGCATGCACATCTAATCTTCAAACTGACTAAAAGTGATAGTGTATCCAAACAGAAGGAAGGATGTAGTGTCTATGCATGCACATCTAATCTGATGTAGTGCCTATGCATACACATTTAATCTTCAAACTGACTAAAAGTGATAGTGTATCCAAACAGAAGGAAGGATGTAGTGTCTATGCATGCACATCTAATCTAATGTAGTGCCTATGCATACACATCTAATCTTCAAACTGACTAAAAGTGATAGTGTATCCAAACAGAAGGAAGCATGTAGTGTCTATGCATGCACATCTAATCTGATGTAGTGCCTATGCATACACATCTAATCTTCAAACTGACTAAAAGTGATAGTGTTTCCAAACAGAAGGAAGCATGTAGTGTCTATGCATGCACATCTAATCTGATGTAGTGCCTATGCATACACATCTAATCTTCAAACTGACTAAAAGTGATAGTGTATCCAAACACAAGGAAGCATGTAGTGTCTATGCATGCACATCTAATCTGATGTAGTGCCTATGCATACACATCTAATCTTCAAACTGACTAAAAGTGATAGTGTATCCAAACAGAAGGAAGGGTGTAGTGTCTATCCATGCACATCTAATCTGATGGAGTGCCTATGCATACACATCTAAACTTCAAACTGACTAAAAGTGATAGTGTATCCAAACAGAAGGAAGCATGTAGTGTCTATGCATGCACATCTAATCTTCAAACTGACTAAAAGTGATAGTGTATCCAAACAGAAGGAAGGATGTAGTGTCTATGCATGCACATCTAATCTGATGTAGTGCCTATGCATACACGTCTAATCTTCAAACTGACTAAAAGTGATAGTGTATCCAAACAGAAGGAAGGATGTAGTGTCTATGCATGCACATCTAATCTGATGTAGTGCCTATGCATACACATCTAATCTTCAAACTGACTAAAGGTGATAGTGTATCCAAACAGAAGGAAGGATGTAGTGTCTATACATACACATCTAATCTTCAAACAGACTAAAAGTGATAGTGTATCCAAACAGAAGGAAGGATGTAGTGTCTATGCATGCACATCTAATCTTCAAACCGACTAAAAGTGATAGTGTATCCAAGCAGAAGGAAGGATGTAGTGTATATGCATGCACATCTAATCTTCAAACTGACTAAAATTGATAGTGTATCCAAACAGAAAGAAGGATGTAGTGTCTATGCATGCACATCTAATCTTCAAACTGACTAAAAGTGATAGTGTATCCAAACAGAAGGAAGGATGTAGTGTCTATGCATGCACATCTAATCTTCAAACTGACTAAAAGTGATAGTGTATCCAAACAGAAGGAAGGATGTAGTGTCTATGCATGCACATCTAATCTGATGTAGTGTCTATGCATACACATCTAATCTTCAAACTGACTAAAAGTGATGGTGTATCCAAAGAGAAGGAAGGATGTAGGGTCTATGCATGCACATCTAATCTGATGTAGTGTCTATGCATACCCATCTAATCTTCAAACTGACTAAAGGTGATAGTGTATCCAGACAGAAGGAAGGATGTAGTGTCTATGCATACACATCTAATCTTCAAACAGACTAAAAGTGATAGTGTATCCAAACAGAAGGAAGGATGTAGTGTCTATGCATGCACATCTAATCTTCAAACTGACTAAAAGTGATAGTGTATCCAAACAGAAGGAAGGATGTAGTGTATATGCATGCACATCTAATCTTCAAACTGACTAAAATTGATAGTGTATCCAAACAGAAGGAAGGATGTAGTGTCTATGCATGCACATCTAATCTGATGTAGTGCCTATGCATACACATCTAATCTTCAAACTGACTAAAAGTGATAGTGTATCCAAACAGAAGGAAGGGTGTAGTGTCTATGCATGCACATCTAATCTTCAAACTGACTAAAAGTGATAGTGTATCCAAACAGAAGGAAGGATGTAGTGTCTATGCATGCACATCTAATCTTCAAACTGACTAAAAGTGATAGTGTATCCAAACAGAAGGAAGGATGTAGTGTCTATTCATGCACATCTAATCTGATGTAGTGCCTATGCATACACGTCTAATCTTCAAACTGACTAAAAGTGATAGTGTATCCAAACAGAAGGAAGGATGTAGTGTCTATGCATGCACATCTAATCTGATGTAGTGCCTATGCATACACGTCTAATCTTCAAACTGACTAAAAGTGATAGTGTATCCAAACAGAAGGAAGGATGCAGTGTCTATGCATGCACATCTAATCTAATGTAGTGCCTGTGCATACACATCTAATCTTCAAACTGACTAAAAGTGATAGTGTATCCAAACAGAAGGAAGCATGTAGTGTCTATGCATGCACATCTAATCTTCAAACTGACTAGAAGTGATAGTGTATCCAAACAGAAGGAAGGATGTAGTGTCTATGCATGCACATCTAATCTGATGTAGTGCCTATGCATACACGTCTAATCTTCAAACTGACTAAAAGTGATAGTGTATCCAAACAGAAGGAAGGATGTAGTGTCTATGCATGCACATCTAATCTGATTTAGTGTCTATGCATACACATCTAATCTTCAAACTGACTAAAGGTGATAGTGTATCCAAACAGAAGGAAGGATGTAGTGTCTATGCATGCACATCTAATCTGATGTAGTGCCTATGCATACACATCTAATCTTCAAACTGACTAAAGGTGATAGTGTATCCAAACAGAAGGAAGGATGTAGTGTCTATGCATGCACATCTAATCTTCAAACTGACTAAAAGTGATAGTGTATCCAAACAGAAGGAAGGATGTAGTGTATATGCATGCACATCTAATCTTCAAACTGACTAAAATTGATAGTGTATCCAAACAGAAGGAAGGATGTAGTGTCTATGCATGCACATCTAATCTGATGTAGTGCCTATGCATACACATCTAATCTTCAAACTGACTAAAAGTGATAGTGTATCCAAACAGAAGGAAGGATGTAGTGTCTATGCATGCACATCTAATCTTCAAACTGACTAAAAGTGATAGTGTATCCAAACAGAAGGAAGGATGTAGTGTCTATGCATGCACATCTAATCTGATGTAGTGTCTATGCATACACATCTAATCTTCAAACTGACTAAAAGTGATGGTGTATCCAAACAGAAGGAAGGATGTAGTGTCTATGCATGCACATCTAATCTGATGTAGTGTCTATGCATACAGATCTAATCTTCAAAATGACTAAAAGTGATAGTGTAGGATGTAGTGTCTATGCATGCACATCTAATCTGATGTAGTGTCTATGCATACACATCTTATCTTCAAACTGACTAAAAGTGATGGTGTATCGAAACAGAAGGAAGGATGTAGTGTCTATGCATGCACATCTAATCTTCAAACTGACTAAAAGTGATAGTGTATCCAAACAGAAGGAAGGATGTAGTGTCTATTCATGCACATCTAATCTGATGTAGTGCCTATGCATACACGTCTAATCTTCAAACTGACTAAAAGTGATAGTGTATCCAAACAGAAGGAAGGATGTAGTGTCTATGCATGCACATCTAATCTGATGTAGTGCCTATGCATACACGTCTAATCTTCAAACTGACTAAAAGTGATAGTGTATCCAAACAGAAGGAAGGATGCAGTGTCTATGCATGCACATCTAATCTAATGTAGTGCCTGTGCATACACATCTAATCTTCAAACTGACTAAAAGTGATAGTGTATCCAAACAGAAGGAAGCATGTAGTGTCTATGCATGCACATCTAATCTTCAAACTGACTAGAAGTGATAGTGTATCCAAACAGAAGGAAGGATGTAGTGTCTATGCATGCACATCTAATCTGATGTAGTGCCTATGCATACACGTCTAATCTTCAAACTGACTAAAAGTGATAGTGTATCCAAACAGAAGGAAGGATGTAGTGTCTATGCATGCACATCTAATCTGATTTAGTGTCTATGCATACACATCTAATCTTCAAACTGACTAAAGGTGATAGTGTATCCAAACAGAAGGAAGGATGTAGTGTCTATGCATGCACATCTAATCTGATGTAGTGCCTATGCATACACATCTAATCTTCAAACTGACTAAAGGTGATAGTGTATCCAAACAGAAGGAAGGATGTAGTGTCTATGCATGCACATCTAATCTTCAAACTGACTAAAAGTGATAGTGTATCCAAACAGAAGGAAGGATGTAGTGTATATGCATGCACATCTAATCTTCAAACTGACTAAAATTGATAGTGTATCCAAACAGAAGGAAGGATGTAGTGTCTATGCATGCACATCTAATCTGATGTAGTGCCTATGCATACACATCTAATCTTCAAACTGACTAAAAGTGATAGTGTATCCAAACAGAAGGAAGGATGTAGTGTCTATGCATGCACATCTAATCTTCAAACTGACTAAAAGTGATAGTGTATCCAAACAGAAGGAAGGATGTAGTGTCTATGCATGCACATCTAATCTGATGTAGTGTCTATGCATACACATCTAATCTTCAAACTGACTAAAAGTGATGGTGTATCCAAACAGAAGGAAGGATGTAGTGTATATGCATGCACATCTAATCTTCAAACTGACTAAAATTGATAGTGTATCCAAACAGAAGGAAGGATGTAGTGTCTATGCATGCACATCTAATCTGATGTAGTGCCTATGCATACACATCTAATCTTCAAACTGACTAAAAGTGATAGTGTATCCAAACAGAAGGAAGGATGTAGTGTCTATGCATGCACATCTAATCTTCAAACTGACTAAAAGTGATAGTGTATCCAAACAGAAGGAAGGATGTAGTGTCTATGCATGCACATCTAATCTGATGTAGTGTCTATGCATACAGATCTAATCTTCAAAATGACTAAAAGTGATAGTGTAGGATGTAGTGCCTATGCATACACATCTAATCTGATGTAGTGTCTATGCATACACATCTAATCTTCAAACTGACTAAAAGTGATAGTGTATCCAAACAGAAGGAAGGATGTAGTGTCTATGCATGCACATCTAATCTTCAAACTGACTAAAAGTGATAGTGTATCCAAACAGAAGGAAGGATGTAGTGTCTATGCATGCACATCTAATCTGATGTAGTGCCTATGCATACACATTTAATCTTCAAACTGACTAAAAGTGATAGTGTATCCAAACAGAAGGAAGGATGTAGTGTCTATGCATGCACATCTAATCTGATGTAGTGCCTATGCATACACATCTAATCTTCAAACTGACTAAAAGGGATAGTGTATCCAAACAGAAGGAAGGATGTAGTGTATATGCATGCACATCTAATCTGATGTAGTGCCTATGCATACACATCTAATCTTCAAACTGACTAAAAGTGATAGTGTATCCAAACAGAAGGAAGCATGTAGTGTCTATGCATGCACATCTAATCTGATGTAGTGCCTATGCATACACATCTAATCTTCAAACTGACTAAAGGTGATAGTGTATCCAAACAGAAGGAAGGATGTAGTGTCTATGCATGCACATCTAATCTTCAAACTGACTAAAAGTGATAGTGTATCCAAACAGAAGGAAGGATGTAGTGTCTATGCATGCACATCTAATCTGATGTAGTGCCTATGCATACACATTTAATCTTCAAACTGACTAAAAGTGATAGTGTATCCAAACAGAAGGAAGGATGTAGTGTCTATGCATGCACATCTAATCTAATGTAGTGCCTATGCATACACATCTAATCTTCAAACTGACTAAAAGTGATGGTGTATCCAAACAGAAGGAAGGATGTAGTGTCTATGCATGCACATCTAATCTGATGTAGTGTCTATGCATACAGATCTAATCTTCAAAATGACTAAAAGTGATAGTGTAGGATGTAGTGTCTATGCATGCACATCTAATCTGATGTAGTGTCTATGCATACACATCTTATCTTCAAACTGACTAAAAGTGATGGTGTATCGAAACAGAAGGAAGGATGTAGTGTCTATGCATGCACATCTAATCTTCAAACTGACTAAAAGTGATAGTGTATCCAAACAGAAGGAAGGATGTAGTGTCTATTCATGCACATCTAATCTGATGTAGTGCCTATGCATACACGTCTAATCTTCAAACTGACTAAAAGTGATAGTGTATCCAAACAGAAGGAAGGATGTAGTGTCTATGCATGCACATCTAATCTGATGTAGTGCCTATGCATACACGTCTAATCTTCAAACTGACTAAAAGTGATAGTGTATCCAAACAGAAGGAAGGATGCAGTGTCCATGCATGCACATCTAATCTAATGTAGTGCCTGTGCATACACATCTAATCTTCAAATTGACTAAAAGTGATAGTGTATCCAAACAGAAGGAAGCATGTAGTGTCTATGCATGCACATCTAATCTTCAAACTGACTAGAAGTGATAGTGTATCCAAACAGAAGGAAGGATGTAGTGTCTATGCATGCACATCTAATCTGATGTAGTGCCTATGCATACACGTCTAATCTTCAAACTGACTAAAAGTGATAGTGTATCCAAACAGAAGGAAGGATGTAGTGTCTATGCATGCACATCTAATCTGATTTAGTGTCTATGCATACACATCTAATCTTCAAACTGACTAAAGGTGATAGTGTATCCAAACAGAAGGAAGGATGTAGTGTCTATGCATGCACATCTAATCTGATGTAGTGCCTATGCATACACATCTAATCTTCAAACTGACTAAAGGTGATAGTGTATCCAAACTGAAGGAAGGATGTAGTGTCTATGCATGCACATCTAATCTTCAAACTGACTAAAAGTGATAGTGTATCCAAACAGAAGGAAGGATGTAGTGTATATGCATGCACATCTAATCTTCAAACTGACTAAAATTGATAGTGTATCCAAACAGAAGGAAGGATGTAGTGTCTATGCATGCACATCTAATCTGATGTAGTGCCTATGCATACACATCTAATCTTCAAACTGACTAAAAGTGATAGTGTATCCAAACAGAAGGAAGGATGTAGTGTCTATGCATGCACATCTAATCTTCAAACTGACTAAAAGTGATAGTGTATCCAAACAGAAGGAAGGATGTAGTGTCTATGCATGCACATCTAATCTGATGTAGTGTCTATGCATACACATCTAATCTTCAAACTGACTAAAAGTGATGGTGTATCCAAACAGAAGGAAGGATGTAGTGTCTATGCATGCACATCTAATCTGATGTAGTGTCTATGCATACAGATCTAATCTTCAAAATGACTAAAAGTGATAGTGTAGGATGTAGTGCCTATGCATACACATCTAATCTGATGTAGTGTCTATGCATACACATCTAATCTTCAAACTGACTAAAAGTGATAGTGTATCCAAACAGAAGGAAGGATGTAGTGTCTATGCATGCACATCTAATCTTCAAACTGACTAAAAGTGATAGTGTATCCAAACAGAAGGAAGGATGTAGTGTCTATGCATGCACATCTAATCTGATGTAGTGCCTATGCATACACATTTAATCTTCAAACTGACTAAAAGTGATAGTGTATCCAAACAGAAGGAAGGATGTAGTGTCTTTGCATGCACATCTAATCTGATGTAGTGCCTATGCATACACATCTAATCTTCAAACTGACTAAAAGGGATAGTGTATCCAAACAGAAGGAAGGATGTAGTGTATATGCATGCACATCTAATCTGATGTAGTGCCTATGCATACACATCTAATCTTCAAACTGACTAAAAGTGATAGTGTATCCAAACAGAAGGAAGCATGTAGTGTCTATGCATGCACATCTAATCTGATGTAGTGCCTATGCATACACATCTAATCTTCAAACTGACTAAAGGTGATAGTGTATCCAAACAGAAGGAAGGATGTAGTGTCTATGCATGCACATCTAATCTTCAAACTGACTAAAAGTGATAGTGTATCCAAACAGAAGGAAGGATGTAGTGTCTATGCATGCACATCTAATCTGATGTAGTGCCTATGCATACACATTTAATCTTCAAACTGACTAAAAGTGATAGTGTATCCAAACAGAAGGAAGGATGTAGTGTCTATGCATGCACATCTAATCTAATGTAGTGCCTATGCATACACATCTAATCTTCAAACTGACTAAAAGTGATAGTGTATCCAAACAGAAGGAAGCATGTAGTGTCTATGCATGCACATCTAATCTGATGTAGTGCCTATGCATACACATCTAATCTTCAAACTGACTAAAAGTGATAGTGTATCCAAACAGAAGGAAGCATGTAGTGTCTATGCATGCACATCTAATCTGATGTAGTGCCTATGCATACACATCTAATCTTCAAACTGACTAAAAGTGATAGTGTATCCAAACACAAGGAAGCATGTAGTGTCTATGCATGCACATCTAATCTGATGTAGTGCCTATGCATACCCATCTAATCTTCAAACTGACTAAAAGTGATAGTGTATCCAAACAGAAGGAAGGGTGTAGTGTCTATCCATGCACATCTAATCTGATGGAGTGCCTATGCATACACATCTAAACTTCAAACTGACTAAAAGTGATAGTGTATCCAAACAGAAGGAAGCATGTAGTGTCTATGCATGCACATCTAATCTTCAAACTGACTAAAAGTGATAGTGTATCCAAACAGAAGGAAGGATGTAGTGTCTATGCATGCACATCTAATCTGATGTAGTGCCTATGCATACACGTCTAATCTTCAAACTGACTAAAAGTGATAGTGTATCCAAACAGAAGGAAGGATGTAGTGTCTATGCATGCACATCTAATCTGATGTAGTGCCTATGCATACACATCTAATCTTCAAACTGACTAAAGGTGATAGTGTATCCAAACAGAAGGAAGGATGTAGTGTCTATACATACACATCTAATCTTCAAACAGACTAAAAGTGATAGTGTATCCAAACAGAAGGAAGGATGTAGTGTCTATGCATGCACATCTAATCTTCAAACTGACTAAAAGTGATAGTGTATCCAAGCAGAAGGAAGGATGTAGTGTATATGCATGCACATCTAATCTTCAAACTGACTAAAATTGATAGTGTATCCAAACAGAAAGAAGGATGTAGTGTCTATGCATGCACATCTAATCTGATGTAGTGCCTATGCATACACATCTAATCTTCAAACTGACTAAAAGTGATAGTGTATCCAAACAGAAGGAAGGATGTAGTGTCTATGCATGCACATCTAATCTTCAAACTGACTAAAAGTGATAGTGTATCCAAACAGAAGGAAGGATGTAGTGTCTATGCATGCACATCTAATCTGATGTAGTGCCTATGCATACACATCTAATCTTCAAACTGACTAAAAGTGATGGTGTATCCAAAGAGAAGGAAGGATGTAGGGTCTATGCATGCACATCTAATCTGATGTAGTGTCTATGCATACAGATCTCATCTTCAAAATGGCTAAAAGTGATAGTGTAGGATGTAGTGCCTATGCATACACATCTAATCTGATGTAGTGTCTATGCATACCCATCTAATCTTCAAACTGACTAAAGGTGATAGTGTATCCAGACAGAAGGAAGGATGTAGTGTCTATGCATACACATCTAATCTTCAAACAGACTAAAAGTGATAGTGTATCCAAACAGAAGGAAGGATGTAGTGTCTATGCATGCACATCTAATCTTCAAACTGACTAAAAGTGATAGTGTATCCAAACAGAAGGAAGGATGTAGTGTATATGCATGCACATCTAATCTTCAAACTGACTAAAATTGATAGTGTATCCAAACAGAAGGAAGGATGTAGTGTCTATGCATGCACATCTAATCTGATGTAGTGCCTATGCATACACATCTAATCTTCAAACTGACTAAAAGTGATAGTGTATCCAAACAGAAGGAAGGGTGTAGTGTCTATGCATGCACATCTAATCTTCAAACTGACTAAAAGTGATAGTGTATCCAAACAGAAGGAAGGATGTAGTGTCTATGCATGCACATCTAATCTGATGTAGTGTCTATGCATACACATCTAATCTTCAAACTGACTAAAAGTGATGGTGTATCGAAACAGAAGGAAGGATGTAGTGTCTATGCATGCACATCTAATCTGATGTAGTGTCTATGCATACAGATCTAATCTTCAAAATGACTAAAAGTGATAGTGTAGGATGTAGTGCCTATGCATACACATCTAATCTGATGTAGTGTCTATGCATACACATCTAATCTTCAAACTGACTAAAAGTGATAGTGTATCCAAACAGAAGGAAGGATGTAGTGTATATGCCTACACATCTAATCTTCAAACTGACTAAAAGTGATAGTGTCTCCAAACAGAAGGAAGGATGTAGTGTATATGCCTACACATCTAATCTTCAAACTGACTAAAAGTGATAGTGTCTCCAAACAGAAGGAAGGATGTAGTGTATATGCCTACACATCTAATCTTCAAACTGACTAAAAGGGATAGTGTATCCAAACAGAAGGAAGGATGTAGTGTCTATGCATGCACATCTAATCTGATGTAGTGCCTATGCATACACATCTAATCTTCAAACTGACTAAAAGGGATAGTGTATCCAAACAGAAGGAAGCATGTAGTGTCTATGCATGCACATCTAATCTGATGTAGTGCCTATGCATACACATCTAATCTTCAAACTGACTAAAGGTGATAGTGTATCCAAACAGAAGGAAGGATGTAGTGTCTATGCATGCACATCTAATCTTCAAACTGACTAAAAGTGATAGTGTATCCAAACAGAAGGAAGGATGTAGTGTCTATGCATGCACATCTAATCTGATGTAGTACCTATGCATACACATCTAATCTTCAAACTGACTAAAAGTGATAGTGTATCCAAACAGAAGGAAGCATGTAGTGTCTATGCATGCACATCTAATCTGATGTAGTGCCTATGCATACACATCTAATCTTCAAACTGACTAAAAGTGATAGTGTATCCAAACAGAAGGAAGGATGTAGTGTCTATGCATGCACATCTAATCTGATGTAGTGCCTATGCATACACATCTAATCTTCAAACTGACTAAAAGTGATAGTGTATCCAAACAGAAGGAAGGATGTAGTGTCTATGCATGCACATCTAATCTGATGTAGTGTATATTCATACACATCTAATCTTCAAACTGACTAAAAGTGATGGTGTATCCAAACAGAAGGAAGGATGTAGTGTCTATGCATGCACATCTAATCTGATGTAGTGTATATTCATACACATCTAATCTTCAAACTGACTAAAAGTGATGGTGTATCCAAACAGAAGGAAGGATGTAGTGTCTATGCATGCACATCTAATCTGATGTAGTGTCTATGCATACACATCTAATCTTCAAACTGACTAAAAGTGATAGTGTATCCAAACAGAAGGAAGGATGTAGTGTCTATGCATGCACATCTAATCTGATGTAGTGTCTATGCATACACATCTAATCTTCAAACTGACTAAAAGTGATAGTGTATCCAAACAGAAGGAAGGATGTAGTGTCTATGCATGCATATCTAATCTGATGGAGTGCCTATGCATACACATCTAAACTTCAAACTGACTAAAAGTGATAGTGTATCCAAACAGAAGGAAGCATGTAGTGTCTATGCATGCACATCTAATCTTCAAACTGACTAAAAGTGATAGTGTATCCAAACAGAAGGAAGGATGTAGTGTCTATTCATGCACATCTAATCTGATGTAGTGCCTATGCATACACGTCTAATCTTCAAACTGACTAAAAGTGATAGTGTATCCAAACAGAAGGAAGGATGTAGTGTCTATGCATGCACATCTAATCTGATGTAGTGCCTATGCATACACGTCTAATCTTCAAACTGACTAAAAGTGATAGTGTATCCAAACAGAAGGAAGGATGCAGTGTCTATGCATGCACATCTAATCTAATGTAGTGCCTGTGCATACACATCTAATCTTCAAACTGACTAAAAGTGATAGTGTATCCAAACAGAAGGAAGCATGTAGTGTCTATGCATGCACATCTAATCTGATGTAGTACCTATGCATACACATCTAATCTTCAAACTGACTAAAAGTGATAGTGTATCCAAACAGAAGGAAGGATGTAGTGTCTATGCATGCACATCTAATCTTCAAACTGACTAAAAGTGATAGTGTATCCAAACAGAAGGAAGGATGTAGTGTCTATGCATGCACATCTAATCTGATGTAGTGCCTATGCATACACATCTAATCTTCAAACTGACTAAAAGTGATAGTGTATCCAAACAGAAGGAAGCATGTAGTGTCTATGCATGCACATCTAATCTGATGTAGTGCCTATGCATACACATCTAATCTTCAAACTGACTAAAAGTGATAGTGTATCCAAACAGAAGGAAGGATGTAGTGTCTATGCATGCATATCTAATCTGATGGAGTGCCTATGCATACACATCTAATCTTCAAACTGACTAAAAGTGATAGTGTATCCAAACAGAAGGAAGGATGTAGTGTCTATGCATGCACATCTAATCTGATGTAGTGTATATGCATACACATCTAATCTTCAAACTGACTAAAAGTGATAGTGTATCCAAACAGAAGGAAGGATGTAGTGTCTATGCATGCATATCTAATCTGATGGAGTGCCTATGCATACACATCTAATCTTCAAACTGACTAAAAGTGATAGTGTATCCAAACAGAAGGAAGGATGTAGTGTCTATGCATGCACATCTAATCTGATGTAGTGTATATGCATACACATCTAATCTTCAAAGTGACTAAAAGTGATAGTGTATCCAAACAGAAGGAAGGATGTAGTGTCTATGCATGCACATCTAATCTGATGTAGTGCCTATGCATACACATCTAATCTTCAAACTGACTAAAAGTGATAGTGTATCCAAACAGAAGGAAGGATGTAGTGTCTATGCATGCACATCTAATCTGATGTAGTGCCTATGCATACACATCTAATCTTCAAACTGACTAAAAGTGATAGTGTATCCAAACAGAAGGAAGGATGTAGTGTCTATGCATGCACATCTAATCTGATGTAGTGTATATTCATACACATCTAATCTTCAAACTGACTAAAAGTGATGGTGTATCCAAACAGAAGGAAGGATGTAGTGTCTATGCATGCACATCTAATCTGATGTAGTGTATATTCATACACATCTAATCTTCAAACTGACTAAAAGTGATGGTGTATCCAAACAGAAGGAAGGATGTAGTGTCTATGCATGCACATCTAATCTGATGTAGTGTCTATGCATACACATCTAATCTTCAAACTGACTAAAAGTGATAGTGTATCCAAACAGAAGGAAGGATGTAGTGTCTATGCATGCACATCTAATCTGATGTAGTGTCTATGCATACACATCTAATCTTCAAACTGACTAAAAGTGATAGTGTATCCAAACAGAAGGAAGGATGTAGTGTCTATGCATGCATATCTAATCTGATGGAGTGCCTATGCATACACATCTAAACTTCAAACTGACTAAAAGTGATAGTGTATCCAAACAGAAGGAAGCATGTAGTGTCTATGCATGCACATCTAATCTTCAAACTGACTAAAAGTGATAGTGTATCCAAACAGAAGGAAGGATGTAGTGTCTATTCATGCACATCTAATCTGATGTAGTGCCTATGCATACACGTCTAATCTTCAAACTGACTAAAAGTGATAGTGTATCCAAACAGAAGGAAGGATGTAGTGTCTATGCATGCACATCTAATCTGATGTAGTGCCTGTGCATACACGTCTAATCTTCAAACTGACTAAAAGTGATAGTGTATCCAAACAGAAGGAAGGATGCAGTGTCTATGCATGCACATCTAATCTGATGTAGTGCCTGTGCATACACATCTAATCTTCAAACTGACTAAAAGTGATAGTGTATCCAAACAGAAGGAAGCATGTAGTGTCTATGCATGCACATCTAATCTGATGTAGTGCCTATGCATACACATCTAATCTTCAAACTGACTAAAAGTGATAGTGTATCCAAACAGAAGGAAGCATGTAGTGTCTATGCATGCACATCTAATCTGATGTAGTGCCTATGCATACACATCTAATCTTCAAACTGACTAAAAGTGATAGTGTATCCAAACAGAAGGAAGCATGTAGTGTCTATGCATGCACATCTAATCTGATGTAGTGCCTATGCATACACATCTAATCTTCAAACTGACTAAAAGTGATAGTGTATCCAAACAGAAGGAAGCATGTAGTGTCTATGCATGCACATCTAATCTGATGTAGTGCCTATGCATACACATCTAATCTTCAAACTGACTAAAAGTGATAGTGTATCCAAACAGAAGGAAGCATGTAGTGTCTATGCATGCACATCTAATCTGATGTAGTGCCTATGCATACACATCTTAACTTCAAACTGACTAAAAGTGATAGTGTATCCAAACAGAAGGAAGGATGTAGTGTCTATGCATGCATATCTAATCTGATGTAGTGCCTATGCATACACATCTAAACTTCAAACTGACTAAAAGTGATAGCATGTAGTGTCTATGCATGCACATCTAATCTTCAAACTGACTAAAAGAGATAGTGTATCCAAACAGAAGGAAGGATGTAGTGTCTATGCATGCACATCTAATCTTCAAACTGACTAAAAGTGATAGTGTATCCAAACAGAAGGAAGGATGTAGTGTATATGCATGCACATCTAATCTTCAAACTGACTAAAATTGATAGTGTATCCAAACAGAAGGAAGGATGTAGTGTCTATGCATGCATATCTAATCTGATGTAGTGCCTATGCATACACATCTAATCTTCAAACTGACTAAAAGTGATAGTGTATCCAAACAGAAGGAAGGATGTAGTGTCTATGCATGCACATCTAATCTTCAAACTGACTAAAAGTGATAGTGTATCCAAACAGAAGGAAGGATGTAGTGTCTATGCATGCACATCTAATCTGATGTAGTGTCTATGCATACAGATATAATCTTCAAAATGACTAAAAGTGATAGTGTAGGATGTAGTGCCTATGCATACACATCTAATCTGATGTAGTGTCTATGCATACACATCTAATCTTCAAACTGACTAAAAGGGATAGTGTATCCAAACAGAAGGAAGGATGTAGTGTCTATGCATGCACATCTAATCTGATGTAGTGTACATGCATACACATCTAATCTTCAAAATGACCAAAAGTGATAGTGTATCCAAACAGAAGGAAGGATGTAGTGTCTATGCATGCACATCTAATCTGATGTAGTGTCTATGCATACACATCTAATCTTCAAACTGACTAAAAGTGATAGTGTAGGATGTAGTGCCTATGCATACACATCTAATCTGATGTAGTGTCTATGCATACACATCTAATCTTCAAACTGACTAAAAGTGATAGTGTATCCAAACAGAAAGAAGGATGTAGTGTATATGCCTACACATCTAATCTTCAAACTGACTAAAAGTGATAGTGTCTCCAAACAGAAGGAAGGATGTAGTGTATATGCCTACACATCTAATCTTCAAACTGACTAAAAGTGATAGTGTATCCAAACTGACTAAAAGTGAGGGCTGGGGGAATCGAACATTGGTCAATTATCAGTGAGTAAATGCATGCCCAGTACCAAACATCAAGCGTATTCGTTTCTGTCAGAGACCTCTATGTTACGTTACATGTGGTTTGTAGAGCGCTCATCCGCCGTTGGTGTGGCCTTGTAGCTTCGGCAGTTTGGCCAGCCTAGGTGTGCCAGCTTGCATAGCTCAGAGTTTTCGAGGAACTGTAGTGCAACATTGCATATTGTTAAACATTGTAGGATGGCAAATATTGTTGGCAGAAAAAGCATGCTTAAGAGTACCCGTTACCATGGCAATGCCGTGGTTGCAATATGGTGTGTGGCTGGCTGTTGCCAGTTGCAAATGCATGGTGTATGTACTGCCACACTCTATCATAACACCCGTGTAAGTTTAAGTGGTGCCGCGCTTGGCATGTACTGTATGTGAAGTGCCAGCGGGCAGTCGGAAGGAAGGCCCCGGCCCATTGACTACAGATTTTGGTACCTAAATTGGTGGCATGAGCTAAAGCAATCTAGCATATGATGATACGGCCTGGCCTATCAATGCACGAGAAAGCACAATAAAACATTAGAATGCATAAAAGATAGAACAATGAGGAGCTCATGCATACTGGGGTGGGTACCGGGAAACGTATACAGATTGGCATGAGACAATGCTGTACTTACCTGAAGACGCTGGCTCTCTCTTCCTACCCACTAACTTGGCCATCTCAAGCAGCAACAACCACACAAAAATGCTCATGATATCATGTGCTTCACCTTTTAAGCACTGCTCCTTTTCTCTCTTTGCCTCAATGTTCCTTTTTCTCTGACCTTTGACTATATGATGATCTGGCACTGGTGAGAGCGCCCTGCCACCCACCCTGTGCACATGTTCAGTTCTGTGTTATTGCAAGAACATCTCAACTAAAACTATTAAAAACAATGCATTAAAGGCCTATCAAAGCATAGTAGCCTTGACAAAACCTGCAGTTTCATGGCACAACCTTTTCATGTTAGTAATGGAGAGGAGAAAGACATAGGTGCAGAATTGGCAATCCATGAATCAGTTTCTGCAATCAATACCTAAAGCAAATGCTGGGTTCAGTATATTGCCAGAAGGCTAGCAGAGGGCACTAACATGTCTGTAATCTGGATGAACAAGGAGCCAGCATTGCCTTTGACAAAAGTAGCTTATTTAGGCAGTCAGGATGTGCAGTGCATCTGGAAAGGCTCCCTTTTCTATATTTCCACCTTTACATAAAGTGGCTAATGGCAGGTGATGACAGTCATCCTCAGGAAAGGGAGGTCAGAGAAAGCCTAAGAGAACAGGATGTTCTTAGAAATATACAAAACAATATCCAAACAATATTAACATGAATGTCCCAACTTATTTATTTATTTACCCTTAGGGTCCTTGACTGTAGAATTCTAAAACAAGGGTTGTTCGCAAGCCTCTACTTCCTCAGCAATCTTAGCACAGCAATCTCAGTAGTAGTGATGTCGAGCACATTCAAATCCCATCTGTACTTTGTAGCAATTGGTCGAAAGACTGTTTTATATTCAATATCATCCAAAAACAGACAAGGTTGGATTTTAAGCTGCAGGCCATCAGGTATAATGTTGGTTTTTAAATACTACTTCATCCAGTGTCCATCGAAATAAATCCTGCAAAGTACTCCCCCATTTAAAAAAGAAACATATCTATTGATTTTAAGTTTTGAGATTGGCAATTTCTTTCTTCTGCATACGATTTTACTTCCGGTGCAGTCATAGTTAGATGCAAGGGAGGAATGTAGGAAGGCTAAATTGGTGGATCAACAGGGCAAGGATTTAAGTCACAAAGAAATAAAGGGTATTTGAACCTATTTAAAATGTAAAAATCCCACAACCAAATGGTCATGACCATATTAATAATAAAGAAAATACAAGAGGGGCAACTGAACTGCTCAAGGGACATCACAATATTTAAGTAGTGTCACATATGGCTTCAATGATTTAGATATGCAGTTTAATTTTTTTGTATTTTTGTATTAAGCTATTAGCTTGCAATTTTAGCAAAACCTTTAGCTATTTACACACACATAACAACAAGGGCCTGATTCACGGAGCATTTTCCAATGGGACAGCACCATTATAAAATGCTTCTGTGAATTAGGTCCTAAATGTTTTGTGTTTTATTTACAGTTTTCACAATTTGGCTGATGGTGGCAGAAAGGCCAGAGTAAGGGGGTTCCCTGGTGAATCCCTCAACTCCTGTGGGCTTCCTCCAACCTAGCCCAGGCGTCCCTTTCCCTCATCAGGTGGCAGCAAAAGACTATTCACCCATAGTGTGTGGTTCGATCCTGGTCTTTCAAAAAGGGCCCAAAGGCTGAAGTCTTATCTACCCCACTGTGATGATGTCCCACAGTATAACAAATTACTTTCAAGATGGTGCCTTCTCCCTCACGCTCTATCTCACCTCTCCATGTTTTGCCCATCCCCCTCTCTCTCTCTCTCTCCAGTTCTCCTCCTTCTCTCTCTCCATCTCTCTCTCCCTCTCTCTGCTCTCTCCCCTGTTCCTCCTGGATCCTCTCTCCCTATGCATCCTCGTCTCCTCCTTCCTGCTCTATTTTCCTCCTACTGCTCTTGCCTGTCTCCCTTTGCCTTTCTGTCCCTTCCATCTTCTCACACCCTCCCTTCTTTCTCTCCCTCCTACGGCTCCCTCCGATTCTCCAACCTTCTCCCACTACACCTAGTTCTTCTCTCCTACCTTTCACTGACACTTCCTCTCCATTCCACTCACGCTTTCTCTCTGTAACAATCTGACCTTCCACTATCTAGCTTCACACTCAGCTCTCTAATTCCTATCGCCCACGCCCCTTTCTACTACCACTCACTCAAATGCACTCTTGCAACCACTACTCCACTCACTTAAGCTTGGTGCCACTCTCTCATACACAAACCGTACCTGCACTTTCATCCACCACTGCCAGCAGCTCCTCAGCACTCTGCTTCAACTTCCACCCTCCGCCTGTTCTCCCACGCCATCAATGATCCTTCTGATCTCACACAAACACCCTTCATACATGCTTTTGAGTGTGGGTGCTTAATACCAAGGCTTTTCTTTATTTCTCCCTCCTCTCCCTTCCTAGTAGTCCTTAACAGCACCCAACCACTCTGGCCAATCTAACCCTATGCTTTCCCATGGTGCTGGTTTATAAAGACACACAGCATTAAAAAACCCACTTAGCCCCTCCCACTTTTCTCTCGCGGGCATCTGCGAGGCTTCTGACACGTGGTCTGGTAGGCGTTTACCCTGCACGTCTCCTTCCTTCGTCCCTGCGAAGTTGGTGTTCCTGCCAGTAGTCTGGACGGTGTCCGAGGAGTGAGCCTTGTGGTTGGCATCTCTGCTTATCCTCACAGTGTTCTCCCATGCTGACATGTCAGATTCTAGGAGCTGTGGTCCTGTAAGTCACAAGAACGAACTCAGGCTAGAAATGAAGCTAGATAGTCTGGTGCTATAAACAGTAGTACCAACATTTCAACCATACAAGGTGGGTTCAGGGACAGGGACCCCCCCTGCCTCAACTCTCGCAACGCGCCTCTTGGGTAGGACCAGCTCTGGCATACACTGTGCTAGACCTTCTATCCCAGGTCCGGAGAGGCCCTGTCCACCACCCCCTGGTTCCCAACCACACAGACAGGTGCAAGCCCCTGACCCTGTCACAGTAAGCACAAAGGAAAAACAGCATTTACTCCCTGGAATAAATTAATAACAATATTCTCACTTATTTTCGATTAAAGTCATTATTACAAATATAGACTTTTTTCTATATTTGTACTGCACAATTGTCCTTTCTGTGTCATAACTTGAAGGTTGCAGGCAAGCAGGTGCAAGGTACTGTAATCAGACAGGAACTTACAAACTGAAGCCCAGCTTACTTGAGTGTGTGCTCTGGGTCACAGGTGGCCCATTTATAGAACAAGGTGTTCAGGGCCTACAGCCAACTGAGAGCCCATGGATTTATGGCAGACTTATTAGTGGTTTATTCCTTTGCTTGTATATAGATGCAGTTGTGCATAATTGAGCAGATGCATCCATTGCAACCTAGAATGGATGCACCTTACAGAATGTTAAGGGGCTGTTGTTCGATGTGTGAGAAACCTGAAGGTGTCTCCCTGTCTAGTCCCTGGGGATCTGTCATCCAGGTGGCCAGGACACTGTCATCGCTTTTGGATCCAGTTCCTGGGGGTGGACCAGTGCGGGAGGATCACCGGGGGTGGGGGAGTGGGAGTGGGAAACCGATGGGTGAGACTCAGTATCCCCTTTTGTAAACACCTTTTCCTCATCCTACCAAGCAAAATATTCTAAAACAGAGCCCCAACCCCGTCTGACACAAACACTTTTGCACAACACGAAAGACAACAGACTAACACCAGAGCCGTTTACCTGACATGTCCCAATACAATGGTCAGGCAAAGTCAGGCAATTGAACAGAATGACACACACCTGACGGCCCTTTCCCTTCCCCCACAGGGATAAAAGGTGGAGCACGACAGCACCCTACGAACAAGACAGACCATACAATGTGAGAGCTAACTTAGTACGGCAGTTCAAGAGAAGGCAAAAGACGGTGCAAGTCGAGAGGATACCAAGGGGAGAAGTGACTTTGCCCTTATTGACAGAGACCCATGAAGCCTCAAGAGAAGGAATCGTAAATCTGTGAATAATAGCAAGCGTGCGTTGCATCAGATGTCAATGGTACCCAGGCGCCTCTTCCACTGAGAGCCAAGCTGGGGAGAGACACATGTCCCAGTGATACCAGCCTTGACTCTACAGGACAAGAAAGCAAAGCAGTTCATCACAATCAGTGAGTCGAGGGGAAAGCCGATAAAGAAACGGTTAATTGAACTTGGAGCAAACAAAGGAACTTTTGAGACAGTGGCTTCCAGCACCACGTGGATGCTCACACAGAAAACTCTGGGCAATTACCTGAAGGTAGAGACTAACAGAAACAGAAGGCCTTGAGAAGAGGCGAAGAGAGGTCAAAGTGGTCATACAGGCGTCTTGTAAAATACTATGTACCGTCGAAAGTCTTTGACCGACAGATGATTGTAAAGAAGGGAAAAGAATCCTGCATGGTGAAATCATTAAGGAACTGTGCTTCATAATGTTGGCAAGAGTGAATCCGGAAGAGGGACGCTAACGAGAAGGGGAGAAGTCTAAAGTCCCATAGTGAACTGTTTGGTAAAAGTTGGTGAGAGTGAACGCGGAAGAGGGAAGCTGACAACCAAGGGCAAAGCCTGATGAATGGTATAAAAGACATTGAAGATTGGCAAGAGTAAACCCAGCGGAGGGATGCTAACCAGAAGGGGCGAAGTCTAAAGTCCCATAATGAACTGTCTATTGTAAAGTTTGGCAAGAGTGAACCCGGCAGAGGGATGCTAACAAAAAGGGGCGAGGCCTGAAGTCCCTATGAACAGTGTATTGACAGGTGTGAACCAAATCAAGGGAGATTCACACTGCATTGTTTGAAAAGACATTGATTTTGTGAAAGCAGGAAATATTGCAAGACAAGGGGAAGTGAAGTGTCCCCCTTGTCATTTTGAGTCCGAGCCCGGCAGAGGGAGATCCAGTGGTGGAAAGTCATCACCCAAAGTTCATTGAGAAAAGGAACTCTTTAGTTGTTTTGTGGAATACGACTGGTGAGGTGTCTGCACCCGGAAGAGGGGGGCCCAGGGTGAAGCCGTCACCCAAAGTATAGGTGGAACAGAACTGTTGTGTTTGTTTGTTGAATGCATCAGGCCTTCGAAGGCAAGAGACTTTTCTTGAAAGGAGACTTAACCATTGAAGACCAGATAGCTGATACAGAACTGTTGGCTCGTGCTGCGAAAGGTTGAGCGTGTGCTGTGCTCCAATGTCCCACCTTGTTCTGTGCTGAAAACATGGGCAAGGGAAGTCGCTGGCAATCACATCTTGACTTATTATTTGTGAACACTTCTTTCTGTATTGAACCCTTATCCCACATTCTTTGTGTAATTAGTTTCAAGGAATTGGCAATAGGTTTTTCTTAGTATAGGCCCATATATTTTGACACAACGCCACAAGGACTGCTTTATTTTTCATTTGATTGTCACTGCTTGCGCCCATCTTAGATTTAGGTTTAGATTTTTTTCTTTTTTTAAATAATTTTATTGGTTTACTTACAAACCTTTAAAATACAAGCATTACCCCTTACTCCTTACATCTGATTACCACTTATTTGTTTCTCTGTTCCCAGCATTATCTTCATGTTAAAATCTCAGTAGGCATTACTCAGTAGTCCAGATCAGAATGTCAACACCAGTCAATAGTACCCTAGTACAGTAGGCGCTTTTCAATAGTTGCCAAAAAATAAGTCAATGGCAATATCAATTTCATGTCTATACCATTGAACATTTGTTGCCACCAATCTTCCGCGTTGTAGGACGGATGAGCTTTGCTCAATAAGCCCAGGTATCAAGTTCTTTCTGTTCGCAAGCCGGTTCAGAATAGCACCAGATGTTTTAAGGTTTCCATTTCATGTATACAACAACGACACTTCGGATCCAAGTCTGCATTTATCGACCATGTTCGTAGACGTTCCTTTGTTTTGAACATGTTTAGTCTAAAGCACATGAATAGTCGTCTAGCGTTTGGATCTGGGAATAAGACAATATATTTTTGCAAAGTGTTGAAAGCTCGGGCTTCAGGTGGAGCGTTGCTCAGTGATTTAGAAGCACCCCTATCGGTACAAGTCTAATGCCAATCCATCAGCCAGATTTTTGTTTTTGCTGCATCGGGATTGTCATGAAGCAGTTCTGGGGCAATATCATATTCTGCCATCACTTTTTCACATTTTTTCAGCCACATCGCCAACACACCTGAGGCTGATGGGCTGGCATTGTGGAAAATTTCGAATTGCGGGATTTGTTTGCATGCTTTTGTTTTCCTATATAGCGACAGCAAATTCCAACAAACACATGCATGGATGGATATTAACGATAATTCGTATCGAACAGTAACTGTCGATGAACCTTTCGGTAAACCTAGTACTTTTGACCAATAGGTATACTCAAGCGTTGCCCACAGATCCCACGAACAACCCAGGGCGTTTTCTGCGCCGTACTTCAGTACTGGTATTACCTTTTGGTTATAAAATCGTAGCACAGGTTTCAGGGAGAATTTTCCAAATCTCTTGTTTAAAACTAAAGCCTGGATCGCCAGTTGTTTGCATTTGCGTTTTGCCTCCGTAGCCCAAGGTTCGTCATTGATACACGAGCTGATGCTCATGCCCAAGTATTTTACACTTGACGCTATCTGCAGATTTTCTTGCCCCATAGACCAGGACAAACGCATTAACCGGCGTGTCTTTCTCCCTTTGAGACTTTTGAGGACCAGAATTTCGCACTTCTTTGTATTGATGAGTAAATGATTTTTAGCCACATATTGTTGGACTGCGTCGATTTTTCTTTGCAAACCAATAGGTGTTGTGTCTAGCAATATGAGATCATCAGCATATAATAACCAACTCAGCTGGGATCTGTGTATTTTTGGTGGAAAGGATCTAACTTCGTCGATGGCAATTCCAATGTCAGATATAAATAGACTAAATATAGCCAATGCTAAAGGACAGCCCTGCTTAACCCCCTTAAATGTTTTGACCGGTGCTGACAGGGTACCAGATTAATCCAAGCGAATCCTGATAGAAGTGTCAGTGTGCAATTCCTTTATTGCCTCCATAAGGTCTTCCGGGCAGCCCCACTTACTCATTTTGTTCCATAGTAAGTCCCTGTTGATCGTATCAATCGCGTAGGAGAAATCAATGAAGGCGGAATATACTGTTTTTTCTGTTCTTATCGCCTCCATTTTCAATAGATTCAAAACCAGCTAGTTCAGTGAACAGCCAACCTGCTTGACAAAGCCAGTCTGTCTGACATCTATATGTTTTGAGATTTTGGCCCATTTTACTAGTTTGGTTTGTGGCATGGTTGGAGATATCTTCCATAGAACATCTAGTAATGCAACTGGGCGATCATTTTTCGGGCAAGTTCTGTCACCTTTTTTAAACACTGGCATGATCACGGCCGATTTCCACGATTTTGGTGTTTGCCATTGCTTGTTTATTCTCTGAAATAGGGTCACGCAAACATTTGCCCATAATTCAGGATGTTGCTTTATCGTGAAATTTGTTAAGCCGTCTGGGCCAGGAGCATGTGAGTTGTTTGCTTTCATAATTATTTTTACGATCTCATCTTTAGGAAAAGTTAGAGTCAATTTTTTGATGGTCGTGACATACGAATTTGAGGACTTTACGTTAGCTTTATAAAGCGCGTTGAAATGTGCTATCCATGCATGTTCTGTGACATTAAGCTTTTGTGGGATCACATCCAATTTCTATATCTTTGCCTGGCCGCCTTCATCTTTAATCCACAGGTCTCTTTATCAGTGAACCGCCATTAATTGTTTTAAAGTCTTCCAGTGAGTGCTCATATTCGAGCGTGGATCCTCGGCTACAATAATGATTAGATATCAGAGTGACCTCGTCTTCGGCTAACCTTAATCTCACTCTGCTTGCTTCCACCTTGATTTTCTGTGACCATTTTGCTTTTACGGGACCTTTGGGGTTCCAGAATTCCATAATTAACATTTCGTGGTCACTATTTTCCCTTCGGCTCACTTTTAGAGTTTTGACCCGTGGGTGTAAATTCAACGATACAAAGATGTAATCAATTGTGGACCCACGATCCTCACACTTCCATGTCACAGCTGGTGGTATGTCTCCTACTGTGCATCCATTTAACATTTGTAAGTTTCTTGCACTCATTTCTTTCATCCATTTTGCTGCTAAGTTTATACTCTATGGTGTTTTCAGGTTAAAATGGTCAATATTCAAATCACCACAGAGTATTATATTGGTACCCATTTGTTCACCAAGTAGGCGATCGATGATGCTTGAGACTGTGTCAATAAACTCCTCTCGCCCCGCTCTTCCATGATTCCAATATACATTTATTATGGTGATTTGTTCTGTTATTTGAGACCTGCAGTTTAATTTGCCAATCATAGTCTCCTGTATGTATGGAGAGTGATTTGTTGACTTAAGAATATCAAAGCCAGAATCACTTCTTACCAAAGTTATCAAGCCTGCCATAGGGTGTCCCTTTTCTGGTAGAACGGCTGGGTTTACAGCAATTTTGAAGTCCGATATTACTGGGGTAGTACGTATCCAAGTCTCTTGTAGACAGGCAATGGATAAGTCGCCCAGCCACTCCTTGTTAAACAAGTGTCTAAATCCCAGCGTATTCCAGGAGCCCAAGGTGATATGTTGTGAGACCTGTTTCTTATGGCATTATTGCGGGTGCTTAGTGTTTAGCGTTACAGCTAACCATTGACAATTTTGCAATGATTCTTGCGTGTTGTTATTTGACGGTAAAATGGCTGTGCATCCATCATTTAATGTTTGGCCTTGTATGGTTATACTTATTTTGTCAAGCTCCTTTGCTGTTTCTGTTCTTCGAGCTTTCGCAAATGACACTTGTCGCATTGTTGGGGGCTCCTTGTTGGACCTCGGCCTGTCCTCTCTGATATTGTTGCAGGATGATAGCATAGGTTTCGCCGGCCTGGTAAAAGCCAATTTGTCTAGGCCTGTTGAAGGTGACTGTGAGGCTAATGAATGCTCAGATATATAATGTATCCTTTCTTTGTCGTTTGTTTGGACTATTGACTGAGCATCGGATGATTTATAAACATCAAAACCCAAAGAAAATAGAGAGACATTAGCCTCTAAAATCGATGTAGCAATTAGTGGCGAAGATATGTGAATCACCGCTTTGTCATTTCGCCACTCATCCGGAAATTCAACAATCTGCAGATCTTCCGTGTTGATTGAGCGTAATCCTGGTGTAAGATGTAGAAGTTTGATAATATTACTTCGATTTAAAATCAAGTTGTCAAGCGACTTTAGCCTCTCAATCATTAGTCTGACTCGGTATCGAGACCCTCCACCTCCGGTGTGGTTCCATCCTGTCATCGATGGATCTACGTTGTG
Source organism: Ambystoma mexicanum (assembly GCF_040938575.1). Lineage (NCBI taxonomy): Eukaryota > Metazoa > Chordata > Amphibia > Caudata > Ambystomatidae > Ambystoma > Ambystoma mexicanum. The sequence continues at coordinate 1,281,668,662 of NC_090932.1, read as the reverse complement.
GTTTTTTGGAGGTTTTCTCTTATCTTGATTGTCAGATTGAGGATGCCGTACGTCCCGTTCCTCATAGCCTTGAAGGTGTCTCGCCCTTGTGTCGCTCCATTGGGGCTCCATATTTGCATTTATTATTTTTTGCTCGTGAGCATCTCTCTGTATCTTTAGTCGTTTTTCTTGCATTGTCTGAAAAATGGGGCTCTTCATTCGTGAACTTACAGGTGAGGAACCTCTTCCTGAAGCATTGGTATCACCGGGCGTTTCAAAGGAGGGTAGCAGTGCTGTCTGACTAGAGGCTACCATGTCTTGATTGGGCACTTTGGATTCAAGCACTACCAGTCTGCCTTCAGGCCTTTTATGTGCTACTTCCTTGTGTGTGGCTTTTTCACTATTAAGTTGATGTTTCCGACCAGTCGTACAAGGAGACTCATCAACATCTTCATATTCCATTTTGTCGTAAGTTGACATGTTCAACAATTCAGGCGGAAAGTCAAGTTCTTCATTTCCATTCGCCTTTACAGGTCCCTCGTTACATTGGGCGACGTAGTTGAAGCTACTTGTTTTTTAGCTGCGGTAGACAAACAGTTATTGGTTTCATTTGGTAGCACGTGGACCACTTTGATGTTCCTAAGGAATTTCCGAGCTCCGTTTAACTTGTTACCTTTCCTTGCCGGTAAGTTTTTAGTTTTCCTACTTTGCGGGACTTTCTGTACTTTTCCCTTGTTAGTGTTTTGAGGAGCTTATTCTTCCTTGTTAAAGATAGGGAACAGTATAGGGGCTGTACTTTCACTGGCAGTTTCCAGACTGGCATTTTTCGCGGCCTCCAGAGGACACGTCTTTGAAGTCGATTCCACTGAGATAATTGCATGAGCTGGATCTGCTGAACTTCTGGCTTGTTCAAATGCAGTATGAAAAGACACGTCAGCAATTTCAATGAGTGGTACAATAGTTTGACATGGTGTCTCAATACTCTGTGATATGTTTGAGTCCGTAGTTGACTGAGTCTTGTCCCCAGTATTGTTGGAGTTCGAGGTCGAGTACACCGTCTTCGGTGTTTGATTGTGTTGTATGGTGATAGCTGAATTCCATGTAGTCTGCGACTCGTTGTCCATAACTGCAGGCATAGCATTAGTAGATTTTTCACAAATGCCAAGTTTGGTGTTAGGCAATACATCGACGGCCACAGATATACTTTGAGATTCCTTAAGTGGGAAGTTGTGCTCAGCAAGTAGGGTTCTTGGCCCGTTTTGTTTAAATAGCGCAAGTGGTTCCCTTGCAACTTCCGCCAACAACTTTTTGTCAATTGCGTCGTTAGTTGTTTGTTCCGATAATAGCTTATGTAGGCCATCAACTTTTATCGAGTTCTCAAGTTGTTTATTTTGAAATTGGCCACATGTTTGTTCCACATTTGCAACCTTGGAATTTAGCAATGCCACAAGTGTTGTTAAATCTCTTGTCGCCTTGTGTAAACTTTCATAAAGTTTTGTGAATGGAGATAGAGAGATGGACATTGTGGCTAGTATAAGTTCTTGTAATTCTCTTAACGGTAGTTTTGTAGATGGGTCTATATCACGTTTCACAGCTTTAGCGTGATGAGGCTCGCTGTTGTCATAGCGTCTGTTGTTCCTAATTTTAGGAAAGGGTGGTTCCATGAGGGAAGAGGCAGCCGAATCGTCAGAGTCAGACTCAGAATCGTCCGATATTGACAATTGTGACGTTCGTGTTTTGGTTTTTGAGGCACTACAAATGCTCGTACCTTTAGTATTGGAACAGAGTCTTTTCTGGGACAAGGCCAGTAAGTCAGACTTTTCGAAAAGCGGCTCAATACATTTGTCTTTTTCAGATGTTTTCGCCCTTTTATGAGGAATATTGAATAGTGCTTCATCACCAAGGTCTGAAGTCCCTGTGAAATGGTGCTTTAATTAAACCTTTGAGCAACCCTTATCATGTGGCTGGGTTGAATCACACACATTCGCTTTACAAGCCCTGGTCATTGCATATAAGTTTTGCAATACATTGTTTGCTATGTCCAATGAATCGCGTCGCACATCATGAGTACTATTTATTGTAATCAACATTTTCGGGTCTACCGTCATACCTATGTTTGGTCCTGTATGATGTAATTTGCACCCTCTCACGAAACTGGCATCCACCGGCTTTAATGTAGGCGCGTGTTCGATGTCATGCTCTTTTCCCCCTGCCGTCTCGCGCAGAACGGGAGCTGTGTCAACATTCGACACCTCGAGCGAACTGTATCGCAATGTGCATGTGGAGTGTTCACACGCATCGATCGATCTGTGCTCGACAACTTCAGTCTGGCACGTTATGCACGCTATCATCTCGCGTCTCTCAGGACACCTGGGATTAGGCATTTTTCCACCCTGCATTTACAGTTTAATAAACACCCTTGAACTGTGATCACTTCTGTCTGTCTTTACTGTTGCCACCATGAGTTCCTTACAGATGAAGATAAGCCAGTTGAAGTTGGAGGACTGTTGGTGTAGGAGTGCCTCAGCCCGGGGCCTCACAACAGGAACCCATGTATTGGAACTCTCCAAATAAATTACTCTGGACACTCACCCACCTCCTGTACATACAGAATATTGGCAACAAGCTGGTCGAGGCCCCCACCGAGCATCACGATTTGGATCAGAGGAGCCAATCAGCTTCAGCTTGCATAGCACACTGCAGCTACACCGGCTGCGGTACTGTGTGGCTGTGCTCCCCTCGGCAATCCTTTGCACTTCAGCTCTGCCGATAGCACTCCTACGATATCAATGTGTGAATCAGTGTTGCGGGGCCTCCAGGAAGGCATTTTAGGGAGCTGAACAGTAACACACAATAGGACGCTTGCCGCTAGAGGAAAGTAACTGTGCATATACGCTGTGCACCAGCTGCATAGATACAGTTTCCTAGGTTATGGAATTGCTCAATCGGAGGGCAACTCTGTGCCGGCAAGAACGAGTTAAGGGCCAGTCTAAAAAAGGATCCCCATCGTGGTACAATCCCTTTTATTGCTTTGGCTGGCAATTTCAACCTCTACATCTTAGAGGTACGGAAACTGAGGTGTGTGATTAATCTCTGGACAATTGTATGGCAGCCATTGGTAGGGAGGGTTGCAATGTTTGAACTGGAAAGTCGTCTTGAGCACAATGAGCAGCCTACCACCCCAATTTTTACCAAATCCTCGGGAGCATGCAGTGAAATGACACACCATGAAAGAATGGTAGGGTAGCATCTAGGCTAAGTGGGAAAGGTCTAGAGCCAAAAAGTGAGTTGGTTATCGCCATAACAAAGTTATAGGTGCCAAAGGATAAGCAAGCAGTCATGTCATTATTGGGTATGGTGGAGTACTACTCAAAGTTTGTAAGGCATTTTGCAGATCGATGCAAGGGTATCAGAGAATTGTGTAAGAAAGGTGTTGGGTTTAGTTGGGCAAATGTGTGGCAAAAAGAATTTGACGATGTCTGTTTTTACACATAGTGAGATACGTTTGTTAGGACATGCGAGTGATTCAGGCTTGGGGCCATCTTTATGAAGAAGGAAAATGGAATGGAGGATGGATGCGGTCATTGCCTTTGCATCACGGATATTGAGGGGAACGGAAGTAATGTACTCCGTAATTGAGAGGGAAGATGTGAGTGTGATATGGGCGATCAAGAAATGTAAGACTATATTTTGGGGTAGGGCATTCACAGTTTACACGGACCACAGGCACTTGGTCAGGGCATTCTTGTCCAAAGAACTTGATGGAGTGTCTCATAGAACAAAGCGAAGATATCAATGTGTGGTGGTGAATGTTCCGGGTAAGTAGAATGTTATGGCAGATTCTTTTTTCTAGAAAAATTGGACAGAGGCAAACTGAGTGTTTGGAAGAGGAAGATTAGGATAAGAACCACTTTTTTCAGGTCTATGAGTGTGCCATCAAAGAATAAGTGTGGAGGGATGCAGATACTGAACTAGCCGTAATTACAATTTTTGTGAGAACTAATTGGGAAGTTGAGCGTAGCGAGGATAGATTAGGTGCATTCCACAGGGTAAAGGATGAGCTATATTTAGAAGAGGATTTTTTGTGCAAAGTAGGTCGTCTGGTGCCCACGTTGGTTTTAAGACTGAAATTGTCAGAAGTAGGATATGAGGGACATCTTGGTATGTCTAAGGTGAAGGGAAGGTTGAGAGCTAACAATTGGTGGCTGGGGCTGGATAAAGACATAAAAGAACATGTAAAGGGTTATACCATGTCTGGCAAAGCGGATAGACTGTTGAGAAATTGTGTACACAAAATCAATCAATGTCGATAAGTGCACACCAACTCAATCTTTATAATCTCGACCAAGGGATAAACAATGAAGTAAGTATATGGGTGCAGGGGAGGAATACCAGCCCTGACACAAAGTCGTAATAAAATATGCAATGAATAGTATCCAATCTATGGACACTCTCATCCCCGGCACACCTTAGTTCTGATATATATCAGCCAAAACAATTGTTATAAATTGACAAAGTTCAAAATAAATTCAAAACAGTGTCTCATTGACAGAATTCCATTAAGGTCTTCAAATTTTCTTTATTCAATATTCTTTGCATGTTCTAATCACAGCCAGTAGTACTTAATGCGTTTCAAGGAAACATTCTGCTTTTTCAGGAGCAAAATTCTGCAGATACAAGCATCGACAAGCCCAATTTCCTATATAAATGTTTCCATTGCATAGATCCACATGGTCAACATGCCAGAAGGTTTACAGACTAATAGGGGCCTCATTACACGGTATGCGGTAACCATGGTGCCATTAGCGCCATGGTTGCCGCCAGTATTTTACCGTGTCCGCCTTGGTGGATGGCGGAATTACCGCCCTACTACAAGGTGAGCGGGGGTGGTAATTCCCCATTCACCAAGGCACTTCCCCATTCCCATTTTTGCCCCATAGGGCTCAATGGGAATGGGGAAGGAGCTAATTACGGTACCGCAAATTGCGGTACCGTAATTAGCACCAAGGTCCCTTTGCGGGCCCGTTGCTTAACGGCTGCTAAAACCAGCCGTTGAGGTCGGGTCCAGCAAAGGGACCTCGTAGTAAGGCGGTAAGGGTTTACCGGGACCGGTGCCCTTACAGGTACGGGTGAACCCTTACCACATTCCGTGTAATGAGGCCCTAGGTCTTGTAGAGTCCTGTGATTTACCATGCGTGTTGCTCAGGTCATTTACTGGTATATATGATGGTCTAAGTGTCCATGAAACCAGTGAAGACTGGCTTTCAGTCACCCCAATCACATTCTCAGTGTATTTAGGACCAATTCTTACTTGTCACCCAAATCAGTGAAGTGGAAAGGTAAAATCAAAGAGCCTACCTTGTCAAGTCAAGTGTTTTTCACCCAGAAATCGTATCCAGTGGGAGAAAACTATGAGTAAAACTAACTATAGAGATATATGGTGAGCCATACCATTAACTTTCAATTACTCTTTTTGAAAATGCAGACATTGATATAGTGTCAAAGACTAACCTGAGCCTTCAGGTAACTTCCCATTGGCTCAGACCATAGGTGCTATGGAGCTTCTCTCCCAGGCTCCTTAATGGTCCCCAAATTCAGATCTGTTCCCCGAAATGTACATTCCATAGCTGTGAAATTATAATACCTTTTTAGAATGCTATTAAGGTTACAACTTCAAATACCACGTCACAAATATCTCACATATTATAGAAAGTCATTCATATGAATACCTCATGGGTATATATGTTTCCTCTCTCACCTTAGAGAGTAAGATCCGTAGTGAATGTTCGCCACTATTATCTTGTCCAAGTATCATACGGAGTATGCTGTTGCTTCCCACTAAACCACTTCCTAGAATGGACAGATGAGTTAGTGTGTGTCATGTGAGTCTGTGTTCTAATTGTACTTTCTGTCTCATGAGAATACGGTGGCTATTTTAACGTGGAGTAATTGAATGCTAACTTATCACCACACATGTGTAACTTCTGTTTAATCTTATGATACAATCATGTAGGTTCAACACTGACATACTGAAGAAGAAATAAAGTTGTATACAACAAGAAATCTTACTCTGGGGTCTGATGCAAAACTCAAATTACAACTCTCCAAGAAACAAGATTAATCCAAACCTTAATATGTTCAACGAGTGAGCAATAAATTATGTTCTTCAGATCAAACGCACTGTGCCATTAGTCACTTGCCAAATGGGGATAACACATCAACCCACTTTTCATAACGATCTAGAGTCTGGTCTTCCCCTTCAATGATCCATAGCCTCACACCGCAAGCAAAATTAAATCATTGAAGATACATAAATAGTAAAGAAAGTTTTGTAAATAGTAGGCAAAGACAGTTCCCAGAGGGTCCAATTCTTTACAGACAGTCATCTTATCAAATAATGTTGCTATTACATACATAAACATTAAGCATTGTTATTAGTGAAACATAGATGGGCAAGTTCTTTTGGTCTTCAATATATTTAGAAAAATTCAAAATCATATGGGGCACATTCATGATCATTACTTCAACAAAGCCCTCACCTAATCACATGTTGACCTTACAAAATATTTCCACATTCTAATTTCATGTGCGTAACCTACATAAAGTATGTTACAGATACTCTCCATCCACAGTCTACAATGTATAAACCAGTCAGTATGACTACCAATTGGGTGAAACAGTTCAAACACAATTCTTCGTTCATCCCCTTAGGATGTACAATATCTAACAGATGGATCCAAAACATTTCTCTCTGTGCCAGATGAGTATTGAAGTCGTCAACCCTAGTGGGGCGGTTAACCACTTCTAATACTATAAATTGCATCTCTGCAATGTAGTGTCTTTGGTCATTAAAGTGTCTTGCTACAGGTGATTTTATGTTTTTACAACTTACATTAAACTTATGTTCCATCCACTTCTGACGTGCTGGCCTTGCCTTTTGTCCTACATATTGCATTCCACACAGACACTTGATGCTGTAAATGACACCAGATTTCATGCAGGTTGCATAGTCATGAAGGGTAATCTTCTTTCCTGTAAAGGATGCAAGATACTCTTGCCTTTTTACACATTATTACAATGGCTACATGTGAGACAGGGAAATGTTCCCTCCTTTATTAATCTCAAAACAGATTATCTATCTCTTTGAGTTCTCTCAGCTCATACCAGTTTGTCTCTTAAATGTACTCCTCATTTATAAGCCGTCATAGGAGGTGTAGGAAAAAGCTTGAAAAGTAGGGGGATCGTGTTGCAAAATACACCAGTTCTTCTTAAGTATATTGCTAATTTGAAAACACTGTCTAGAGAATTTATATATATATATAACAATGGTGTGTCTGTATACCTATATCTGGGTTGTAGTAGTGACTTCTTTGGTACTTGTGCAGTTTGTGATATTGCCTCACCCAATATCTCTTCCTGATATCCCCTTCTACTAAATCTTTTGCTAAGATCTATACATCAGTAACAAAAATCATACCGACTGGTTTATACGTTGTAAGACTGCAGATGGAGAGTATCTGTTGCATACTGTATAAAGGTTACACAAATGAAATTCGAATGTGGAAATGACATTTTGTAAGGTCAACATGCAATTAGGTGAGGGTTTTGTTCAAGTAATGATCATGAATGTGCTACCATATGATTTTGAATGTTTCTAAATATATTGAAGACTAACAGAACTTGCCCATGTATGTTTCACTAATAACAATGCTAAATGTTTATTTATGTAATAGCGAAATTATTCGATAATATAACTGTAAAGAATTGGACACTGTGGGAACTGTCTGCCTACTATTTACAAACCGTTCTTTACTATTTATGTATCTTCAATTATTAAATTGTGCTTGCAGTGTGAGGCTATAAATCATCTATCACATTGATAGACTGGAATCTAGATTGTCATGAAAAATGGGTTGGTGTGTTATCCCCATTTGGGGAGTGACTAATGGGGCAATGGTTTTGATCTGAAGAACATCATTTATGGTTCACCCGTTAAACATATTAAGATTTGAAATAATTTTGCTACTTGGAGAGTTGTAATTCGAGTCTTGACTCAGACCCAAGAGTAAGATTTCTTGTTGTACACAACTTTATTTTTTCTTCAGTATGTCACAGTGTTGAACCTACATGATTGTCTGTATAATAAGATTAAACAGAAGTCACACAGGTGTGGTGATAAGCTAGCATTGAATTACTCCACGTTAAAATTGCAGCTGCATTTTCATGAGACAGAGGGCACAATTAGAACACTGACTAACGTGACACTCACCAACTCATGTGAAGCCACAGCATACTCAGTATGATACTGGGACACAACAATAGTAGCAAACATTCACTGCAGATCGTACTATCTAAAGTGAGAGAGGAAGCATATATACCCATAAGGTATTCATATTAATGGTTTTCTATAATAGGTGAGAGATTTGCGACGTGGTATTTGAGGTTGTAACCTTAAAAGCATTCTAAAAAGGTTTTATAATTTAACGGCTTTAAATTCTTCATTTCAGGGAACAGATCTGAACTTGGGCAACATTAAGGAGCCCGGGAAAGAACCTCCATAGCACCTATGGTCTGGGCCAATGGGAGAGTACTTGAAGGCTCAGGTGAGTCTTTGACACTATATCAACTTTTAAAAGAGTAATTGTAAGTTAATGGTATGCGACCAGATATCGAATTAACACGTTTTCCTCATAGCTTGCTCCCACTGAACATGATTTCTGGGTGAAAAACAGTTGACTTGGCCAGGTAGGCTCTATGATTTTACCTTTCCACTTTACTGATTTGGGTGACAACTAAGTGTTGGTCCTAAATACACTGAGAATATAATTGAGGGGACTGTAGGCTGGTCTTCACTGGTCTTCACTGGTTTCATGGACACTTGGGCCCTAATATATATCAGTGGACACGCACAGTGAATCACAGGACTCTACAAGCCCTAGGGCCTCCTTACGAGGTTTGCCGGTAAAGCAAAAACAATGCCGATATGGTAATACCGGCATCGTTTACCGTCCCGTCGAATTCCGACCTGCAAACCCGGTATTAGCGGCACCCTAAATAACGGTGCCGCTAATAGCGGCATAGGCGCGTACACGCGCCCCTTCAGGGAGCAAATACCGGCATGCCGGTAATAGGGGGTAATTCCAACCCACGCATACATGCAAATACTGGCATCGCGAAGCCGGTAATCACGGGCTGTACGATGCCAGCCATACAGGCATCACGGACCACCCGCAAACAGCAAGCAGGATACAAGGCAGCTGCCACAGGTGCACACAATCCCCACAGGTGGAGTCAATGGAGGCTGTGCCAGTATAAACTGAGCACACCCACACACCACAATCCCCCCCCCCACAGGTGAGGCAATGTTGAGTGACCCAGTACAAAAGGAACACACCTACACACCACCCCCCTTCCTACACCAAAATGCTACCACTAGCAGTTGCAATCATGGCGCTGGAGGACATGCCTATACTGCTACAACTACAGCAACAACAGCAACAACAACTACAGCAGCAACAACAGGCAGCACAGATGAGACGCAGGGGGAGAAGGAGGGTGAGACAGGCCCAGTAATTACCACCAGCGCAGCCACCAGTGCCTCGTAGCCAGCCAACAATCCCTCGCACCAGACCCAGCCTATTCAACCTAACCCCTGAGCAGATCTACACCCTGTACCGGTTGGACCGTGACACCATCACCACCATAGTGGGCATGATACAGAACGACATTGCCAGCCACATAGAAATACGCACTGCCATCCCCCCACTACTAAAGGTGCTGTCTGTGCTACACTTCCTGACCACAGGCACCTACCAACACACAGTGGGCCAGCTGCATGGCATTTCACAACCACTATTCTCAAGCATGCTGGACCATGTGCCTGGCTGCTCGGTGAGTTGCACAACAGGCCCATGGCCATGCTGTGGGGTACTGATGTGTGCGGATGCAGAGGGGGGGGGCTACTGTACCCGGGTGCGAAAGGGGGGGGAAAGTGCACCTCGGTGGCAATAGGCAGTGATTGGAGAATGCATGCAGATCTAAACACACCTCACCTGAACCAGCCAAATGGAACTTGACACATTACTGTGCCACATATCACAAATAATGCATATGGATGACAACAAGTAAGTGGCACAACCAGGGCACCATGGTGATGGCAAGCAATGCATGACTGAATAGGATGGCAACTGTGGCAATGCGGCTAGTGTGACCATGCATAGTAAAGAATATACAGCATGAATTGGAGGCTAAGCATTGTTGCAGTACCACAGCACATCTGCCTCAGCATGCATGATTACACCCTGCATCATCTATTGAACCCCATCCAGTGTACCGCACCTCTTTACAGTGTACTGTAACGCTCACCTGATTCCCGCAGAGGCGCCGGTCTTGACTGGGTGAATGCCGTATCTTCAAAGGTGATGTGTAACACACGGTTGGCTCTTTGGGCTGGACCTCTGTGCACTGTATGTCTGACTCGAAGAGTAAGATGTCTGCAGATAGAAAATATGGGATTAATGAACTGGGGTTATTGGGTGCCTCTCTCCTCTTTCCTTTCTCTTCTCCTGTAGAACCCCAAAGGTTAACGCCCTCACCTTAGGTAAGTGAACGCCGAGCTCTCCATCTGCCTCGGGGCAGGGTGCCGTAACCAGTTTCTTCACTGGATAAGGGTGCAGGTCTCTTGACCTCAGAGGACTGCTGTCCGTCGTTAACTGCACGAACGGTAAGTTCTGGGCACTTCAAATGTCTTAAAAGTCTTTTGTAATGATATCTCTTGTTTTGCAGGGGTCCGGCGATGGCGGATGGCGGGCTGATGAGAGTTGAGGATCGAACCCGCGTGAGGAATAGAAGCGCCTGGAAGCACGCAAGTAAGCGCTTGTAGCCTGCTTCACGATGCGCACTAATTGTCCCTTTTATCTTGCAGGTACAAGTTCGGAGCTTTAGAGAAGCTGAAGGGTGCTGGAATACCCACTGGATTCGGCGTGGGAAGGAGTAATGGCACGTGAGTAATAAAGTTGCCCAATGTCTTTAAACGCACCTTCTTTTGTCTTTCAGATGCGGGATGCAGCGCCGAAGGCCTCCGGAGCGTGCGAAGAGCTGGTAAGCTTTTGTCTTTCAGATGCCGGAATGCAGTGCGAAGACCTCCGGAGCATGCGAAGAGTAGGTAAGCCTTTGTCTTTCAGATGCCGGAATGCAGCGCGAGGCGTTGGTGACAGCCGATGGACCAGGTAAGAGATGCGCTGCCACTGAAGACCGTAGTGCTAACCTGTTCTTTCTTTGTCTTTACAGGTGCTGCTGAAGACTGTCTTTACAGGTGCTGCTGAAGACTGGATTCCAGGATGGTAAGCCTTTGTTCCCTTAGGCCCAGGATCAGAAGCAGAAGACACGATGAGCGTTCTGCTGCAGAGAATGCAGAATAACGCAAAGCAAGATTCATCCATCGGGTGTGGTTTAAATAGCCTCCTGTAGTGCTTAGGTGTCTCCTTCCACAGCCACGCCTAGGTAAGAAAAGAGTTCCTGCTTTCCAGAAGAGTTCCAGTGTTCTGAACCTAGGGAGTGGCTCCTGCCCCACCCAACAGGAAAAGTAGTCCCAAACAGAAGAGGATCAGGGGTTCAACTGGCAGGTAAGTAAGCAGCATGGTCTGCTGCAGGTAAGTCCACCCAAGCATTATGAGCCCGGCGCTTCCAGCGCTGGGACTGGGCATCTTTATGAGCCTGGTGCCACTGGCGCCAGGACAGGGTCCAAAAGGTCCCAATTGGGACTGGCTGGCACTCGGAACCGGGGTTATGGGTCTGCTTCCACGGGAGTCGGGCAAGTCCTGATCTTTTGGAAGCAGAGATCATGACAGCACCCCCCCTCAAGGCCCCTCCCAAACCGGGCTTCTCCGGGGGTTTGGGCTTGTTAGGAAATGTTCGATGAAATCTTTTGATTAGACGAGGCGCGTGGACATATTCTGCAGGTTCCCAGGATCTTTCTTGGGGACCGTAGCCTTTCCAGTCAATCATGTAAAATAGTTTAGATTTGGAGATCTTGGAATCCAGGATGCTTTTGACTTCAAACTCGAGTTCTCCATCAACTAGAATAGGTTTTGGAGATGTAGTTAGTCGGGTTTGAGGTTGCACGGGTTTTAATAGAGAGACGTGGAAGACCGGATGTATCTTCATGTGAGGGGGCAAGTCCAACTTGACCGCTACTGGATTTACTATGGTAGTGATGGAATAGGGACCAAGGTATCTTGGGTTGAATGTGCGTGGTCCTTTTAGAGGTAGATATTTGGTGGATAACCAGACTTGATCTCCTACTTGATATTGGGGGGCTTCCTTCCGATGTTGGTCTGCTCCTTTCTTGTATTGTTCTTTAGCCCTTTGAAGGTGAGAAACGGCTTCCTTAAAGGCTTGGGTGATTGTAGAATGCAGGTGGTCTACTGCTGGTGTTCCAAGATCTTGGAGTGGATCCAACTCCGAGGTTCGAGGGTGACTACCGTATAAAAGAAAAAACGGGGTCTTCCCAGTTCCCGAGTGGACAGAGTTATTGTAGGCATATTCGGCTATCCAAAGGATATCTTTCCAAGTTTTTTCAGTGTGTTGTAGCATGCAGCGCAAATACTGTTCCAGAGTTTTATTGGTCCTCTCGGTTTGTCCGTCGGTTTGAGGGTGGTGGCTGGTCGAAAGTCTCACATCAATTTGAGCTGACAGACAGCAACTTCGCCAAAAATGAAAAATAAATTGACTACCTCGATCCGAAATTAGAACTGAAGGAAAACCGTGCAGTCGGACGATGTTTTCGAGAAATTCTCGGGCCAGAGTTGCTGCTGTTGGTAAGCCTTTGAGTGGAATGAAATGCGCCATCTTGGAGAATAGGTCCACGATTACTAGGATCGTATTGTATCCGGAGCATGGAGGTAAATCGGTGATGAAGTCCATAGAAAGCGTATGCCAAGGGCGAGGCGGTATGTCAATAGGGCGTAAGAGGCCGGCTGGTTTTTCCTTTTGACTCTTGTTTTGGGCGCATACTCCACAGGACATTATAAAGTCTCTGATATCTTTTTTCCAAGACGGCCACCAGAAGTAGCGTTTCATCTTTTCCGAGGTCTTGGTCATACCGGGATGTCCTTCCATTAAAGAATCGTGATAACAAGAGATTACCTTTTTCTGTAAATCTGTGCTGGGCAGGTATAACCGTTCTTGGAAATATAATAGGTTGTCCTTCACCGTAAAGTCCTTTCCCTGCAGATGCCAATTCTGTATGTCTGCTGGAGTTACCAGTAGCCTGGCTTTATCCTTAACTTCCTCTATGGATTGTGTGGCGATTACACCTAGAATTCTTTGTTCGGGAATGATAGGTACAGGTTTAGGATTGATCAAATGTTCTTCCACTCCCATCCGAGAAAGGGCATCAGCTTTACCGTTTTTTGTACCAGGTCGATAGGTAATTATGAAGTCAAACTCTGCAAAGAATAGTGCCCAACGGAGTTGCCTAGAGGATTGAGCTTTTGCGGTTTTCAAATATTGCAGGTTTCGGTGATCTGTAATCACAGTAACGGTGTGTCGGGCCCCCAGAAGATAATGCCGCCAAGCCTTAAAGGCGGACTTGATAGCTAGAAGTTCCTTATCAGTAATAGTGTAATTGATTTCAGGAGGCGAGAATTTGCGGGACCAAAATGCCACGGGATGCAACTGATTGGTTACTGGGTCCTTTTGTGATAGAACTGCCCCCATGGCAAGGCTCGAAGCATCAGTTTCAACGATGTAGGGGAGTTCTGGGCGAGGATGTTTTAAGATCGGTGCAGAGATAAATCTAGTCTTCAAATTCTGGAAAGCTTGTTCCGCCTCGGTAGACCATTCAAAACGTTTGTTTTTCTTTAACAAGGCGGTGATGGGCTGGACTATTCGAGAGAATTCGGGGATAAACCTGCGGTAAAAGTTAGCGAAGCCTAACATGCTTTGAACACCTTTTACGGAGGATGGCGATGGCCATTTGAGAATTGCATCGACCTTCTTTGAATCCATACGCACTCCGCTAGGTGATAATATGAATCCCAAGAATTCAACTTCAGTCACGTTGAAAACACATTTTTCCAACTTAGCGAAAAGTTTGTGTTGACGCAATCTCTCGAGGACCATTTTCACGTGTTTCCGATGTTCAGTTTCCGATGAAGAATAAACGAGGATGTCGTCAATGTAAACAACAACACACACATCTATGAGCTCTCTGAGGACATCGTTCATAAAATATTGAAAGGCGGCCGGGGCATTGCAAAGTCCGAAGGGCATGACCTGATATTCAAATAGCCCATACTTGGTGCGGAAGGCCGTCTTCCATTCATCGCCCTCTTTTACTCGTACCAAGTGGTAGGCTCCTCTAAGATCCAGCTTTGTATATATGCATGCTTTTCTGACTTGGTCCAAGAGTTCAGGGATCAAAGGTAACGGATATCTATTCTTAACGGTGATCTGGTTCAGGGCACGATAATCTATACAAGTTCTAAGGTCCCCTTCTTTTTTTGGAACGAAGAACAAAGCTGAGGAAGCAGGGGACTTGGAAGGACGAATAAACCCATTCGCTAGGTATTGATCCAGGTATTGTCGGAGGTGAAGATTCTCAGGCTCGGTGAGGGCATAAATTCTACTACAAGGAGGAGTAGATCCAGGTATCAGGTCTATCTGGCAGTCATAAGACCTATGAGGAGGTAGAGAGTTAGCCTGATCCTTCCGGAAAACATCTTGGAATTCTAGGTATTCAGGAGGTAACTGGGGAGCCTCCGAGGAAATTTCTGCCAGTGCAACACCAGGTCGAGGGTGACAAGTAGAGACACATTCTGGAAACTGAACCGTTCTTGCTCGCCAATCGATCTGAGGATTGTGCTTCTCTAACCAAGGAATTCCTAGAATAATCTGGAACTGAGGGGCCTTGATCACATCGAACACGATCTTCTCATGGTGTCCATCTTGACTTACTAGCGTCACTTCTTGGGTGGTATGCGTTACTGGTCCGGAGGCTATCTCCGTACCATCCACCGTAGTAATGACGTCCTTTATAGCCTTTGGACAAAGAGTCAGATTCATCCTCAAAACCATTTCATGATCCACATAATTGCCGATGGCACCGCTGTCGACGTAAGCTTCAATCGCATGTAATCGATCCGGATGTTCAGGGCTAATGAGGACCATAGGTATCACGAAATGCGAGGTCACGGAACTGGTTTTAACGCTCGGCAAGAGGACCTCTATTCTTGTCGGGCGAGGTTGTTTCCCTGCTCAGAGTTTGTGACCCTGGTAACTGCAGCTCCTACTGCCTTCTTGGCTGGTTTCACCGGACAGTCTCGAAGAAAGTGCCCCGAGTTTCCGCAATAGAGGCATAATTGCAGCTGTTTTCTCCTTTCCCGCTCCTTTTGTGTAAGTGGTCCTTTCAGGCCCCCTATTTGCATGGGTTCCCCGGAGTCTACTCCTTTGGTAGGAGTTGGTGGTTTGGAAAATACTCGAGCATCAAACTTGGAACGATCGGCCTTCCTGTTCTGCAGTCTGTGGTCAATTTGAACGACTAAGTCAATATAGTCCGAACAGTCTTGCGGGGGATTCACTACTTGGGCTAACACATCTTTGAGCTCTCCACGTAGACCTCTATAAAACAGCGTAATCCTTTTGTCCTCAGGCCATCGAGTTTCCACTATCAGTCTGTTGAAAGACGCAATATAAGCCAAAAGGTCTTGATTACCCTGTCGCAATGAAAGGAGCTCATTGTCCAAGGCCTGCCCCTGTGAATGTCTTGCAAACAGTTTTTCCATACTGAGCTGAAAAGCTTGAAAATCATGGAGAACCGGATCATCTTGATTAACTAGAGGGATCGACCAGTCTGCCGCATTGCCACTAAGGTATGAAAGCACGAAAGCTACCTTAGCTTGATCAGTTGGAAAGGCTGCTGGCCGGCATAAGAAGTGCAACCGGCACTGATTAATAAATACTGCAAACCTCTTTGGGTCACCAGAAAATCGTTCAGGCGGAGCCAGAGGTACATTCCCAGGTAGGTTGATCTGCACTGGGTTCGTAGAGGATGTTGAAGGAAGATTTGCCCCTGATGCGGGTAACGGAGTTTGTCCGGCTTGTGACTGTAGCAATTGTCTAGCGAGATCGTCTGTTCGCTCCTTGGAAATAATCAGTTCCCTTCTTAGAGCATTCGTTTCCTGACGGGCTGCATGCACTTCTGCTCTTAGTTCCCCAAGTAACTGGGCTAGCTGGTCGGTATCCGAGGTTTCCATAGCGCCTGGGTGGGAGTTTTGCGATAGGCTTTGCGTTCTGTAACGCTCACCTGATTCCCGCAGAGGCGCCGGTCTTGACTGGGTGAATGCCGTATCTTCAAAGGTGATGTGTAACACACGGTTGGCTCTTTGGGCTGGACCTCTGTGCACTGTATGTCTGACTCGAAGAGTAAGATGTCTGCAGATAGAAAATATGGGATTAATGAACTGGGGTTATTGGGTGCCTCTCTCCTCTTCCCTTTCTCTTCTCCTGTAGAACCCCAAAGGTTAACGCCCTCACCTTAGGTAAGTGAACGCCGAGCTCTCCATCTGCCTCGGGGCAGGGTGCCGTAACCAGTTTCTTCACTGGATAAGGGTGCAGGCCTCTTGACCTCAGAGGACTGCTGTCCGTCGTTAACTGCATGAACGGGAAGTTCTGGGCACTTCAAATGTCTTAAAAGTCTTTTGTAATGATATCTCTTGTTTTGCAGGGTTCCGGCGATGGCGGATGGCAGGCTGATGAGAGTTGAGGATCGAACCCGCGTGAGGAATAGAAGCGCCTGGAAGCACGTAAGTAAGCGCTTGTAGCCTGCTTCACGATGCGCACTAACTGTCCCTTTTATCTTGCAGGTACAAGTTCGGAGCTTTAGAGAAGCTGAAGGGTGCTGGAATACCCACTGGATTCGGCGTGGGAAGGAGTAATGGCACGTGAGTAATAAAGTTGCCCAATGTCTTTAAACGACGCACCTTCTTTTGTCTTTCAGATGCGGGATGCAGCACCGAAGGCCTCCGGAGCGTGCGAAGAGCTGGTAAGCTTTTGTCTTTCAGATGCCGGAATGCAGTGCGAAGACCTCCGGAGCATGCGAAGAGTAGGTAAGCCTTTGTCTTTCAGATGCCGGAATGCAGCGCGAGGCGTTGGTGACAGCCGATGGACCAGGTAAGAGATGCGCTGCCACTGAAGACCGTAGTGCTAACCTGTTCTTTCTTTGTCTTTACAGGTGCTGCTGAAGACTGTCTTTAGAGGTGCTGCTGAAGACTGTCTTTACAGGTGCTGCTGAAGACTGGATTCCAGGATGGTAAGCCTTTGTTCCCTTAGGCCCAGGATCAGAAGCAGAAGACACGATGAGCGTTCTGCTGCAGAGAATGCAGAATAACGCAAAGCAAGATTCATCCATCGGGTGTGGTTTAAATAGCCTCCATAGTGCTTAGGTGTCTCCTTCCACAGCCACGCCTAGGTAAGAAAAGAGTTCCTGCTTTCCAGAAGAGTTCCAGTGTTCTGAACCTAGGGAGTGGCTCCTGCCCCACCCAACAGGAAAAGTAGTCCCAAACAGAAGAGGATCAGGGGTTCAACTGGCAGGTAAGTAAGCAGCATGGTCTGCTGCAGGTAAGTCCACCCAAGCATTATGAGCCCGGCGCTTCCAGCGCTGGGACTGGGCATCTTTATGAGCCTGGTGCCACTGGCGCCAGGACAGGGTCCAAAAGGTCCCAATTGGGACTGGCTGGCACTCGGAACCGGGGTTATGGGTCTGCTTCCACGGGAGTCGGGCAAGTCCTGATCTTTTGGAAGCAGAGATCATGACATATACATTGCATATAGGTGACTATTTTGTACATGTACTGGGACATGTGCATGCCCACACGAAATAGCTGCTGCCTTGACTGTGCTCCCTGAAGGTGGCAGTTCAGAGTGACACACACCTATTTGTATCTGCTTGCAGGTGATGGAGGATATCCCTTGAGGCCGTGGCTACTTGCTCCTGTGCGGAACCCGCAGAACAGCCATGAAGAGGAGTACAATCGTGTGCACACTCATACCCGTGTTGTGAATGAGCAGACCTTTGGCCTGTTGAAGGCGCGGTTCCGCTGCCTAACCAGGTCTGGTGGGGCACTCCTATATAGGCCTGAGAAGGTGGCGAAGATCCCCATGGCCTTTGTCATGCTGCACAACATGTGCGTCCAAAGGAATGTACCACTGCCACCTGACATTGACATGCATGGGCCGGGTGAGGATGAAAGGGATGGAGATGGAGGCGAAGGAGGCCCCCTGCCAGTACGTGATGCATGGTATGGCCATGCTGTACGCCAAGCACTAATTGACGAATACTTTTGAAACGCAGGGACCATGAAAGTAATGTGCCTGTGACACACTGGCTGCATGTGGACATGCACACTGTACACCATCAGACATCAAATGTACAAGCACAAAAAGAAGTATGTCCAGCCAATGATTGTCTTGCACACAACGGGCGTATTTTCCAGACACATGATAATGTGAACATAATCCCCTCACAACCCCCAGTGAACTCCCTCACCCACCCTACAAACCCCAATAATACCCAAGTAAACTCCCTCACCCACCCTACAAACCCCAAAAATACCCAAGTAAACTCCCTCACCCACCCTACAAACCCCTAATGTCCCCATATGTACAACAAACACTGGCCCCTTGACCAACATACATTTTCCAAATGTCATTGTCTGCCCACTCTATTTCTTTGCTATTTTGGGATCTGGGGGTGCCATGGTCAAGAGCCGTGCAGATACAAGCATCGACAAGCCCAATTTCCTATATAAATGTTTCCATTGCATAGATCCACATGGTCAACATGCCAGAAGGTTTACAGACTAATAGGGGCCTCATTACACGGTATGCGGTAACCATGGCGCTATTAGCGCTATTGTTGTCGCCAGTATTTTACCGTGTCTGCCTTGGTGGATGGCGGAATTACCGCTCTACTCCAAGGTGAGCGGGGGTGGTAATTCCCCATTCACCAAGGCACTTTCCCATTCCCATTTTTGCCCCATAGGGCTCAATGGGAATGGGGAAGGAGCTAATTACGGTACCGCAAATTGCGGTACCGTAATTAGCAGCAAGGTCCCTTTGCGGGCCCGTTCCTTAACGGCTGCTAAAACCAGCTGTTGAGGTCGGGTCCGGCAAAGGGACCTCGTAGTAAGGCGGTAAGGGTTTACCGGTACCGGTGCCCTTACCGGTACCGGTAAACCCTTACCGCATTCCGTGTAATGAGGCCCTAGGTCTTGTAGAGTCCTGTGATTCACCATGCGTGTTGCTCAGGTCATTTACTGGTATATATGATGGTCTAAGTGTCCATGAAACCAGTGAAGACTGGCTTTCAGTCACCCCAATCACATTCTCAGTGTATTTAGGACCAACTCTTACTTGTCACCCAAATCAGTGAAGTGGAAAGGTAAAATCAAAGAGCCTACCTTGTCAAGTCAAGTTTTTTTCACCCATAAATCGTATCCAGTGGGAGAAAACTATGAGTAAAACTAACTATAGGGATATATGGTGAGCCATACCATTAACTTTCAATTCCTCTTTCTGAAAATGCAGACGTTGATATAGTGTCAAAGACTAGCCTGAGCCTTCAGGTAACTTCCCATTGGCTCAGACCATAGGTGCTATGGAGCTTCTCTCCCAGGCTCCTTAATGGTCCCCAAATTCAGATCTGTTCCCCGAAATGTAGATTCTATAGCTGTGAAATTATAATACCTTTTTAGAATGCTATTAAGGTTACAACTTCAAATACCACGTCGCAAATATCTCACATATTATAGAAAGCCATTCATATGAATACCTCATGGGTATATATGTTTCCTCTCTCACCTTAGAGAGCAAGATCTGTAGTGAATGTTCGCCGCTATTATCTTGTCCACGTATCATACGGAGTATGCTGTTGCTTCCCACTAAACCACTTCCTAGAATGGACGGATGAGTTAGTGCGTGTCATGTGAGTCTGTGTTCTAATTGTACTCTCTGTCTCATGAGAATACGGTGGCTATTTTAACGTGGAGTAATTGAATGCTAGTTTATCACCACACATGTGTAACTTCTGTTTAATCTTATGATACAATCATGTAGGTTCAACACTGTGACATACTGAAGAAGAAATAAAGTTGTATACAACAAGAATTCTTACTCTGGGGTCTGATGCAAAACTCGAATTACAACTCTCCAAGAAACCAGATTAATCCAAACCTTAGTATGTTCAACAGGTGAACAATACATTATGTTCTTCAGATCAAACGCACTGTGCCATTAGTCACTTGCCAAATGGGGATAACACATCAACCCATTTATCATAACGATCTAGAGTCTAGTCTTCCCCTTCAATGATCCATAGCCTCACACCGCAAGCAAAATTAAATAATTGAAGATACATAAATAGTAAAGAAAGGTTTGTAAATAGTAGGCAAAGACAGTTCCCAGAGGGTCCAATTCTTTACAGACAGTTATCTTATCAAATAATGTTGATATGACATACATAAACATTAAGCATTGTTGTTAGTGAAACATAGATGGGCAAGTTCTGTTGGTCTTCAATATATTTAGAAAAATTCAAAATCCTATGGGGCACATTCATGATCATTACTTAAACAAAACCCTCACCTAATTGCATGTTGACCTTACAAAATGTCAATTCCACATTCGAATTTCCTAATTTGCCTAAATTACGGTGCCGCTAATAGCGGCATAGGCACGTACACGCGCCCCTTCAGGGAGCACATACCGGCATGCCGGTAATAGGGGGTAATTCCAACCCACGCATACATGCAAATACCGGCATCGTGAAGCCGGTAATCATGGGCTGCACGATGCCGGCCATACAGGCATCGCGGACCACCCGCAAACAGCAAGCAGGATACAAGGCAGCTGCCACAGGTGCACACAATCCCCACAGGTGGAGTCATTGGAGGCTGTGCCAGTATAAACTGAGCACACCCACACACCACAACCCCTCCCCACAGGTGTAGGCAATGTTGAGTGGCCCAGTACAAATGGAGCACACCTACACACCACCCACCTTCCTACACCAAAATGCTACCACTAGCAGTTGCAATCATGGCGCTGGAGGACATGCCTATACTGCTACAACTACAGCAACAACAGCAACAACAACTACAGCAGCAACAACAGGCAGCACAGATGAGACGCAGGAGGAGAAGGAGGGTGAGACAGGCCCAGCAATTACCACCAGCGCAGCCACCAGTGCCTCGTAGCCAGCCAACAATCCCTCGCACCAGACCCAGCCTATTCAACCTAACCCCTGAGCAGATCTACACCCTGTACCAGTTTGACCGTGACACCATCACCACCATAGTGGACATGATACAGAACGACATTGCCAGCCACATAGAAATACGCACTGCCATCCCCCCACTACTAAAGTTGCTGTCTGTGCTACACTTCCTGGCCACAGGCACCTACCAACACACAGTGGGCCAGCTGCATGGCATTTCACAACCACTATTCTCACGCATGCTGGACCACGTGCCTGGCTGCTAGGTGAGTTGCACAACAGGCCCATGGCCATGCTGTGGGGTACTGATGTGTGCGGATGCAGAAGGGGGGGGGCTACTGTACCCGGGTGGGAAAGGGGGGGGAAGTGAACCTGGGTGGCAATAGGCAGTGATTGGAGAATGCATGCAGATCTCACACCTCACCTGAACCAGCCAAACGGAACTTGACACATTACTGGGCCACATATCACAAATAATGCATATGGATGACAACAAGTAAGTGGCACAACAAGGGGAACATGGTGATGGCAAGCAATGCATGACTGAATAGGATGGCAACTGTGGCAATGCGGCTAGTGTGACCATGCATAGTAAAGAATATACAGCATGAATTGGAGGCTAAACATTGTTGCACTACCACAGCACATGTGCCTCAGCATGCATGATTACACCCTGCATCATCTCTTGAACCCCATCCAGTGTACCGCACCTCTTCACAGTATACATTGCATATAGGTGACTATTTTGTACATGTACTGGGACATGTGCATGCCCACACCAAATAGCTGCTGCCATGACTGTGCTCCCTGAAGGTGGCAGTTCAGAGTGACACACACCTATTTGTATCTGCTTGCAGGTGATGGAGGATATCCGTTGAGGCCGTGGCTACTTACCCTTGGGCAGAACCCGCAGAACAGCCATGAAGAGGAGTACAATCGTGTGCACACTCATACCTGTGTTGTGAATGAGCAGACCTTTGGCCTGTTGAAGACGCGGTTCCGCTGCTTAAGCAGGTCTGGCGGGGCACTCCTATATAGGCCTGAGAAGGTGGCGAAGATCCCCATGGCCGTTGTCATGCTGCATAACATGTGCGTCCAAAGGAATGTACCACTGCCACCTGACATTGACATGCATGGGCCGGGTGAGAATGAAGGGGATGGAGACGGAGGCGAAGGAGGCCCCCTGCCAGTACGTGATGCATGGGATGGCCATGCTGTACGCCAAGCACTAATTGACAAATACTTTTGAAACGCAGGGACCATGAAAGTAATGTGCCTGTGACACACTGGCTGCATGTGGACATGCACACTTGTTTTGTCAGAAGTACCCCACTGTACACCATCACACATCAAATGTACATGCACAAAAAGAAGTACGTCCAGCCAATGATTTTCTTGCACACAACGGGTGTATTTTCCAGACACATGATAATGTAAACATAATCCCCTCACAACCCCCAGTGAACTCCCTCACCCACCCTACAAACCCCAATAATACCCAAGTAAACTCCCTCACCCACCCTACAAACACCAAAAATACCCAAGTAAACTCCCTGACCCACCCTACAAACCCCAAATGTCCCCATATGTACAACAAACACTGGTCCCTTGACCAACGTACATTTTCCAAATGTCATTGTCTGCCCACTCCATTTCTTTGCTATTTTGGGATCTAGGGGTGCCATGCTCAAGTGCCGTGCACTCCTCTGCGTCAACCGCACAGGGCTCGATTGGGCCGAGGTAGAAGGAGTTGTGGCAGTGGAGGTGTTGATGGTCAGTCCCATGCCTGCCCCAAGGTGTGGGCGCTGCATATCAGGCAGGTTTGCAAGCAGGGTCTGCGTAAGTGCCCCCAGACACTCCCTCATGGCACTTGTGGATGCCTCAACAGCAGCATTGTTGGCTGCGATGGCTGTGGCAATGGCCCTCATGGAGTCATTTCCATCTGATATTTGTTGCCGCATCAGTTGTAGCATCGACTCCTGTCGTGCCTCAACCCTTGACAGGTGAGCCTCGAAGGAGTCGTTGGCTGCAGGAGTGCTGGTGACCGGGGTGGTGGTAGGCAGGGTGGTGGTCTGCAGGGTGGTGGTTGGCAGGGTGGTGGTCGGCAGGGTGGTCAGCAGGGTGGTGGATTGCACCTGCGTGGGGCCCACATCCAGGGCACAGTCCTCCGCAAAGAGGCCTATGTCTGAGTCTTCAAGGTCCGAGTCGTGGAGGCATGGATCGTCGATACTCTCGGCCTCTTTTGGCAGGGGTAGACTGGTAATGGGGCTTCGGGTGGGTGTGCCGGACATGATGTCACCCTCATTCTCCACCTCTGTATCCACAACGTCCGCGGTGCTGGCGGAGCGGGAATGGAAACGCCTCCCACTGTTGTGGGTGGCCGCTGCTGGACTGTGGCTGCAGGTGTTTCCTGCAGGGTTACTGCCCGGTGTGGCACACTGCCTGTTGCTCTGGGCAGTTTCTTGGGCTGGGGGGTGGCGGTGGCCCTGGTCCTTGCTGTGCAGTGGATGAACTTGCACCACTGTCCGGCATTCCATCTTCCTCATCGGTGCCTGGGGGATAGAAGAGATGCAGGTCATCAGTGATGGTGTCACATGGCAGCTATAACGTATTGCGCTGTGATATGTTCATACATTCATGCATCAATTTATTTCAGGGGTGTGGCATTTGGTGTTCTAAGGGTGCATGTGGGCAATCAATGCATGGCTGGTGGCATGGCATTGGTATGGTGTCTGTGTGGTGAGTTCCATGGGCACGGTTGGGTCATGTTGCACTTGTATTGGGATTGGCACTCAGCATGCGTGTGTTGCAGAGTGTGGCACACATTCTTGACTGGATATGTTGATGTGCGCCTGGGACATGCATTCCCTTGCCTAGTCTCACTTCCACATCACTTGTGCCACATCATGGTTTGGCCTACATGGATGTGATGGGTCACTCACCTTCTTCTGTGGATGATGCGGCGCCCACCTCCTGGTCTCCGATTCCCTCTATGGATTCAGGATCTATAAAGGTACTGGCGGTCTCCTCCCATGCCGTCAACTTCACTGGAGAGTGTGGGCCCCCGCCTGTCGCCATTGCGGCCCTCCTGTTCTCCGCCAGAATCTTCCTCACCCTGAGGCAGAGGTCATCCCACCGCTTCTCACAGTCGCGCACACTCCTTGGGGTGGTTCCCACTGCCGAAAACCTCTGTGCGACCTCCTGCCAGACTTCTTTTTTCTTGGTTTGGCCCGCATTCTTCATGCCGGTGCTCCTGATTGTGTCTGCATGCTGGGCCAGGGTGTCAGCGAGCATACTTAGCTCAGCGTCTGAAAAACAATGTTTTCTCTTCCTGGGGGCCTTGGACATCCTGCTTCGAATCTGCCACAGAACAACACAAAAGAACTGCTGGTTGTGGAGAATGGCAATGGATTGTGTTTTTAAAGATGGCCGCCGGCCCATTTCCCGTTCCTGCGCGATGACGTAATTTCCGGGACCGTTTTTAGCAAACACGGTAATACTGTGCCGGTATTACCGTGCCGGTATTTAGGGGTTGGTATGAGGCGGTAACGCTATGGGCGGGCCACGCAATGCCGGTATAGGGGGGTTGGTGGCCCTTTACCGGCATGGCGGTATTGCCACTATCGGCATGGGGGAACGCGCGTGCTCGCGCACTCTTAATCACCCGCTGTTAGCGGGTTCATACGAGCACGGACCCACTCATTCCGGCATGCCGGTAATGAACCCGCTTTTACCGGGCAACTCGTAATCAGGGCCCTAGTCTGTAAACCTTCAGGCATGTTGACCATGTGGATCTATGTAACATTGTAAATATATATGTGGAAATAATTGTATATATAAAAAATTGGTTTTGTCTATGCTTCTATATGCAGAATTGTGCTCCTGAAGAAGGGGAATATATCCCCAAAACACATTGAGTACTACCGGCTGAGATTAGAACATGCAAAGAATATTGAATAAAGAAAATGTGAAAGCTTTAATGGAATTCTGTAAACGAGACACTGTTTTGAATTTATTTTGAACTTTGTCAATTTATAACAAACATTTTGGCTGGTATAGCAGCTCTAAGGTGTGCAGGGAACGGGAGTGTCCATAGATTGGACACTATTCATTGCATATGGAGAAATGATGTACAACCTCTTAAGCCTTTGGAATTGACAGCCATGCCACAGAAATGTATTGCTCTGGACATATTGGGTCTTGTCATTGGAGCGGGTGGCAGGAGGAAGTACCTCATTGTTCTCACTGACTTCTTTTCTAAATGGGTGGGGTGGAGATAGTCATGGAACTGGATTGAAAAGCACTGGTGACTTTTCTGGATAAGATGCTCCAGAGGGAGGTGTGACAAATCAGAGGAGGTTGTCCCTTCTTCCCTAGGGGAAGACCTTTCTGATGGGGCCAGGGTGGTACGTCCACAGTACAATAGTCTCCCTGGGGGGTGGCACACCGAGGGAAGATCACATGTGGAAGAAACACCTCTGTGGGACTGGGGACAACCATAATCAGTAAACGTGGTATGACCCTGCTTCAATCTGCTTACCCCCTTCTCCAACCCTAAGTCCTCCTTCCCCCTCTCTAGATAGAGCCAATGTGTTTTGTTGCAAAATCAGTCAACTCAACATACATTATACGACTGAAAGACCAGAAAGTACAAAGTGTTACACATATAGTTTTGAAACTGGTACTGTGAAGAAGAAGATGATGGAGAGTCCAAAGATAACTCTAGAGAAGCAGAGTGAGCGGTCTAGCTTCTCAACGCAAGTGATTGGCCCAAAGCAGGGAAGCAATCCCATGCAGGAGTTTGAAAGCAGATCCTCTGGGAGACGAGAGGGAGAGGGAGAGGGCGGGCCTCTGAGGAGGAACAGTGGGAGCAGCTGACATGAGCCAGAAGGGAAGCCGTAGCCAGTGGAAAGGGAGAACCCAAATGTGGTCCACCAGGAGAGGACTACTTGGGTTGCTGCAGAGTGAATCCTCTGAGCGCCCCAGGCCTCGGTAAATTGCGAATTAGAGAGAACGGGCAGCCAGGAAATGTTGGAAAACTGCAGAGCCACTGCAGACCCCATTGGCACACAAACACTACCGACCGGAGCCTCGGAAAGGGACGCAGCTGGCCGGAAACCACTGATACCTGCGAGAAGGAAGGAAACAGTTACATAGGTTGCCAGGGAGGTCCTGGAAGTCTGGTGAAGCAACGGGGTGAACATAGAAGCCAGAGGGACAGGGTCTGGGATCCTGAGGCAAATAGGAAGTCGAGAATAAAAGGGTCAGGGACTCTGATTGCAAACGAAGTAAATCATGAAGAGTTGTGTTCTTAGCAGGAGAGGTAACCTATCGGCTATAGTGCATCAGTTCGAGAATGGGACCTGCACCAAAATGAGAGGTCGAGAACAAGAGGGTCTGGGACCCTGATTGCAAATGAAGCAAACCAGCAAGAGTTGTATACTTGACAGGAGAGTGAACCAAGTGTTCTATGTTGTTACAGCGGCAAATATTTTTTTGCTGAGTTTTTTGCTGAATTTTTATTTTTGAAAAAACACATCTCTTTTTTATGTTTTTGGGGGTCCCCCCCACCAAGATCCCCTCCTATTATTTGCTCCCTATTTCCCACCCCCTTGTTCCTTAAATCCACGTATCCCCGACCCCTATTTTTTTCGCTGAGTTTTTTTATTGAACATTTTTGGGCAAAAACTCATCAAAACACATATTGGCAATGAAACAACATCACACCGAACCAAGTGGATACAATGCATCAGTGCGAGTCTGGGATCCACACCTAAATAAGACGTCACAAATAAAACGGTCTGGGACCCTGATGATTAAAAAAGCAAACAAGGAAGAGTTGTATGCGTGGCAGGAAAGGAAATAAGGAAACCCAACTCTACACTGAGAATCTGTGACCCCGCACCCATACGAGAAACCAAAGTTAAAATTGACAACGATTAAGAGGGTCTGGGATCCTGGGAGAGAAAGAGAGACAGTCCATGAGAGAACACTGGCTTGGCATTCACTCTGCAGCATAAGATAAGAGGAAGTTTAGGGGAAAGGAGCACCACCCTAGCATTGGAATCTTGCATTTTGGAAGATTGTTTTGCGTCACTTTATCACCAGAGAGACTGGGAACATTTCTGTTGGTTGAAGACACAAAGAACCCGTTTTACTTTGAGAAGAGATCATCCTTGCACAATTGCTTTAGATTATTAGTGTTAGAAATAGAGGTAGATGTTGAGATATGACAGTGACAGACTTTTTAGTTTCAGACTTCCTGACAATAAAGATTACCCCTGCATACTGTGCGGAGTGTCTTGATTCTATTAAAGACTATTAAAGACACAGAGGCGAGCATTCTGCTTAAACATCTTTACTACTACTCTTCAGCAGTTTCAACAAAATAACAGAAAACAACCGAAAATGACTTCAACCACTCATTTTCTTTTTTCTTTCTTTTTAAAACTACATTTCCCTCTGCTCTCTGTGTATCTGTAGTCCTTGACAGTCCCTGCCATGTTTACATGTCACTTCCTGTCCTTCACTCCTCCTCTTCTTTTTCTGCTCTTCAGCAAGAGAAGTGCACTTTCTTAAAAGTTTTGGTATAGAGATAGCGCTAGAATAATGGAGGAAGACTCTAGAATGATGTACAGCGTTGCTTAGATTAGAAACAGTTATTCATTAGCTTGGTTTAGAGTAGAACGCAGCACATTCACTAGAACTGCCTTGCAGAAGCAGCGCGCAGAGAAGCAGCTGCCGAAATACAGGGGCGGCTATCACAAGTGTAGAGCAGCCACTGCATGCCTCTCAGGAAATCCTGCCCCCCTACCTCTGATATGTTTCACACCAGCAGTTGTGCTAATACCACAGCATATATTTGAAAGAAGATACCCATTGAGACAACCCTATTGAATGTATCCCCGAAAAGACGACAATCTGAGGGAGGAACTGCCTGAAGGAATATGAAAAAGAGCAAAGAAAGAAGTCTGTGACGTCCTAAGAGAGTCTGAACGATGTCTTGGAATATTAGCTGACGAGGATGTATGGATCTTACAGAAACTAATGACAAAGTAAAGACTCGAGTGAACTCTTAAATATGAAAAAGAAGATTACACATGCACAAACTATTGCAGAGAATCAACCGTTTAATAATTGTACAGACGCTGAAACGCAAGGTAGACTAAGTCATTATAGAAGCTGGCTATATGTAGTGAATAGAATGCAGGTGAAGTCGCCCCTGTATAGAAGCTGGACATCGGTATCATCGATTTTAGTAAGCCAGGACCCATGAAGAAGAAAGAGAGAATTGTGTCCCTGCAAGAATAAGCTGAAATCATGGAGCTGCATGGCAAGGTTGCCTGGCCTGGAGTCAAGACTGAAGCAGCCAAGGTCGGCTATTTATCTGGAAAGGAGAGAAGGTGCAAAGGATGAATCATCCCTTGTTAAGGTGCAAAGAAAGAACACCAAGAGTGCCTGCACTCCCATGTATTCCCAGAGACAAGGATACTTTTCATGGCCAAGTTCAAAGACAATCTTCATGGCAGAAGGCATGGGCAATGAGAGATGTTGGGCTAATTGGGTGGGGAGGTCGAGTCAGGCCCACCTCCTTGCACCTGGGTCTGGGCTTATGTGCTGCTAAGTGAACCAAATGTTCCAGACATGGCACGAGCGTGCCAACCAATTGTAGTGGTCCATATAAGGAAGGACCTTATAGTTTGAGAAACCAATAAGAAACCGAATACCTAATATTTTTGAAGATTACATGTTTTAGAGGTAGGCATGTATTGCCCACCTGACAGTTGTCAGCCAATCACAATCCTAGTTCCTATATAATGGGCCTCATTATAAGTATGGCGGTAAGGCAACAATGGTGCCGGAAGCGCTAACGGCACCATTGCTACCATACCGCCATACTACAAGCTGTGCTCGTGGGTGCCGCTGTCATGTTCACTACCCCTAATCCTGACAATCAGGCCCCCCGGACCGCACCACAGTGTATTACGATGGCCCCAAGGGCCCAGTCATAACCCCCCCCAAGACTCTCTTGGAGTCAGTCATGGCACCTTTGGCTTCAGGCTCATATGGCAGAAAGGGGACCTGGAGCTCTCAATGGCAGTGGCACAACATGGGTGCCCCCACATGGTTCAGTTCGAGAACTGAACCATGCGGTCTAGCATTTAGGGTGTGGTCTGGCCTGAAGGCACCTGGGATACCTGCAGGCTATATAAGCCATGGCCCAGCTGGAGAACACGCTTCGCGTTTCTCTGCTCTCGCAGCGTGACGTTCACCATGACCTGTCGGATTATCTTCAGCATTCCGGGCCGACACAAGTAAGAAGAAGAAGAAGAAGATCATTAATACTCTTGCCTGTTAGCGAGCCAGCTCCTGTCATCCACTCCTGTGTCCAGAACATCCAGCTTCTCGGCGAACGCTCGCTCTCTTCCTTGGAGGCCGCAACCTGGGGTAAACATATAAAAGCAACATTAGTAAGCGTTTATTCTTCATGTTTAAACAACCATCGGCAGTCTCACGATTACCCGAGTTGAACTTGCTTCTGGTTCAAGGCCCTTTCGGTCTTCCATCCATCTGAAAGAGAAAAGGCAAGACTGATTAACACGCATAATTACTCAGAGGCATTCCGAACAACATCTACTCACCGATCCGCTTCCCCTCAGCAGCTACCATCCAGGACATCACATCGGCCTGCAAGAGAAGGATAACACAGGTCATCAAACAGCAAGAAAAGCACATAGCGCCACGCTCCGTGCTTTCACTTACCATCTCGAGCACAGCCCCAGCCAGCACAGCTTCTTCAGCTTCTTCAGAACTCCTTCCGCATCTGAAAGAGGAGGAAAGACATTAACAGGGGCAATTGCAATTAAGGACAAGCTGTCAAAACAGCACACTTACCTGAATAAAGAGTCGCAGCAGGACTGGACACACCTGGCCCGCACCAGTGACGCAACTCGGTTGCAGCGCGCCCATTCACGACGCACCCCTGCACAGAACAGCAGGACGGAGAGCGCACCATATCGAAAACCAAGGTGAGGAAGACACTAAGGGGGTCGTTGGGTCCACAAGGGAGGTGGGCTCAAGGGAAAAGAGACTATAAGCTAAAATCAGTACTCCTGTATTCCAGACTAGGTCCTCGGCAGAACAAGAACCTGAGGGAGTGGGTCCAGGCCAGAAGCATTCCATCCAAATTGGGTGGCGTCCCTGTGGATACCAGTTGAGCGTTACACCTGTCAGCCCGCCAGGTGGGCAGTGCGGCACCCACGATCACAGCATGTTGGATTCACCGGCACTGTTGTAAACGGTGCCGGTGCCTCCGACGCCCCCATTTCCGTTGAGCCCTATAGGGCTGAAATGGGAATGGGGATGTACCAGGCCCAGCACCCGCAAAAGGGCAATTGCCAGATCCGTCTGGACCTCAATAGCCCAGTAATTGCCCATTCGCGGGTGCCGGACCCAGACCCGGATGCGAGTTTGGAGGTAGCCTTGCTGGTTTTACCAGCAAGGCTACCTCCAACCTCGCAATGAGGCCCAATGTGTACTTAGATGTTCCTCTTAAGCCTATCCCGATCCCCAGTAGGTTTTTCATTATTTGCCACATAGTATGATATCATCTCTGATGTATTTTTAGTATAAAGTTTATGTTGTGTGAAAAAGTCGTTGAGAGAAATCGAGCGTACGTCCGTTGATGTTCGTTGTAACTCCCTGTTTTAGATAATTGTTAATTAAGCAGTACTTTGCCATCTTCCTGAGTTTGTTTGTTTATTTGGAGTTATTCTGTGAACCCATTAATTGCATGCATGTTCCTAAAGGGCCATAAGCTCACCGGCACCAGTGATCCCACAGGCCAGTGCAGCAGCGCGGGAGGAGCGAACAGGCAACAAACCCATGTTGCATTACCAACACAGCCGGGGACCTGTTCTCCTCCAGTGAGCCAGAAGGAGTGCACAGGCCCCCTCCTTTGCAGGGGGGCTGCCTAAGTGGAAACGCATCACGCAAGCGACGCAGGGCCCACAACACGCTAGTCAATATCAAACTGCCCCGGGCGCAGCGGTGGTCAGCACTAATTACAAGGAACAACTCGTGCAAACGTTGAGATAAGCCCAGCACAGAGTCAATAGAGAGCAGGGACACGTGCTCAAAGATTGTCGTGAGGATCCACTTACGAGTGAATCGGAAACCACTTGCTAGTGAAGCTCAGCATAAAAGACATTGGGTCTCATTACGAGTTTGGCGGTAGCCGTGCCCTTTTTAAGGGCACGGTTACCGCCAAACTCGCTACCGGCCCCGGCACCCACAAATGGGCCATTACCGGCCCATTAAGAGATGAATGGGGTGGTAATTGCCCATTCACGGGTGCCGGTATGGCCGGCCTCCCGATCCCCATTCTGTCCCATAGGGAGCATGGTTGCCGGTGCAATCACGAGTTCTGCTCGCGGTTGGTGCCGGTCTGCACACCTGGTCAGACCACTCGTGCAGTCCGGCACCGGCAAGCAGAACTCGTAATGTGGCGGAGAAGTAACAACGGCGCCGGTAGCAGTACCAGCGCCGTTGTTGCCTTTCCACCACATTCGTAATGAGGCCCATTATACTAAAAAGGGAGAAACAAGCTCTAAGGAGCAGCACTCACTAGACATCAGTGGAACAAAACACTGAAAAGGAGGTGCTAGTCACAACAACAACAAAAACATTAAAATCAATCACAAAAACGCAGCAGTGGATGTGCAATTCAGCTTGCAAGTTCAGGTATCGGCACAGAGCACCCAACCATCATAAGGATGTCTGAATATGAATGGAGCAAAGAGGAGCAGGCGCAAGACCTAGCTTACAGTTTCAGAGAGGTGCTAGGAAGCTCGTTGATGGATACAGTGCTGCAAAGGGTGAAGCCCTTGCAAAATAGACTGGCTACACTAGAGTCAATCTTAAGCCAGACACATAAAAGCACTGAATCAAAGCAAAGCACGTCCACCAAGACCTCAGAAAGAGGCCTTAAGGGGAGTACAGAGACCCATAGGAGGAAAACCTCTACTGACCCCCCTGGGTCGCACCTACGGGGTGAACAAAGAGGCCCTACAGGCTGCTGACGCTTTTGGAAAGTTAAGGAACGATTTCCTGCAAAAATCAGCTGTGTCAAGCCTCATGACCCCCTCCCCAGGGGGAGATAATATGGGAAACGCAGACAGACTCAGAAGAAGAGTCACCAGAGGCCACACTATCCTCAGAAGAGATAGAAGACAAGCCAGAGGAGGATTGGGCAAGGCCTTCAGGAGGCAAAAGAGCCCAGAAAGAGAAACACCTGGAGGGCTGCAGCAAAGAGATATCAGACATGTTTGAACCTGATAACACCACGAACCCAAGGTCATCAGACTGGCAACCTTCGGCCAGAGTGTTGAAATACACGACGCAGAGGTTCAGGAAGGCGCTAGACAAGGACACGAGACAGTGTGTAAGGGCAGAGTTCCCCCGTCCAGACCTGCCAGGCAAAGTAGCAGAAGCACCCCAATTAGACTCTAAGATGTTAGCATTTGTCACCAAATCAGCTAAGGACCTCCACAAGGGTATGGACAGGTGTCCAAGAAGTTGCCAAGAAAAGGTGCTAGACCTCGCAGGGTCATTGACAAAGATCATGGACCTAGCAGAGTGTGCCAAAGACACCGGAGAAGAAGTAGATGCTGACACGCTAGCAAGCTGGGCACAAAGAGCAGTATGTCTGCTCAGGAACGCAAACTGCGCAATATCATCAGAAAGGATAAGAGGTCTCCTGCTGAAAATAGATGAAACTAAGCAACCTAGTCACTTACAAGGTGGGGGAAGCAGCGCAATTCCTCCTTTTCGGGGAGACCTTTGGCAAGGAAATGGGGAGGTTCGTAGGGACCTACACCTCTCTTGAGAGAAAGCACAAGCCTCAATCAGAAAGATTTTCCTGAGCAGAGTGTTTGCCGGGACCACCCGCTACAGAAGTCGAACAACTGGTCGATTTCAGGGTGCGAGGAGACCTCAGAACAACATGGCCCACTACTAGGAAAACAAGCAACAAGACACTTTCTTCCCCGCCAGAGGATGTTTTCCCAGAGGCCACAGAGGCAGAGGTCCAGGAAGAGGCCAAGGTCCTGCCACAGGTGAGATCCTTTACATACCCACCCATTGGGGTGAAGGACGATGCAATTTTAGCAGAGCTGGCACACGCTTTCCCGCAATGCATGGGTACTACAGAAAGCCAGAGGGCTGCGATTAGACTTTGTGCAAGAGGCAATTGAAGAGTACATTCCACACATAATATATATGTCGCAGGCAGAGAAAGAAAGCCTACACCATGAGCTGAGACAATTTGATCAGAAAGGGCCCATCGAGCGATGCACAGCAGCTCCAAAATTTATAAGCAATATGTTCCTGGTGCACAGGAAAGAGAAAGTGAGGCCAGTCATAAACTTAAAAGAATTGAACGGCTGGGTGTTATACCGCCACTTCAAGATGGAAGGTATCTACCTTCTGAGTGACACCTTAAGAGAAGGGGACTGGTTGACCAGGATCGACCTGAAAGCCGCGTATCTCACGGCACCTGTCCAGGCGGAATTCCGACCCTTTCAAGCGTTTGTCTGGGACGGGCAGTTCTGGCAGTTCAAGACAATGCCCTTCGGACTAACATCTGCCCCATGGGCTTTCACCAAGCTCATGAGACCAGTAGCAGTAGTGATCAGGCAGAAGGGGATCTGCATGATCCGCATGATCATATACGCAGATGACATGCTGCTACTAGCAGACAACAGAGAAGCTCTGATATACCAGACGACATGGGTGAAAGAGCTCCTTGCATCAATCGGATTCCTAGTGAATCAGGAGAAATCAGACATGACCCCATCAAAAAGGTTAGACTTCCTAGGCTTCATGCTGGACACCAAGTCAGCGACTCTAGAGTTACCAGCCAGGAAGATCTGAGACATCAAGAAAGAGATCAAAGCATGCCTGGCCAAGCAGGTGATATCGCTGAGAGTCTTAGCAAGAATAGTAGGGTTATTAGCATCATCTATTCATGGCATATTCACAGAGCCCTTGCATTATTGAGCCCTGCAAAGAGTGAAAATCAGAGACCTGCAGCAGGGGCTGAAATATCACCCGGTGGGCCCAGTAGATTGCAAGTCCATCACAGAGCTGGAGTGGTGGCTGAATAATATGGATGCTTGGAATGGGAGAGCCATCTTCGGAGACCGCTCCAATCTAGTTATAGAGTCAGATGCCAGCAGAGTAGGCTGAGGAGCATGATGTGGCTTGTTAGAGACAGAAGGGAAATGGAGCACAGAAGAATTGCAGCTCCACATAACTTGCTTAGAGCTACTAGCTGGATCAAAGCATTTACGCAGGGGAAAGTGAATTCATGCATTCTGCTGAAGATGGACAACATTTCAGCAGTCAAGTACATCAATCACCTAGGAGGAACAAGGTCCAGGCTCCTAACGCAACTAGCAAAATACTTTTGGCATTATTGCCTCCAGTCAGGGACTTCAGTCACAAAAAAATACCTGCTGGGCACAATGAACATAGTAGCAGACTGGAACTCTCTGTACCCGGCAGATTCCAGCGACTGGAAACTGAACGCAGAGGTATTCCAGCAGCTGGAGCAGCTATGGGGGTCAGTACACACAGATCTGTTTGCATCCCGTCTGAACGCACAGAAGAACAGCTACTTCAGCTGGAGACTAGACCAAACAGCCCAAGGGACAGATGCATTTCTGCAAGATTAGAGAGGGGAACTCCACTATGCGTTTCCCGCCTTCTTGATGCTGAGCAGGGTACTAGAGAATATACGCCGAGAAGGGGCAGCACTGATTCTAGAAGCCCCGATGTGGAAGTCACAAGTATGCTTTCTGACCCTGATGGAGCTGACCACAGATTTCCTGTGGATCCTTCTATCAGGAGAACACCTGCTCACGGACCCGGCTGGATCGTTTCATCCTCTTAAAGTGAAAGGGACTCTCCCGCTAATAGCGTGCAGGATATCAGGAAACACTGGCACTGCCGGGCATTTTGAAAAAAGCTGCTGAGCTCATCGCAGACTCATGGGCTCCTTCCAAACGGACGAGCTACAAAGCGGCTTGGAATAAATGGTCGAGCTGATGCATAGGGAGACATTTTCATCCCATTTCTGCCCCTGTAGTAGCGGTCCTTAATTTCCTAGCACACCTGTTGCGGGAGGGGATGGCTTTCAGGACCATTGGTGTATATAGATCAGCGATATCTGCGGGACACTTACCATACACAGAGTCCCAGTAGGAGGAAATCCAGCAGTAGTAAGGCTCATATAGGGAGACCGATTCAGAGTGTCACCAGAGCTGAAATATTAACAATTATGGGACGTGACTATAGTGTTACGCTTCCTGGCAAGTTGTTCAGCGAACAAGTACCTATCCTTAAAGCAATTGTCAGGCAAGCTAGCCATGCTATTATGTCTAGTGTCATGCAGGTGGGTAGCAGACGTCAAACCCCTGGAGGTGAACAGGAAAACATTTGGACGAGAAGGAGTGGCTTTCACTCTAGCCAGGAGAACAAAGACAAACTCTGCGTCTATCTCTTATCCATAATTACCAGGGCACCTGAAATGGAGCGTAGCAGCATGCATCAGAGAGTACGAGGATAGAACAGCAGAGACAAGACCAGCAGGCATCACCCAGCTCTTGATAGCGCATGGAAGGCCATACCATGCGGTGGCGACAGCCACCACTGCCAGATGGATGCTAGAGATTATGCAGCTAGCAGAATTTACCTGTAAAGGTTTGGGGCGCATTTCGTAAGAAGCGCTATGGCCTCAAAAGCTTTCGCAGCATAGTTGACACTAGAGGACATTATGTAAGCGGCGGACTTGGCCAGTGATAGTGGGTTCAAGACCTTTTACTTTAGGCCGATCCAAGTAATGGCAACAGCAGTAATGGGAAGCTTTGGACAAGCATAATGCTTGCCTCTGGTCTTGACATAGAATGAAGATTACCCATGCATACTGCGCATGGAGTCTTGATTCTATTAAAGACTGAGGCGAGCATTAATTTCCCGCTCTGCACATACACTGAAATTAATCATTACATTTTGTTCGATTATGACATAAGAGACAGTGCATTTCCTCCACCATAACGACGTTTATCTTATGTGCTCTGCAGGTGATGACCAGAAGGCTAACAGAGCAAGAAGGAATGAGCTGCGACACAGCACAGAGGGCACGATTGAATGCAGTAGGCCATCAGTGGACCCAAGGCAGTTGAAAGCCAGAGTTTTCGTTGGAACTTTTGTTTGGTCCAAGGTTACAGCTATGGATCCGTTCAGAGCATCCATTGAAGAGGAGGACGGAAGGACAGGAAGTGACATGAAGACAGGGCAGGGACTACCAAGGACTACAGATACACAGAGAGCAGAGGGAAATGTAGTTTTAAAAAGAAATAAAAAAGAATATCATTTTTGGTTGTTTTCTGCTATTTTGTTGAAACTGCTGAAGGGTAGGGTGATAAACCCAAGTGTGTCTCACTTACTAGTCCCAGGGATCTGTCATCCAGGTGGCCAGGATACGGCCATCGCGATTGGATCCAGTTCCTGGGAGTGGACCAGTGGGGGAGGATCACGTTGGCGAGGGGTCTTCGGGAGTGGAGGCGGGACACTGAGGTTTGAGACACAGTATCCCCTTACCTCTAACACCTTTTCCCCATCCTACCCTGTAGGATATTTAGAAGCTCTACCCCCCCCATTTTCCCACACAAACACTCTCTTACACGATAACAGACGACGGGGTAACACCAGAGCCGTTTACCTGACATGTCCCACCCAATAAACAATAAACGGGTCAGGCAGAATCAGGCAATTGACAATAATCACGCACACCTGACAGCCCTTTATCTTTCACACAGGGATAAAAAGGCAGAGCACAGAAGCACACTTCGAGCAAGGCCAAAGAAACGATGAGACAGTTACTCACAACTGGCAGTTCAAATGGAGAAGGAAAGCAGTGAGACCTGATAGGACGGCGAAGGGGGAGTTACCCAATCCCTATTCAGCTCAGACCCGCAAACTCTCAGAAAGAGGAATCTTAAGACCAGAAGTTGCAGCTGGCATGCGAAGCAGCAGACGACCATGGGACACGGGGGCCTCTCGCTTTGATAACATAGGTGGAGAGGCAAGCTGGCTAACGTGGTACTATCCCTGACTCCAGAGAACAAAGACGCCATTGGGTTCAGCACAGCCAGTGAGTCGGAGGAAGCTGATAGTAAACTGAACTGTGGTGAGCCCAAGGTTGCAAGTGGCAACATTTTTGAACACGAGGAATCCGAAAAACAAAGGACTTGTGTATGTGATTGAACTGTAAAAAAAAGCCCAGTTGAGGTCCAGGTGCAGACGGGTCCTATGCCATGTGGGCACGCATTCGAAAAGGCTCTGACCGGCACCTGGTTTTGAAACCACAGTAACCAGAAGGCCCTAGGAATAGGGTGGCATGAAAAGTCAGAGTGGTCCTACACTACACAGGGTTATATCAATTCCCTAGTTAAATCAAAAGTCTCTGACCTATTGCTGATGTAAAGGGGCGAAGCCGAAAATCTCCATCAACAGCGTGTTGGCAAAGGCCATAGTGAACTCGACAAAGGGAGGCCAAAACTGTCAAGAGGATCCGCGTCCAGCAGAGGGAGATCCAAGAGGCGAAGAGCAATCGCCCAAGGTACGAGAGTACTGAAGTAACTTTTGTTTATCTGTTTTGTTTATATGATTCAGCCAGCCTTCTAAGGCAAGAGACTTTTGTGAGAAAGAGACTTAGCCTCTGAAGGTTTTTGATATCTCTGAACTAAACTGTGAACTTCATGCTGACGAGGCCACGTGTGTGAGTCCCGCCTTGTCTCGTGCTTCAAATGTGGGGAAGGGAGAACCAGCCTTACCATCCTGACTTATCATTTGGTGAACACTTCACATTATCCCACACTCTTTTTGTAATTTAGTAGTTAGGATTAGCAATAGATGTTTTAGTATAGGTTCCTTTTATTTGACAAGGCACAACTAGGACTTCCTTATTATTTGATGGTCATAGCTTGCTCCCATCTTAGATTTAGGTTTATATTAGCCGTTTACATCACCAATTATGAAGTTCAATAAACACCGGTGAACTGTGATCACTTGTGTCTGTCTTTACTGTTGCCACAATGAGTTTCTCACAGTAGTAGTAAAGAAGTTAAAGCATAATGCTGCCTCCGGTCTTGACATAGAATTTCACTAATTTTCGTTGAGGTAGTGAAACCCCTCTTAGCTTTAGGGAGAGAGAGGCATGTTTCCAACCCTTTCATAATTAATAAACGTTTATACCCAAAAACATGCCACCACTGTGTCTGAGCCTTACTTCTGCACCCTTACAGAGGGTTTCCCAAAACAAAATACTCATGGATAACAGCGTCCAGTTTACCTCTTGAATTACGGAGACATTCCTGGATAGCACTGGGGAGAAACATCACAAGATAGCCCTGTAACACCTCTAAACCAATTGGGCTATTGAACGCTTCAATCGCACTCTTATCCAAGGGATCAGGATGTCCTCCGAGGTTGGCGCTAAATGGGAAGATGCTATTGAGAAGCGGTAGGTACATATAAACAGTCTCCACATTCCAAACTGGTCAAGTTCCGTTTCAGGTGTTGAGGAGAAGAAAACCCCAAACATCTGTGTGTCCTCAACGGTTTGGGAGGTCATGCTTTGTAGAGTGGGATGGTGAGGGAGGTGGCAGAGAGGAGGACAGAAAAAAAGAACGTGAGATTTGATAGACTTAAGAATGCCAGGCAGACACAATACTCAGAGGGGGTGAGGTACAGATTAGAAGACCTGGGTTAGTGCCCAAGCGTTTGAACCAGTTTGGAAGTCCGCAAAGAGTGAGAAGAGTATTAGAGGATGCTGTCATCCTGGAAGACGGCAGTCATCCTGGAAGACGGGGTGGGGGAAGGGGGAGAATATGGAATAAAGGACTAATC
This sequence comes from Ambystoma mexicanum, assembly GCF_040938575.1. NCBI lineage: Eukaryota > Metazoa > Chordata > Amphibia > Caudata > Ambystomatidae > Ambystoma > Ambystoma mexicanum. The sequence goes on along the minus strand of NC_090932.1, from coordinate 1,281,629,436 downwards.
GCGAGGAGAACGTAACTATCTTTAGACACCTTCCTTGTGTTTCACTTGTAAACCGGTAAACCTTACTTATTCTTTTCAGAAGGATGGAAGGGGGAGGTGTGTTATATGTTGTTTCTTATTTCTGTGCTTGTATACAGTTCCTATAAATATTCAGTGTTAGTTAGATACACCTCTGTATGTTGGAGCTGGTGCATCCATTCCAACCTACAACGGATGCACCTTCCAGAATGCTAAGGGACTGTTGTTCGATGAAGACAGGGCAGTTGAAGTTGGAGGACTGTTGGTGTAGGAGTGACTCAGCCGAGGGCCACAAAACAGGAACTGTTGTATTGAAACTCTCCAAATAAATTAGCCTGCACACTCTCCCACCTCCTGTACATGTATAATATGGACCCATTACCACGCTGGTGCTCACCCGGTTTACTGCAGTTATCTGAACCCTGGCTTTATTGTTACCATTGAAGTCAAAAGCACATTTTAACACTGATTAGCGCAGATGACACAAATTGTGTAGGCTTTTCCCCACTGTTACAAAATAGATGCTAGAGGTAATGTTAGGTTATGCTGTTAGGAGCGGCTTATCAAGTGCATGCCAACCTCATGTCGGCCACTCGGCTACATTTCAACTAGGCCTGCCAGCATTGCAAAGTTCTATGTTAAAATATGGTTCTAGGTACTCCTACACATTTGCAATTCATACCCTCTTGGTCGGCTGATTTTCTTAATTACACTTGATTGGCCGGAGCTAGCAGAAACGGGGGGTTGAGGCCACATTATCAGAAGGATCAGAAGCCTCCACAAATGGATTTAAGGGGTCGCCAGCGCAGCTTTGGTGATGGTCAGGCTGTCTTCAAACCTCATCCCGAGACCATTCAGAACTGAACTATTGACATTGGGCCTCATTACAAGTAATTAACGGGCCCGTTGTTAGCATCCTCCCCATTCCCATTGAGCCCTATGGGGGCTCAATGGGAATGGGTATGTTCCGGGTCCGTGTCCCGCGAAAGGGAATTGCCGGGCCTTCCAAGGTCGGAATTGCCCAGTAAATCCCCTTTGGTGGGACCCGGACCCGGTACCCGGTTTGGGGCTAGCCATGCCGCTAAAATCGGCATGGCTACCTCCAAATTCATAATTAGGCCTATAGTCTTTTCATTGAACCAGCAGTGACGCAGGGCTTGATGAAAGATTCACGACCCTTACTAATAAGACACTCAAAGAAAGAGACGTCGCCCATAGAACACGAAGTACATTTTCTAAAGAACGCAAGAAAGAGTAGGAAAACGTTTGTATTCGGCAAAAAGTATCAGGCTCACAGAACTGCATCAGGATCCCAAATAATTCATGCTTGTGTGTGAATCAGAGGCTACCTGGATGCAAACTTTAAAATAAAACGAGTGCTTGAACATGTAAATGCCTCCTCATACGCTGATAAAAAATGAGCACCATGTCAGGCACCAATAATTCAACGTGAAGGACTGAAACTGTAGCAATGCAAGCATCATGGAAATCAAAGAAAACCAAAGTAAACCTAAATCTTGCATCCATTGAAATAATCATAACAAAAAGTGAGTAACAGTACAATGAATTATAACAGCGCTGGCAGCTTAATACCGCTTAGTCTGGCACCCCTACTGACAAAAGCTGGTAAGATAGCTCAACAGGTTGAGTGCTCGCTGTTGCAATCCGTGTGGGATCTGCAGGTCGCAGGTTTGAATCCCGGCAAGGCAACTAAGCCTTTTAAATAAGTACCAAGTTTGGTTGGCTGATAATTGTGTGTAAATATGTTGTACATGCAGCGCTTTGGGGAAAGCGCTATATTAAAAAACATTTACCTAACAACAACTAAGTCTTCCTCTATGCCTCCGTCGTGTCCATAATTACAACTCTATCATGCGATCCTGCCCCGCCCACCTCCAAAATACACTTTGATTGGACCCTACAGTATGGTCAAGGACATATCATTCCTTTAGGCTGGACTACTGCAACAGCTTCTTTCTAAATCTGCCTGCTTCTACTCTCTGCCCTCTACAACTCATCCAGAACAGGACTGCAAGACTTGTCCTTGGACTCAAGCCCGGGGATCGTATCTCTCCCGCACTGAAATCTCTGCATTTGCTCCCATTGTCCACAAGGCCTGGGTCCTCAATACCTCCAACTCTCTCTTCGTAAATACCTTCCTACTCGAGCTCTTCGCTCCACCACCTCCAACTCCCTCAGGGTCAGTCGCTTCTCAAAGCAACAAGTTGGTGGTAGATCTCTTTCTACGGTTGGAGCCTCCCTCTGGAACAGCCTCTGTTTCTCTCTGAAACTTGAGGCAAACCATCTTCGGTTCCGGAAGCACCTCAAGACCTTCCTCTTTGCTTCTGCCTTAGCTCTTCCTCTCCCCTGCAGATTTTCTGTCTGATACTGAACTGGTTATCCGGCTACCCTCTCATTTCGGGCAAAGGTGCCTACCCACCCAGTTGCACACCCGCACTGCCTCCCGGCAACCCTTGCACTTGAGTCTGTATCTGTAACCCTACAGTCCCCCTACCTGCCCTTTTGGACACCTACTGTCTGCACTTACCCTTTACTTTTACTTTACTTTAATAAATTTGTATTGCGCAGCCATGGGCCCGGCAGCATAAGAGCGCGGACAGGACACACAAAACAAAGAGACAGATGGGAGGAAGGTCCCAGCTGGTAGAATTAATCTCAAAAGCAATGTCTAAGCAGATGATCAGTAGAACAACCAGGTTTGAGTTCCTTCTTGAAAGCCATCAGGGAGGAATGTTGTCTAAGATTCAGCGGTAGCGAGTTCCATTCTCCACCCTCTTCAGTTTACATCACGGAAGCACCAAGAAGCTTTGGTTACTCAACCTTAAATATCTGCTGGTTACCTTCTCAATGGTAGAAGCTTGCAGGTATGTGGGCATTATTCTGAGTCTACATTTAAAAACAATAGTTAATAGTCTAAACTTGGCTCGGGCCGCTACTGGGATCCAGTGTAGGGCGCCCCTGCCATTGGAGATGTGATCACAGTGGGTTAAACCAGCAACAACTCTAACTGCTCCATTCTGGACCACTTGGAGTCTATTAGAATCAACCTTGCAGATACCGACCAATAAACTACTGCAGTAGTCGATCTTTGACCCATTAATAGCTCTGGCCAGGGATTCTGCGTTAGCTTGGGAAATTAAGGGTCTCAAGTGAGCAAGAAGTTTTACATAATAAACAGCCGCTGATACGGTATTGCTCACGTTACTCATGGGGGCCCTCATGTTAAGCATCTGGTCTGATACCACAATCCAGGAGGCTGTAGAGGGGGAAAAGTTATCAACCTCGACCATTCTAGTCACCATGATAGAATGATCGACCAAGTCGAAGGCTGCAGGCAGATCCAAAGAAACTAAAAGAGAGGATACTCCTTTGTCCATGCGTTCTAAAAGTCAGGATTTTAAATCCAGCAAGCAAGTCTCGTTGCCGAAACCCTTTCTGAATCCTGACTGATAATCATTAAGGATTGAAAACTGATTCAGGTGCTGAATCTGCATATAGGCAACTTGATCTAGGATCCTTAACAAGAAAGGTGTATTAGTTATTAGTCTGTAGTTAAGTGGGTTATCTATAGACAACCTGGGTTTCTTCGAGATAGGGGTGACCCATGCCTGTTTTAGATCATCGGGAATACTTCCCTCTAATAGTGATCCGTTAACAAACTTACAGATTGCCTTTAAAAGAAGTGGAGGGCAAGATTTAATAATCAAGGAGGAGCAGGGATCGCCCTTGCATTTCGTTGCATTGAGTTGCTCAACCACAATCTTCAAGTCAACCTCTGATATTGGATGGATATTAAATTGGGTAATCAGAGGACTTCAGATGAAAGGTTTAGGATTACTGAGATCTGGAGTGGATGAGGGGCCGCTTTTTTTTTTGCGATGTCATCTCTAATGCCTAGGAGTCACCTGCTGGCCACACTTCTAATTATTGTTTTGATCCCATGTACAGCACTCCCCCCTCCCCTTTCCCCTGGCACTTTTCCCCTCCCCTGCACTTGCACGATCTCAATGTCACTGACTTGGCCTAGTAAGATCGTTGTCTCTGTCCTCCCTCTGTTTCTCCTTCCTTGCCTCATTGCGCCTTGAAACACTTGTGTATAGGCTCGTTACAAATGCCATATCATATCAATAGCACCGTGTGCAATTATGTTACTTTTACAAGTGAAGGAAGAGACCACAGTTAGCAAATAAATGTCCAGGAATCCACTAAACGTACACCTACCTACTTCTCACTCCTATTGTGCAGTGTCCACTTGGTTTCTCTTTGGGCTATGCACTATTTCAAACCCCTTACATAATCAACATTGGCCTCAGATTTAGACTCACATAGTAATCCAGTAAAAGATAATGTGATGCTTTACACTGAAATATCAAGTAATTAATGTCAAACAGGCAAAACAAAACAATCAGAGAAAACATGCTATGTTTCCGGCTTTAAAGGAAATTATATAATGTATTACAAAGGAATTTCTGTATGTATGCTGTCATGTTCCATAAGCAAAAGGAGATACTGTTCAGTCATTTACTATGTTAGAATATGTATTATAGATTGCACCATATCTGTTGATAGACATTTACTTTATCCAAATGACAGTATAGAAAGAAATGACAGAAAGACATTTTCTTTTTACATGTGACATCGAAATTGTCATTTTAGCCTGTGCTAAAGAGGTTTGCTTGTGCACAGAGCAGCTCTTTTGTTAAGCAGAAATTCCCTAAACCATTATCCATCACTTTGATAAATGCGTAAAAATGGTAATGGGTCCAGTTGTGTTTACAGAAAACAAGAAATAAACTCCAATAAATATAAATGCTAGTGTTTTGCTCCCAAAACCCAAACAATAGACTTGTATTTCTTAGCTAATTTGAAAGTCAACAACTTCAGTGTCTGGTCAATCATTACTTGTGACTTCAAATAAGCAGATGGCTAGGGCAGGACATCAAACTTTAACATTGGTACAGCATTAAGACTTGTGAAGAATTTGTTATTTTAATGAAGCTACCTATTAAAATGGTCCATTTGATCAACAGAATGTCTTTCTCAGCAGATGGTCTATTTGTATTGCTTTAGCCCACACACAAATGAATGCAGCTACAATGTATGACAAAATGTCATTTTAACAAAGGCAAGACAAAATTCATAAGAACTAGATGTTGAGCTATAACTCCAGAACACTCGGTCTGATTTGAAAACTGGATACAGATTTCGGTTCAATAGAAAGCAAGGATCACATGCATATAAGATGGTGTAAAAAAATGTACAATTTATAATTCACAGGTCAATAACTCCATTATGCACAAAGTGACAGGAACGCAAATGGTATCCCCAGATTCAGAAACTTCTTACCAATCTGAGTGTCTTTTTTCAATATCACCTGTCTATACAGAAAATTATAAGAACAAATAATATTCCAGTTCAATTCATAGCTGACACATCCTCTTATGGCAGTGAGAACTCAATAGGCCAATTGAAGCAAGGAGGAGGGTGCTGGTGACTGCAAGAAAGAGAAAGGAACCTATTACAGGCTCTGTCCAATCCAAAAATGTCTTGTCAAATGATGTTGCATGATTGGAGTTTGCTCGGGTAGGCAAACTCCAACAGATAGGAATAAGGGAGAGTTTGGGAAAAACAGAAAAGAAGGAGCCTATCTGCCATGAGAAAAACAAATTTGGACTCCAACTGGAAGTAGTTGCAGGGGAAATATTTTTAAGAGGGCCTTTTCCAGAAGGGACTGAACACAAAGGTCTTTTTCCCCAAAGGAGGCCGAGGTTACTGGAGAGGAACTTTGGGAGCAGGTGCACAGACTGGAAGGAAGAACTTAGCTGGCAGAGCTGCCAGGGACTAGTCCTTGTCCTTGCGTCTTCTGGGCATTTACTTCTTCTGGGCATTTGAAAGACAAACAAGAAGTGAGTACCATGATCCTAAATTATTTAGACTAACCTGCCAAGAATTAATTAAATCTAAGATAACAATTGAGCATATTTTGGGTAAGCTTGCGTAAAAGCTATACCACTGAAAGGTGAAGATATAGTGCAAGGTGTAACTTGAAACACTTGTGTACAGGCGTGTTATAAATGCCACATCATATCATACCATATCATATGTGCTTAGTGACTTACTACATAGGAAGAGTTTAAATTGTATCAGACATAAGAAGACTTTCTGCTGGCAATTTAAAATCTCTGGAGGCCTTACAAATCTCATATTGAAATATTGAATGACAAGTTATTTGATTGGTGTCTGCCATAATCAAAGTAATTGAAATTGATTTGATAATGCACACAAGGAACTGGGGTGTTGAGAGGGTGAACCTGATTCCTTGAGAATAGTGAAAGAGTTAGGCACTGCTATTCGAATATTCCAAAATAAATAAAGACACTAAGAAAACCAAGCCTTCAGAATTATTTGCATCCAATTCAACATCACAAAAATATCAAATTGTGTCTATGCCCAAACTAGCTGACAAAGGTTTGTCACTGAGTGTCCAACACTCTAGATTTCAAGCAGTCCGAGAATAGGTGAACTTTATTAGACCACATGTTTCTATAGTGCCAATGCATGTCAACACTTTCATAGAAAATGAAGTACATTTTGGTTTCAAACTTATTCTGGCAACTGCTTCACCTTTTGTTTTCAGGGGAAAATGAGTTTCAGGTGGAAAATATTCTCTGAAAGTTCAATAAAACACTTACTGCAATTTTGGATCCCTACATTGTGAAGTAGTGGAGACTATTTTCTAGTATACTCATGCATACTTTTTTTTTAATGTTTAGACGCTGAGATGTTTGTGTGAATAGTGAGACAACAAGAGGCGGTTTGCATTTTCCTTTCTGTAAACAAGCTGCGGCATCCATCGTAAATTAGGGAAACACCTTGAATTTTTTAACTTTGTTTTCAATAAAAATATATTCGGATTAAATAAGTCTGTTTCAGGGGGTGTGGGCTGGCAGGAGCCTAATGGAGTTCTGCTATGAAGCACACAACTTCCTGGGAGCCTAAAATGCCTTCAATGTGCTGGCCCGGCTGCTGCAGGAATATGAGCACGTGAATCAGCGAGCCATATCACTTTTAGAAGCTAGAGCCCGCAGAGATTTCAGTTCAGAGCCCACACTGTGAACATTCGAGATGGCGGAACCCCGCAAATGGAGACATAGCAAGTGAGGTAGGTCAAACGTTCAATTTCTACTCCGGGTGCGGATGACACGGCGGCAGGTGCGCCGCTGCAACCAGCGTGGCACTGCAGGCTCATAGCGAATGAAGAGAGAGGGCCAGGTCATGTCGGTCACGGCCTGTAAGTGAGATGCCCTCCTCCTTCCCAGTGTTGTCTGGAGAGCAGAGCGTATACTGAGGACCCCTTGAGCCGGCATTGTTGCAGGAGAGGCCCGATAGCTGAGGAGGCGGCGCTGCAATGACAGGAGAATTGACCGGACACCAGTTGGAGTGTGGTCGAGCATGCTGAGATGGAAAATCGACAGGGAAGGGATGTTGGCCAGTGCCGGGGATCCCTATAGACCCACATGACATCTGCAATGCCCTTGTATTTAGCCTGGAGCCCCATTTAGGCTTTTTTGAAAAATTGGTCCCTTCATCTGCACTCAGTTACTGTGCGACCTTGACTGGGAAGAGCTGGAGTTGAGAAACAAGATTCTTTCTCCTCTGTCGCAGTGGGCGTGTGGGGTCTCTGATTGAAGCAGTGGGGACCTCGAAGCTTGAGTTGCGACTGTTTGTTTCACCATGTAGTTGCATAAAACAAAGGACAAGTCAACTTCCTCTATTGGGGACATGCTCCAGATGACTAGGCCTGCTCCGGCTGCAACATCTAGCCCTGAACAGCTGCTGGAGTCTGTGTCTGATGCACAACCAGCTACTAAGGGGGACATTGCACGATTGCTATAGTCTATCCAAAAGGATATGGCGGTTACTCTCCTTGAGCTCAAAGGCTCCTTTCGTGAGTTGTGCCAGAATGTGCAACAGGCTGATCATCATTTGGGGGATTTGGAGAATGCCTTTTGTGATCAAGAGAATAACTATTTGAAGCTATACCAAAGATTGACTGCATTGGAATCACATAGCTTATCCTTGGAAAAAAGATGGAAGACAGTGAAAATGAATTGCACAGGAATAATATTAGGATCAGAGGGATCGCTTGTGACGTTGCTAATCAGGAGTTGGAAAACTATGGGCCTGATTAGGAGTAGGACGGTAACCCGCCTGTACTACCGGTGGGTTAGCGGCAAACTCGCCTTACTGGTACCGGTGCCCGATATCCTGGTGTTGCTGGGATATTATGGGTGCCAGCAAAGGTAGGAAGTTTACATTCCATCGAGTCCCAATAGGACTCCATGGGATGGGAACTACTGAATCACCAGCACCTTTGTTAACAGTGCCGGTGATTCAGTCATTTCTCTGCCCGGTAGGGGCCTGAACTCCTGGCAGGTCAGGCCTGCTGGTAGTTCACTGCCCCTACCGGCAGACTCTGAGTGAGCCGTCCGGTAGAAGTCCCAAGACAGCAGTACTGGCATTTTTCTGGCATTTCTACCGGACCGGCTCACCCTTAATGAGGTCCTATGTGTGGGACCTGGTCATGGAGGTGCTGAGATGCCCTTAGGGCAGATCTCACCCTTGACCGTACACAGAAAGTGTTTTCGAATTTTCAGCAGCGCCAAAACCTTATTCCGGATGTGTTCATGAGGGTGCCTTTCTTCAAGACCAAGGACCTACTTTTTCAGAAGATGAGGTTTCAAAAAGGCATCGCCTTTAGGAACAGCACTATAACTGTCCCAGGATCTGGCTAAAGGGACTATTAAGAAGCATCAGAAGATGAAACTGCTTCCACAGTGGTTGTTTCGCAAGAAAATCTCCTGTAGATGGGGAGACACTTTTAGGATCATGTTTATGTTCAAAGGGGTTCAGCATCAGTTTACCTCCCTTCAGGCAGCAGTTGAAGTGCTCAAGATACAACGTGCAGAGATTCAGGTGTTGGTCATGGGTGAGACCACGGTCCTGTGCTCTGCGTTTGAGCGAGTTCCTGGAAGGTAAGACCTAAAGATTGCAGGATACCCTCCATGGATAGGCGGGAGAGAAGTGTGGACTCAGAAGAGGGAACTAGAGCAGGTTAAGAATGGTCTCTGAGATGGGTTCGGGGTCTCATATTCAATGGGGGTTGGTGCTTCAGCAGTGGCGAGCAGGGTTGGGTGCTGTTTTCTTTTTTTTCCTGTGATATTGTGATACAATTGGAGTTATAGGTTAATATGCAGTAGCATCAGGCATATGCGCCCATACTTAGGTTAGACACCTTATGTATCCCCATAACAGGGTAGTTTTATATTCAAATTTTCCAAGGCATGCAAGATTTACAACAGAAAATGGTTTGCAAACACAGGATGCAGGTGCATTATATGTGGTAGTTGGAATAAAATACGACTTTATTACTGGAGCCAATGTAGCTAGTAAATTCTGGATATTTCAGGGATTTGGAGGTCCACTGGGTTGGAGGCTATTTTTGCCATGTGTCGCTGGAGGGAATTTGGCTGGTTGGGATGCAATGGTTGTGGGTTTATGTACGTGGATTGTGAACGGAGGATCTTAAAATTTTATCTTTGAACTTGCCACAGAGCCTTTGGCGCCAGACTCATGAGAAAGTGTGCTCTGCACACTTTATTTCTGGTGCACGTGTTATTTCCTCCCCTGCAGGGCCCCTACGTGCATCCAGATCGGGCGTGGCCATAGGAACACATTGGGCTGCACGTGCAGCATCCTCCGGGAATGGCAGGGTGGGGCCACAAGGCAGAGCAAGGAGGTGTGGCTGGGACCAGGCTATTTAAGGCTGCATCGCCCACATGTAAGCGCTTCCCGTTAGTGTGCTTATAGCAGCGTAACGCTCGCAGCCACCTGTATCGCATCTTACCTGATTCCAGCAATACCATCGCCTGAAGCGCATCTTACCTGACTCCAGAAATACCATCACCTGCAGCGCATCTTACCTGATTCCAGCAGTCACTGTAGTCGGAGTGCATCCTTACCTGTTCCGGGCATCCAGCGCTTACTCGGGAGCCCATCTCGGCCAGCATCCTCGTGGATCCAGCCATCCATCACCCACCGGCAGATCTTCGGATAGCTTCTTCTTGTCTGACTTCGCCAGGCCATCCCTGCAGGAGAAAAGGACAAATAAGGTTAGAAACAACATAAAGACATTACGCTAAGGTCGCACGCAACACCATTCTCGCGATTCACCTTAGAACCAAACTTACCATCTATTTGGGACATCATAAACTCCTCAGGCCTCCCTTTGGGCTCGTCTCCAGCACTGCGACTCCGCTGGGCCTTTCATCACCTATTGGGGAGAAGGAAAGACATTACAAGGGATACGGACAATAATCACGGAAGAAAGACATTGCAAAAGAATACGGACAATTATTGTTGAGGAACACTTACCTTTGAAGTAGATCAGCCACAGCCAGTCTGGGCTGCCATGCACATGGACCAGTGAAGAAACTAGGTCTAAGGCACCCCTGCAGTTGAGAAGCAGGATGGAGAGCTCACCCTCGTAAATAAACAGGTGAGACTATATGGCTAGGCGCATGCTCACCGCATTCTGGGAAAAAAGGTTTGAGGGAAACCACAGCCATATCACAGCATTCTCACGGCCTCTCGTATTCTCACAGGGGCAGTATCAACAACCAGCACAGTCCACAACACAGGAGCTGGGGAAGAAGCCTGACCCTGGGGAGCCATTTCCAGGGAGGGCTGCAACCGTGCCCCAACGTCCCCGCAGAGACCAGGTGAGCGTAACACTTACGAGGCCTCAGTTCCCCTGTGAAATGGAAAAGTGTGCTTGCTAAATTAGTTAAATTTAGGGCTGAAATTGTTTTGCTTCAAGAGACTCCTCTCTTAAACGTGGATTGGCCACATCTACGTTCCAAGTGGGTTCCACATCGATTTTTTTCCATCGTCTAAAACCAAGAAGGCAGGTGTGAGGATTTTGTTTAATCGATCATTACATTTTAAGAAATTTGGTGAGGTTAGGGATAATCAAGGGAGGTTTACAGGCTTTCATGTGTGCATGGGGGAAATGATTTATCCCTGTTCTCAGTCTATTGCACCAATCAGCACCAGGGGTAGTTTTATGCCAGTCTTTTCCCTCGTATCGCTCAATCTTAGAGGGGCCACTTGATTATAGGGGGAGACTTTAATGTGGTGTTGAGTGGGGACCTGGATAGGTTGGGTCTGTATCTACATCGGACTCTGGAGCATCAACATCCTTTAGGTGGGCCATAGATGACCTACATCTGGTTGATATACGGCACCACTTCACCCTCAGTTGAGGTATACGCATATTCCCATGTCCACCGTAGCTTCTCTAGGTTAGATTATTTCTTGGTATTGTGAGAAACCAGAAGTTGTCTCACCCGCTAGTTTCCATGGATCTCTCTCTCAGGTGGCCAGTGTACAGCCATGGCTTTGGATCCATACCCTGGGGGTGGACCGTGCGAGAGAATCACCTGGGTGAGGGGTCTTCGGGGAGTGGGACATTGGATGGTGAGCCGCAGTATCCCTCCTCCTTTAACACCTTTACCCAATCCTACCAGGTAGGATACGTGGGAACTTTACTCCCCCTGTCCCTTCGCAAACACACCCACACGGACAGCCCACTCTGGGAGAAAACAGACTGACACCTGAGCAGTGTGCCTGACATGTCCTGCTACTATGGTCAGGTGGAGTCGGGCAATCACTGACAATCACTCACACCTGACGTCCATTAAACTTCCCCACATGGATAAAAAGGCGCAGCACGAGAGCACACTCTGAGCGAGGCAAAGCATATGAAGGAACAGCAGTTTTGAGTCGGCAGCTGAATGGGGGGAGAAAGACGGCAACCCAAGAAGGGTTCACAAGGAGGGAAATTACTTGACCTTTTCAGCAAGAAACCGTTACTTTCAAGAAACCTTCAAGTCAGGAAGCATAAGGCCGGAAAACCAGACTCTAAGAATCCTGCATTGTGTGTCGGAGATACCGTAGGCCCTCCTGCGTAACCGACCAGGGTAGGGAGGAGCAGCAGCCACTGTAGTATCATTCTTGGCTCCAAGAACAAAAAAGCGCCAGAGAGATCAACACAGCTGGTGTATTGAAGTCAAGGTTGCAAGCAGCAACCATGTATAACGAGCGCTGGAACAAGCATTGTTAAACGCGTGTGATGAAAGATGCGAGTAAAGCTAAAATGCTGATGAATGTTTGAACTTGAAAAGGAAAGATACAATACCGTTGACACAGCGGTCTGGCACTGTGAATGTGCTCAATCGAAGGTCTCTGTAAGGTATCCTGCCAAGAAGTGGCAGAAACGAAAGTAGAAGATTGATCAAAACATTGTGTGAAGTGAATCAAAGTGGTCCTGCAACAGTTTAAACTAAACCCATTGCACATTAGAAGGTCTTCGATTTTCATATCAAGAGGAAACTGTAGAAAGTAAGCTTACATGGTCCGAGACCAAACGAGGGGATCCATGATCCGAGCCCGAACGAGGGAGATCCATGGTCCGAGCGCGAATGAGGGAGACCAAGTGTAAACATTGTGGTAAAAAGGGGGTCCAAGTCTGAAGGAGGGAGACCCATGATGAACACTGGAAGCGAGAACATGTGCATGTGAAGATGCTGATAAAAGTGGAACTTTGATATTTGTTTGTTACGACAGGCCCTCTGTAGTAAGAGACTATTATTGGAAAATAGACTTTGGCAGAAGGCCTGGATATCTATGCTTTGTATTTGTATTTTGAACTAAAGAAGTTGGTCTGTCATTGCATCCAAGTCCTGGAGCCAGCGTTTCGTTTTCCGGTTGAATAGATGGAAGGAGGGTTCTGATCTTAGAGGGGCAGGGAGTGTGTTCCATAACTTTGATGCCAGAACAGGAAAACTAGCACCTCCTGAGTTATGGAGTTTGAATCTCGGTATGGACATAGTGTTTACTTGGACCTCTCTAAGTGGTCTAGATGACGTGTGTGTAGTGAGTTGGTTCGTAAGGTAGGCTGGAGCGAGGTTGGCCCTGGCTTTATGTGTTAGTGCAAGAGTTTTGAGCAATATTCTGTGCTCAACCGGAAGCCAGCGCAGGTTGCGTCTGGTCTCAGAGATATGCGCTTTCTTAGAGATGTTGAGGGCTGCCCTGATGGCGTTATTCTGAATTACTTGCAATGTTTTAATGTTTTTGTTGCTAGTTCCTAAGTAGAGGGCATTGCAGTAATTAATTTTGGACAGGACTAGGGTCCTGGCGAGAGTGATGCAATTGGGTGTGGTGATGAAAGGTCTGCACGCGGTGATAAGTTTGCATGTATATGCGGATGATGATCAGACTGCATTGGTTTATTTGGAAAAGGACAGCGTGGCATCAAGGTAGATGCCAAGTGTTTTGGTATTGTTGGAGACAGTGATGGGGTTGCCGTCTATAATAAATGATTTGAAGGCAGTGTTTAGTTTCTTTAGTTTAGCGTGTGTACCAAGGATTAGCAACTCAGTTTTTTCGTCATTTAGACAAAGGCCATGTTGTGCCATCCATGCTTGTATCACTGAGTAAATTTCGTTGAGGGTTTTACTGTCAGTTACATAGTCTCCAGAGATGGGAATGAGTATCTGGGTGTCGTCCGCATAGTTAGTATATACGTAACACCCAGATAGTCAAGTATGTCGAATAAGGGCTTTGTAAAGGCATTGTAAAGAGTCGGGGATACACAAGAGCCTTGCGGAACCCCACAAGGTACTGGGGAGGGTTCAGCAGAGTCGGTAGAAGAGAAGACCCTCATAGTTCTGTTAGCCAAGAAGGAGCTAATCCAGGAGGTAGCTAAGTCAGAGAATTGAGCTGTAGATTTCAGATGGTGGCAGAGCGTATGGTAATTGACCAAGTCAAAAGCTGCTGAAAGATCAAGAAGTAGGAGGAGTGCTAGTTTACCATTGTCTTTTAGTACTTGTATTTGTGTGGTGAGGTCTATCAGTGCAGTTTCCGTACCATGTCTAGGTCGGAAACCAGATTGCCTCAATCCAAGCAGGTTGTTAGTTTCTAGGTACGCCTGTATTTGCAGGTAAGATGCTCTGTCCAATATTTTTAATAAAAAGGGTACCGTTGTTAAAGGCCTGTAGTTAGATGGGTTGGCAGGATCAAGAGTCGGTTTTTTGATTAGGGAAATGACCCAAGCGTCTTTTAAGTTATCAGGCACTATTCCAGTTTTGAAGGAGGTATTGATAAGGTTGGTCATAAATGGCGCAAAGTCATGTGCAGCTGCTTTAATGATCGGGGCAGGGCAGGCGTCACCTTGGCAGTTAGATGGTTTAAGTTTCCTAATGATATTTTCCACTTCCCAGATTGACAGTGGTGAGAAACTGAATGGTTTGCAGGTGGGCTCAAAAGTGGCGGTCTTGCTAGGATATTGTTTGTAATATGGGTCAGTAAGTAACATGCATTTTTTCACGTTAATTTTAGATTGTAGCAAAGCTATTTTATCTAGGAGAGCCTTCTGGATATTAGTACACCATAATGCATCAGTAATACATTTGTCAATAGGGGCAATAGGAGATTCTAGTTCTTTTAAAATCTTAAAAAGTTCTTTTGTATTTGATTACGCTTGTATAATCCTCTTGTTATAGGTATCTTTTTTAGCAAGTATAATGGCCTTTTTGTAGTTGCAGGATGCTAAGGTCAGCTCATTCTTATTAGTTATGGAAGCACCCTTTTTTCTGTGTGCTTCTGCAGTTCTTTTAGTTTTACGTAATTCCCTAAAATGCGGCGTGAACCACGAGTTCAGATGGCGTTGAGGTTTAGGTTTCCGCAATTTTAAAGGGGCGATGTTGTTCAGTGCTTTGAGTATTGCCTGATTGTAAGTGTCCACTAGTACTGTAGGGTCCGACGTGGAAGTATTATTGAGGAGGGGGAGTAATAATGGAAGGAGTTTATCAGGTGTAATGTCTTTTTTGTTCCTAGTGTAAGTGGCAGGTGCAATGATTGGTGCAGGACAATCTAGAGTGGCAGTTTTGATGGAAAATGTTATTTTGTGGTGATCAGACCAAATGCATGGTGCGTTAGATAGGAGATCAATAGTGCAATTAGAATTGGTGAGCCAGTCCAAAGTTCTACCTTTGATATGTGTGGGCTCGTGAATGATGTGGGTGTGACCAAGGTCTGACAGAGTGTTAGCTAAGTCAATGGCGTTATTATTCAAGGGGTCATTAAATCCAAGGTTAAAATCACCAAGTACAATACTTTGCGAGGTAGGTTTGGTATTAGTAGAGATAAGGGACACTATGTCCTCACTGAATGTGGATATGGGACACGGTGGTTGGTAGATAAGGTGCACTGTTGCTGTGTGGTTAGGGCATAGTGGTAGTTTGATGGGCAAGGATTCTGCAGATGGGATCTGCAAATCCTGAATGGCTATAATGTCGATGGTGTTTTTGAAGATGAAGCAACACCGCCTCCCTTCACCTGGTTGGTATTTCTATCGCATCTGATAATAGCATAGTCATTAGGTATGGCGAGAGCCAAGGAGGGGCCTGAAGCTGCATTTAGCCAGGTTTCCGTGACTGCAAGGAGGTCAAGCTTTTCAGAGGTTATGAAATCAGCAATGTCCAAGGCGTGGGCAGGGAGGGATATAGCGTTCACTAAAGCTGCTTTGATGAAGGTGTTTTTTACAGGGGTTTTCTGCATTGGTAAGTGGGTTACAGGCCGTGTATTGGCTGCCAAAACCATTTCTGGTGAGATAGCTTGGTTGGCTAGGTGGTTTTGTTGACGTAAATACTTGTTTCTGTTGTGGGAGTGAGGCTGGAAGTTTTAGTTCTCAATCGGTCGCATAGTCTGAATGTAATGCTAGGGTGGTATGAGCGTGTTGTAGTTTGAGAATGGTTACTTGTAACGTTGTTGGGAAGTGAGGATGAGCTAATATATGGCTTAGCGAATGCGCACCGTTTTAATGGGGTGGCTCTAGAGTTTAGTCTAAGGTTCCTGCTAGTAATTGTGCAGGGTTGATTCGGTGTTGGTCTGGTAGCAAAGTGGCATAGCCAGAGTGCAGGGTCATCCAAGTAGGGGTTGTCACAGACTATGGTGGTGATCCACAAGGTGTGGGTAAGGGCTACCTGGGGAGTGAAGAGGGGCGTGAAATGGCCAGTGTGTGTGTAAGACTGGAATGTCCAGCGTCTGGTGTAAATGTGCAGTAAGTGGATGAGAGTGGTTAGGCACCAGTACATGGTGGGAGTGTGGTGTGTAAGGTGTATGTAGGCCAAAGTTGTGTGCGAGTGCAAGTAGGCAGCTCAAGGCAGGCAGGAAGAGAGAGAGGGTGAGAGCATAATATTGTGTATTGGGAATATTGAACTGTATTCTCATGGCAGAGAAGCCAGAGTGTGTGCGAAGCTGGAACGTGCCACCCTGATCCGTGCTGAAAACGTGGGGAAATAATAACGAGGCCAAATGCTCAACCATCCTGAAATATTATTTCTTGCACACTTTTATTTGCGCATACACAATTATCCCACAACCTTTTGTATTTAGAAGTAAGGATTGGCAAAAGGTTTATTAGTATAGGCCCTTTTATTTTGAGAGAGAGTCGACTAGGAGTGGTTATTATTATTTGATGGTCTTAACATGCTCCCATCCTTAGATTTAGGTTAGATAGTTGTTCAACCAACCTACTGAAGTTCAATATACACCCTTGAACTGTGATCACTTGTGTCTGTCTTCACTGTTTGAGACCATGCCTTCCTTACAGTATCTAGTTCCCTTTCGTTGTCTATCTCGGCTTCTACGATAGAACTTGTAATGATCTCTGATCACAATCCTATCATGCTGCAGATTAACACTTATACTGCGAAATCGAGGAAATCTGTTTTGTGGAAAATAAAGGACTCTCTGCTGGCGGATGTAGCTTATTGCTCTTCGATTTCAGAGGGTACGGACAGGGATACTTCTGTTGTAATGATCTGGGAGGCCTTTAAACCCACCCCTAGTGGAGAACTCATTAGCTTAGCCTCAGCGAGGAAAAGGATACTAACAGTGCAAAGATTGGAAGTGGAGAAAAAAGTGCAGGAGCTAGACCTACAATATAAGGTTGGGGGATTGTGGAGAGTGTTTAGACCCTTATAAATGGCTAGGGCGGAGTTAAAGGCATTATGGGCAGCAGATGTATCCGATAAGCTATTGAAGAATAAACAATTTTATGTTAGCACCTCCAATAACCAAAAACTAAAATTATGGTTATTGGAAAATACGCTTAAAACTCAACATAGCAGAAGTATGAGAGTGAAACTTCATGACGAAGGGAATCAGATACATGAAGACGAATTAGCGAAGATGGACATCCTGACTCACAAGTTGTTTGGGGCTGAACAACTGGATGTTATGAACCAGCAGGTTTTTGTCTGTGAAGCAACCCCCCCCCCAAAAAAAATCTCTGATCTGGATAGGGCTAGGCTGGAGACATCAATATCCATAGAAGAGATTTCTCAGATGATGTGATCTCTTGCTAATAATAATAAAGCCCCAGGTCCGGAAGGATTCTCTGCCCTATTTTATAAGTGGTTTGTGGATTTAGTAGCCCCACAACTAGTCCCCCTTTTTAATAGTTTTGTGGTATAGGGTGCTATTAACCCTACAATGGACGAATTCATGTTGATGCTTTTGGAAATATCAGGGAAATATGCAATTAGATTGTAAAGGCCAATTGCAGTCCTTAACTATGATGCCTGTATTGACTCCAAAATCTTGGCCTTTTAGGTTAGTGGGCATTCTTCCAAGAATCATACAGAGGGATCAGATGGGATTTATCCCTGGTAGAAAGGCTCAAGATAATACACAAAGAGCAATCAATGTGATTGAATGGGTACGGCAAAATAACACATTTCTAGCCGTCACTGTCGGTCGACACTGAAAAAGCGTTTCACAGAATAAGCATGTTGCTATATTTGAGGTATTGCAGGGGTTTGGTTTCGGACCCATCTATCTTAAAAGGGTGTTGTCTAATTTTGGCCACCCTTCCACTAGAATTATTTTAAATGGGATGTTTTTTAACCCACTGCCTTTGTCTAGGGGGACTCGCCAGGGGTGCCCATTATAACCTTTATTATTTGCTTTATCAATGGAACCACTGGCACGTTAAGTCCGCTCGCAAGAGCTTATTCAGAGAATGGAAATGGCTAACTACCATCATTAAATAGCATTGTATGCAGATGATCTTTTTAGATGCAGGACTCTTATCCTTACATTACCCAATTACTGTTACAAACCTTTTGCAAGGCGTCAGGATTTAACATAAATTATACTAAATCTCACATACTTAATATATCGGAACAACCCAACATAGTTACTAGGTTTCAGGCGGCTTTTAACTTTCAGTGGGCTTCTGATCGTTTGAAATACTTAGGGGTCCATCTTACACCTAGGTAAGATCAGTTATATCAGGGTAATATCCCTGGGCTAATAACGACTCTTAAGGAAGACTATCTGCGCCGAGGCAAAGGTCAAATTTCATGGCTGGGGAGAGTGGCAGCGGGAAAGATGACCCTGGTGTCAAGTATGGTGTATGTTTCATAAGCATTGGCAATTTTGGTTCTGCGAAAAGTTATACAGGATCTCCAGAAACAGGTCTTTTGATTTATCTGGGCAAAACATTTTCCTTGGGTCTCCCGTCATATGTTCGTCATCTGTTAATGGCTGCTAGAGAGAGGGGTGGCTTAGGCATGCCGGATTTAGGAAGTTATATATATGCAGCACAGCTAGCCCCACTTTTGGACAGTAAATTCTCTTATGAGTCAGGTAAACATTAGATAGACAATTCAACAATCGGGATGGGTGTTACTTTGCACAACTGGTGTTGCTGTTCACCTAAAGTTTGGTGCAACGCTACACACTTGCTTTCGTCAACTAAGGCTATGTTGCTATACTGGGATAGAGCAGTGAAGAAATATGCAATTACAACTGTCCATTCTCCCTTTACTCTGATTTGGAAAAATCCAGAGTTTCCTTCAGGGCTAGAGGCCAGTTGCTATACCCGATGGATGGAGGGTGGGTTGCAGCGATTGGGCCAATTATTTGACGGGCCAGCCCATTTTCTCTTCAAAGTTGTAAGCAGGCATTTTTAGTAGGGGACATCGGCTTCATACAGTTTAGGCATTGGATTACTTACGCCAGGGTATGTAGACAGGCAAGGATGAAAACAATGCCTTTGGAAGACTTATTTTTGGGGGATCCCCGAGCTAGGAAGATTTCTTTGTTATATAAAGTTCTTAATGCAAACCGATTTAAACCTCCAAATACATACATGGTAGTATGGGAGGATGATATAGGTTTCCTGATTGATGAGATGCTGTGCTATAACATCTGGCCTAGGGCTGCAAAGGCATCAAACTGTGTTCAATTGAAGAACAGTTATAAAATACTATGGCCTTCATTAAGGGGCCAGCTGTCATGAACTACAGAACACGTCCCTTTTGGACTTCCTGGTCCTTGTCACAACGGGGCTTGCACTCCATAATACTCCCAACATGGTCGTCCAGCGTGAAACCAATTTCTCGCTCCATGCGCTGGACGTAACGTATTCTATTAATAGACCAAGCCTTCCGCAGTTCCGCGCGTCTCAATGCTATTGCAAAGTAGCGATCCGACGTGTGTCCCGTAGCTCGTGGTATCGTTTCCTTGTACCCGTCTAACTACCCGTTCCTTGCCCCTTCCTTTCCTCCTATTTCCTGGACTCGTGTGCTAGTTGCACCTTCCTAGTTCCCCAGATTCCTGGACCCGCGTCCCAGAAACTGAACGCACTCTGGAGTTGGAAGAGACTCAGGCAGACTTGTTCAAGACAAGGTCCGTCCGCAAGAAGGCAGCGACCAAGGACTCCAGCAAAGAACGGACCCAGGTGAGAAGGGGGGAACTCCCTGACAGTTTGAGACGCCACCGACCGAACTCGATAGCGAAATGGAAGCCACTGTTCAGGACCTGATGCGTGGCATGCAAGAACTATCAACCGAGGTCCAGAATCTAAAGGCGGAAAACGCTGCACTCAAACAATTGGTCCTATCCCGGGATTCGGCCACAAAAGAAAGCGTCTTTTTGGGCGCCATTGTTGATAAATAGGATGGGTCGGCAAAAACCCTTTGTGGATTCCTGGATTCATGTTTGGTCCACTTTACATTTAAGCCTTATTACTTTTCAACTCCCAGGGCTAAGGTGGGGTTCATAATTTGGTGTCCAGTCAATTGGTCGAAAACAAACTGGTCGACTGCAATTTGGTCGACACCATTTGGTCGAATGCCAAATGGTCGAATTTTTTTTTTTTATATATATATATATATGTGTTTTGTGGGTTTTCGTGTGGGGAAAAAAAAAAAAGAAAAAAAAGGGGGTTGGGGGGGGACCCCCCCAAAAAAAACCAAAAAAGGGGTTAAAAAAAAAAAAAAAAAATTCGACCATTTGGCATTCGACCAAATGGTGTCGACCAGTTGTCCTGTCGACCAAATGTTTTCGACCAATTGACTGGTAACCTCATAATTTCTCACCTTTCCGGGAATGCCTTAACCTGGGCTACACCCCTCGTTAACTCCGGCGATGCCCTCCTAGATGACTATGATGGGTTCATACAGGCCCTTAAAAACATGTTTGATCGTCCTGAGCAGGTCTTTAGTGCCCAGGAACGTCTGTTAGACTTTCAGCAGGGTTCCCAGGATATGCTCATTCATGTGACCCGATTCAAACAATTGGCCAAGGAAGCTGATTGGTCCTCTGAGGCGAGTTTCACCCTGTTCAGGAGAGGACTGAATGATGAGATTAAGGATGAGTTGGCCAGAGTGGCTCGACCAAACTCATTCCAGGCACTAATGGACCTTGCCATGCAAATAGACTTCCATATCCAGGAAAGAAAGGCTGAAAAGAAGAAATCCAGGGGAAATTCTTCCAAGGTGTCCTTTGAGAGCACTGTCAGAACGGACACAAACCCCGGCTCAGTCACAGAACCAGAACCCATGCAGGTAGGAGCCTTCCGTGGACCCACATCCCCGCAAGAAAGGATGAGAAGGATTCATACGGGGTTGTGTATGTATTGTGCTTCGGACAAACATTTGGTTAGGGAATGTCCTCTAGCCCCCCCTCGGCATTCGGGAAACGCCAGCTCCTGATCCTAGATGGAGCAGAGCTTCGGGAGAGAGATGTTTGCTCCACATCAATTCCATCCTTGAACTCTCCTGGACAAAACTATTTGGTCATACTACAGGCATTTCTATCACTCTCCAAGAGCAAGACCTATCCCATTTTGGCCTTGGTAGACTGCGGAGCAATGGGGATCTTCATTGATCATGATTGGGTTGTTAGTCACCAGATTCCGTATGAGACAGGAAGTACCTTGCAGCCTGTGGAAGCCATCGACGGAAGACCCCTCACTTCAGGGCCCATAAGCCTGCAGACCAAGGAGATCCAGCTCTCAATAAATCACCATCAACAGCTGATTAGGTTCGACATCATTAAGTCAGCCCACTACCCCATGGTATTGGGTATGCCCTGGTTACAAAAACATAATCCGTATATCAACTGGACAGCAGGATCACTATTCCTAGGCTAAGAGTTTTGCATGTCTCACTGCCTATTCCTGGATCCTTCAATAACACCCCCTAAGGAACCGCATAAAGACCAAGAAACACCACTCGTGGTTTCCAATATCATACAAGTCCCTGAGGCCTACCAAGGTTACGCTGATGTGTTTTCGACTGCCATAGTTCAGGCCTTAGCCCCACACAGGCCTGAAGACTGCGCAATAGAAACGGAACCCTCAGCAGTGATTCCCTTCGGCAGGATGTTCATCCTTTCTGAACCTGAGAAAAAGGCCCTCAAAGAATACCTGGCTACCAACCTTGAAAATGGCACCATAAGACCTTCAAAATCTCCAGCTGGTGCTTCGTTATTCTTTGTTCCCAAAAATGATACCCAGGAACTCAGACCCTGCCTCGATTATCGTGGCTTAAATCAATGCACCCTCAAAGACTGATACCCACTACCCTACCCTTGATTTCAGATATCCTGGAAGCCGTAAGAGGCGCGGTAATATTCAGCAAGTTGGATCTCTGGGGTGCCTATCATTTGATCCGTATCCGGGAAGAAGATGAGTGGAAAACTGCCTTTAGAACACCCATTGGCCATTACGAATACCTGGTCATGCCCTTTGGACTAGCTAATGCCCCGGCAGTCTTCCAACGTTTTATGGATAGGGTGTTCTCTGACATGTTGTTCCTCTTCATCATTGTATATCTGGATGACATATTGATCTTTTCCAAAGACCCTCAAAAGCATGAAGAACACGTAAAGGCAGTACTACAAAGACTCCGTGAACACCAACTCTTGGCCAAACCCGAAAAATGCTTGTTTCACGTTACCTCTGTTCACTACCTAGGATTTATCCATAGCCCAGAGGGAATTGGTATGGACCCTTCAAAAGTAAAGGCCATTCTGGCATGGCCTGCTCCCACGTCCGTGAAACAACTTCAATCCTTCCTGGGGCTTGCCAATTTCTACCGAAAGTTCATATCCACCTTTTCCGAGATTGTTCAACCGATCGTTGCTCTCTTAAAGAAGGACACCCCTTTTATCTAGTCCACACAGCAAGACAGCGTTCCAGCGTTTGAAGACCGAGTTTACACAAGCTCCTATCTTAGCCCAACCCGACAAAAGCCAACCATTTCTAGTGGAAACAGATGCCTCTAATTACACCATAGGAGCAGTGTTGAAACAGAAATTAGAAGATAAGCTGGAACACCCCATTGCTTATCTTTCACAAACCCTGACTCCGAGTGAAACACACTACTCTGTCCTGGAAAAGGAATTGTTATCCATCCGCCAAGCCTTCACTGAATGGCAGCATCTACTTCTGGGAGCTAGACATCCAGTCCAAGTCCGTACGGACCATCGGAATCTTCAGATTCTACAGTCATTGGAATGTAGAAATAGTCGTCACGGTCGCGTTGGGCCTACTTTTCTGCCCAGTACCAGTTCCACACCACTCATGTCCCTGGATCACAAAATCTAATTGCTGACGCCTTGTCTCGACGTCCTGACTACATAACCACTGAAGGTATGGCATATCCTAAGATGTTCCCCCACGATCTTCGTAGCTCAAGCAGTCAACCTCCTGGAAGAAATCCGAGCGCAAACCCAATCCTCTGAGTTATGGAAGGATATGTCAAGGAAAAATCAATGGAATCTAAGAGCCAAGGAAGGATATTTATTCAAGGACAATGCACTGCTCATTCCTACACAGAAATTACAACAGAAAATAATAAACCTCTGTCATGACACACTTCACTCTGGGCATCGTGGCATCACCAATACCCTCTCTCTTATACAGAGACAGTTCTGGTGGCCTAAGATGAAGACTGACATACAGCACTACGTCCAAGCTTGCATTGTCTGTGCTCAAAATAAGCATGATAACAAGAGACCGGTGGGTCTTCTACTGCAACCAACACTGCCAACCAGGCCATGGGAATTCATCGCTACAGACTTCATTGTGGAACTACCACCATCTCGAGGATACACTACTATCATGGTTATCATAGACTTGTTCACTCATATGGCTCATTTTACACCCCTCAGTAAACTACCATCCTCCTCCGAACTAGCTGGAATCTTTCTGGAACACATATTCCGCCTGCACGGACTCCCTTCCAAGATCATATCTGATAGAGGACCTCAATGCGTCTCACAATTCTGGAAACATCTCTGTCGAATTCGGGGAATTCAACGTGCCCTCTCTTCAGGGTATCACCCCCAAACCAACGGAGCCACAGAACGTGCAAATCAGACCCTGGAACAGTATCTTCGGTGTTTCGCCACCAAGGTCCAGGATGACTGGTCAGTCCTGATACCAGTTGCTGAATTCGCCTACAACAACTCTGAACATTCAGCGCTCAAAACCAGTCCTTTTTATTGTAGTCAAGGGTTCCATCCATTGGTTTTACCCTCTGTTCTTCCTCATTCTACACTGGTACCTACTTTTGACTCCTGGATCAAAACCCTTGTCAACATACACCAGGAGGCCAAGGAATACTTAGAGAAGGCCAGATCGCAGACCAAGAGATATGCGGATTCCAAAAGAAGACCAGGCCCTCTTATGCAGTCGGTCACCAAGTATGGTTGTCATCAAAATTACTACCCCGACATCTAAGACCAAACAAATTGGCCCCCCAGTACTATGGTCCATTTTCCATCAAGGAAATTATTAACCCCGTCTCATACCGGATCAAACTACCAAACTCCTGAAAGAAAATTCATCCAGTTTTTCATATCTCTTTATTGAAACCCTACATTCCATCCTCCCGGAAATCCTGTAGACCTCCTCTGCTGGTCAACAACCAACTGGAATATGAGGTATCCCGGATTTGCGATTCCAGGTATAAACGGGGCCAGCTTCAATACCTGGTTGAATGGAAAGGATACCCTCCTAGTGAAAGAACCTGGGAACCTATTTCTAATATTAAGGCCCCTCGGTTGCTCAGAAGATTTCACCTCATACATCCGGGCATGTAGGAAGGAAAGGGTCTTCGGAGGAGGCATGCTTTCATGAACTACAGAACACGTCCCTTTTGGACTTCCTGGTCCTTGTCACAACGGGGCTTACACTCCATAATACTCCCAACATGGTCGTCCAGCGTGAAACCCCTTTCTCGCTCCACGTGCTGGACGTAACGTATTCTATTAATAGACCTCGGCTCCGTGCGTCTCAATGCTATTGCAAAGTAGCGATCTGACGTGTGCCCCGTAGCTCGCGGTATTGTTTCCTTGTACCCGTCTAACTACCCGTTCCTTGCCCCTTCCTTTCCTCCTATTTCCTGGACTCGTGTGCTAGTTGCACCTTCCTAGTTCCCCGGATTCCTGGACCCGCGTCCCGGAAACTGAATGCACTCTGGAGTCAGAAGAGACTCAGGCAGACTTGTTCAAGACCAGGTCCGACCGCAAAAGAAGGCAGCGACTAAGGACTCCAGCAAAGAACGGACCCAGGTGAGAAGGGGGAACTCCTTGACACCGGCAGAAACCGTGCCGGTAAAACCTTCAGGTAGACACTGGACCAGTAATGATTTAACGCCACCGGCTTGCCGGAATCACAGTGGGGGATTACTACCCCGGCGTTCTGGGAAGTCATGCGCCGATAAATGTTAATCCCCATTCCCATTGAGTCCTATACGACTCAATGGCAACGGGGATCACGGAAGAACCGGCACCATTAATAGCGGGGCCAGTACTTCTGTGAAAGTCTGCGGGTGGGTGCCGTCCTGCCCCCCAGGTCTGACCCTGGCGGGTGGAACGGCACCCGCCCGCAGACTCGTAGTTTGCCAGTCTGGAAACAACAGTGCTGGTAAGCTTACCAGCACCATTTTTTCCGGACCTGCAAACTTGTAATGAGGGCCTATATCACTGGTATCTCACCCCAGAGCAGCTTCATAAGATTGATTCAGCGATCTCTTCCACATGCTGGAGATGTGCTCAGGCTGAAGACTCGCTCTTTCATATTTGGTGGCCTTTTGCTCCTATTCAACCATATTGGAAGGTGGTGCTAGCCCAAATTAAACTGATATCTGGGGTAGACCTTTCATTAGAGCCACTGGTGGTTCCATTGGTTAAGGAAGCTCAAGGAGGTCAATATAAATTGACGGCAAACGGTTCTAAGTTGCTTACTCACTACCTGGTATCGGCCTGGTGACTTGGAATTGGCAAACAGTGAAATCACCAGATATAAGTGAATGGTTGTCGAGACTATGGTTTGTGGCCGCATTGCGCAACATAGAGGCCTCTCTTAAGGGTGAGATGCCAAGGTACTTAGAGATATGGGGTGGGGGGGTCATTCAGTTTGTCTGTATGATTATCCGGGTTGAATCACACACCTCAATATTGGCAGACCTTCTCTTTGTTGTAATTTGTACAATTTACAGTGAATTGTGTGCATTTACACTGCTGTTTGCAGCAGCTTTAATCTTTGCAGTAGCAGTGCCTTGGAATTGTGTTTAGGTTTGATCAGCGAGTTTGACGGCCATTCAATTCTTAATAAAGATATGCAAATGGACATGATTTTTGTTTATACAGCATTTAACAGTACATTTATTTTTCCACAAACTATTGTAAGTTAATACGTTTAATAAAATATGAATGGCAAAATAAGTCTGTTTCTTATTCCAGATTGTGGTGGGTGGGATTGTTGCATTGGTGGGGGAGAGGGTGAAGTATTCAATTAGTATCATTCTTCCGTAAACAGAATCAATAGAGAAGATGAATATCTTCCATAGATATATCTGATTACACACCACAACCCTACACAGCTCCTGCTCATAGCCTATTTCTGAAATTACTGGACCACCTCATGGCTGTCTGCTAGTCTTGTCATTGTGCAAGCTGTGTCAGATCATGGTCTAATAGAAACCCATTTAGATGTTGCATGGCACTACTGAATGGCACTCAATAATAGGATCCACCCCTTGTAAATAGGCATGTATTATTACTTATTCTGCAGCGAACAGTACAGCAAACCTTTGGTGTTCTGAAGATATTCATCCTCATTACGAGTTGGGTGGTATTCCGGCGGTAAATTGTCCTTGGCCGAGGCCCTGGGAGCCTGGTGGCTGTATAACCGCTGTTGCTCGCAGCATCGTCTTGCTCGGCCGCACACCTCTTACCTAGGTCCTTGTGACCTGGCCCCATCCGTTTTCCAGAGGTTTCCACCAACTCCTTGTTGGCACATCAGAGGCTGCCATAGGTGGCCATGTTTGCCTGGCTATTGCCTTCACGTTGCATCCGGAGTCAGGCATATGCTCGCTCGCGTCCCACGCAGCATTGCCTAGCAACTCTCAACACTGCCCATAAAAGCAGGAAGAGAACACTGCTCTGCCCACCTCAACAGCCTTGTTTTCCGGCTCCTGTTTCCTGCTCTACTTTTCTCTGTGCATCCTATCTGGGTGTTTCTCTGCTTGTTCTTTGACCTTGCCCTACTTGCCTGCTCTCCTTGTTCTGCTTATTTTTCCCTTCCTTGACTTATTGCTCTGAGTTCTTCGTGCTATTCCTGCACTCATGCCTTTGGCCAGCTCTTCTCTGGTTATCATCTGGATTTCCCTGCTCAGTGCCTTGCACTGTTTTTGGATCATGTTAATCTCTGTGAATCCTTTGCGGGGTGCAAGAAGACTTTCCTTTCATCCTGCCAACTAGGAATTTGTCTGAGTATGCGGTTACGCGGTGGTGCTTCTACTCTGCCCTCTCACGGTTCCGGAGTCTAGGAGCATTGTAGCAGACCCTAACCAGCGGACCTCAAGATCGGGTACGCACCAGCGCTTCATCCAGCTTGACATCCTGCTCACAGAGCTGACACTAGTGTTATGTCAAATTGCTGTGGCTGTATAATTGTGAGCTCTTTGTAGTCACCATACCACAATGAGGCATGGATTATATTTAAAGATTTAAATGGCACCAGACTGGCAAATTATTACAATTATTATAATTTAGATGAGCGGTGCAGAAGATTAAAAAGTGTCCTCTGCCTACTGGAACCTTGTGTTCCAGCAGCAGTAAGCAATGCTCATGTGGCCTTTGAACCGGCTCTGTGCCACTGCAAAGGCATATGTGTACCATAATGTTGGCATGGAGCATTTATGAAAGGGGAAGCAATTGAGGGCACTTCAACACATTTCAAACTGCGCCTGGTATATTAAATCTGTGCGATCTGTGTGAAATGAACACACCATATTGAAGAACATGAAAGAATTATCAGGCATCTTTTCAATTTCAAGCATACTACTATTTTCTTATTTTACAAGCTTCTATTCACAAACCCTTCTTATCTGTTATTATAACATGGATTTCTTGCTCAAAGAGGCACACATATTCTACACCTTCTACTAGGAGAGGAACTGGATAGTTCATCTATTATATATGCTTTTGGTAAGCAAGAAATATGATGGATTCCTTTTTCCCTATGCTTCAATAAGAAGGGTTGCTATTTATTTATTTTTATTTATTTGAATTTTTAAAGCGCACAAAGCTGCCCGGGGGCATCATGGCACTGTTACAGCAGTGCCTAATTGGTTACAAAGAACATTACAGAACAAGACCACCTGTCTGTGGTCCTTGGTTACATTGAACCCATTGCCAGACAGGTGTGCGAAGTGTAATGACATAAAACAATAATTAAAATGACAAGTGATGGTGATAGGTGCAGAAGTACACAAATACACAGTGAGAATGAAGTAACAGCTGGAGAGCTGGCGAGGTCAG
This sequence comes from Ambystoma mexicanum, assembly GCF_040938575.1. Taxonomy (NCBI): domain Eukaryota; kingdom Metazoa; phylum Chordata; class Amphibia; order Caudata; family Ambystomatidae; genus Ambystoma; species Ambystoma mexicanum. The sequence continues at coordinate 1,281,601,146 of NC_090932.1, read as the reverse complement.
GCGACCTCCTCAGGTAAGCAAGGTGAGTGACTAAACTAACAAATGCAGAACATCAGATTAAGCCTCCCTTTCCTCCTGTGAGGTCAAAGAGTACTGGGGAGGCTCGGAAATGAGTATTGGGTGGGCTAATAGAAGAGTTCCATTTTTGAGCGATTTGAGGAAAGCTAGATAGGTCTCGTTTTGAAGGTATGTGGGTAGGGCATTCCAGTATTTAGGAGCAAGCATTGTGAAGCAGGCCCCTCCTGCTCTGGCTGATGTTGCTCTAGTGATCGTCTCTGTCAAAAAGGGGGCGAGGGGCTGTGTGTGAAAGACATCTCTGTGTTTGAAACAACGTCTTGAAGAGTATTCTTTCTTTGACTGGCGCCAATGTGTTTTTTTTTTTGGCGCTGGCAATGTGCTCTCTTTTGGGGATGCTGAGGACAGCCCAGAGCACATTATTTTGAATCATTTAGAGTTGGTTCAGATTTTTTGTGGACGTGCCAACAAATAATAAGTTAGAATAGTCTAATTTGGCTCCAGTGGTGGCTCGGAAAATGGAGGGGCAGTTTGAGGGAGATAAGCATGGTTTGACCACATTTATTTGTTTTGTTGTGAAGGCCGCTGAGGATGCAATGGAGCTGACCTGGCACGTCATTGAGAGGGTGGAGTCAATGTAAACCCAGAGGGTTTTGACTGCTGCTCAGACTGGAATTTGGGAGTTGTCAATGCTGAAGGAATTTTACTGTTTGTCCACCTTGTTGAGTGTTTCCTTGGGTCCTACTATGAGGCCCTCAGTTTTATCCCTGTTGAGGCATAATCAATTGGCTGCCATCCATGCTTGAATGGTGGAGTAGATTTTACATAGTGCTTCTGCATCTGTTTCATAAGAGCCAGTGAGGGGAATGAGCACTTGGGTATCATCAGCATATTTTGTGTATGCTATGCCGAGATTGTCCAGATCATTGAGGAGCGGTAGGGTGAACAGATTGTACAGTGTAGGAGATGTGCAAGAGCCCTGTGGGACTCCGCAGTGTATCGTGGTAAGATTAGCACAAGCCTGCTCTGAGAATACCTTCATGACTCTTCCTTCGAGGAAGGAGGTAACCCAAGTGGTGGCTTCCTGGGAGAATTGGGCTGTATTAGTAAGTTGTCTGCAGAGTGTCGAGTGGTCCACAAAGTCAAATGCTGTGGATAGGTCAAGAAGGAGGAGAAGGACAGGCTTTCCTTCATCCATTATTTCAGCTTGCTTGTTTTTAAGATCTAAAAGGGCGGTTTCGGTCCCATGAACAGGGCGGAAGCCTGACTGCCTCTTCCCTAAGATATTGTTAGATTCTAGGAAGTGTTGGATCTGATTATATGCCACTTTGTCCAAGATTTTAACAGAAAGGTGTTTGCGGAGGTCTTGGGGCACGGTTGCAGCCCTCCCTGAACTTTAATCACCCACTTCAGGCATCTCCCTCAGTAGAAAAGCTGTGAGTGGTGGTACATGGTGATACTGCTCCTGCGTGGAGATAAGAGTGTGTGAGTGTGCCATTCTGTGATTGTTGTACCTCTCGAACCCTTCTCCCCAAAGTACGGTTTCTGTGAGCATACGCTGGCCCATAAAGCTCACCTGTGAATTATGGAAGCTCTCCATCCTGCTACTTCTGGCAGGGGCGCATCGAATGGGATCTAGTTCCTTCACTGATCCCTGATAAGGATTAGTCCGGTCCAGCTGTGACTATGCTTCTCCTTATGATTGGTAAGTCTTTCTTGAGCTCTTGTGATTCTGTTCGTTCTGTTGAATGTCTTTATATGTTGCTCCTATTTATGCCCGCAATAATGTCTCTCTTCTGTTTCCTTCCCTTAGATGGAAATGCGGCCTCAATGCAGCTGTGAGATGCGAGATGCGGCCGGATGGAAGATGGATGCTCCTGTAATGTTCGACAGCACGTAAGTGATGGTTTAAGGAAAAGCGCTAAGTATGGCGAAGCGCAACCTTAAACTGACTGTTTTTTCGATGTCTAACCTGGCCTTCTTTTTTTCCTTGCAGGCGCTGCTGTCGACGATGGAGCGTGTCGTGCTGTGGTACCAAGATGAACATTTCGGCGTTCCGGAAAGTGTAAAGATGAATACTTGGTTTGTCGAAGTGATGTACAGGTAAGAACAGCTTCCACCAGTTGGTAAGTATGCTGGCAGGAAGCAGGATGTCCAGGAAGCAGGATCTTCAAAGGTAAGTCTGACCTCAGGCGACGGTGAACGTTACGCTGCTTGAAAGTGCAGAATAACGCGAAGCGTCTGTCTTGAGGATCGGGGCAGCTTATATAGCTGAGATCGTGGGCACGCCCATTAGGGCCGGCATACCAGCCACACCCTGCCACTCCTAGAGAGTGAGCACGTGCAAAGGCAATCCATTAGCAGCCACACCCAAGAATACACTTAGGGCTGCTTAATGGATGGAATGTTCAAGGTTAATGCATCCTGCTTAATAGATGGAATGTTCAAGGTTAATGCATCTGAAGTGCTATGTCCATAATAAAAGCTTTTTGGTGTTAAATTGATGTTCTTGTTTACTTTTGTTCTTGGGTCTGGTGCCAAAGGCGCCAGGACAGTGTCCACCCAGGTCTCCTGTGCATGCAACCTCTGCATGCCTGTGCCCCTGACTTCATGACCATGACAAAAGGGTACAGTGGTAATGGGTCTGTAGTTGTTTAGCGATGCAGGGTGTAGGGATGGTTTCTTCAGGAGAGGACGAACCCATGCCTCCTTCAGGCATGCTGGAACAGTGCTGGAAGCAAAAGAGGCATTTATGAATGCTGTCAGGCAGGGCGTTAGAGTGTCTGCCCAATCTTTGATGAGATTGGCCGGGCAAATATCACCCTTACAATTCGATGGTTTTATGTTTTTCAGGATGCAAGTACTTCTAATTCCGACACATCTCTGAATGTGAAAAGCGTATTTTCTTCTGTGGAGGGAGGATTGCCAGTTGGTGGGGTGGGCAGGTCCGATTTGGGTGGGGCATCGGAGTGAGATTTGATTTTACTCTGTAAGAGTTCAATTTTGTTGAGCATAGGAGACTGGATGCTCGAGCACCAAGATTCGTCTTTTATGAGATCTTGGGTGCTGGTGTCTGGGAAGGCAAGCTCCTTACAAATGGCAAATCATTCTTTTGAGTCCGATTTAGCATTAGTAATTCTCGAATTATAGGATACAGATTTGGCTGCTGTGGTGCTTTTTTTGTAGTGGGCAGCAAGTTTCTTGTATGCCAATAGGGTGCTTTCCTGCGGGTTAGACTGCCAATTGCTGAGCGCTATGCGTTTGCTGTAACGTAGTTCTTTAAGTTCAGTTGTGAACCAAGGCACTGGGGTCCTTGGAGAATGGGGGCTTGAGGTCAGAGGTCTCTAGAAGGGGAAGAATATTGTTTTTTGTTAGTTTGCACGCACTTCTAGCGAGGGCTGGTGGCAAAGGAGTGATGGGTGTAGTGGTTTTACAGGTGAAAGGGATAGCAAAGTGGATAAGGTGGAGTTCAGTCCAGGGGTAGGGGGTGTTGGAGCTGTGGTCCGCTACCCAGTCTAGGGTGCGCCCTTTAGAATGAGTGGGGCTAGAAATTCATTGTACGAACCCCAAGTCAGAAAGCACTTTGGCCAGAGAGTTAGCTTGATTGTCCTTTGAATCATTGAGGCCAAGGTTAAGGTCCCCCAGTATTAGGGATTTAGTGGTGTTTTTTAGGTTGTTGCTTAGAAGATGGATAAGATTTTCCTGAAAGTCAAGCAGGGGTCCCGGCGGCCTGTAGGCAATGTGGATGGCAATCGGGCAGTTGGGTGATAGGGATATTTTCAAGTTTAGGGAACTCTGCATTGTCCCCTAATGGGGAGTTGATTTGTCTGGTCGAAAGGGAGTCCTTAACTATGAGCGCCACTCCCCCACCTTTAGAGAGCAGTCTGTCCTGCCGGAATATGGTGTATCCTGGTGGGAGGGCTACGGATATAGCTGGCCCTGATGCTTCATGTAGCCATGATTCTGTGATAGCAAGGGCATTCAGATCTAAATTTGAGAGTAGGTCGCAGATCTCAGAGGCGTGTGCAGGGAGCGAACAATTATGCTGTTTACTAGCCCTAGTTTTTCTGTTAGTCAGGTATCCTTTATTTGGATTGTTTGTTACTTTACTATTAGTCTTTATGCCATACGACAAACGTTTAATCTTTACTCCTAATTTATCATCCTATAAAGGCTAGCCATAGCAGGATGAAACTGAAATGTTGTATTGCTAGACTCTAATTATGGCTTTAACTTGGTATTTTGAACCATTGTGAATGCCTTTTACTGTACCTCTGAACTCTTATACCCAAGAGCCTTTTAAGATGAGGTAACAATACTCAGAGGTGGATGGGGATGCAGAAGTTACTCAAACACCAATAATCAAAAGGACTCAGGGAGGTAACAAAGTGCTTTTCTGTTTTATTATCAATGATCTAAAACAGGGAGTACAACAGACATCATCCGATGCCGCAAAGCTTGATCTCGAAACTTTTCATAAAAAACAGCTCTTTTATAACAAAAATGTGTCGTTGTTGACGTCACACTACATGGCAAACTAGAAAACTTATGAGGAATGGTGATTGGCTCTCAATGAACATCTAGGTATACGTTCTATACAGCCGGAGTTTATAATTGGGTATATAAGCCCATCCCAAGTAACTTGTCATCATCATTGTCACTAAATATACAACGATCAATTGGTTCTACAAACTATAGGGCTCTTCATTACATGACCCTCTATGATTGGTTTGGCACCCTTGTACCCTTCTGGAATATTCCTCACACTAGCAGCATGCAGGCTCCCATTCCAGGTGCATGGAGGCTCGGCGTGATCATGCCTCCCCACCAATTAGCCCACATCTATCAATACTCCTACAGTTCATCAGACAATTAAGCTTTGAACTTGGCCTTGAAAATGTTGCCATCGTCTAAGAAATAAAGGGAGTACAGCTTCTCCGAGTCCTCTTAGTTTCGGTACAGCCTGACCCAAGCTATTTCGATCTCACCCACGTGACTTGGAGACCAGCCTTTTGAGCTCTTTGCAACATTTAGTCCTATTAAATGAGGAACTTTTGACGCCTTCAGTGTTTTTTCATACTGCTACAAAGAAGAGCATGTTCTTTTCTCACGTTCATTGTAGCCTTCTGACAGGCATCCATTTCACTGTGCCCTTGTTTACTTGGTCTTGAGCCTGCCCAGGCTTTCTCGAAACTCGCCTTGACATCTGTAATTTCCAAATGTGCCACACATTTTGAAAGTCCTTTTCTTATTTACGGGGTTCAAGAGCCTTCTAAAGTGCATTGTGGAACATCCAGGTTCTATACATTCCTATGTATATACATTGGTGCATCGCCGCAATCTAATTCACTACGTAGCCAGCATTATGATTTATTTTCCCTACTTGCGTTTTGCAACTGTACACGTTAAACTGATTTACAAAATCTTCAGCATTTCTGTAGCATGAGCATCTTCATCTCGAACCCAAAATGTTGCTCATCTTTACCATCTTCTCTTCAGTTCTTAGAGAATGCTTATGTTTCTTTTCCTCATTTGTCTTCTGGATGCGTCAGCTCCTACTTCATATGATGTCATCAGGTCCTCTTCTTGTTCAAATGCACATTTCTTCTGGTATCTCATCCAAAAGAACACTGTCGTCATGCATTTATGTAGGGTTTTCTCAATGGATAACTTGTCTCGAAGTTTCTCTGCAGTACTGGTATTCTTACTGGAATTGCACATGTCGTCATCTCTCATTTTCAACATACAGGCAACATGTGGCGGAGGATGTCTGACTTCACCTCTGCGCTCCCCCCTATGGGCGATTCATCAACCACTTTATATTCAATCTTCACATCAAGACATCCTCGTCTGAAAAGCTGCTTCTTTGGGACCCAAATCTTTATGATGTCTTTCAGCCATCCTGCAGATTTCACATGCTCATCAACACTCCAGGTCATAAGTGTACAGTGTCCATTGGGGCTGCAGTAGACCCATTTTCCCCACATACTTCTTGCGGTGTCTCGGGTACAGAAACATTGTGCCTTCAGGTACGTGTATGCTGGCTTTCACGTAGTCTCCGATTTCCTCATCTGTCAGCTCTTTGAGTTTTTCTCCAGACTCAACATCAATCATGATCTTCTTTCCCACTGCTTTCTTTGCAGTCTTCTTGCACTGTGTGATTATGACTCTGATCACATAGAATCCAAGCATGATCATCACCAAGAGGGCTCCAAGGAACTTAAACATATCTGCCATCCACTGTGGGACCCACAAGAACCTGATCCAAACCAGCTGTCATCAACAATGCCTTCCACTTCATCAATCATCTGGACGTGTACGTTTGTCAGCATCGATATGGCTTCTGTCGTCGTCATGAGAAGGTATAAACGTGCAACATGATTCTCGAATTTTGGCACAAACACCTCCATCCATAGCTGTGAACCTGTCAAGGACATACCTATTTTGGAGAGTCATTAGTCGTATTGCTCTACAAACCTCCTTGATTGCATTGAACCCTTCTATAGTTGTGTTAATCGTCTGTAGCAACTCCCATCTCGTTATCTATAACCACTTAGTATTTGCATGCATCTGGATCGTGGGCACAAAATTTATCGTGAATATCGATGAGGTCTTACTGAACGATCTGTGTTAATATGGGATGGAATCAAAAGCTTCTACTGACTTTGCTGAGAAATAGTTCTCTCTCTTCAATCGATTCAGAAGTTCTGCAGATCTCTCCTTTCTTAGGTGTGCATCTGCTTTTGGGAATTCATCAATGCTCAGATCAATTTTCGGAATCACTAATGCTGAAACATGAACAATCACTAGTGAACATATTCCTCCCCAATCTTTGGGTAGCTTCATATAAGCTCTGGATCCACAGGCCCAGTAGTGATCCATTATCACTGCTGTCCCAACGCTCAATCCTGGTGCCTCATAAATTCAACCACAATTCTGAGTTTCTCCCCATTTTCTTGTGCCATTATTTCTGAAGCACAACTTTGCTTTGTCCAGAAGTACTATCTGCAATGGTCCTCCTTTATCTTCGACCCATGTCAGTAGTTTTGCAAGCTTTGTACATAATGGTTTGCACAGATTTTCCACAATGTCAGCAGTTGGCTTGCGGTGACCGATTATTACCCAAGATCTACAGATTGCCTCATTTTATTCCCAGCCACCTGGAGAGAGTACTGAACCCCAGATCTGCATTTGGCCTCTGTCCTTCCATCTTCAAATTTCTTCTTCAGTCTTTACTGGACTTTCCAGTCTAGCGTTTACTTCCCATCTTATTCCTCCTGCCTTCTGTCCAAGCTGCTCATATCTTATCACATGTTTCTGGTATGTGCTCTTGCTCCTGTCTTCAGGTTTTGGACATAATCATCTTCATCAGGAGATGTCCATTCTGTTGCCCATACTAGAGATGCTGTTTGACCCATGAACTGGCCTCTTGTCTGACAGGATGCTATTTGAGATAGGCAATGTGCTGTTTGAACATTTATTTCTATGACTATGAAAACCTTAGACTTCCCCATACTATGAGGCAGGAGTGCACATACATAGCATTCCTACGCAGAAGTACTTTTTCCCACCTCTTTCATACCATACATTGATTCCTAAGTGTGCTCTGCTGTCTAGGTAATTATTTAATTCATAATAATCCTCTAGTGCATGTCTTTTAGGTCTCGTTCTTGCCTGCCATATGAGTTTTTATAAACATCTCATGAAGTATTTCAGTATAATTCCTTCTTACTGGAGGAATCATAGGGATACTTGTCAGTGAAATCATTGTCTTTACATGTGCTACTGGTGTAGAAATAGTCCCATGAAGTCTATTTCTTCAGGCACAATACGACTGTGACCAAGAATCACAAATACCTTGCAAAGCTGACCTACCCCCAAAGGGAAGCTCAGACCCATTTGTCACTGAACTAAGTGGTTTCTTAGGCACCACTGGTGTAGGTGTAGAGGAGGTCCCAGATACGGCCTACACCCCAGCCCCCCATTTTGAGGTACTAGGAACATACTAGCCAAGGTATGTGACGTATGAAGAGCAAATAAACTAACAGAGAGCAGCACTAGGCCTCTGCCTAGTGCCCATCAGAAGAGCAATACCTGTTGAAGTGCCTATAACCAGACAACCATGGGCAGCTCGGTACCCGCTGAGACAACCGTACCAGCAGCTGACACGAAAGGAAGACTACCTACAGACTGTCGCCGAAGAGACCCAAAGAGCCTTAATGGAAGGCAAATGGTGACGACATAAGAGCCCGGACAAACGTACAGATGAACATAAACGACAATTGAAAGATGACACACAAGGACGGAATGTAAAGAATAATGATGAATTGAGCTTGTAAGAAGAAACGATGTTGATATATAAAGAAATGTAACCATAAAAGAAGGATGAAAATATGCAACTAGCTAAATGCCTGTAAATAGGCTTGGAATGCAAGAAGCTAAGGAAACGGTACTGCTTGCAATGCTTAAGTAGACGAATAGAGTGGCAAGCGGCAATTATATATCTACCTCAATGAAGAACATTATACAAGTGCAACTCCCTTTTGTAAAAGCAGAATTAAGCCCAGGCTGCAAGGGGCCAACAAGGCCGAGATTCATATTCTAGCTAAAGCCAGAAGGGAAGAGCAGAATCGAAACGGAGCACAAAGCAGCTCATGCCTGGGATTTTGAGGTCAACTCCAAGAAGGGAGGAGAGCGGCAACTTCGAAGAAACAAAACTTAAGAGCATAGCAGCCAGCCAGTGAAGGTCGAGATAAGGAGGCCCCAGGCAGGTGGCAAGGCTAAGGAAGAATCAAATACACGAAAATAAGGAAAATTAAGCAGATTCACGGTGAACAGACACGTGACCAGCCAAGCGTGAAGAGGGACCAACGTCTGATGTCACCCAGAACCCGAGGATAGCATAACTTTTCCTGATAAGAAGCTACAGTTTTGAGGCCATCCTCAGCCAACTAATTGACACATAGCCCTAAAGAACTGATTGATGAAAGGGAGGCAGGGTGAATCTTGGGGCACACCGCATAAGGGTGTCCATTCTGCATGCAGCTAATTAAAGTGGAGATTAATGTCTAGGGGTGTAACCATAATCTAGGGTCCTATAGCTAGTAGAACCAATGAGACGTCGCACTTGTAGTGACTTCTATCACGAGTGATGTAGAGGGATAGGCATAGACGCCCACCCGATAAGAGTTATCCAATCCTCACACACTGTTACTATATACAGATATAGCACCTATACTTAAGTTACCTTTCCCAACCAATAGAATTGCATGACAAACTTTGAGTGTTACACGTCAATGATGACGAGAATGTACTATAACTATTGCTGTCTGAATGAAGAATTTGGAAGTTGAAGCGATACAGGCGATCGCATCACTGTTGATTTCCATTTGTTTCCCCGTTTTTTGTACTTGTCATTAAACAGACTTCCCTTTACCAAACCATTGACTTGTCCTTATTGATTGGTGTTGGAGTAAGAGAATCCTGCACCCTATCCTCCTCAAGGTGCAGCTATCTCATCTTAAAAGTACTTGAGGGTGAGCTCTGATCCCATGGGCCCGTCAGAGGTCGCTCCGCCCTCCTTTACACTTGGTAGCGGTGAGGATGGTTTTGATCATCAATTAGGGAATTTTGATTATTAATAAGACACCTATTGACCGTCGACACGAAGTAACTCGGCAATAACGGTTTTCGGCAATATCACGAGACCTTCGCCATTCGGCTGAGTAGACTGAATAGCTTCCCGTGGACAATGATAGTGTAAGTCTATCAAAAACTGCAGTGGATCTGAAGGAACCTGCCTTACAAAGCATAACCCTTCTCATTCCTACGGCAAGCCGATCGGACGAAAAGACCGAAGGAGGCGGTAAAGAAGGCGGTGAACCCGAAGATTCAGAGAGGAACGATGCGAGCGGTGAGTGAAACAAAAAATGTATGCTTTGGCAAATGTCCGCAGGCATTAGAACAAGTACGGGAAAGGTAACGGAGGGAGGCGGAAAATACAAAATAGTCAGAAGTAGAGAAGACTATATATATATATATATATATATATATATATATATATATATATATATATGGGGATAATTAATGACTCGAGTATAATTGGGAAGACAGAGGTTACCGGGATAGACCCCCGAGAGAAAACAGAGGTTACTGGGATAGACCCCCGAGAGAAAACAGAGGTTACCGGGATAGACACCTGAGAGAAAACAGAGGATACCAGGGCGGACACCTGAGAAAGAGAGAGGATACCAGGGTGGACACCCGAGAAAGTGAGAGGATTCGCCTTATTCCTGCGCTTTAATATAGCGGTCAGAAGAAACGTGAACTCATAGTGCCACATAATAGGGAAAAATGAGGCTACTACGACGATTAAAGACGTCTTAAAAGGAGTTTGTTTAAACTCCATGTCGTGGTATTGATTAGAAGGCAGAGATATCTGTGTCCAGCTGGTGTCTGTCTAGTCTGTTTAATGTTTGTCATGCATGTCCTGTTGATGTGTCATATGTACGGAAAGTTGTCTCCTTGATGTTTGAAATTGATTAGGGGTTTTAAGCAATTCTATAGTTGAGAGGGAATCGTACCTGAATTGATGTTTTTGAGTAAATAGGTGATATAACATTTTGGCGGGAAAAAGATTGGATTAGAGCTTGCGGTATTTGGTGCTCGCTCATATTGTTGGGAGTGGTGAAATTGCATGAAAGTATTGTTAGAAACAGAATTCAAGCATGGAAGAGATTACTCCACTTGCTCACTTGTGTAAACAATTGCCTAAACATGCACCCAAGCTTAAGAAATACAGGACAGAGTGGGTTAAGGGTACCGCCCATAAGATGTTTATGCCGTGGCCACAGAACAGGTCCTTATCTAAAGCCGTCTTACAACATATGACGACTTATTTGCATGCCACATATACAGGCAAAAAACTAGAGAAACGCCTCGCTGTTCTAGAACTTTGGAAAAAGTTCGAACAGTCGAAAGAGGAAGAGCCATCTGCAGACTGGATATTAAATGTATGCACGGAGAGGGGCGAGATGCCTACCGCGCCACCAGCCCTGCCTGAAATAGAAACCGAGGGAAGTAAGTCAGAGGGACTCTACCCTCTAAGAGAGCTCAAGGCAGCTACAGGGTACAGCAACCCCGCATACGAGTCACCTACGTACAGTAGTGATGAAATTAAGGTGAAGGGTCAGGATAGAAATCTTGCCTCCGCAATCCCAAGGGACAAGGAGAGACGCGATGATGAGAGGAAGGAGCAGACACAGACAAGTGCACCTCTCGATAAAGAGAGAGAGGGAACGAAATGGAAAGGAAGTGAAGACAGAATGGATGAGATAGCATTCGCGAAAGACGAATGGATGGGAGGACAGCTATTGTTGAAACTTGATGGAAAAGGAAGTGATGATGTGAGACCGAGAGAGAAGTCTGATGAGGCACAGAGAAGGGAAAAGGAGAAGGAAAGGGAAATAAGGGACGAGAGAATAAGAAGGAAGGATAGGCTGAAGCGAGAACAGCTATATCGTGAAGAGCAAGGAAAGCCGCTCAGTCGCATGCAGATAGCAGCCTATGACCAGTACAGGCAGAACCTGAAAAGTTTGGAAGAAGAGCAAAGAGTATGTGAAAAAAGAATAAAGAGACGAGAAGATGAGGAAGTTAGAAGGGCAAATGAACGTAGAAATGAAAGGAGAAGAGAAGAAGATAAGGTCAGAGAAGAAGCTAGGAAGCGTAAAGAGTTCGATGATGATATCGAACGTAAGTGTATAGACAGAGGGCACACGATCTCGTATATCTGGAGCGGGAAGTTAAAAAACCCAATCCTGTTGTAGAATGGGAAGACATTGAAGAATTTTTCCCTGCGTACGATTCAGTCCCAGGCACGAGTGGGGTAAATATTGAAGATGACTTCGACACCAGAAGCATCAGGGAAACGATCGATAAAATATATGATGAAATGAAGTTGGAGCCAATATCCCAAAGGGAAAAGGAAGATGAGCGCTTGGAAAGCACACAGCTATATGACACTGAGGATGTCACACGAAATAGTGGGAGCAGGAGACTGTCCCTGGACAGGCTAAAATTAGTAAGAACGATGACGACGCGAGGAGTTGCGCAAATTGGGAACAATCAAGGTCCGAATCCAGAGAGGAGACGGAGGGCAAGACAAATGAAGAATGGAGACGGCGCGAAAAGCGGCTTCCAAGGGACAAAGGGTTACGATGGTCAGATGCTAGTGAGTCCGCACCAAGGACATCAGAGTCTACCGCACAGTCTGACCGGCATGAAGGAACACCCCATGGTCAGAGGAGGGTGTCAGCATCCGCCTATGCAGACAGGCTGAGGACATTGCCAGGCAGACGGCGATGCAGGAATATTACCCCAGCGATAGACAGGAGAGCTATGGGGAAAGAGAAGGAAGACTGCGCATTCCAATTTCCAATGCTAGAAAAGGGGGAAGTAAGACCACAATATATTCCATGGCCACACATGGATCGAGAGAACTTGAAAAACAAGCTTCCAATGCTGACATCGGGAGCAGGGAAGTGGATACACGAGTTAGAAAAGATGACAGGGGGTGTCACGTTAGCCTTCCTGGGCAAGCTCCTGGAGAAACTGGCCATCTCCCAGTTTAATCTCCATGCTGAATCTGTTGGTAGTCTTCATGACCATCAGTCTGGCTTCAGAGCTGCCAGAAGCACGGAAACTGCTCTCCTGAACATCCGTGAGGACCTGCTCTCAAACCTTGACTCTAACACCCCTTGTGTTCTCATTTTGCTCGACCTCTCTTCTGCCTTTGACACTGTCAACCACACCATCCTGCTCAACCGTCTCCGTGATAACCTGGGTATCACTGGTCAGGCTCTGGCGTGGCTGACCTCCTTCCTCTCCAATCGACCCTCCCAGGTCCAACTGGGTTCCTTCCTCTCCGACATCTTTTTCTCTACCTGTGGTGTCTCCCAGGGATCTAACCTCTCCCCCTGGCTGTTCAACCAGTACCTGGCACTTCTTGCTCACCGCATCGCTGCTCTCTGTCCCAACTTTCAGTGCTACGCGGATGATACCCAGCTCATTTTCAGGCTACCCTCGGCCTCCTCTTCCCCTTCCCTCATCTCGGACTGTCTTTCTGCTATCCAGGAATGGTGTGCCGCCAACGACCTCTGCCTTAATGCCAGTAAGACCGAGATTCTACTTATCGGCACACCCCCTCCCTCCTTCCCTGCAGCTCTCTGGCCAGCCTCCCTTAGCCCTCTTCCTGCAAGGCAAAAAACCTCAGGGTCATCTTCGACTCCGCACTCTCTTTCTCTCCTCACATATCTGACGTCTCTAAGAAGTCACACTACCAGCTACACCTCCTCAGAGGTATCCTTCCGTTCCTCTCCTTCCCCCAGAAGCTCACTGTCTCCAGAGCCCTGGTTCTCTCGAAGCTGGACTACTGTAACAGCCTCTATCTAAATCTTCCTGCCTCTACTCTCCGCCCATTGCAACTCATCCAGAACAGGACTGCGAGACTTGTCCTTGGCCTCAAGCCCAGGGACCGTATCTCTCCAGGACTGAAATCGCACACTGGCTCCCAGTGGCTGCGAGGATTAAGTTCAAAACCCTCTGCATTGTCCACAAGGCCTTCTGGGGCCTTGGGCCAAAATACCTTCAACTCTCTCTTCCTAAATATCTTCCTTCTCGAGCTCTTCGCTCATCCACCTCCAACTATCTCAGGGTCAGCCGCTTCTCCAAGCAACGAGCTGGGGGTAGATCTCTCTCCGCAGCAGGGGCCTCCCTCTGGAACAGCCTTCCTGCCTCCCTGAAACTTTAGGAGAACCATCTCCGGTTCCGGAAGCACCTCAAAACCTTCCTCTTTGCCTCTGCTTTCTCTCCATCTCTCCCCTGCTAAAATCACTGAACCTGCACTGAATCTGCAACTGGGCCACTCAACGATCTCGGTCCTTGCCCAGCCACTCTTCCCTGCACTGCCTACCTGCACTACAGGACTGTCTCTGTATCCTACAGCCCCTTCTACCGGCACTTACCTGCACTTGCCACCAGCTGGCCCTATTATTTATCTTGTATTCTACTAACCTTGTACTGCACTCTCCTTGCACTTGCCACCAGCTGGCCCTATTATTTATCTTGTATTCTACTAACCATGTATTGCACTTTCCCCTCTCCCCTTCCCCTTGCACTTTTCCCAGTCCCCCTACCCTTGCACTTGCGCGAGCTGAATGACACCTGGCCTAGTAGGATCATTGTCTGTCTCCCCTTGTTCCCCCCCGCCTCGTTGCGCCTTGAAACACTTGTGTATAGGCGCGTTACAAATGCCATATCATATCATATAGGGGACATTAAAGGTCTCCTGATTGCCATACTCGGTGAGAGAGCAGAAGATGTACGGGCACGGACGGGGTACCCTGGTGTTACAATAATGAACACTGCCCACGACGGAGCGCCATTTAATAATTGCAGAGCAGCAGTATGGAAAGCGCTACGAGTGCTTTACCCAGACACTTCCGATATGGGAGCTATAATGACTTGAAAAATGAAGGAGTCAGAAGACCCGTTGATTTATATCCAGAATTTCCAAGACGCGTGGGTGCTCGAAACGCATGAATCTTGGACAAAATCTATACCTGTATTCTACCATATATTGTGCCAAGGGTTGCCAGAACCAGTGCAGAAACAGCTCAAGAAATTGGTAGGAGTAGAGGCTAAACCTTGGGCTGAAATACAATTGACTATTGCACATTACTGTAGATTGTTGCAAGAAAAGAATTTAAAAAAAGGAGGTAACTCATAAGGGTGAGGAAGCAAAGCTGGTGCAAAAGAAATTATCAAAGTATGCTCTCGAAGGAGCCATGCTGACAAGCCCAGCTCAACAGAACATGCCACAGGTGGCTAACCCACAGCAAAACAACTAGGGTAGTGTAGGATTGTACCCAAGGGGAAGAGGATTTAGAGGGAGAGGATGACAGAGTAATCAGGGAGGTTTTCAGAGTAATCAGGGAGGCTTTCAAAACGTGCAGATGGGCAATGCAGATATGTCCAATGGACAAATAGCCCAACCACTGCAGTGTGTTGGCTGTGTGGAATGACAGGGCATTTGGCACGCTCGTGAAGAAGCCAAGGCGTGTGGCAAAATGGCCAAGGAATGGGAACAGGCACAGTGAATCCGCCTGCAATCCCACAACAGGGCGGTGCACAGAATCACACAGTGCAGCAGCAAGCACCAGGCATGCAGCAGGGTGCACAGCAGGGGTATCAACCCCCGAGCATGGGGAACTTGCCACAAGGGCAATTCCAACAGGAACCACTGCAAATGTCTCAGGGCACAAACTCTGGAAGGGGAGGCTACCCTGGGAATGGAGACAATCCACAAGCGTACAGTGGACCGAACCTATATATGAACTAGGACAGCTCACTGGGAACCCTGATGTGCTCTATCCTATCAGTGACACCAGACCCTAACAGGGAACCAAGGGTGAATGTCGTCATAGGGGGTAAAGAATATTCCTTCCTAGTTGACACGGGTGCAACGCGCTCGTGCATACAGGAGGGCAAGTTTTCCTTGTCCAGCGAGGCCATAGATACTCAGTTTCACAGGAGCTCGCAGTCGTGTTCCCTTTACAGACGCACTCCCAGTCTCCGTAGGAGAGTGCGAAATGAATGTACCTTTATTGTATTCGCGTCAGACCCCAGTAAACATTTTGGGTTGAGACTTAATAACAAAATTGAACATGACAATCTCGTTCACAGAGGAGGGCATAGTATGCTCCACTGCAGGAATGTATTATTTGACGGTATGCGAAATGATCAGAGCATAATCAGGACGCATAGCCATGAGAGCTATACCATTAGAACCAGAAGTCTTCGCATATGGCACGTGTGTGCTTATGGTGGGATTGCCAGGCCTTGCGAGGCCATGAGAACCCCTGACGAGTTTCTATTCAAGACCAAGAATACCTATACAAGAAGAAGAGGGACAAGTATTTCCCTTGACGATACATATTGCAGCAGTACGAGGGAAAGTTGCATTGGTCGAAGGGTACGATGATGAAGGCAGACAATGATGTCCGATTATCGCAATTGAAGAAGGGTATCGAGTGACTGACGTCACCGATGATGATCTGTATGAAGAACAGCCTGACTCAGAAGAGATGAGAGTGGAAGTGAGTCTCATATTTTGGGTAAAAATTATCAAACGAGAAGTGCCACAGAGAATGATGTTGGCACTGATCCGTCCAGCATATTTTGAGGATGACATGGCCCAAGTGCCTGTCTCAGTATGGACTACAGGACCTTATGAGGTAGGCCTCCTGAAGGGGGTGGGAGAAGTGAAAATTAAACTGAAACCTGGAGCAATTTTACCAGGAGCGTGACAATATCCCATGTCCACAGAAGCGGATGAAGGGATCGCGAAGACAATATCCGCCATGATGGACCAGGGCATCCTAGTGACGTCAGAATCACCCTGTAATACGGTGATTTACCCCGTCAAGAAATCAAAGGGAGCGTCTTGGTGTTTAATCCAAGATTTAAGAGCATTAAACGATATTGTTGAAGCTGAGTTCCCTCTAGTCCCTAATCCATCTACAATTTTGTGTAATATACCTGTCAAGGTGCAATATTTCACGGTGATTGACTTGAAAAATGCCCTTTTCTCAATCCAGTTGCACCGTGATTCACAAGATCTGACGTCATTCACATTCAGACAAATGCAACACAGGGGTACTGTGAGTCCCTGTCCATCTTTAATAGAGTCCTTCAGATGGACCTGAGCAATATTGCAGTAGAAAGTGTTGTCTTGCAGTATGTGGATGACATTCTGATCTGTAGCACCACAGAAGAGCAATGCAGGCGAGATTCTGTGCAGCTACTGACTATACTGGCTGAGAAAGGCTATAAGGTTGACAAGGAAAAACTGCAATATTGTCAACAGGAGGTGTTGTACATAAGCCAGTTAATTTCGCATGAGGGGAAAAAGGTAACCCCAGAAAGGGCTGAAGCTATCGTGAACACGGCGAAGCCACTCATGATAAAGCAAATGTAGAGCTTTCTTTGCCTATGCAATTATATTAGAGCATGGGTCTTCGATTACAGCTCGTATACCAAGCCCTTGCTCCAGGCTCTAAAGAAGACCCAGCCGACAAAGGAAAAGATTGAATGGACTGAGACAATGGAAAAAGGGTTTACAGAAAAGAGCAATTTGTACAGCTCCAGTTCTCGGGATTCCTAATTATGCAAAGGAGTTCTACCTGTTCTCGCACACGAATGGCAGCTTTATGACGGCAGCGCTCGCCCAAAGAACCTTGTTGGGGTACAAGCCCCTGGCGTATTACAGTGGGAATCTGGACCCACTAATGAGAGGCCAGTTCCCATGCGAGCAAAGCTTAGCTGCCGCAGTGTTCGCCATAGAGAAAGCAACAACCATTGTAATGGGATGTTCCATGACATTATACGTTGAGCACTCATTATTTGCCATCTTAGAGAAACCAAAGGATACGTTGACATCTCAAACAGCCTCTGCCTATGAGGTGATCATATCTAATCCATCGATCAAAATAATTCGATGTAAAACAGTAAACCCAGCTACATTCATAGCTGAGCCAGTCACTGAAGGAGAGCCAATACATAACTGTGCAAACTATGAAGAATTCAATGATGCAATCCCCAGGGTGAAAGAAAATGCCCTGGCGGGAGGTGAGATCATTTTTATTGACGGTTCTTCGAGAATCGACCAAGAAGATGGACAAAGATATACAGGCGTTGCCGTATTGAAACACATAGCAAATGGAGAATTTCAAGTACTCGTCAGTGCACGAATACCATCTCATTATTCAGCACAGGCTGCAGAAATACTGGCGCTGATACTCGCCATTGAGAATCACGCAGACCAGGAAGTAACGGTATACAGTGACTCCGCCTGTGTGACATCCACAGTGCACGCAGGCTTAGCGAGCTGGAAAAGGAGGGGCTACCCACGCCAGTGCAACATTCAGCCTTATTGGACAGGCTGATTAAGGCACTACAGTGGGAATAGCGGTCTTGAAATGCGCTGCCCACACCAAATGGACAGATTTCATCTCACACGGAGACCATGCAGCAGACACGGAAGCCAAGCGTATGGCATCCAAAAGTGAGACGATCATGGAAGTAGAAGTGGCGTGCACCCATGAATGAATGATGATGATAGCACGTGCCACACCAGAATCCTATAGTAATATGGGGCAGACTCAAGTGATGGAGATCCAAAGGGAGGCCCCTCAGGACGAAAATAACCTATGGAGGCATCGAGGGTGTTCTTTAAACCCCTCTGACGGATTGTGGCGGCAAGACAGCACTGGTAAACCAGTAATGCCTGTAGCCCTACTAAAAATAGCATTGGAACAGTTGCATTACCCAATTCACATGCCAATAGAAAATCTAGCAGCAACGCTCGCAGAAGACTGGTTTATACCGAATTTAGCTGAGCATGTTGCATTCTTTATGGTGAACTGCATAATCTGGCAGCAATTCACCTCTGAGCACACATTAAAAGTAGTGAGAGGAGTCATCCCCCGGCCAAATTGGCCTTTTCAGCACTTACACATCGACTATGTCGAAATGATTCAAGTATGTAACGAGTATAAAGCACAAGTTCTCGTCGGCGTATCATCCGGAAGGTAATGGTATCTGTGAGAGGCTCAACGGCTTGTTAAAGGAAAGGATAGCCAAGTTGAAGCTTACTCTAAAGAGGGGATGGTTGCACTGCCTTCCACTGGCATTGTATGCTCTTTGGAACCAACCAGGCTCCGACCATCATTTTACACTGCACGAGATAGTCACAGGAAGGAGAATGAACACCCCCTTTAATCCCCCGAGACAGAGCTAGATGTGATGCCCAGGCAACCCGAGAGGTCCTAGGATCCGAAATGAAAGAGTACTTGAACTGCATGACATCCAGCCTTAATGTAATTTCAGGCCAACTACAGCGATGACGAAAAGGGTGCAGCACAGCACAAAACACAGCAGGAGATGCTGAAACAGACACAGTTCAAGGTCTATGTACGCCACTCATCTTCACCGGAGACGCTGTGTTGGTAAAAAAACCACAAGAGGAAAAGGGGGGACGAGCCAAGATTCAACGGCCCTTTTATCGTAGAGGACTGCACTCCATCAGCTGTTAAACTGCAGGGCAGGAGGGCATGGATTTTTCTTAATGACATTAAGCCCTATATCGGAGAAAGCCCTATAGCTGCACCCCACCGCGAAGAGATCACAGACAACGGGGAAGAACCTCAGCACGTGCAGACAAGATCCATGACGAGGAAGAAGGACACATGAGCAGCAAAGCCAAGACAAAAGAACTCTTTTTGAAAATTGTGGCTTAAACTGGACATTTCCTCTGAGTAAAAAAAGGGGATAAGGACAATAACAGACACTCTGTGCATCCCAGTTGTAGGGTGAAGAAGAAAAAAGGGGATAAGGACAATAACAGACACTCTGTACAGCATAGTTGCAGAGTCAAGAAGAGAATTGTACATCCAAAGCCACAACAACATTGGTGATACGCACTTTTGAACCAAGCCACACTTAAGCATTGTTGAACAACAAAACTCAAATAGACTGTGATCAAAGACTTTTGCCCAAAGGAGCTAACACAGTATCCTGAAGCAACCAACACTAAGACTTTGTTTTGCAGAACTTATGGTATCCCCCAACAGAAATATCACAAGGGATGTGCTGTCCTGTTTTCAATTAGTACTGGAGACATATCCGTCACTTGTAGGGAGAGTCACTAGTGTCACAGACTTTATTCAAGATCCTGCCAACAAGAAAGTAATCTGGCAACTGCTTACTGTCATCGCAGAAGCCTTCGCTGTGTTACCAGAATACAGTGATAAGGACACAAATGCTTCCACCACAGGCGATAGTAGATGAACTTACAAACACGCTTTTCTTTCGTATCATAAAGGAGTGCCCAGCACTCATCGGGAGGGCCACTGTCACTCTTACGTACATTAGAGATCCAAGAAACACTAAACATTTGCACCAGCTGTGGGCTAAGCTCAGCTACCTGGTCGCAATCCACGCAGCAGGAAAGTATAGAGACTGTTCACATCAAAAGAAAGGCCTGTGATCCAGAACCCAGCAAAGCAGGACAAATGTCCCTGTCTCCCGAGGACAGCCGACTGGTGCACAACGTCCTGTTTCGTCTAGTCACTGACTTTGCAGAAATGGTGGGGCGATCTGCCGAGGTTGACGTCATCACCTTCATCAGAGATCCAGCTAATGTCGCGAATATGGGAACGCTCCTACATGGCATTATGCTCCAAGTGGAACTGTCCAACTTCTAAAGAGAGTATCTGAGAAGATTCCAGTGAAACTTTCCGCCGAGGTACAGATCAAGGAAGCCAAGGCAGCCCTTCATCTTTCCGCCGAGGGACAGATCGTGGGAACAGAGACAAGAACGTCATCATTTTATTTTTATTTTATTTTTTTACTTAGATTTTAATTGATTGCTATTTTTTCATTTTCTTCGCACTGAAAAGGTTCCAGCATGTCCTCAGGACTGAAGCAATTTCGGGGGGTGGACTGGGAACTGACCTATTTTGAATATGCACAATGAATGTGACTCACCAAAGGTGTTAGTCTAATCTTTTTCCATAGTCTAGCAAAGGAACTGTATCCCATAACCAGAGACAAGCGTCACCCGCAAGATGGGGGACACTTGTGAAGCACAAGACACTTTATGATACAAACCTTCTGATAAACAAAAATGAAGTAAGTGAAAAGAATAGAAATTTAACAGTTGCTATGATTGAAATGGGGGCCCAAAACAGTAACCTGGTCCTCCCACAACCAGAGGGGCACCCCCGCTTCCCTGGAAGGAAACGCTGCCAATTGCCATACCACACGATTATGTGTATATGTACAGTGATTATCATTGTCTTTCTGTCATTAACAATCAGAACTGCATTCTTTATTGGTGCACGAAGCGTTCCAGTTTCAGTGCACCCACCAGATAATGTACGCATGAGTCCCATGAAAGCACCCAGACCCTATATAGTTATTCCAGTTCCAAGAAAATCTGATGGTAAAGTAAACAAACTAAAATTGAATGTAATTAGGAGTGATTCATACACACTTCAGGTAACGAATGAAGAGAAAAGCTGGAGACAGGGTCAGCGTGAAATGAATGAAAACGTAGCACTGACCACTACACGCACACACACATTGAATACACATGAACCAGGGCAAGTGTCAATGGCTACAGAACCTCGAACGAAGACAACAGAAGATACGAGACTGCCTGCCGAACAACCAGTCCCAGAAAATAGTAAAGGTGACCCAAACGAATCAAGTGAAAGGCCAACTAAAGAAGATATAGCGAAAGCCTTCAAGAAGACAGAAGCGGCTACGGGAGAATTCACTGCAAGGACACAAATGTTGCTAGATCATTTATTCCCATTTATAGCCAGAGCAAAGAAACTACATGAGGAACTGAAAAATAAAACTGCAGATACTGTAGTGACAAGCACACCAGTTCCAACACAAGGAACAAGCACCAGGCCCCACGATGCAGCCATACGTACGGCTGATGGCAGACAGGTGGTGGCTTAAGGCACTTATAGAGGGCAGAACAAGAGCGCAAGAGGAGAGGAAGAGATTTGCAAAACCTCCACCCATCACATCGATGCAGATGAAGAAACCTGCTCCACTGACCAGCATGCCCGAGAGACCCCCAGCAAGGCAAAGTCACACAGACGCGTTTAGAGATGTAGTTATAGCTAACTACAGAAAGACACTAAGAATCAAGAGAAGCCCACATGAAGATAACAATGAACTAAATGATTACCTGGACAGCACAGCACATCTAGGAAACAACTTTTGGTACCAACACATGAAAGACGTCGGAAGAAGAAAATCAGAAGGGGAATGCTTCGTCTGTGCACTGCTACCGTACAGCATGGGAAAATCCAAGATCTTTGTGGCTGTAGAAATTGATGTTCCAACAGCACACTGTATGTCACACATGGCAATGTGCAACACCAGAGGACAGTTTATGGGGAGGGACGCCTCATTGATATGAGCAACTGAAACGGATTACCCAGATGAAGACGGCTACGTCCAGGATATCAAAACAAGAAACAGAGCGCATACTAAGAATCACGTGATCAGGTATGAAAATCCTGAAGTTAAATGAATAGGAACAAGATGGGAGATAAACCCGAGGCTGAACGTCCAAGGAAACACTCCAGAAGAGGCTCAAATTTGGAAGAACAGAGGCCAAATGCAGATTTGGGGGACAGTGGTTTCCCCAAATGGATGGGAAGAAGGAGTGGTGATCTGCCGAGCTTGGATGGTCCTTGGAGCCTGCAAAGAAGCGATAGAAAACTCACAAAGACTGTGCAAACCTCTATGGCTGAAGTTGGTAAAGTTACTAACCTGGGTCGAAGACAGAGGAGGACCCTTGCAGATAGTGCCACTGGAAAGCACAAAATTGTGCTTCAGGAGCAATGGCACAAAGAAGATGGGGGAGAATCAGAACTGCGGACGAATCTTCGAGGCCCCAGGAATGACGCACAGAACTGCAGTAATTATGGATCATTATTGGGCGTGTGGATCCAGAGCCTACATCAGACTGCCAAGAGACTGGGGAGGCATATGCACAATAGTGAACGTCCACGTTCCTGCACTAGTGATCCCAAAAAGGGACCTGAATATTGACAGTTTTCCGAAAGCAGATGCTCACCTGAGGAAAAGGAGATCAGTGAAGCTGGTATCCCGGATGAAGAGAGAACATTACTTTTCTGCAAAATCAGAAGAAGCATTCCATGCAATCCCATATGAACACAGGCTGTTCAGCCTCACCTCATCAGTATTCACAACAATCTTCATGCCAAGAATCCAAGTTGGAGTAAATACGAAATGGTTGCAGATAACCAGATGGGAGTTATTGCAGACCATCAACACAACCATAAAATGATTCAATGCAATTAAGGAAGAACTAAGAGCAATCCGATTGATGACCCTCCAGAACAGATATGTACTTGACATGATCACCACGATGGATGGAGGTGTTTGTGCAAAATTCGGTGAATCATGTTGCACATTTATACCTTCGCATGATGAAGAAAATGGAACCTTAACAGAAGCCATAAGTATGCTGACAAACCTACAGAGCCAGATGATCGATGAAACTGACGAAGTTGATGATGACAGCTGGTTCGGAACTCTATTCTCATGGGTCCCACAATGGATAGCCGACATATTCAAGTTTCTGGGAGCCCTGCTATTGATGATACTACTAGGATTTAGTGTTATCAAGATAATCATCACACATTGCCAGAAAACTGCGAAGAAAGCCATTGGGATGAAGATCATGATCGATGTCAAACCAGGATGGAAGCCAAGAGACTTGACAGATGAAGAAATAAAAGACAAATGGTGATGACATAAGAGCCCGGACAAACGTACAGATGAACATAAACGACAATCGGAAGATGACACACAAGGACGAAATGTAAAGAATAATAATGTAATGAGCTTGTAAGAAGAAACAATGTTGATATATAAAGAAATGTAACCATAAAAGAAGGATGAAAATATGCAACTAGCTAAATGCCTGTAAATAGGCTTGGAACGCAAGACGCTAAGTAAACGGTACTGCTTGCAATGCTTAAGTAGACGAATAGAGCGCAAGCGCCAATTATATATCTACCTCAATGAAGCACATTATACAAGTGCGACTCCATTTTGTAAAAGCAGAATTAAGCCCAGGCTGCAAGGGGCCAACAAGGCCGAGATTCATATTCTGGCTAAAGCCAGAAGGTAAGAGCGGAATCGAAACGGAGCACAAAGCAGCTCATGCCTGGGAATTCGAGGTCAACTCCAAGAAGGGAGGAGAGCGGCAACTTCGAATAAACGAAACTTAAGAGCATAGCAGCCAGCCAGTGAAAGTCGAGATAAGGAGGCCCCAGGCAGGTGGCAAGGCTAAGGAAGAATCAAATACATGAAAAGAAGGAAAATTAAGTAGATTCACAGTGAACAGACACGTGACCAGCCAAGCGCAAAGAGGTACCAACGTCTGGTGTCACCCAGAACCCGAGGATGCCATAACGTTTCCTGATAAGAAGCTACAGTTTTGAGGCCATCCTCAGCCAACTAATTGACAGAGCCCTAAAGTACTGATTGATGAAAGGGAGGAAGGGTGAATCTTGGGGCACACCGCATCTGGGTGTCCATTCTGCATGCTGCTAATTAAAGTGGAGATTTATGTCTAGGGGTGTAACCTACCCAATCACAATGGACCAAATAATCTAGGGTCCTATAGCTAGTAGAACCAATGAGGCGTCATGCTTGTAGTGACGTCTATCACGAGTGATGTAGAGGGATGGGCGTAGGCGCCCACCCAATAAGAGTTATCCAATCCTCACACTCTTTTACCATATACAGATATAGCACCTATACTTAAGTTACCTTTCCCGACCAATAGAATTGCATGACAAACTTAGAGTGTTACACATCAATGATGACGAGAATGTACTATAACTATTGCTGTCTGAATGAAGAATTTGGAAGTTGAAGCAAGACAGGCGATCGCATCACTGTTGATTTCCATTTGCTTCCCTGTTTTTGTACTTGTCATTAAACGGACTTCCCTTTGCTAAACCATTGACTTGTCCTTATTGATTGGTGTTGGAGTAAGAGAATCCTGCACCCAATCCTCCACAAGGTGCAGCTATCTCGTCTTAAAAGTACTTGAGGGTGAGCTCTGATCCCATGGGCCAGTCAGAGGTCGCTCCGCCCTCCTTTACATGGGGACAATCACATAGGGCCTAGGTTCTCT
Organism: Ambystoma mexicanum; assembly: GCF_040938575.1. NCBI lineage: Eukaryota > Metazoa > Chordata > Amphibia > Caudata > Ambystomatidae > Ambystoma > Ambystoma mexicanum. The sequence continues at coordinate 1,281,576,314 of NC_090932.1, read as the reverse complement.
TGCAACTTGAACCTCTCCTTTAACTTCAGGAGTGGGGAGAATTAAAGGAACGCTCCCCTTTTTAGGACCCATAACATATGCAGCATGAATTACCAAAATTAAAATGACGACAATAAACATTAAGCAAGCATATATCATACACCAATATGGTATGCTCCACCAACGTGATGGCTCTGTTCGTCATCTTTGCTCACTCTCTGGAATAGCTAAGTGGCTTATGGACCGCATGATTTGCCTGTAATTAACTTTAAGGAAAGAAAAAATGCTTTATTCAGGCAATCTCATAAAATACTCTGGCGGCTGCTGGATCTGCTCCACAAGTTCCACAAGCAACTGACTGATTGCTGGATGGTTGATATGATTTTGGATGAACACAAACGTGTTGTCCTTTCTGCAAACAAGATAGGGATGTACTTCAAGCAAGTAATAAAAGATCAGGGCTAATAAGTTGTGAATGTCCTCGTTTGACAACACCATTCATGCGTTTACAAAGATCTACCAAATAATAGATGAATCTGCTCGTTTATGTCGTCTAACAATTGATTGATTGCAGGTTGATTCTTTGGGTCTCTCAGAAATGTACGAACATCAGTTTGCCTACCAACAAGATCTGGTTGCTCGTCAATCAGGAAATAAAAGACCATTCCCAGTAGTTTATGAGCATCCTCATCAAACCGGACCATTTGTACATTCTCAAAGATGTATGAGGTAGTGAACAAGTCTGTTTGCAGAGTTCATGTATCAGCCAATTTATTGTAGGTCGATTCTTGGGATCCCTCAGAAATACACAAGTGCTAGTGCATCGTCCAACAAGATAGGGATATTTGCAAATCAAACAAGTACGAACATCAACAAGCTGGCCACCAAGAGCGGGGTAAACTCAGAGTATAAAGATGAAGACAGCAAGAAGTAGCATATGTACGTCAACATCAGTGAGTACCATAACATCCTCCAGAAAGAAACTATGTTTGAAAAGAGTCAGGGAACTGCTCTCTCTTACAGTGGTCGAATATAAAATCCAGGTCTGGCATTTCTTATTTTTTTCTTTTGCAGTCCAAAGTCAAATGTCAAAACACTTCTGTGGCTCAAGAACTCTGCTGTAGCAAACACAAAGAGTGTTTTTCCAGGAAAGACACAGTCCAAAGTACTCTTTATCTATCTTTTAGATAGTCTCTTCCTTGTCATCGATCTAGTCTGCACGTTCTGAACTGCTTCTTGACTTGCTTTTGAATGGGGTGGGGCTGCGGGGGTCTCTCCGGCGTAGACTTTCACGTCACCTTGATGAATCCATGCTCTTCTTCCCCACAACTTAACAGCTGATGGTGTATTGTCTTCCACAATAAAAGGGCCGCCAAATCTAGGTTTGTGCCACTTGCTTGTGAAATTCTGAATTAATATTTGGTCTCCTGGAAAGACCTTTGTGTCATGGTCCTGACATCAGGGGCACAGGCAGGCAGGGGTTGCATGCACAGGAGACCGGGGTGGACATCCATTTAACACCAAAAAGCTTTTATTATGGACATAGCACTTCAGATGCATTAACCTTGAACATTCCATCCATTAAGCAGGATGCATTAACCTTGAACTTCCATCCATTAAGCAGCCCCAAGTGTATTCTTGGGTGTGGCTGCTAATGGATTGCCTTTGCATGTGCTCACTCTCTAGGAGTGGCAGGGTGTGGCTGGTAAGCCAGCCCTAATGGGTGTGCCCACGATCTCAGCTATATAAACTGCCACGATCCTCAAGACAGACGCTTTGCGTTATTCTGCACTTGCAAGCAGCATAACGCTCACCGTCGCCTGAGGTCAGATTTACCTTTGAAGATCCTGCTTCCTGGACATCCTGCTTCCTGCCAGCATACTTACCAACAGGGGGAAGCTGTTCTTACCTGTACATCTCTTTGGCAAACCAAGTATTCATCTTTACACTTTCCGGAATGCCAAAATCTTCATCTTGGCACCACAGCACTCCATCGTTGACAGCAGCGCCTGCAATGAAAAACAGAAGACAAGGTTAGACATCGAAAATACAGTCAGTTTAAGGTTGCGCTTCGCCATTCTTCGCGCTTTTCCTTAAACCATCACTTACCTGCTGTCGAACATTGCAGTAGCATCCATTTTTCATCCGTCCGCGTCTCGCGTCTCACAACTGCATTGAGGCCACATTTCCATCTAAGGGAAGAAAACAGAAGAGAGACATTATTGCGGGCATAAATAGGAGCAACATATGAAGACATTAAAAAGAACGAACAGCATTACTAGAGCTCAAGAAAGACTTACCAATCATAAGGAGAAGCATAGTCACAGCTCGACTGGACTAATCCTTATCAGTGATCAGTGAAGGAACTAGATCCCATTCGATGCGCCCCTGCCAGAAGCAGCAGGATGGAGAGCTTACCTTCCATAATTCACAGGTGAGCTTTATGGGCCGGCGAATGCTCACAGAAACTGTACTTTGGGGTGAAGGGTTCGAGAGGTACAACAATCACAGATTGGCGCACTCACACACTCTTATCTCCATGCAGGAGCAGTATCACCACGTACCACCGCTCACAGCTTTTCTACTGAGGGAGAGCCCTGAAGGGGGTGATTCAAGTTCAGGGAGGGCTGCAACCGTGCCCCAACGCCTCCGCAGAGACCCGGTGAGCGTAATGCATTGGAACAGAAAGTTCTTGCACTCGGGTTGCTGAATGGTCTTCATCTGTATTCTGAGCCCGACACCCCGTCCACTTGACTTGGTCTGAAATTACAGAGATACTTGTGGTCATACATGTTAAATAATCATGTAACTCAGCTCCTAACAATTCTGCAGTTGTCTGGGCATCATTCCTAGTCCTCGATGGAGGAGTTGGAGGTGTTCTCATTCGCGCCCCAGTGACTAGTTCACGTGGTGTGAGGTGGTTGTCTCAGTCAGGCTGGTTCCTAAGCGCATATAATGCAAAGGGCAGGCAATGCAGCCACCCCTTCTTCAGTGTCAATTTAAACTTTGCTATTCCTTCTTTAAGGAGACCGTTGAACTTCTCACATATCCTATTTCTTTGTGAGTGATAAGCTGAAGAAAACTTGTGCTTTATACCAAGCAACAAACTAATTTGCTCAAACACTTCATTTACAAAATGGGGGTCATTATCTGATCTCAGCACCTCACATATTTCCCATCTAGGAAATGCTTCTCGGACTGAGAACTTTGCAGCGCAAGTGGCGTCTGGATGTGTGCACGGACCAGCCTCGATCCACCTTGAAAAGGGGCACACCACCACTATCATATACCTATAAACATTACAGACTTGCAGCATGTCAACATAGTCAATATGTAAATGCTGAAATGGACCATTCGGTCGAGGGATAACTCCTCTGACTGTTCGCAGCGTGTGGCCAGCAGTAAACTTTTGACATACGATGCAATCTACTACATAAAATGTAACATGTTCTAACAGGTTCGGTACAAACCAATCCTCCGCAATGGTTGCTGCGAGGCTTTCTCTATTGACATGCGCAGGGTAGTGTAGCTGTTTCCACGCCATCCTTAATAAGGCTACAGGCATCACTGGTTTACCAGTGCTGTCCTGTCACTACAGTGCTTCGGTAGAGGATAAAGCACACCCCCTCTGTATCCACAGGTCTTTCTCTTCCTGTGGAGCGCCACCTTGAACTTCCATAAACTGTGTCTTCGATAAATGATTAAAACTTTTATTCACATCATCATTACAACAATCTTCTCTTTCAGATCAGGCATATCAAAACTCATCATGTCTAATAAATATGCAACCCTTTTTACCTCTTCATCCGTGGCTTGATTTCCGTGAGAGATAAAGTCTGCCCTTTTAGTGTGTGCTGCGCACTTATCTGTTGCAATGGATACTGGGAGTTGTAGTGGTTTAATAAGCCAATCCAACAGAGCAGCGTGTTGCACCGGAGTGCCATCGGCTCAGAGGTAGCCCCTCCTTTTCCAATGTGCCAATCCTGCATGCACGGTTGACGTCACGTAGGCGGAGTCACTGTACACCTTTACTTCCTGGTCTGCGTGTTGCTCGAGCGTGACAACATGTGATACAAATTCTGCAGCCTGTGCTAGTCTTGCACTTTTCATAACTTCAAACTCCCCATTAGCCTTATACTTTACTACGGCAGCACCTGCATACCTTTGTCCATCAGTTGTATCAATTCTTGATGAACCATCAATAAAAACAATTTCCCCTGCAGCGAGAGCATTTTCTTTCATTCTCAGGCTATCATCATCCAATTCCACATAATTTGAACAATCACGCACTTGGTCATCCTCTGTCAATGGTTCAGCAACAAACATGGAATGGTTCACCATTTTACATCTGACTATTTTGATTGTTGGATTTGATATTACCACTTCATATGCAGAAGCTCTTTGAGACGTCAAAGTACCTCTGGGTTTCCCTAAGACAGCAAACAAAGCATGCTCAACAAATAATGTCATAGAACACCCCATCACTAGGCTGGCAGACTTCTCAATAGCGAACGCGGCGGTTGCCAATGACTGTTCACAAGGGAAGAGACCCTTCATTACTCGATCCAAAATCCCAATATAGTATGCCAGGTGCTTGTACCCCAACGTGGTTCTCTGCGTTAAGTACTGCTGTTATGACTGATCCATTTGTGTGCGAAAACAAAAAGAATTTCTCTGATTTATTGGGAATTCCTTAAAATGGAGCCGTACAAATTGCTTTTTTCAACTCATCAAATCCTTCCTCCATTTCCTCAGTCCATTTAATCTTTCCCTGACTTTATTGTGCCTTTTTCAGGGCTTGCAACAATGGCCTTGTATATGAACTATGATAAAATACCCATGCTCTAACATAATTGCACAGTCCTAAAAACTGTTGCATTTGCTTTATCGTGTGTGGTTTTGCCATTCAAATTCACCTCAGCCCTTTCAGGTGCGACTTTCTTTCCTTCATGTGAAATTATCTGTCCTATATACAACCCTTCTTCTTGACAGTACTGAAATTTCTCTTTGTCCACCTTATATAATTTCTCTGCAGGAAATGATCATTAGCTGAATTCAGTCTTGTCTACACTCTTCTTCCAACGTGCTGGAAACTAAAATGTCATCTACGCAGAGCAACACACTTGGCAAATCTATATTGCTTAAGTCCATCTGCAAGACTCTATAAAAATTGGTGGAGACTCACAATACCCTTGGGGCAAACGTGTACTTTTCAATTTAGTCTGACGAAACGTAAATGACGTAAGATCTTGGGAGTCCTTATGCAATCAATCACTGTCAAATATCATGCCTCTAATGGGATATTACATAGAATCGTCGCTGGATTCGGAACTAGAGGAAACTCTGCCTCTACAATCTGGTTAATTGGGCGCATGTCCTGAATTAAATGCCACAACCCCCCCCCCTTAGATTGTTTTTATCGGATACACTGCTATATTACATGGTGACTCTGACGTCACTAAAATGCCTTGGTCCATCATAGCTGAAATAGTCTTAAAAATCCCCTCATCGGCTTCTTGGTACATGGGGTACTGCCTTACCCGAGGCAGAATTGCTCCTGGTTTCAGCTTAATCTTAACCTCTGCTACCCCCTTCAATAGTCCTACGTCATAAGGACCTGTAGTCCATAAAGAGATTGGCACCTTCTCCGTGTCCTCATCAAAATATGTGGGACGTTGTCGTATGATCACCATTCGCTGTGGGATCACTCTCCTTTCTGTTTTAATCCAATACATAATGCTAATTTCAAACACTACTTCGTCATCTGACGCGTCGTCCTTAAACACATCTTCATCAGTGACGTCAGTCAATCTAAACCCTTCCTCAATAGCAATCACTGTTCTCCATAGCCTGCCCTCATCATCGAATCCTTCAATCATGGCCAACTCTCCTCGTACTATGGCTGCCTGCAATTCCAAGGGGAAGATCTGTCCCCCCTCTTCATTCACAGGTATCTGTGGTCTAAACAAAAATGTATTCATTAATAACTAATCCAGGTATCCATGTTAACAAAATGCGCACTCCATAATGGAAAACCTCTGGTTCTAATGGTTTCCCTCGCAGGGCTATTTGCCCTGTGAATGCTACAATAAACTCACTTACATTCAAACAATGTATTCCTGGCGTTGAACACACTATACCCTCATCAGTGAAGGACATCGTCATATTCAATTTTGTCATTAAATCCTGACTCATTATATTAACTGGCGTCTGTTTCAAATACAATAATGGAACAGACAGGTCACATTCCCCTATCAAAATTGGCAATTTTTCAGTAAAAGGAACTCTACTTGTAGCTCCTGAGAATCCTTGAACATTCATGGCACTACCCGATGATAAAAATGTTGCCTCTCGTATACATGAGCGAGTTTTTCCAGTGTCTACTACAAAAGAAAAGGATTTGCCTCCTATCGTGACGTCAACCCTTGGTTCCTTAGGAGGATTAGGCATCACAGACAGTACTGAACACATCAAGTCCCCCAGTGAGCTGTCCTATTGTGAATACATACTTACCCCTGTACCTGTGAAAGGATTCCCACCCTCGACAGTGCCACCCCCTATCCTAGGAGTCAACAATTGTCCTGTATGTGCACTTTGTTGTATCTGCATGGGTGCGTGCTGTGATTGTTGTTGCGGCGGACTCAATGGTGATTGTTGTGTTTGCAAAGCCCGCTGTGTTTGCTGTGCTTCTATCTCATACACTGTCTGTTCTTGGGAAGACCAGTCTCTACTTTGTGGGCTATATGCTGGAGGATAAGCTGCCCGCCCCCTCTTGAGAATTGCCCATTCTGTACATACACTTGGCTTCCACAAGTTCGCGCTATGTGTCCTGTCATTCCACATGTCCACCATACAGGAGGGAATCTCCTGACTTGCCCATCCTGCATACCTTGGTTACTGCCTTGGCTATTCTGAAAACCTCCTTGTTTACTCTGAAAGCCTCCTCTTCCGCGGAAGCCTCCTCTACCTTTTGGCATAAATCAATTTCCTCCTTTATCCGATTGCCGTTGGTTATTCACCTGCGGTTTGTTGCGATCCTGGCCCTTCTCTGCTAGTTAACATTGCCCCTTCTATAGCATATTTGGACAATTTCTTCTGCACTAATTTAGCTTCCTCAACCTTTCTAGTATCCTCCTCCTTATTTTTATCATGCAGCAATCGGCAATGATGTGCAATGCTCAGCTGTATTTCTGGCCATGGGTTTACTTCCATACCTACCAGCTTCTTGAGCGGTCTCTGTACTTGCTCTGGCAATCCCTGACATATAATATGATAAAACACTGGTATAGATTTCCCCCACGGCTCTCGCGTTTCCAAGCTCCACTGCTCTTGGAAATTCTGAATGTACATAAGCGGATCTTACCCTTCCTGCATCTTGCGTACCATTATAGCTCCCATATCTGAGATGTCAGGATATTGTACTCTAAGCGCTTTCCAGACTGACGCTCTACAATTATTAAACGGTGCGCCATTGTGTGCTGTGTTCTGCACAGTGACTCTTGCATATCCTGCTCTCGACCAAATGTCGTCGGCTTCCCCCCCTCCCCAAGGATGGCTGCAAGGAGACCTTCAATGTCCTCTATAGCTAGCGTGTTATCTCCAGGAATTTTTTCTAAATCATGAATCCATTTTATGGCACCCGACGTTAAACTGGCCAACTTACATCTTAAGTTGCAATCCATTTGGGGCCACAGAATATACTGTGGTCTAACCCCTCCTTTCTCCAATAAGGGAAACAGCAAAATCCCAAAATCACAATCGGCTTCCATCGTTTGCCTATCCATAGCAGGGACAATGGTTCCCGATTTCCATCTTCCTACCTTAGTCTATTTACATACGGCGGAGACTCGCCTATTAAACTCTGGGATCGCCCTTTAGGTTGGCCTGGCCGTACCACTGGGTCCGGCGTCCTCGGTTTAGGTAGGTCTAGCTCTGACTATCTAACCTCTCTACCTGTCAACAAATATTCCTCAAACCCACTTGCACCGGCTCCCTCTTCCCCATGGGAAACTTCCCTTTCTTCGTCTGACATTTCCTGTCCCCAACTCGTGTGACTACCCTCTTTTTCATCCCTATTCAGAGTCACGCTGTCCAAAGACAGAGCTTGGTGCTCTGCACTATATGGACTTCCCTCCTTTCCTCGCAATTGGTAAATCTCAAATTGATCATCTTTCCCTTTATTTTTCAATTTTGTTTTTGTCTTAATTTCGTGATATGCTTTTGCAATTCTATCTCCTATAGTTTCTTCTTCAAAATCCTATTCTAGATTTACTCTAGGAGGGCCCTGGCATCGGCTCTTGTGGTGGGAAGAACTCTTCTATGTCCTCCCCTGCTACTTCTGGATTCGAGTTCCTGAACTCTTCAGTGCGATCAATGTTGCGTGCTCTCTGTCTCCTTTTTCATTCCATCTCATCAAATGCTCTTCGATTCTTCACCTCTTCTTAAACTCTTTCTTACTCCTGTCTCTTCATCTCTCTTCTCACATTTGCCCTATGTATTTCATCGTCTTTTTGTCCTTGCATTCTCTTCTCTCTTAATTTCTCTTCCTCTTCTTCATTTCTCTTCTTTTCTAGCTTATCCCATTCTTTGATCACTTGCTGCCTGTTATCATGCTTCCTTTGCTCTTCTGCCCTTTCTTCCTTTCTCAGATGGTCTTCTTGATACAGCTTTTCTCATCTTTGTCTACTCTTTCGTTTAAGCTCTTCTTCTTTAAATCGTTTCTCTCATTCGCTGTCTTTTTTATCTTGCTCGTCCTGATCTTCCTTTTGTCGTACCTCCCCAATGGTCGCCCCATCAAGTTTGAGCAATATCTGACCTCCCATCCACTCATTTTGTATGAGCGCTATGTCGTCAGTTTTGTCTTTCCTTTCCATCTCTTAATTTCTCTTTCTATGTCCAGGGTCATACCTGGTCGTTCATCCCTCTCTTTGTCCCGTGGGACTGTAGGGATCACATCTTTTTCCGGAGCTTTCTTTGAACCTTCGTCACAGCTATAAGCAGGTGGTTCATACATTGGATTACTATATCCTGCCGCTGCCTTAAGCTCGCAGAGTGGATACACTTCTTCATCTTTTATACTTTCGTTGTCTACTTCAGGCACAGTAGGGGGAGCAGAAGGCTCATCACCCCCCTCTTTGTACTGGTTAAGCATCCAGTCTTCAGGAGGCGGGTCTTCCCTTTCCTCCTGGTACATCTTCCAAAGCTATAAACTAGCATGCCTTTTCTCCAGCTTTTTTCCTGTGTATGCTGTGTGCAAGTATGTGGTCATGTGTTGCAAAACTGCTTTTGACAGCGACCCCCCTTGTGGCCACGGCATTAACATCTTACTCGCCATAACCCATTCTGTTCTATACTGTTTGAGTTTGGGTGCATGTTTTGTCAACTGCTTGCATAAGTGAATAAGCAGAATGATATCCTCCATTGTGACAAGGCTCACTCGCCTGTCAATACTTACCGTGCTTTACACAAATAACGCTCTAAACAGACAATCAATATATGAGCGTGCCCCAATTGTCGCAGCTCCAGACCTTCATATTTCGTTTCACGTCAATGTTCCTACTTAATCAGTACTCTCGATAACCAAAATAAATAATTCCCTCGTCTCTTAAACACAATTCTATTCTCTTGTTGCTCTTCGACACTTCACTTTTCTTTACTCACATATACATAACATACACAACCTCCAGACAAGACTGGCCGGCCCACATATACCTCCTCGCCGACGCTCCTCGAGGCTTCTTATTGCCCCTAATTTACTCCTGATGGGAGTGCAAAATATCTTCCTTAACAGACCTGTTTGTTTGGCTCCTATATATCTACTTAGATTTTAAGAGATTTTCTTCTGTCGTTCCTGAATTCAGGTCTCTGGGCTAACCTCGAACGTTCTTCATCCATATATCTATTTTCAATACTCTGTATTACTATCCCAATACCCAACCAACCCTCTGTTGCTGTTTCCCATTATTGGTTTCCCCATGCATACAGTTTGCCACATTCCTCAATCTACTCACCATTCGTTTTTCAACTTCCGACTCCCAGGATTGTCTCCTCCTCAACCAGTCACTTCAGCCTTAGGTCCGCATAGCTTCGTGTAGAAATCGGGCGGGGATTCCGCTTGAAAACGAGGGACCCGTCCCACCTGTACTTGCAAGTTTTTATCCTTAAACTAACGTCCGTTATCTACAGGGAGCTTCACGTTCTTCCAGCTAAATGGCAGAGGACGTCCGATATTTCCAGGACCCCAAAGCTTACTAGATCAATGGGTCATTAACCATCGTCTGATACCAAGTGAACTCTTATACCCAAGAGCCCTTTAAGACGAGGTAACAATACTCAGAGGTGGATGGGGATGCAGAAGTTACTCAAACATCAATAATCAAAATGACTCAGGGAGATAGCAAAGTGCGTTTCTGTTTTATTATCAATTATCAAAAACAGGGAGTACAACATGCATTATCCGACACCACATAGCTCGATTTCGAAACATTTAATAAAAACAGCTCTTTTATAACAAAGATTCATCATTGCTGATGTCACACTACGTGGCAAACTACAAAACTTATGAGTAATGGCGATTGGCTCTCAATGAACATCTAGGTATACGTTCTATATAGCAGGAGTTTAAAATTGGGTATCTAAGTCAGGTGGGCATCTAAGCCCATCCCAAATAACTGGTCATCATCATCGTCACTAAATACACAATGATCAATTGGTTCTACAAACTATAGGGCTCTTCATTACATGAACCTCTATGATTGGTTTGGCACCCTTGTACCGTTCTGCAATATTCCTCACGCTAGCAGCACGCAGGCTCCCATTCCAGGTGCATGGAGGCTCGGTGAGATCATGCTTCCCCTCAATTAGCCCACCATCTATAAACACTCCTACAGTCCATCAGACAATTAAGCTTTGAACTTGGCCTTGTAGATGTTGCCCTAGTCTGAGAAATAAAGGGAGTGTAGCTTCTCTCTGTCCTCTTAGTTTTGGTACAGCCTGACCCATGCTATTTCGATCTCACACATGTGACTTGGAGATCACTCTTTTGAGCTCTTTGCAGCATTTAATCCTATTAAATTATGACTTTTGACGCCTTCAGTGTTTTTTCATAGCGCTGCAAACAAGAGTGTGTTCTTTTCTCATGTTCATTGTAGCCTTTTGACAGGCATCCATTTCACTGTGGCCTTGTTCACTTGGTCTTGGGCCAGCCCAACCTTTCTCAAAACTCGCCTTGCCATCAGTAATTTACAACTGCGCCACACATTTCAAAGTCCTTTTCTTATTTATAGGGTTCAAGAGCCTGCTAAAGTGCATTGTCGAACATCTAGGTTCTATACAATCCTATGTATATACATTGTTCACTACGTAGCCAGCCTTAGGATTTCTTTTCTCTACTTGTGTTTCTACAACTGTACACGTGTCAACTGATTTACATAATCTTCAGCATTTCTTTAGCATGAGCATCTTCATCTCGAGCCCGATATATGTTGTTCAGCTTTACCATCTTCTCTTCTGTCCTTAGAGAATGCTTACGTTTCTTTTCCTCATTCGTCTTCTGGATGCATCAGCTCCTACTTTGTATGATGTCATCAGGCTCCTCTTCTTGTTCAAATGCACATTTCTTCTGGTACCTCATCCAAAAGAACACTATGGGTCTCATTACCAGTCCGGCGGTAAAATCGCCTGGTTACCGCCGGATTCGTATTACCATTCCGCCTCTGTGATTCCCGGAATTACCAGGGCATTACAACCCCGGTTTCCCAGGAATCACGGAGGCGGAATGGTGTTAATGCCCATTCCCATTGAGTCCTATGGGACTGTCATGCCTGCGCCATGGGCGCATACATTGGCGATCAATATGGACTAATTGTTATTCATTTATCTACAGAAAACTCTGGGATCAACCTCTATTCACTTTTTGGACCTTATTTCCCATATGCGAGACTTTGGTGCTTTTTTTATTTTTCCCAACTAACTACAAGTACCACAATGCACTTTGCCATAACTATCTATTTCTGACCATTCCTATTCGTCATCATCGGAACTACAATCCCCAGAAGCCCTAGGGATCAGCTCTGCTTCCACCAGCTCAGGAACAGAGAGGGAGGAGGTAGATTGTATTCAGGTGTGCTGATCCAGGTGCGGCCAATTAGCCTGCCTCTGTGTTGGGCAGGGCGGTATAAAAGCTGCTGCCTGCAGGGGCTCAGGCTCTTGCATTAAGAGTCCTTCCAGCACCTTTTTGCTTCTAGCTACGAATTTTTGTATGCTGTTCCTGCTTACTCCTGCTTTTGATCCAGTGCCCTGCCGAGCTCTCTGCATTGCAGCCGATCATGCTCCGCCGCCTTCTACCTACAGTCTTAGTCCACTGAGCTTCCTGCCTTGCAGCCTGCTACACCCTGCTGCCTACAGCTCTAACCTTTTGGGCTCCCTGTCTCAGCCCTGCTCCTCTGGGCATCCTGCCTTTCAGCCTGCTACACCCTGCTGCCTACAGCCCTAGCCTTTTGGGCTCCCTGCCTCAGCCCTGCTCCTGTGGGTGTCCTGCCTTGCAGCCTGCTACACCCTGCTGCCTACAGCCCTAGCCTTTTGGGCTCCCTGTCTCACAGCCCTACTCCTCTGGGCGTCCTGCCTTGCAGCCTGCTACACCCTGCTACCTACAGCTCTAGCCTTTTGGGCTCCCTGCCTTGCAGTCTGCATCACTCCGCTGCTTACAGCCCTTGTCCTCTGGAACCCCTGTCTTGCAGCTTGCTATACTCCTCTGCCTTCAGCCCTTGTCTTTTGGGCTCCTTGCCTACAGCCCTTGTCCTTTGGGCTCCTTGCCTTGGAGCCTGTTTCACTCCGCTGCCTACAGCCCTTATCCTCTGGGCTCCCTTCCTTACAGCCCTGCTCCTTTGGGCTTGCTCCTTGCTGTCCTGCTCCTCTGAGCTCTCTACCTTGCACCCTACAGTCCTCTGCAATCCATAACAGTTTACCTGCATTTATTACTTTCAGTTATTGCAGCCCCCGTTTCCTGACTGCTGCTCCCTTGCTTTCTTCCTTGTTTTCAACCCTCAGTTCTTTATCCCTGTCCAATTCAGTTGTACTGCTTTCCTTTCATTTCCTTCTGCTAGTTTTCTCATCGACTTCCTTTTTCCTGGATTTGTCTGTAATTGTCTTCTCTTGTATTATTGTAGACCCCTTTGTACAGAGTTTGTCTGTTGGTTTCCGGCAGGCAACCTCTGCCCCTTCCCTTGTCTCGTTTCTGTGTTACAGACACCCACAGCTGTTGTTCCCAGCCATGAGCAAACAGCGTGGGCCTCTGTTATAGCAATCTGTGCAGAAGGCTGGAGTTTTTCCTTAGGTCCGTGGAACACTCTTTCCCGCTTCTGCATCCACCCCAAGAGGGAATCCAGTTTGTTTGTACCTTTATTCCCCTGCTACACTTGCCTACTCTTTGTTATCGTTTACTTTCTGCTGTGTGTGTATTTGTCTGTCCACCTTACTTCAGCACAACCACCCAAACCCTACCTGGGTGCCCTGTGCCACTCTTAACAGAGTGCCATCCTTGACAGGGACTCAATGGGAATGGGGATCATGGAAACACCGGCAGCATCTCGTAATGCTACCGGTGTTTCCTCGTCCGCCTGCAGGCGGGCTGTGTTAAACCCACCAGGTCAGACCTGGCGGGAACATCACCTCCCGCCTGCAGGAGTTGCGATCACCCGGCATGGAAACAACGGTGGCAGCGGGTTTACCGCCACCGTTGTTTCCATACCGGGCGATTTGTAATGAGGCCCTATGTCTTTGTGCATTTATGTAGGGTTTTCTCAATGGATACCTTGTCTTGACGTTTCTCTGCGGTATTGGTATTCTTACTGGAATTGCACATGTCATCTCTGGTTCCCAACATATAGGCAACATGGGGGCAGAGCTTTGAGTGAGGATGTCTGACTTCACCTCTATACCTCATACTAATGGAAGGTTTTCTGTTTTCTCTTTTTTCTCCCTCTTTGGTTGAAAATGTTGTTCCTTTACTTTTCGTGTTCTGAACAATCTGATTCTGTACAAATTCTTAAAATAATTGTCTTCTACTATATTCTGTTTTTATTGATTTATAAGCCTTGAGGAAGACCTGCAGGGGTCAAAACACATGTTGGCTGACTCGTGTTACATTCATGTACATAGATATATGATTACATATTTAGGTTCACATCCTATTATATGTCATGACTGTTCTTCTTACAACTTTCTTGATTTTTGGTTTCCATTAAAATGTGCTCATACATGTATTTGATAAAACAGTGATCGATCACGTGTGCACAAGACCTTTGTTAACCTCATTTATGAAAGGGGCCTACCTTTCAGAAACAGATTCACATGCATCATTTTATGTAATACAATTTTAAAAAGCAATAGATTTCACAGGCAAGCAGTTGGTAATCCAACACAGCTATTGTTTGAGGATCATCTTGACGTCAGTCTCCTTTCTCTGTTCTTGCTGTAGGTCTTATTTGAAAAATATTCTCATGCCTAAAAAAAGTGGCTCTAACAAACATTAGATCTGAGGTCAATAGTGTCTCAACATTTCCGTGTTCATATTATGAGTCCTCATTTGTACTATTAATTTGAAATAAAACCCATCACCTTCATGGTCAGAGTCTGCTAAATTCAGTGCAGTTTGAGAATAGTCATACAGTTCATAACTAACACACACACACACACACACACACACACACACACACACACACACACCCCCCCCCCCCCCCTCTACCTACCTGTACAAGGTAGGTTGTTCACTAAATATTTGCATGGTGGATTGCATGTGTTCTTCACACAAGATCATCTTAGCTGCAGAATGGAGTAAAGAACACCTGGCATTTCATAGAGAACAGGATCCATTTCTCCTTCCTAAACTGGGTCAACTTTCACAGCAGCAATATCGCAACAGGGTTTTCACAATAAGAAAAAAAGGGTGACAGAAGTCATGGGCTGAGTCCCATGAACACTATACCCTGTATAAAATAAAACAGTAAAAAAAGTTTCCGTTGTGTCCCCCTTGAAAGTAAACTCCTGACAGAGCCATGCACTATTGATGCATTCATGTGCGTGCCACAAAGGCGGCAAAAGACATTTAAAACAAAAAGGCACGAGGCAGCGTGTGGGAGGTACAGGGTGGGAGCATGGTCGGCCCATGGGGGTGGGAAGATCAAATGGGGATTGGAAAGGAGGTGTGTGGGGTGATGTTCCAAGGAAAATTGTTCCCGCTCAATGCTTCCTCCAAGATCCATCAATGCCCAATTGGAAATTGAATCGTTGGGCACGATTGATCGTCTTGGTTCCAGATCATGACTCTCTTAATTGCAGGTATGAAAGCACCTCTTGTAGGCAGTAACTTTTCCCAGCTCATCTGTTTCTTAAAAAATAATAGTCCAGGACAACTCTGCAAGTTTAGTCACACTGGATCTGAGCTGTGTGAAGGCATCATGAAGAAGGACACAGACAAAAGATTTCAAATTCAAACAATCCGTTTTTATTAACTTAAATGCCAGGATGAAAAAAGGCCTAACTTGCCCTATGCTAAAGTGGGATTGCCCTACCTAAATAAATCTATGGAGAATCTGAGTCAAAGAGTTCAACTAAGGAATATGTGTCCAAAACCTATGCTTGCCCTCACAACTATAACTATACAATGTGTAGGGAAGTCAGCAATCAACAGAAAACCGAGTTCAACACAAAGTCCTGAGCTTCTTCCAGCTCACAGCTTGCTTCCAGCTCCCTTCCCCAAGTACAAAACAGTTCAAAGTAAAGTCTCAAAATCCCCTTATTTAGAATTAGAATGTAAAGAAGTCTCTTCAGGTCTCAGGGTTTCCTTCCCCAAACTAGGGCTCGGGATTCCCTTCCCCAACTTCCAAATCAACAAAATGACCTTGAGATGAAAGGCTTCCTATCAGGACTCTCACTTCACAAGTTCCAAAACACAATTCCACATTAAACACAAAATGTCTTTATCTTGCACCATTTGGATAATGTTGTTTTCAAATGCACAGTTCATATGATTTTGTAGTTTTCCCACATGTTGGAATTGTTTGTGTATCAGGCTGCAGTGTCTTTTGTCTGCCTGTTCTTGTCACCTTTTGGTTTCAAAGCTTTGGTTCCGTTTAGCAACAAAGTCGTAATTCAGTTTGGTGTTCAATAATTAAATCTCTGGCTTAAGGTTTGTTTTCCCTTTATATGGAGTTCAATAATTTTTCATTTCACTTTAAATATATAATTCAATGTGCGGAGACCTTCAAAAGCATGCTTCACATCAAACGTGACCACTCCTATGCAAGATAATCCCTTTTGTTTATTGGTGACAAATAGAACAAATAGAACTGCTTGTTTTGCTTTAATTGTATAGTTCAGTGATTTTCGGGAATGTGCCTTCTGCCGCACATGTCCACTCCAATACAATGTAGTTCATAAAATGCTTAAGTCCACATACGTGCACCAGGTTTCTCAAGCCTCAGAAAATCACTTATCGCTAAGGATGTTTAGGTTGCAGTGCGGATCACACAGTCTTCGTCCTCTAGTGCCGGGGCTCCAGCTTTTGCCCCTCAGACACTTTTGGGGTGGTCCTCCACCACAGGGGAACAAGCATTTTAAGTAAAAAGGAACAGGAAAGCCTTCCAGAACTGCTCCCTTTACCTTTCATGGTCCATTCCAGGGAGTCCTCCCTCCCACGCCATGCTGAACAGCCCTCTGCTGCATGCACCAGCTTCCTGGTCCTTCTCCCGTCTATTTTCTCTGCACTGAGTTGGACCCCATTTAAACACATGCAGCCCCTTGACAGGCTGCAGGTGTGAATGATTATTCATTCTTGCCAGGCTCCCATTAAACGGACATGCCTGACCTTCACTACTCCCAGTAGGCATCTTCCTCTTCCCAGTACTAGAGTAGTAAAAGAGCATAGTCTTCATTGCTCTTAGTTGCCTCTTCTTCGTCTCAGTACTGTCAAGTGTCAATGGTAGAGAAATGAAGGGAGCTGGCTTTTAATAGCCCATAAAGGTTGGGGAGGGGTTAGTTGTCACTAGGGATCAGGGGATACCATCTCTCACCCAAGGGTACCCCACTCCCTGTTCCCAAGGATAGTCCACCCAGGTGATCCTCCCTCACTTCACCGCCACCAAGGGTAGGGATCCAATAGCGATGGCCTTTCCCTGGCCACCTGTGCAGAGGATCCAAGGGGTTCAGGAGTGAGAATACCCTCAAGTTTCTCACAGTTGATAGACTTTGCAAATACATGCCTCCAGTTTATTCAGTACCTGTTCAAGAATGGTTTTCTTATGTTCCCAGTGAATTAAGTGTCAAAAGGGTGTCTTCAGTTACTCTAGTAAATGCAATATGAAATTGTGTGTACCTAAGCAATTAGATGCAAATACAGCATGAAATACAGGTCATAGAAAAGCCTTAAAGGGGACTAGTGATAAGCATTTCTCTGCAAGGGAAATAATCTTTTCTGAAGTAGGCACCAAACAGGTTCTGGATAACTTGTTGTAGCAAGAATTAAAATCTGTGTCCTGTGCAAATACATGTAATTCTGTAGCTCCTCTTTATGTGACAATGACGGGATGAAGAAAGAACAAATTACTCATCATAGTGACTACTGTACTCCTATTCTCATCCCCTTTCCTCCATACTGTATGGGGTCAGGACCAGAGCTTTTTTCCACTGCAAAATGTGCACTTCTCCATTACATTTTAATTTGGGCACACGTAGCTGCGGAAGCGGGTGTGATTGCGCACACAAACACATTCCCCTGCCACCAGACCTTAGTCCCTACTTAGTAGTGCGTTGAGGACAACAGTCCTAACCACACTCATTTATACAAGAGGGGTGGTGGCTTGTGCATTTAGAGGAAATGGGATGGGTGAAGAAACTAAGCACACAGATTTTTCAGGACTGCCTGGACGAAAGCAGCATCTGAACGCAAACTAACATCTAGACAGTAATGACTACAAAAAGCCAAAGGAGATGCCCATCTAGCTGCTTTACTGATAATATCCCAAGATACACAATGTTGAAAAGCTATCGTCATTGCTTTTGCTCCGAATAAATGTGTATAAATACGTTCCAATGGGTTTTTTCCTGAACTTTATATGCTTTAGAAATACATGACACCAACCATGTAGAAATGATGCTTGGGAAGCTCATTTGCCTGGTGACCTGATGCCAAAAGTGACAAAAAAGGCTTCAGAAGCCCTAACATCCTTTGTTGTACTTCAGTAAACTTTCAGAGCTCTTCTAACATCTAAACAGTGTAGAACCCTATCAGCCGGTGAATGAGGGAATAATGTAGGTTAAAG
Source organism: Ambystoma mexicanum (assembly GCF_040938575.1). Lineage (NCBI taxonomy): Eukaryota > Metazoa > Chordata > Amphibia > Caudata > Ambystomatidae > Ambystoma > Ambystoma mexicanum. The sequence continues at coordinate 1,281,558,018 of NC_090932.1, read as the reverse complement.
TATTTCCTGATTTATGTGAAACACTGACACTACTTTTTGCAAAAAGGCAGGATGAGTAAGCAAGAATACTTTATCCCTCTGAAAAATGATATAGGGCTCTGATGCCGCTAGAGCTTGAAATTTACTAATTCTTCTAGCTGAAGTTAGTCCCCACAATAATACAGTTTTCCAAGTGACCATCTTGATGGCCGCAAAAGTTAACGGCTCAAAAGGTTTATGCGATAAAGCTACTAACACTGCATTGAGATCCCAGACAGGATGACGCCTTCGTTCAGAAGCCTTTTGACTACAAACTTTGCAGAGGAGAAAACCATCGGCTCCAAGTTCATACATGTTCCTATAGCTGACAGGCAAGTTTTACAAGTATCTACCTGCACGCCCGAATGAGCTGAGTAAGCCGAAAATGATAGCACATCAACTGAAGAACCAAAGACCAAATTAATTCCCTTCCGTTCTGACCAACAACAAAATGTTGTCCACTTCCTCTTATATTGAGCATGGGTTGAATCTTTCAGAGCCCTTTGTATTATATGTAGAATATCTTTTGATCATTAAGGTACCCCAACATTAACTTTTTAGGAACCATTTAGCTAATAACATTGCTTGTGGGTTTGGGTGAAAGACAGACCCCGTTCTAGAGGGATCATGTTCTTTGAGCCGTCCAACCTCAACAGACCATGAACCGCTGTCAGATCAGACAGCCAAGCTCTGGAGGGCCAAATAGAGCTATCAGCATGCAATTCCTGGATGTTCTGAATTTGCAGAGAACCCTCTGTATTATGGAGGTTGGGGTAGCGCATAAGATCTAATTTCTGACCATTGTATCTGAAATGCATCCCCTGCTGAATTCTCTCTTTGATCTTCCCATGAAGGACCTCTGTGGGATTTGAAATTGTTGCTTATGGGGAAAAAAGCTCCATCTCAGGGTGAGCGAGAGACTCAATCTCTTAAGAAATCTCCCACTCCTAAGAACTTGTTCTGAAACTGCTGAGATTATCTGCCTTCGTATTATTTTCAACTGGAACATGTGATGCCCAGAGGCACATCCCTTGTGCCATTTCCACAACTAACAAACCCAAAATCGGGGATCTAGTCCCTCCCTGCTTGTGGATATAAAACATTGACGTTGTACTGCCCATCAGAACTAGTGCTACTGTCCCCAGTAGTAGAGGGAGGAATGACTTCAGTGCTACAAATAGGCCCTTTAGTTCAAGCTTATTTAGATGCCTTGTCCTGTTGAGGACCAACCATAGCCCATAAGGTGTGTTGCCTCCCAACCTTCCACTGACAAATCTGTTGTCACAATTATGGTGTGGGGAGCTGGATGTAGTGGGTCTCCACTCATCAGATTGTCCTCCGACCTCCACCAGAGTAAATCCTCTTTCAGTTAAAACCGGGATTGTTACAGCTTAACTGGTATACCAGATGAAGCTAAATTCTTCTCATTTTGAGCCTGACCAAGGACACAGTGAGAATGCATCTAGATAGCAGACCTAATCAGTGTTGGTACCACCACACTGAAATACAGGTTCTGGTGAAAAAATGAGTGACTCTTCTGGGTAGATTTCTTCGCCTGTCCCAAATTGGAAATACTCTGGCCTAAATCATGTCCAATCGAAAACCTATCAATGTTATTCTTCTGCTCGAGACACCACTCAAACAAACCAGTCATCCAAATAGGGTGTAAACATGTTGTCTCCTGCTGCTCAAAATGCAGGAAATCACATTCATTATTGAGCCCAAATGGTAGGACTCTGTATTGAACATTTTTCCACATTACTGAAAAATATCAGAAATTGTCAGAGCTCCCATATGGGTGCATGCAGATATGTGTCCTTCAGGACCAGGGAACAAAGCCAGTCCTACGGACAGAAAGAGTCTGCAATTTGGGCAGGTTCCGCCATCTTGAATCTTTCTAGGGGTGAGGAAAGGCTGACATAGGACAGGTCCAGCACGACTCTCAGACCAGTCTGGCTCCTTTTGGGGATGACAAACATTCTTGAATAGAATCCTTGTCCTAAAGAAGAACATCCTCTACCGCTTGGGACTCGAAGTGCATTATCTCCCTGAGAAGTGCAGGTGACCCAATCTGGAGCAAAGATGGGGCTGATGCAGGGGGAGGGCAGAAAGGATGGGTGGGCGAATGCCGGTGAAAAACATAGAAATTAACAAAGGGTAACTGAACCAATTACACTATTGATCCCTGTGCAGATTCAAATTGCAGAGAGGGGCTACCCTTTAGCGGTAGTCATTCGTTTTCACCAAGGAACACTTGGCAACCTGTTTGGCTGGCTTTCTCTTCTCTCTTGAAAACCTCTGATACTGCCAAATGACCTAGCCCTGATATGAAATTTGGGATGGCTCGGCAAGAAAGGCTTCATAGTTGCTTGGTCAGGATGGCCAAGGACCTTGCTGTCTGCAAGCTGGTCTTTTTGGTTAAATTGTCAACTGTGGATGAATGACAAAGATCAGATCCTTCAAGTGATAGGTCAAGACTTTTCTATTGGTAATCATTTGTGAATTTAGTAGCATGAATACATGCCATTGTTCTCATGACAAGGCCTGTGTACATGCCTCGGCTGGCCATGCCAATATGACCTAGTGATGACTGCTGAAATCTTGGCCGGTCAACCTTTGATTCCATCAACCCAGATTTAAATTCTGCCTGTTTTCTAAGGGCAGATCTTGTGCAAACTCTTAGCTCTCATTCCACAACCTTTGATTTGCTGCCACTAGCAATGCATTTGCTTGGCAGAGACATGTTAGAATACACCACCTTGCTAAAGGCTTCTATCAAATGTTCTTCTCTAGGAAGAATTAAAGTCTCTGGTGCGGAGGCTAAGATGTGCCAACACTAGTAGGTTTGGCATACAAGGAAGCTGCTGCAACAACTGACGAAAGAGGCTGTGGTTGTACAGCTGTTCTGACCCAAACTACCTGTAGTGAGTGTCACGTTTCTACTGGTTGGCAGACATGAATGTAGTTTTAACCACTTCTTTTTTTGCCACTGAGAGTTCATCCTCTTGGATCGGTATTCCTGACCGGGCTGATTGAAGTGATAACACATCCACCAGCCCTCCAAGAAGTTCCACGTGTCCCTCCAGCCTATCGTGAAAGGCTTTAGCTGAGAATGGAAAGTTAACTCTTCGCCTTCCTTTGAAAAAACAGATTATTCTCCTTCCTTATCAGTATCTTGAGATCCGACCCAGAGCTTGGTACTGCAATTTTCTGGAGTTTCACCTGTGTCTGCTGATGTATGAGTATCTGTGCTGTTGCAATTAGGTTGTGGTTCCAGGTTCTGCAGAACTGTAGGACTAGTGGAAGCTGGATGAAGGAGAGGAGAGGGATCAGCAGACGGAGGTGAACCGGAGGATGTCTGACATCTGAGAGGATTTCATGACATTCAAAAATCATTCAAAGAACCTCTCCTCACAGGCCAGTGAACTCTTCACTGTAGGCCAGGGAGCTGCTGCAGTAGGGGCCCATGTAGATGTGATAGGTACTCAGAAATCTTACCTGGGTTGCTGGATCCATGGCTCAGAATATATATATTTTTAAAAACCGTTATACTTGGAATAGACAAATATACAATAACATTGCAGAGCAGTTCACGCATTTTGCATCATCAGCATATCTTCCTGTGCTCACATACATAGTTTTTTTTTTTAAAAATATTTTATTGATTTTATATTTTAGAAAAACAAACAACACACAACACAATACAACTGTTAATTATTTACAGAAACACAAAAGAAAATACAAAAAAAACCTCCCCCCACCCTCCATCAAGCCAGAGCCGGCTCCCTTGTATCCTCAGTCGGGGCACTGTCAGGTGGAACATTGTCCGTAGGCTCATCTTCCGAATTCTCAGATTCGTCCAAACCCTGTTGTGGGTTGGTCATAGAGGCCACCAATTGTCGCCAGGCCAGCAAGGGCCCTATCTCCTCCTCGCCCCCTCTAGTGACCGCTTCAAACCATACCACGGATTCAGCCTCCGCCCACCTCATAAGGCCCGCCCACCATAATTCCACTCTCGGCCTGCTAGCCGATTTCCAGTTCATGGCAATCCTGCGTTTGGCCAGAACATATGCCAGGTCCCTCAGCTTGCTCAGGTGCCTAAAGTGTCTGGGCCTGGGGAAGATCCCAAGCATACACGACCAGGCAGATCCCACGTCCAACACCACTCCCCCACCTGCGAGCTTCATCTTAACCTCCTCCCAAAATCTATACACTTCCGGGCAGGCCCAAAACATGTGTAGCAACCCAGCGTCCACCTCCCCACACCTGGGGCATTTTTGAGTGATCGAGCCTCCGAACCGTGCGATCTTCTGGGGAGTCAGGTAGGCCCTGTGAGTAATGTAGAACTGGAGTTGTTGGAGCCGTGCATTTCGGGACACCTTTTTATGATACCCCAGGACCCTTTTCCACTGACCCTCCGTCATGAGTCCACCCATCTCCTCCTCCCATTCATGCCTCAGCTGGGGCAACTCTTTCCCAGCCTTCGTTCTGAGGAGCTCGTATATCCGTGATATTTCATGCCCGCCCTCTGAGACATCATACATAGTTTCAAGGGTGGCATCGGGATCATCTGCCAGTGCCGTCACCGGCCATCTCTCTCTTACTCGTTGCACTAGCCTGGCATAGGTGATGTACTGGCCTCTGTGCACCCCCGTCTCATCCTGCAACTTTTGGAAGTCCAACGGCTCCCCCTCCCGCCATATGTCCCCGAGCGTGGCCAGGCCCACCGGCTCCCAGTGCCTACGGACAGACTGAAACAGTTGGGAGTCGTTTTCGCAAGGGCCACCAGCGGGACCTGCCAAGATAGCGGTTCTGGCTCCCCCATAAGTTTCCACGTTCTGTGCCAGACCTCCCATCCCAACCTCAATAGCCGCCCTCTTCCCGTCAGTTTATTCCTTTGTAGCCACACCACCTTTCTCAGGAAGTATGGGGCCGCATCCTCCCGCAGCAACCTAGATTCCGCCGAATCATCATCAGACAGCCACCTGGCCACATACAACAGCTGTCCCGCCAGATAATATAATTCGAAGTTGGGCAAGCCTATACCCCCCTTCTCGTACGAGTTCTGGAGCTTCCACAGGGCCACCCTATTTCTGGAGTTACCCCACACGAAGCCCCTACACATACTATGAAGTCGTACAAATAGGCTCCTGGGGATCAAATGTGGGACGTTCACGAAGAAATGCAGGAGTCTGGGAAGGACCACCATTTTCAGAAAAGCCGCCCTCCCCATCATGGACAGGGGCAATCTGGACCAGAATGTCATGCTACTCCTGACCCCCTCTATGGCTCTCTCTGTGTTATGCTTGTGTACCGCTTCAATCCGGTGGTAAATATTTACCCCCAGGTACCTAAACGTGTCGGTCCGCCATGGTATTGGCAACACAGGCAGCCTCTCCAGCGGGACGTCTCTGTACCCGCCCAGAGGGAACAGGCTAGATTTCCTGGGATTCACTGATATGCCCGAGAGGACAGCATAATGACCCAGTACTTCCAGTACGTACTGCAGGTTCTCCTCCGGGTAGCGTAAGTAAAGCAGCATATCGTCCGCATAGAGAGATATGAAGTGGCTGCCGCAGGCGGTATCAATGCCCACCTCTCCGTATTGTTGCCGCAGGCATATCGCCAGCGGCTCCAACGCGAGTATATATAACATGGGTGACCAAGGGCATCCCTGCCTGGTCCCCCTGCTGAGTTGCCAGGCATCCGAGACTGTGGCCCCAGTCTTGACCCTTGCAACCGGGCTGCTATATAACAACTGGACCCATCTGATGTACCCAGGGCCCACGCCGTATCCCCGTAGGGCCGCTTTCAGCCAAGGCCATCTCACTGAATCAAAGGCCTTGACCGCATCCAGCGACACTACCGCCATCTCGCCCATGTCATCCTTAGTGTGGTCGATAACATGGTGCAGCCTCCTATGGTTATCGCTGATATTCCTGCCTGGGACATATCCCATTTGATCCGGGTGGATCAGCTTGCCAATTACCTTCTTCAACCTATTGGCCAGCACCGCCGTGAGTATTTTGCTGTCCTGGTTTAGCATGGACAGAGGTCTATAAGATCCACACTCAACAGCCGGCTTGCCTGGTTTCAGTAATGGGACAATCATGGCCTCACGGAGGGACAGCGGGAGTTCTCCCCGTTCGTATGCCTCGTTAAACAAGGCCAGCAGTGGCTGGAGCAGCTCCTGCACGTGCACCTTGTAAAACTCACTAGGCAGTCCATCCGCTCCAGGTGCCTTACATGTGGGGAGGCCCCGGATCACCACCTCCAGCTCATCAGAAGTGATAGGGGCGTCCAGTTCCTCCGCTCCTGGTCGTCTAGGGTGGGCAGGCCAATGTCTTCCAGTGTGTTCAGGATGTCCTGGCTCCTGTCCTCCCCAGTGCCCTCATAAAAACGTTTGTAGAACCTGAGGAATTCCTCGTTCACCCCATCATGAGTGCTGCGAAGACAACCGTCTTCACCACGGATCTCATGAATAACCACTCGGGGGGACTCGCTCTTGTACAGCCAGGCCAGCAGTCTGCCTGGCTTGTCGCCTCCCGCGTGCAGCCGCTCGGTGTATTTCCCATGGTTCAATCTACATAGTCGATCCCAAAGAGCGCTGCACGCCACCTGAAGGTCCCTCATCCTAGTCTTGTCTTCCTGAGTGGCGTTCTCGAGACGAGCTAGGCTCTCCAGTTCCCTTTCGGTGTCCTGAAGCTCCCTCCCGATACCCCCTGAAGTCCCTTGGATTTAGAGATGGCCACCCCGCGCACCACTACCTTAAAGGCCTCCCACAGAGTTCCAGCAGAGCGCACGCTACCCGTGTTTATCTCAAAATATTCCCTGATGGCAACCCTCAGGTCTTCCCGGAATCCCTCATCATGCAGTGCCTCCGACCGGAGCCTCCATGTGGGGACTCGAGGCCTAGGGGGCTGGTGTCGCCACTCTACCACCAGGGGCGAATGGTCCGACAATGCTCGAGCCTTGTATTCCGCCCCCACTATTTCGCCCGCTATCTCGGCAGTTCCAAACACATAATCCAATCTCGTATATGAATCGTATGGCGCCGCATAGTGCGAATACTGCCTCTCTGTGGGGTGGAGTTTCCTCCACACATCTACCAGTCCCAGGTCTCCCAGCAATGTCCCGAGCGCCTTGGCCGCCAGCGACATTTTCCCTTTGGTATCAGCGGACCGGTCGATTTTGGGATCTAAGAAGCAATTGAAGTCCCCACCCCACACCATCGCACCCCCTACCAAGGGGCCAAGTTTGCCATAGAGGGATCTAAAGTAGGCTGCAGTATCATGATTGGGGGCGTACAGGTTGAGGATGTGTACTTCCCTGTTCTCCAGTAGTCCTGTTATCGCCACCATTCTACCCTCCGGGTCCACTATCGAGTCAAGCACCCGGAACGGCACGTGCGGCGCCACCCAGGTGATGACCCCTCTAGCATATGCCGAGTACGTGGCACCCACTACCTTGCCCTTCCACTTCCTCTTGACCACCTCCAATTTCTCCCTGGTGAGGTGGGTCTCTTGTAGCAGGGCTATGTCTATCCGCATCCTCTTCAGGTATAGCATTACCTTGTTCCGCTTGAGGTAACTATTGAGGCCTCGGACATTCCAGGTAGCTATGCGAAGACTATCCGATGCCATCGGTTTGGTCTGTATTCAGCCCCGCCCTCCCCACAATACCCCCTTGGTCTAACGCTCCGCCGGCTCTTCCCCCCTTGATCCCCGTCCCCCCTCCCTGTTTCCCAACTACACACCACAGCAAACAACCCCTCCCATCCCAACAAAAGCCCAGCTCCATCCCTGGATCTCAGGCCCACCCGCGTCTGGTCTTATCCCGTATTCAAGGAGTAGGACCCTGCGGGGCGTCGCCGATCTAACAGCGACCTAACTAACTAGATATGTTACTACTGGGGACAAAGGAAGCCTCTTGGAGCTCCCAACCAAATAACCACGGGTAGGCACGCCCAATGGGCCAGTCAACACCACATCAAATGACTATATTCAAGTCCCAATGTCTCGGCCCCATTGCCCTAGGAGACCCAGCCGTAAGCTACTTATCTTCCGTAGTCTCTGCCTGGATGCCCGATTCTTGAGGACTGCCCAGCGCGTCTAGCCAGTCCATCGCTTCAGTCGGTGTTTCAAAGAACAGGGATCTGTTTCTGTAGAAAACTTTCAATTTGGCCGGGTAGAGTAGCATGTAGCGATGGCCAGCTTCACGAAGTCTCCTTTTCACCACCCTGAAGTGCATCCGACTCAGCTGTACTTGTAGCGTGTAGTCAGGGTAGGGCGTGATCTTGACCGATCCTCGTTCCCCCTTTTCGAAAGAATTCAAGAATCTTTTCACGATCTCGGTAGTTCAGAATTTTCGCGATCACAGGCCGCGGGGGGGCCCCAGGAGGCGGCCTCCTGGTTAGGGCCCTATGCGCCCTCTCGACTGCAAACCCCTGGGTCAGTACCCCGCCGGTAATCTCCTGCAAAAACATGGATTCCACAAATTCCGTGGGGTCTGGCCTTTCCGTTCCTTCAGGTAGGCCCACGATGCGAATATTGTTGCGCCTGGCACGTCCCTCCGCCTGCTCCGCTCTGTCCTCCAGGTTGCCCACCCGTTGTACGAGGGCGTGCAGTTCCTTTTTATGAGCAGCGCAGTCTGCCGTGTTCGTGGCCGTCTCCTTCTCGATGGTCCCCGTGCGCTCCGAGATCGCCCTCACATCCAGTCTAAGCAGATTCACATCCTCCTGGACGGCACCGATCTTAAGGTTTAAGCCTTCCTGCAGCTCTTTCATGGCGAGGCCTAACTTGGTCTCCCATGACATTTTTAAGTCCGCAATCGCCGCTAGCACCTCCTGTATCGTGCCCGGTGACTCCGCGGCCGTCACGGGGGTCTCTTTGTTCTTGCCTCCTTCCGCCCCTGAGGGGGACTTGGCGTAAGCCTCCATCGTGGGCTGTTTGGCCTTGGGTTTCACACCTCTCGTAGTCATGTTGTTGTATGAGTCGGGCGGGGGCCCGTCCCGCCAGGCACCGAAGGGGAGTCACGCCACTCAATGCTCAAAGCCTGGCCCACCACACCATGGGGCATCCAACACGCCCGGAGCACCCCAACCACCGGGCCCACGGTCCCGTCGTCACAGCTACATCCGTTCGGCTCTCCAACTCGCTGGGCCACCGTGCGTCCTAGGCGGCGCTCACGTGTATTAGTCTTCAAGCAAAGGGACCCATGGGATCGCGACACTGACTGCACGATCCTCGGTGTTCGCAGCGTGTCGCCGCAATTTTGTCTTGTCCGCCTGTTCAGGGCTCGTCGCAGTCAATCGCATTTATTTCGGTTTCTGGGCCTCCCAGACATCCCAAACTTTCACCGGGTGTGGTGGTGGCATTCCCACACCTTGACATCGGTTTCCAGCGTCGGCCGGCCCCCGTGGACGTACCCCTCCATCAGGATCAAAACAGGATCAGCGGAGCTCCTCTAGAGTGCGACCCCTTACATGGCCGTCCAAGCCACGCCCCCCGCTCACATACATAGTTATATCGGTGGGCATTAGCATACAGTTTAGGAGATACCTTACCAGAGCAGCATTTGGGATACATCCGTTCGAAATTCACACCATATATCTGCAGGCCTAGAGGTATTTTTCAGAGTTCCTCTGTATATCTCTTCCACAACTTTCCACCCATGTCAGTTCTTTCAACCAGTCTTTATCCAACAGGGGGCCAGTATCTTTCCACTTTCGCAATATACAGTGTTTAGCGATTAAACATCCCATGGCTCAGAATATTTGCTAGCACTGGAGGTTAATGGATATGAGGTGGACCAAGACATCTCATGCTGACCAGTCGACCCAGGGTGTAAATTGCTGACTGGGTATTGATCTTCAATAATTAGCTTGAGTGGGGAGTCTTCTCGACAGTTCGGTGGCTCTTTCAGAATTTGAGGAGTGCACAGACGAAGTCCTATTAAAGTGGTCAGACATGGCACAGACTCTTCTCGTCTTGCCACCATTTTGTGCAGCTCAGGGCGCATGCTGGATGCAGGAAACTCTTGTCTGGGTAGAGCCCTGTAGTGGAGATCTCAGAGGACCATTAGGAAGCTGACCGGTTCTCCTTTGGTTCTCTGAGTGATCTTCGGGAGGTTTGCTGCCCTCAGCTTGCAGTAAATAACACATGCAAGTGCCTCTTCCGATCAATCCATGGTGATAGGACCCGAAGGCCACCTCAGAACTATGTCTGGTATTACAGCTCTTAAGCCCCACAGCACCAGACCCAGTAGAGTCTACAGATCCCCGAGCACAAATGCCAGTAGATTTCAAATCCTCATGTCTGTAAACCGTAGAAGAGTCTTTTTTACCCTCCCAACAAGAGTCCTCCCTGGAAAGGTGTCCCTCTGATGGGATACCACAGAGAAAAGAGGTGTAATTACCTTGTCTGTTCTCATTTATTTGTCATCAAATGGTCTGGCGGCAACTCTGAAGAGGATCTCGCTCCACTGACCAAGCCTGTTCTTCAGTGATCTCAGTATTAAGGCGTCACAAGCCATGCCAGAATCCTACGAGTGGTTTGCCTCCAAACACTTCAAACAGAGCGTGTGAGGGTCAGAGGGCAGAAAGGGACTCTCGCAAGATGCACACCTGGCATAGCCAGTCAAGCCCAACATATGTCGGAGGACTGGGGAAAGAAAGACTAGGAAAATGTTTTAGAAAATGTATGAGTTAACCACATTTCATCGAGTAGAGGAAGTGAGCAGCAAAAAATAGTGCTGATGCGGTGCAGGCATCTGTACCCATCATTGCCTGCGCACGGCCAATAAACTATTTAAAGGGATGTGCAGATTTTACAGTGCAAAAGGCTCCAGTACCATCCCCATGCGGGACACCCCAATACAGTATGGGGGTAAAGGGGACTGGACGTAGGAGTATCATCTTCAAATCTGCTTCATCTACTGCGCTACTAAAACAGTCCAAAGAAGAATACAAGGTGGTCAACTGTGCACCCAACTACACTACAAATGTTTTTTTGGACATTCATGAATGTTGATTTCATTTGTCTTTAAATGTTAATATGCGAAGGCAGTGTTAGGGACAATTCTCATTTCTGTGCTAATTCACTTGAAGCTTAGAGACCACAGCTCTTTCGCTGGACTTTAGGACATTTTAATTTTAACCCTGGAGTGAGTGAGCCTTTTTCTCTCACTCTCTCATGTGTTTGGACCTGATTTAATTATGTATTTCCTTTGTTTTTGGAGTCTGACAAACTCCATAGGCATCCACAGTTTGTGTGGGGACACCCAGCACCTTCAGTGCAGTGTCACAGAGAAATCCTTTAGATTTCTCATAAGGTTTAAATACATTTTCTTGGGTGAACTACTGTTCCCAAGTATAATAAAGTGAAATTGACTTTACTTACATTTTCTCTTTGTAGGTCCAGCACACCCCATCTTATGTGGAGTGCTTGGGGGTTACTTAGTAGCCCCTTATCCTACCTACTCATGTAACATTTTTTATGTTACCCTCACTACTTTAAATGGCTGGTGGCAGTGGTTTAATTTTCCTACCATTGTGCTTTTCTACCGCAGGTTAAATCCTCAGCTGCAGTATGGCACCCATGGGTGACCATTTTGTCAAAATGGCCAGGTCTTCTTTTTTCGCCATTTCTTGATGTGAGGTCTTTCTTGGCTTTTACTCTGCACGCCAATCCAGGTTTGAGCCCATTGTTCATTTTGCCTTTGGTGCGCTTCAATACTGAAACCTGCCTCTGGCTCTAGTGTGTCTGGAAGGGCAGGAAGTGAGGGAGGTTTGCCGAAACTCCTGTCCTTTGTCTTTAGGAATGCCTTTATGCACGCAGTCCTGAATGGCTGACTGTCCTTTCAGGACAGTGACAGCTTAGGCTGTGCATGAATGGGGGAAACCTGCTTAATAGGCGAGGGTTTTGGGACTAGAGGCAGAGTCGACCACTGGGAAGAACACCTGACAAAGATACTGTGAGCAAAGCTTGCTGCATCCTCCTGGACCTTTTAATTGCCCGGTGAAGCCCTGCTGCTGTGCTGAAACTCCTCTGCTCAACAAGAGAAGCTCTGAAAGGGACAACTTCTTCCCTTGAGTTAGTGGGCCCAACTAACCCTGAGACAAACTCCACTGGACCATCTTCCCCGACTGTCTGTACTTCTTTGCTGCTGCAGGAATCCAGTACCAGGGGTTGAGAAATCCGTAGTCAAGTGAAACATCTGCAATTGGCCAGAAGCTCCAGGAGTCTCCAAAGGACCCCCCAGAAACAGGACGACCAGAGCTCGACTCCCCTCACCAGAGTGTAGGTCTCAAGGAGTGAAGGAAGCCCAACCGGTATCCAAGATTCACGGTGGTGCTGTTAAACAAGCGCTTAATCCTTGAAGTGCTGCTGAACCGAAAAGAGCCCATAGCTACTGCCGATCTTCAAATTGCTGCCGCAGGAGACCCCCGGGCATCCTCCCTCGTGTGCCCCCGACTGAGGCTCAGGAACCCAGGATCTGAATCGCTGCAACCAGACAGAAGCCAGCTGGACCACTCTTCTTCTAATCAGAGATACTGTTCAGACTTGGGGTACCTACCTCAGGGTCTTTAGCTCTGCTCTTCTCAGTTGAGACTTGCAGTGGCTATTTTCGTTGGAGTTTGATTTCAACTGTACTTTCCACAAGTGTAACAGCTTGTGACCCTGCAGTGATTTGCTACAAAAATACAAAAATTCTCTAACTTTGTGCAAGACTTTTTATCTAAGAAGTGCCTCGGCTCCAGAAGAGACCACATCACCCCGGCCCTAAAACCACTACACTGGCTCCCAGTAAAACAGCGTATCATCTTCAAAACAATGTACATAACGCACAGGGCAATCAGCAGACAAGGAGCAGAATTCCTACAAAAAAAAATAACAATCTACAAGCCAACGAGACCGCTCAGGTCAACCAACGAAATCCGACTGGAACAAAAACTTTACATCAAGAAGAAACTCGGAGGCACCGCTTTCTACCACTTAGCCGCGAAAACCTGGAACAACATCCCAAAAGTAATAAGGAACACCAAAGACCACCTTAAATTCAGAAAATTGCTAAAAACCTGCCTCTTCAACACCGGAGACTAAAACTGAAACAACAATAAGACAAACAACTCATCAAAAAAGGACATTGACAAACCCCTAGAACCGACAGAAGTACCCTGGGCACCAGTAGGGCTGACGCTGGACACCGGGGTCCACCCGCGAGACCCAGAGAAACGGATACAACTACTCCAGCCAACCCTTACCATCCCCCACCGCCCGTACAGCCACAACTAGGTTCCACGAGGCTGTGGAACGGACAAGATACCACCAATCACCACACAACCGGGTGTATGGACACTAGCAGCGGCGCTAGTCATGTGGAGGGGGTGAGGAGCATGCAAGGTTATTAAGGGAGCGGGCAGAGGGGACAGCTAGATCCTCAAACGGCCTTGAATGGAAAAACGGACACGTACCTCCTGAGGCTCAGGGTGTACAAGCATCCCGTCGGGTAAGATTACACGAGCCCAACCGGTTCAGTCCAGGATAGAGATGACTAACGAATACCATTAACAATTTCCTTCTCTGCATACACCTTTCAAACTCCAAACCAAACACAACCACAAACCTCTAGCGCAGCAAACCGCACGAACTTCACTACACTGCAACAACAAAACAAAAAAACACAGACTCGCACATCAGCACACGACGACTACCGGCCGCATACACCCCAGGCCCAGCCGACGGAACCACCGGGCTGAGGCTGCCAACAGCACATCACTGCAATCTTGCACTTTTCCAGCCTCCACCCACTAACCCACCCTCCCCCCCTCTTTCAGAGCCGCCAGAGCGCCATGGGACCACTCCGGTGGTGATAGTGCGCGGTACAAATGACCTTTAACATTAACATAGACTGTGCTCCAATTTGTCAGGAAGCGAAGGGGGGATCACATATTCTATTAGATCCAGAGCTCTGTGTCCAGAAACAGTGCCTGTTCCACCCTCTATTCCCACACAAAGCCATCATTCACCCCATGGAATACAGACACATTCACACAGCGATCGTACCCGTAATCATTCGGTACGCTATTCCTCCGACAGCGCTGGGGGTTGCCCTGGAAACGGTGACGCTCTGCGTTTCTCAGGTCACGTGTCTTCTCACGTTGAGCTCAGTTTTTCGGATCACGTGACTGGCGTTCTTTGTATTTATGCCCCGTTTGAACTTGGTGCTTCGCTTCTGAATTTGTATTCTATAGCCTAGTGCTTATTGCGACATTCTTGAATTTTGGAATTCTTGACCCCGGCCTGTTTCTTGGAACTCTTGGTTTGCCCTTCTTGTCTTCCGGATTCTACGACCTCTGCGTCTCAACCCCTCCCTGCTTTGCGATTTGGCTACTGTTCGCTCACACTGTTTTTGACCCTTGGAATTGTCGCCGACCTGCTTCTGCTCAAGCTCTTCGTCTCTGTCTTACCTGCACTGGGCTGACCCGGACCACTTCCTCGACTCGCCCAGGGGTGGACTGGGAACCAAAAGAGGCCCTGGAAATAATGTTCAAGGTGGCCACATATTACACATTTTTTAGAAAGCCCAACCCTTTTCCTATGAGAAAATGTGCAAATAAAATAGGTTACCACACACAAGAGGGGCAGGGTGCACAGGCCTACTGGGAAATCTCCAGATTTCTCTGTAGGGCAGTCCCCCCTGCTAATGTTAACCATTACCTTAGCCACTTTTTTCCGATAGGAAGGAAACAGTACTCTTTAATGTACACTTGAAAGAAAATCTTGTATGTGTATAATTTAGAGTACCTACTTGGCTACTAATGAAGCAGAGGCATGGCCCCCAGAACAGACAATTCACAAAGGGTACACACACACAAAGGTAGGTGCAATGATTCCTACATCCTGTTTCTTTGCTGCTCGCCACAGCAAATAAGTAGCCCACATTTCAGTATTGACTACTTATTTCTGTGTAATGGTTTGTGAAGAAGAGGGTTGTAACGTTTGTGAGATTTGGGGACAAGGAATGGTGGCTGGACACCCAATCTTTTTGGGACCGGATATGCTCAGGCCATGAAAGCCTTTTGACCTGGGAAGTGGTACAATCTTTATGCAAACTGAGCCTTCTGAGCTGAGATGCCAAATTGAAGGATTGTATACTCTGAACTGCTCTTCTTTTTCTTAATTTTGTTCTGTTTTCTTTTTTCTTCTTTTCTCTTGTTTTCTGCAGTGATGATATATGTAATTTAATACATACTGCTATTTTAATTTTAATTTTGTAATTTTGTGAAAAGTCGAGTTCTTTGACTAAAACACAATAAGTACAAAAAGCAAAGTCCCCAAGGTGTTCCCTGTCCCCCCAGATTTTATGTGTCTCCTACGCCCCTGCTTCTAGATTGTACTCCAAGACGGATATCGGGAACAGGTAACCTCCGACCTTCAAAAGCTCCATGGGCTCTCTACTCGGGCCGAAGTCAACTTTAAGATTCTGACCATGACCCACAAAACCTTACATGGTTCAGGCCGACACATCTCAAGAAGCGGTTTGTCCGTACCATGGAGGTTGACCGCTTTTGTCATCACTCTGCCTGTCAATCCAGATCCCCAGGTATCAGAAAACCCCGGTATTTGGGAGATGCATGTGTGCTGGCCCACTTCTACTGGCCCACAGAGAGGTGCAGGGTATCTCAGCAAATATGCCCAGTTGGGTCCATGTCCCCGATGAATTGAGAACATTTATAAAAAAAATATCCATCCGCTAATCTTGTGCTCCGTGCACCTGCCCCCTCACCCCTGTGTCCTTGTGCAATAAGGCAGGCATCAGCATCCCTCCCAGCCTCCGGTGTGTGTTTTCGGAAAGGAGTCCCAGGTGGAGGGATCCTGCTTGGTTTGCTACTGACAAGTTCTGCCCTTAGAACAATGATGGCCCTACGCGTTCATCGCGGCATCAGTTGCATTCTGGGATTTGTAGTGTTGGGCATTTCAACTAAATAAAATGGACTGAAAACTGAAGTAGCAATATGCCCAACACTGGTATAGTTGTGTGCTAGTTGTGTACTGTACAGCTGTGTGTACTTGTTCTAGGTCTCATCAAATTTCATATATATATTTTAATTTGTACAGTGCTGTTTTCACTATGTTTACAATAAAATTAAAACAATATTGGGACCCATTTATAGGATTTTCCCAAAGTGCTCATAATGCGGTCTTTCTTGCGTTTTTGTATTTTGAGGGAAGGGCCACCGGCAGCCAAAGGTTTTTAGGAACCCAACAATTTGTCTATTGCGATTCTCTTTTCTAGTTTCACATCACTTTGTCTCTTGGCGCTATCCTTATGAAGAAGAGGAAAGCAGCATTAACCAGGAAATGCTGAGGGGTAGATCCATGTTAATGAATATGTGAGAAAAACAATTATGTTTTCTCAAGAAGACTACTTTTTTAGGTGTTTTCTGCAGAGCTGACCTAGCGCCAAGAAGCATGGCAGCGCTTTACAGGGAACATTAATTCTAGAAGCTGCTCGGACCCATGAAATGCTCTACACGGATACGATGTTTATTGGTAAACATAATGTGATGTGGGGCGTGAAACACTCGGGATTTGGCTAGCTGGCACACTGTGCAGCTGTTTTTTTATATATATATTCACAATTTGGCACCTCGGAGATAAAGGTTTTTTTTGGGGCCAAAAATCATACTCATTCTTTGGCAAAGTGCCAAAACAGGGATCAGCACTCGGGTCAACAAGAGAGCTCAGCGAGCTGGCCGCAAGCTGGCATCGCTAACATGTGCCGTCTGCTAAACCTAGACGCCGTCAAGGCAGGATAGCTCAGCAGGTTAAGTGCTCGCCTCAGACATCTGTACGTGCAGGGCGTGGGTTAGACTCCTTGCGCGGCTGATGGTGCATTCATCCTTCCAGTGTCGGTGAAATGTGCATCGCTAAATGGGTTATTAATAGCAGCATATATTACAGTGCTTAAAAGCCAGAGGAACCCCGTGCAAAGCGCTTACATAAAAGCATGCAAGTATTTGCTGTCCTTAATAAGCTACATTCAAGCACGTGAAAGGCACTCACTGATTTAACACTTGTGTTTTCAGCATTGCATACAAAAGTGCATTTTCCCCTCTGCATGGCCAATGGCTTCAAATGACGCCTTCGTTTAATTTTAAAAGCGGTTTGACTGCGGAAGCAGCACCCGAGCGGCGCCTCTGCTCTTTGTATGTATAGAGATGCAAAAGTCCGTATTTAGAGTCATAAATCTACATGTGTGCACAATTCTACATCACTCTCAGGCATTGCTGTCATGTCTGCTCCCGGGGCATTTGTCTCTCTCATGGCCCGTGGTAGCGGCTAGTTTGTGAAAATCAATCTTCGCGCCGCTCCATACATCATTGCCCAAAAATAGAAGGAGAAGGCGTGTGGAGAGGGCGAGAGGGGAGGGTGGAAGAGGAGGCAAAAATGCAGGTCAATTTCCGCGACCCCCACTTAATCTGTGAGACTGGAAAGAGAGCAGCTTGCGAACTGCAGGCAGCGGGTGATGCGAGCTGTGGGTGCCAAGGGGCACCCAGTGGGGGTTTTAAGGGAGAATGCTTATTGAGATAAGAATGGCATTCAGATGTGCACGGCCGCTGCTCAAGTCAGCACGTCGCTTGTCATTGGGTCGAGTAATGCGCTGATGGGGTTCTGAAGTCTGCTCCAAAGAGGCCCTGCAGGCCAGGGGCCTACCGGCGGATGTCCCGGTGTCCCGGTGGGGCAGTCCAGCCCTGGACTCGCCTTGGATCTGTGATTCATCACTGACAGAGCAGAGTTCCTTCCTTCCGCTGACTCAAGTACACCCTTATCCACCCGGCGTATGAACTAGAGACGCTTTGTGTTGCTACTTAGGCGTCCTCGTGCCGGCGGTTGGTAGGTGGATACTTGGACTCTTTTTCATCAACGGGAACTGTGAATTGGGACTATTAGGCATCCTCGTGCCGGCGGGTGATAGGTGGTCTCCTGGACCTACCTGTGGTCTTCTGAAATCCCCTTCTTCACGGATCTGCCACTGATACTGCATATGGTAAGAGCGTTCTATGTTGAGTCTTCATTAAGGTACTTAGTTAGATCGTTTATTAGAGTCTAACTGCTCTGGTGTTCTTCTAGGTTAGACGTCTCAAGTACCTGTATTCTTATAACAACTTCCTGCTAGTCATTCAGATATTGCGTTATACTCTTGCTTCCTAATATTAGTTGTTATTGACGTTTGGCTGGTGTTAATTGTGACTTCCTTTGCAGGCTGGCGGTTCCTGTGGCGTCCATCCATCTTTTGGTTAATAGATCTGTCAGAGGGTGTTTCCTGACTCCTTCGACAGGTATATTGGCAGAAAGAACTTGTCCACTACACAACGGGTTCAACTGCCAAGACGGAACTACGCCTTATTGGCAATGAATATCAAGCTCTGTGCTAACATATTCAGAAGCCTTATAATGGATGCTACAAGCGACCCCCTGGCTGTCCTAGCCCATCTTGTTGCTGACTGAAGAGCCGATGTGATGGCAGCCGATGAGGCCACTCAACGTAATATTCTTGAGATACGAGCTGGCAGGCAATCCGCTGGGGCGAGTGCCACCGGTAGTATTCCCGCTCTGACTGCTGCTCCAGGGGCTTCCTCTGATAGGCAGGAAAACGCTCCTCTGGTTCTCGCTGCTCAGTTCCCTCTGGCTCTGCCAGAGCACTTCCATGGTGACCCTAAAACCTATAGAACCTTTATTAACCAATGTCGGTTACATTTCTTGTGTTGTCCTTCCTCGTTTCCTGATTCAACTACGAAGGCAGCTTTTGTACTGTCTTATTTGGGTGGAACAGCAGCCATTTGGGCTTATCTGTTACTTGAGCAAGGAAGTAACCTTCTTCATGACTGTGATGCATTGATCAAGGCCATGTCACGAGTATTCATTACCAGATCCAAGACCCAGGCCACTGATTTGGAACTTCTGTCCTTGCAACAAGTGGATGCCTCTTTGTTGAATTATTTGGCCAAGTTTAATCAGTTGGTGGACGAGGCAGGTTGGCCTGATGAGAAGGGTGCCTTGTTTTATAAAGGTTTGTCTGATTCTCTGAAAGACATGTTGGCTACTGTACCCGTGGTGCTCTCTATGTTCCCGGAACTGTTGAACCTAATCTTGCAGATAGACGCCCGGAGAGCCAAAAGGAAAGGGGAGAAGCGAGGCCCCATCACTGTTTCTGTCACAGCTAATGCTCCTGTTCCAGGCTATGAAGAACCCATGCAGGGGCAGTTCAGGGTCCATTGTCTTCTGAGGAGAGAGAGCACCGTAGGAAAAGCAATCTGTGCTTTTATTGTGGATCTTCGGAACATTTCTTAAGACAATGTCCTAAAGAAAAAACAGAAATCAGGAAAAGCCAGAGATCGGCAATAGAGGGAGCCCCGTTGTCGAGCAGTTCACATCAGGGTTCCTGTTGTCCTGTTCCTTTTGTCTTACAAACCACTTTGGCATATCCCTTCGGTGAACCATGGCTTGTTCATGCAGTCTTGGACTCAGGTGCCATGGGGAACTACATTGATGTGCAGTATCTGCGTCAGTGGAAAATCCCTGTTGTTCCTAAGGAACGCCCTGAGGTGGTCAATGCGGTTGATGGCACCACCCTATTGTCAGGTTTGGTCACCAAACCTACCATTGATCTTACCATGACTATGATGCCTGGACATACTGAAGTCGTACATTTTGATGTTATTGCAGCCCCACAATTTAAACTCATTTTGGGTCTACCATGGTTGGTAAGACACAATCCTCTTGTGGACTGGCAAACCAGTTTGGTCATGTTTTCTTCAAAATATTGTAAAGGCCAGTGTCTATCAACACAGGAAGACCCCTGTGGTCCTTGTTCTTCCTTGTTGGATTCAGCTGCAGTAATCGGGGCTCTTGCTTTGTCCCTTCCTAAGGAGTATGAGGCTTTCAGGGATATTTTTGATAAAGTAAGGGCCGAGTCGCTTCCTCTGCACCGCCCTAACGATTTTCCCATTGATCTGATGGAGGGGGCTAGAATACCCTCATTTGCGTTTACTCCCTTACTCAGAAAGAAAACATTGTTCTTAAGGAATACATTGACAAGGCTTTAGAGAACGGCTTCATTCGTCCATCTCGTTCCCCAGCCACTTCGCCTCTATTCTTCGTGCCCAATAAGGAAGGGGACCTGCGGCCCTGTATCGATTACTGTGAATTGAACGTGGTCACCATATGGAATCAATACCCGATCCCACTAATTTCTGTGCTTTTGGATCAGTTGGGTACCTCCGAGTTCTTTACCAAGCTTGATTTGCGTGGGGCTTACAACCTGGTGAGGGTGAGGAAATTAGATGAATGGAAGACGGCATTCAAGACCAAATACGGTCTTTTTGAATACCTCGTTATGCCGTTCGGCTTGTGTAACGCTCTTGCTACATTCTAAAGATTCATCAATGATGTTCTGAGCAACATGTTGGATCGCTATGTTGTCGTATATTTGGACGATATACTGGTGTATTCCTCATCTTATGAAGAACACGTGACCCACGTATCTGCTGTCCTACAGCGTTTAAGGGAAAATCGATTATATGCCAAACTGGAAAAATGTTTGTTTCACGTTCAGGACATGGAATTCCTTGGTTATGACATAACCAGTGCTGGCATCAAGATGAGCAATGCCAAGGTCAAAGCAGTTTTGGATTGGCCCGTTCCCACTACAGTTGAGAACTTACAATCCTTCCTTGGCTTTGCCAACTTCTACTGTCGTTTCATCCGTTCTTTCTCTGAGACAGTAGCCCCATTGCCATTGACTTTCCTGACCAGTAACAAGCGCCTTTTCGCCTGGAGCTTGGAGGCTCAACAGGCTTTTGATGCCTTAAAGCAAGCCTTTATCACGGCACCGGTCTTGCAACATCCGGATCCAGGACAACCTTTTTTGTAGAGGCCGACGCTTCTGAGGTCGCAGTGGGGGATACCCTATCGCAACTATGCAAAGATACTGTATTACTGCATCCTGTAGCCTATCACTCGCGAAAACGTACTCCATATGAGCAGAACTATAGAGTTATGGAGCATGAGTTGTAGGCAGCCAGGGATGCATTCACTGTCTGGAGACATCACTTGCTTGGTACCGCTTCTCCAGTGCAAGTATACACTGACCATAGGCACTTATTAGCTTTACAGTCTTTGCAATGTACCACTGCTCGTCATGCCAGGTGGCATGAATTTTTCTCTATGTACAATTTCAAGCTCACCTATCGCCCTGGACCAATGAATTTGAAAGCAGGTGCTATGTCGAGAATACATGGTGCGTCACCTCGTTCCTGGGGACATACCATTCTTCAAGGCAATCAAGTGGTCTGCACTTGTACGTTACAGCCATCATTGGTGTCTTCCATTCAGGAATGGGTAGCAAAGGGACCCAACGAAATACAGGAATAGAACATGGATGTCATCCATTCCTTGCCTTACGTACAGGGTCGCCTATTCCTCCCCGATTTAGCTACTCAACACACGGCCATGCTGTGGTGTCATGACTTGCTATTGGCTGCCCATCCGGGCAGGAAAAAGACCCTGGAATTGTTGCGTCACTGGTGTTGGGGGCCTTCCATGCCCCATGTTCGATATGTGCCCAATGTAAGGGTTCTACAACGAAGCCTGTGGGTCTGTTGCAACCATTACTGGTACCTGATCGTCCTTGGCCAATGATTTCAATGGACTTCATTGCGGAGTTGCCCCCCGTGAAGGGGTTTGACACTATATGGGTGGTTGTGGATTTCTTTTCCAAACTAGCTCTGTTCATTCCTTGTCAGGGGTTACCTACGGCTCCTGCTCTTGCAGATTTGTCCCTGCACAATGTTTTCTGCTTTTTTTACTTCCGGATATCATTGTGTCTGACCGTGGTGCTCAGTTTACCTCCCGATTCTGGAAACACCTCACTAGCTCCATAGGCAATGACGACCGTTAATCCAGCGCATACCATACGCAAACAGACGGTCAGACGGAATGCCTTAATGCCATGCTTGAGCAATATCTGCACTGTCTCACCCTGCAATATCAAGAATCATGGTTTTTGGTTCTCATACACGCTGAATTTGCATTCAATAATCCCATCCATGCATCCACTGGTACCACCCCGTTCTATGCTTTACACGGCCAGAACCCTTGTACTCTTCCCTTGGACCCCGCTCTGGATACAATGAACCCTGCGGTGCAGTGTTGTCTGCGTGATCATTCGTCAATACACAAGACTGTGTTGCTCCTCAGTATTTACCTGGTACTAAGGTGTGGTTGTCCACAAAGAACCATCGTATACCTGGCTGTAGGTGTCTCCTGCCGCATTTTGTGGGTCAGTTCACCGTCCAAGCTCTGGTCAACCGGTGGCTTTCAGACTGGAGCTGCCTTTGTCTTGGAGGACGCATCCAATGTTCCATGTATCGTTACTAAAGCCTTGTACTCAGGGTACTAGATTAGCTGCTCCTCCTCCGCCTCTCGTCGTCCAGGGTTCTGAGGAATATGAGGTCAATGCCATTCTGGATGCTAAAATGGTCAGGGGGGAGCGTTATTATCTGGTAGACTGGAAGGGCTATGGTCCGGTTGATCGGACATGGGAAACGGCTGCGAATATTCACGCTCCTTATCGCTTGTCACGTTTTTTGGCTTCCAGAAAGGGGGTGCTTCCATTGGGGAGGATACTGTCAGGAGGCAAAGGGGGATCAGGTATTCTATTAGATCCAGAAGTCGGTATCCAGAAATGACGCCTGTTCCACCCTCTATTGCCACACAAAGCCATCATTCACCCCATGGAATACCGACACATTCCCACAGCGATCATACCCGTAATCATTCGGTATGCTGCTATTCCTTCCGGCAGCGCTGGGGGTTGCCCTGGAAATGCAGACACTCTGCGTTTCTAAGGTCACGTGTCTTCTCATGTTGAGTTCTGTTTTTCGGATCACGTGACTGGCGTTCTTTGTATTTATGCCCCGTTTGAACTTGGCGTTTCGCTTCTGAATTTGTATTCTATAGCCTAGTGCTTATTGCAACATTCTTGAAATTTGGAATTCTTGACCCCGGCCTGTTTCTTGGAATTCTTGGTTTGCCCTTCTTGTCTTCCAAATTCTACGACCTCTGAAAGCTTCTCGACTCCTCCCTGCTTTGCGATTTGGCTACTGTTTGCTCACACTGTTTTTGACCCTTGCAATTATCCCCAACCTGCTTCTGCTCAAGCCCTTTGTCTTTGTCTTACCTGCACTGTGCTGACCCGGACCGCTTCCTCGATTCGCCTTGGATCTGTGATTCATCACTGACGAAGTGGAGTTCCTTCCTTCCGCGGACTCAAGTACGTCCTTATCCACCCGGCGTATGAACTAGAGACGCTTCGTGTTGCTACTTAGGCGTCCTCATGCCGGCGGTTGGTAGGTGGATACTTGGACTCTTTTTCATCAACGGGAACTGTGAATTGGGACTATTAGGCGTCTTTGTGCCGGCAGGTGATAGGTGGTCTCCTGGACTTACCTGTGTTCTTCTGAAATTCCCTTCTTCACGGATCTGCCACTGATACTGCATATGGTAAGAGCGTTCCATGTTGAGTCTTCATTCAGGTACTTAGTTAGATCATTTATTAGAGTCTAACTGCTCTGGTGTTCTTCTAGTTTAGACATCTCAAGTACCTGGATTATTGTAACAACTTCCTGCTAGTCATTCAGGTATTGCGTTTTACTCTTGCTTCCTAATATTGGTTGTTATTGACGTTTGGCTGGAGTTAATTGCGACTTCCTTTGCAGGCTGGCAGTTCCTGTGGTGTCCATCCATCTTTTGGTTAATAGATCTGTCAGGGGGTGTTTCTTGACTCCTCTGACAGGTATATTGGCAGAAAGAACTCGTCCACTACGCAACGGGTTCAACTTCCAAGACGGAACTATGTCTTATTGGCAAAGAATATCGAGCTCTGTGCTAACACAATTGACTTTGGCTGTCCTGGCTCCCTGCAGACTCTTCTAGTCCATTGCCTTTGAAATGTTCTGTCCCTCAGAGGTGATGACTTGGTTTTAAACTATAATTGCTGTGAAAGGTTTTGTCTAGACTTCTTTGGAAGATTTAAGTATACTCACATGCCCTGAGAACCTGTTTAACTTTTTTCCTTCATTTAACCTTTCCTTTCTGCAAACCTCAGAATCTGCAGTGCACTAGTGATATATAAATGCCATTACTGTCCTTGTGAATGAAGACATCTCAGGGTGCAAGAAGCGTGTAAAAGGCATCTCTAAAGAGTATCTACTACCTTTGTGCTGATTTTGAAAAAGTATTTTGAAGTATATTTGATTCTTACATATATTGCCCTTTTTAAAGAATGCTTATTTAAAAACTGATTTTAAATAAATAACTATTTATAACTGAAACCTTGAGTACAAGTGTTACTTGGCTACTTGTATTTGTGAATTTCATTGCTACAGTTCTACAGCTCACATTTACCGCTCTTGATATAAGCCTGGCTGCTCAGTCCACTACCAACGTTTGTAGTACAGACCTATACCAAAAGGTGGCTTACTTAATACCCAGAGGACAAGGGTTGTGTAGTCTCCCACAGGGTTACTACATCAATTATTGCTAACAGGTAGGTTCTCCATAGTAACATTAGCTGTGTTCGTACCATCCATGATTTAGTGGTGGGCTGGCGCAAGTTCCTTGAGTTTTTTTTTGTATCATCTTTATTTAATATTTTCAAACAATTATATGGAAGAATACAACAATGCACGCTTTGAAGACTACAATTGAGAAGTCATACATCTTAACATCGTTAACTACTAAGGAAAAACAAAAAAACATGTGCCTTACAAAACTAGCTATAAAGTATATATTTTCCCATTCCCAATAGGACAATTATCCTTCCTAAATAATGTCAATACAATCATAGGAAGACCTACTTATACAAGAACACAAAACAAACTTTTACACACACACAAACAACAAAAACAAAATCTCTACATTTTCTGACTGCTTAAACAACTGTATTACTCAATCTTACGCTCCGCTACCATATAAATCATTAAAGGGCGTCCAAAGATCCCGATATTTCACCTCCCTACCCTGTCTTTGAAACATAGTTTGCTCAAAATCATATAATATCAGAGTATCATTAATCCAACTCTCAACGTGTGGCTTTTTACTGGTCTTCCATACTTTCAAGATCTACTTTGCCGCTATCACGGCACTTTGTCAACCCAATTCCCATACAACCGGGAAGTTTTACATTGCTCACTATTCGATAACAATAAGCACCTGCAATGGCATTCTTGGAAAACTAATTGATAAAATCACATCCAATCTATCTAGTACCTCACAACAGAATATCTGCGTTCGAGAGCAATACCATAACATTTGAACTAGTGTCCCATTCTCTTTCCCACATCCCCAACATATATCACTATCCAACAACCCCAATTTGCACATGCGCTCTGGCGTCCAATACAGCCACCCTAAAATGTTTTTATGTATAAACCTTAACTTAAGGTCCAACTTACTTTTATATCCCACCTGCCACGTGTCTCCAGTCCCCTTCAGTAATAGTACACCCCAAATCTTCTTCCCATTTTTCGACCAATTTCTTCCATGAGTCAACCACTGAACTACTCTCAGGCATAAGATTTAGATACGTGGAAACCATGTGTGGCTATAGGTCAAAGATAGTCCAACCTGCCCGCTCATTCTCCATTGGCGCAGACAACATACTTAATGTCTAAGTCAAAAGATACTCCAATTGCCTAAACCTACTCCTTTGCCTATTACCAAAGGTTTTATATATAATGCAATCGATACCACTAAGCTTCTCGAAGAAAAAGATCAAAGAAATAGACCAGGCTTTTCAGAACTTTCTCTGGGGAGAAAAGAAAGCTCTGAAGGTACTGAGATTTATCTTGTTACTATTATATGGGGTTTGTACTAAAGAAGGTGGCCCTTTATGTGGCTCCAGAGGTAGAATGAGAACTGGTTTGGTTGACAGTAGAGAGAGATAGACTTTCACAATAATTTCAATTGTGTAATATTTTCTCAATGGAAAAATTACCTAAGGGGGCTATTAAATTGCTGTCCATTAAAGTGACTAAAGATATGATGGCATGGTGGTTAATTAACTTCAATTGAAATGTATTTCTAAGTTATAAGGCATGTATTTGGCACAATCCTGGATTGCAAATAAGACTCTAAATTGGCGAAGTTGGATTTCAAAAGGGATCTTAAAGATAGGGGACTTAATGTGTGATGGGCATATCTTATCATTCGAGGAACTTCAAGGGGTTTTTCACTTGGATAAGTTCTTTGAGTTTCTTTTGCCTCATCACATTCTTGATTGAGTTTTCTTTGCATGTGTCAAACACTAACTATGGTTAATTATACACACATCACTTTTGTTGTGTTTTTTTTGTGAAGGTTTCAGCCATATCTTTGCATCACTGAATGGCTTTTGACTTATCCAAAGCTTGCATATCTCCTAATCAATTCCAGCAGATATGATTGTTTCAAATGGAGTGCTGGCAACTGCTATTGGAATGGTTTCAATATGTTGCTCACTTTGCTTTTTTGCTATGAACGATGCATAGTTTCATCACCATTGAACAGCGATTGTTGAACAGCAGAGAATTCATACAGCCCTAATGTATCACGTAAATATATTGGATGCTGTGGTCGCCTTACAGCAATTAGTCGGGAACATTTTGATTGGTCTGCGCTCTCTAAGAATAGCAGCTACTTTTATTTTTTTCTTGTCGCTTGAACACAGATTTAGTATCTTCTTGATATGATTTCATAAATTCATGGTGCTAGTTTCAGAGATGAGTCTCTACTTTCAGCTACTCATACAATCTTACATCAACAGCATAGAGCGGAACAACATCCTTTCTAAGACTCTCCCTAACAACTGTCCTTGTTGCACTGTGGCCATGTTCAGGACCACTAAATGAAAATGGATTTCCAATCTGTTTAAATTCAACAAGCAATTTGTTTATTGCAATATCCTCCCAATGTACTGCATCATCAGAGTCGTAAAGATGTTGGTGCAATGCAGCTTGCTCTGGTTTACCTCCTATGGTCGATGTCTGATCAGATATCTGTTTAAGTACTGGAGCTGTAAAATTAGAACTAGCATGCACGCGCTCTAGGATGTTGTGTTATGCCTACCAAAGTCAAACCTCAAAGGGGGCACCCGGGGTTCAACAGTACTGTGTCACGTGTAGACCTGGCCCTAACCCAGGCTCGCTATGTAACCAAAAAGAAGAATGGGTCAGGTAGTATGCAGTGATAGAATCTCTTGCGTTTCACAACCCCAAATGAAATAGCTGTGTAATAACATCTAATCTATCAAAAACATTAGTTGGAGGATTCCTAAAATCTTTTATTACATTTTCACAAATGGAAAATAGAGCAGGAGGCCTTAGAAATCTCTTTGAGCCCAATATCCAATCAAGTTTCTTTGATCTGTTATTGACAACAGACATTTCTGTTATAAGGGTAGTTAGTGTCACAAAAGCACTTTATAATAAGGTAGCTATTTGCACGCAAGTATGCATTGTGTATATGAGATGTTTCATATGTGATTATATTTGGCCTAGTTTCCATTTTTGATAATTTATTAAAAGATGTTATAAATTGTCTAACTAATGTTTTTGATAAATGTTATATAGCGCATTTATTTGCGGTTGTAAGACGCAAAAGATTCTACCACTGAATTCTACCAGACCCATTCCTCTTTTTGGTTATGCCTATTGAAGCTCCAGTAACCTTAAAAGCAGTGTTTTGATGTTCAAGCGCCCTACTCGGTTCAAGAGTGCAGAACTGAATATTAGATTTCCTCATAACCCAGGATCATTTTTCAAGCTCTTACCATATTGCTTGATCAGACTCTTTCAAAACACCAATTTTCACAATATAGTATTCCATCGTCCAACAATAGAAGAACCAATAGAACAAAGTAATGTTAAACTAAGGTGCAGGTCACTCGGCCAAAAAACAAATCAATCACAAAAACAACAATCAGACATTATTAGTATCATCACAGGACAGCAGAGACCCAAAATCTAATGTCACAACACAATTGGAATCAGTTACACACAGATTTTGTTAAATCTTATCTTCCAGATACAGTATGTCAAGAAAGTCAACTGAATTGAACAATCTGTTGCAGTAGCTGGTACGATTGTCAGATCACAGATGCCAGTTATGGGTTTCAAAAAGTTATTTGCTTCAAGACTTCTTGCAATGTTATATTGAAAACAGTCCAGGTTGGAGACAACCCAGGATAAGAAGTTGTTTTCCTAGGTTCATTTTGGGAGTCTATAACCATTGCATCAACATTCCTCCTACTTGCAGATTCTGTGCTCCCAAAATGCCAAATAGTGGGACAAAGAATTGCTTCGGACTGTTAATGTTCTTTCTGTCAATTAGTGACACACTCATTCCTCATCTTAGATATTTTGCAAGCAGTGAAAGCCCTCAAGGCACACCTTTCTCGGGCTGGTGAAAACCTTTCTGGTATCAGCAGGTACCAGAAGAAATGTCACCAGGAGGGGGTGAGGCGTGCCTTGATGTAGCCCCTGAGAGAGACACCAACTCATTGGTTCCGGAAGTGATGGTGTCCATCTCATATACAGGGCACACTATCTCTATGACCTCAGGTCGAACCTTTTCACACATGCTCAGCAGCAGAAAGAACTTTCGACTCAAAATAAGACACATGCTCTGTTCCCTGATGTGTCCTAGGAGCTTTATATGTGTGGGATAGGCCAAAGGGGGTGTTAAAGAATCTGTGGAAGGATAATACAACAGAAAGACCATTACTAAGGGTAAGTTATATGTTCTTCTAATGGATTGCATCCTCCCATAAAGTTCTCACCTTAGATATGGTTCCATAGCATTATGGGAATCCAGAGACGGGGAGAGAGCACATAAATCGCTGTCAGGTAACCCTTCACTGTGTCAATTTGTATTCCAAACCTGGCTTGGGACAAAATGGCTGAAGTAGCACATAGGTTGCAGTTGTAGATGGCCTTGGTAGAATGTCTTCGTTTGGAGAAGAGAACCTCCAAGACTATTTCTGGCAAGTCCCAGTCTCTGTATCTTAGCCTCTCAGTAGCCAAGCATTTAGGTTGAGAGTGCTGAGATTCAAGTAAAGGACATGCCTTCATGAAGGGGAGAGCAGTTCCTCTCTCTTCAAGAGGCGTCAAGGGGGACACATGGTATTGTAGAGAAGGTCCAAGTAACAGCTCCTCTAAGCCCATTTGAGGGCAATCAGAATAATCATGGTTCTGAATTTCGATCCAGCTGAGAACCTGCAGGACAGATTGAAATTGATGTGAATGC
The DNA here is from genome assembly GCF_040938575.1 of Ambystoma mexicanum. NCBI lineage: Eukaryota > Metazoa > Chordata > Amphibia > Caudata > Ambystomatidae > Ambystoma > Ambystoma mexicanum. The sequence goes on along the minus strand of NC_090932.1, from coordinate 1,281,528,649 downwards.
ATAAAGGAGATTGAAGTGCCAATCTCCTAGAAACCCATTTGCCAGTGCCCTTTTTGAGGGCAGTCTCTTAAGAGGAACACTTTCTGTTGACAACAGAGGCCAACAGGTCTACCTGAAGGGTTCCCCACAGTTCCAAAATGTCCACAAGAAATCTCAGGTAGCCGGTAAGATGGTTCAGTGGGTTAAGCGCTCGTTGCTGTGATCTGCAGGATGCAGGTTCAAATCCTGGCATGGCCTACTCGGCCTGTCATCCTTCCGCGGTCGATAAAGTGAGTACCAACTTCGATTGGGTAATAGTAATAATGTATGTAAATATGTGCTATGTATAGTGCTTTGGAAGAAAGCCCTATTTTAATATCACGTTAGTATCCCCCACTTGGATACCGATCCCTGACTCGTCTGTGAATCCACCACCACATTCTTTCCAGACAGATGGCCAGCTGACAAGAAAATATTGTTCGCAATGGTCGACATGCAAAGCTAAAACCCTTTCCTGCACAGGAAGTAGCAAGCCTAGACACCCTCTCCTTTTGTGGTAATTCATGGCCACTGTGTGTCTGTGAAACCTATGACACTTTCCCCCTGGATCATAGAAAGGAAGGTTCTCAGGGCTAGCTTGATCGCCTGCAGCGTTAGCAGGATGATGTGCAACCTTGTCTCCAATAAGGAACAAGTTACTTACCTGTAACTGTTGTTCTCCAGCATGGGTCTGGCATGGATTCACATGCTCATGAATATTCCCCGTCGTCAGGCTGGGAATCCTCGGTAAAGAAAAAACCAGTATCAGTTTCGTTTCTGATCTGTCTTTCGTAGTAGTAACCAATCACTGGTCTCTGCGTCATACTGACCACAGCCAATGACTGCCCTCTACCTAAGCCCCGCCTCTGGCAGCCATCTTCAGATTTGGAAGCACGTGAAGTGGCAGTATGACCAAGTGAAGAGCCGCAGAGGGGTAGGCGGGAGGGTTCGCATGTGAATCCATGCCAGACCCATGCTGGAGAACAACAGTTACAGGTAAGTAACTTGTTCCTTCTCCAGCATGGGGTCTGGCATGGATTCACATGCTCATGAATAAAGAATACATAGCAGTACACACATGCACAACCACGGGAGGTGGCAAAGGCTCAACATTAAGCATCACATAAACTCAACATTAAGCATCTTACCTCCTCACCAGGCTCACCTCAGGCGAACAGGTTGCGCAGCACTGCTTGGCCGACCCTGGACTCCTCCCTGGAATCCCGGTCGACGCAGTAGAATTTCGTGAAGGTGTGCGTCGACCTCCACGTAGCAGCCCTGCATATGTCCAGCAGGGGCACACCAGATAGGAACGCCGTGGTAGCTGCGATCGCTCTGGTGGAATGGGCTCTCGGACGGCCAGGCAGCGGTCGGTTTGCCAACCGGTGACAGCACATGAACAGCCGGAGAGCCATTTGGAGATGGAAGCCTTCGAGAGAGCCTTCCCCTGATTGACAGGTCCAAAGTTCACAAAGAGTTGTGACGTCTTCCGAAAACCCTTCGTGCGGTCCACGTAGAACTTCAGCGCTCTAGCTACATCCAGCGAGTGCAAAGTCCTCTCAGCCGGCGACGAAGGCGACGGGAAAAACACAGGTAACACCAAGGGTTCGTTGAGATGGAAGTCCGACGGTACCTTGGGCATGAAGGAGGGGTGCGTCCTGAGCACTACCCTCGTGTCGTGGAAAGTCAAGTACGGGGCCTTGCAGGAAAGGGCCTGGATCTCTCCCACTCGTCGTGCGGAGGTGATGGCCACAAGAAAAGCTGTTTTCCACGATAGAAACTTCAACGGGGCCGAGTGCAGAGGCTCGAACGGAGGTCCCATGAGCTTGGTCAGCACCACGTTGAGCTCCCACGCCGGGGCCGGAGCCTTCACCAGCGGGAACGATCTGAACAGTCCCTTCATGAACTCTTTCACCAGACGATGAGACCACAAGGACGTCCGGCCCGTGGTTCTGGTGTATCGGGAGATCGCAGCAAGATGAATCTTGACGGACGCGTGTGCCAGACCAGCTTTGGCCAGCGTCAGCAGGTACGGCAGTACTTGGGGAGCCGTAATCCGTAGAGGGTTAATCTTCTGTGCGTGGCACCAGACAGAGAACCTCTTCCACTTGTGTCCGTAGCATTTAAGAGTCGAGGACGCCCTGGCCTTTGCAAGAACCTCTCTGCAATCGGCCGGTATGTCGTATCCTCCAAACTCTAGCGCTGCAGGAGCCAGGCCTGCAAGTTCAGCGACTTCGGGTCGTGGTGGAGGATGGCGCCTCCTTCCCTGGAGAGTAGATCCGCGTCCGCCGGCAGCTTGATCGGCGGGGACGCTGACAAGTCCAGAAGGTCCGGGAACCATATCTGCCTCGGCCACGCAGGTGCGATGAGGATCATCCTGCACCGTGACCTCTTGAGCTGGTTGATGAGCCGGATTAGCAGAGGCAAGGGAGGGAACGCGTAGAGGAACAGGCCCTCCCAGGGGAACGAGAAAGCATCGCCCATGCTCCTCGTCTGGGGAAACCTGCTGGCGAACCTCCGGCACTTGGTGTTCGTCGCCGTCGCGAACAGGTCGATCTGGGGTGTGCCCCACCGTCGGAAGAGGCGATCCACCAGATCCTGCCGTAGCTCCCACTCGTGGCACGAGCGCAGCTCCCTGCTGAGTGAGTCGGCGATGGTGTTTTTTATCCCTGCCAGATGTAACGGCACCAGAAAAATCCCTTGGGCGACGGCCCAATGCCACAGGTCCTGCGCCTCCTTGGACAGCGCCGGGGACCTGGTTCCGCCCTGTTTCCTGATGTAAAACATGGTGGTGGTGTTGTCGGTGAAGATCCTCACCACCTTGCCCTTGAGGGACGGAAGGAAGGACCTGAGGGCCCAAAACACTGCACGGAGCTCCAGGACGTTGATATGTAGGGACTTCTCCGTCGGGAGCCAGAGTCCCCTTGCGTGCAGATTTTCGGTGTGCGCTCCCCACCCTTCCAGGGAGGCATCCGTGGTCACAGTCTCCTGGTGGGCTGGGGTCTGCAAGTCCATGCCCGCCGTCAGATGCGCGCGGGTGCCCCACCACCGTATCGCTCGTCGGAAACTCTCGTCGAGCTTGATCCTTTCCTCGAAGCTGCCCGTCGTCTGGATCCAGCGCGCATCCAGGAATTCTTGCAACGGGCGCATCCGGAGCCTGCACATGGGAATGAGGTAGATGCAGGAAGACATCATCCCGAGGAGGGACTTGATGGACCTCACTTTGGCCGCGTCGGCCACCAACATCCGTTGCACCTTGCCCAAGATGGTCCTGGTCCTCTCCTCCGACGGGGAGGCCAGAAGGGACACTGTGTCGAGCCTCGCTCCCAGAAACAGTGCGACTTGCGCGGGCACCAGGTGGGATTTGGCATAGTTCACGGAGAATCCCAGGTCCGTGAGGAGTTGGACGGTCCTTGCCGTGTGGACCACGGCGAGCTCCCTCGTCTTGGCGCGGATGAGCCAGTCGTCCAGGTAGGGGTAGACGTGAATCCCCTCGCGGCGCAGCTGCGCCGCCACCGGTGCAAGGCACTTGGTGAATACCCTGGGTGCCGACCGTAGTCCGAAGGGAAGGGCTTTGAACTGGTAATGACGCCCTTGGACCACGAATCTGAGGAATTTGCGGTGCCCCTTTAGGATGGGGATGTGGAAGTAGGCATCCTCCAAATCCAACGACGATAGGAAGTCTCCTTCCTCCAGCTGACCCAGGACGTGCTGGAGGGTGACCATCCGGAACTTCTGCGCCTTGATGAACTTGTTCAGACGTCGCAGGTCTAGGATGGGGCGCCATCCTCCCGTCTTCTTCTTCACGAGGAAGTATCTCGAGTAGACTCCGGAGCCCCGAAGCCTCTTTGGGACGAGTTCGATGGCGCCCTTTCTGAGCATCGCCTTTACCTCCAGGAGAAGTTGAGGGACGTGAAGTTCTTTCCTGGCCACGGGGGGGACGCGCGGGCACCTTCTTTGAAACTCGAGCGCGTGGCCCCGGGCCAGGGCGTCCAGCACCCAACGGTCGGTGGAGATGGACTCCCACACGCTGACGAAGCCCGCCAGCCGGCCTCCCACCGGGGTGCTTCGGTGGGGGCCCGACCCCACGGCCGGTTCAATCCTGCTTGGACGCGGCCTTGCCGCCCTGACCTCCTTGGCGACGACGGCGGGGTCCGCTAGACTTGCCTCGTCCTCTGTAGGCCTCTTGCGACGACGAGCGGGCCGCTTGACGGTAGGAAGCGAAACCGCCGCCGGAACCTTTGGAGGCGCCCTTGCCTCCGCCGCTCCGAAAGGGCGTCCGTCGTTGCAGGACTCCAAGGGCCCGGGCCGTCTCCGTATCCGCCTTGATGGCCTGAAGGGAATCGTCCACTGTCTTCCCAAACAGGTTGTTCCCGTCGAAGGGCATGTCCAGGACTCTGGTCTGGACGTCCTGCCGGAAGTCCGTAGCTTTGAGCCATCCACGACGTCGAAGGCAAACGCCGTTGCCCAGCTGGCGGAACCCAGTGTCGGCGATGTCCGTCGCCACGGTGATGGCGTGGTCCGAGGCCACCCCACCTTCCTGCAGGATCTCAAGGGCCTCCGCCCTCTTGTCGTCCGGCAGAAAATCCAGCAGGGGAGCCATCTTGTACCAGAGCTCCCTGTCGTAGCGGGCCACGATAGCCAAGGCGTTGGCCGCTTTAATCGTCGTCGCTGCCGACGAGATGACTCTACGCCCCATAGTATCCAATTTCTTTCCCTCGCCGTCCGGCGGGGAAGTCGATGTGGAGGCCGCACCCCCCCCGCTTTCTTCCTGGCTGCCGCGGAGACGACGGAGTCCGGGGTAGGCTGCGCCCGGAGGCATAGGGGGGCCGTGTCCGGGACCCGGTACTTTTTCTCGTACCGGTCTCTTCTAGCTGGCGTCGTGGAAGGGTTCTTGAGGAGGGAAAGGCCCTCATCCCAAATGTCGTCCAACAGAGGCACTGCGAGGACCGTCTTCCTCTTGGCCTCGCGCCGCTGATAAAGGAAGCCTTCCTTTTTCTTCTCCTCAGGGCAGAGTTGGAAAAGCTCGGAAGCCCTGGAGATCATGGAGTGGAAAGATCCGATCTCGTCGGGCGGAGAGGCCCTGGTGGGAGGCGACGACGGAAAATCCTCGTCGTATGCCTCGTCGTCCGTACCCGTCGCTGCCGTGTCAGTCCCCGTATCATCCCCTCGGGTGGACGGGGAGGAGGGCTGGAAGGGGCGCGACGGTTGAAAAGGAGGTGGTGGATGGATCCTTCTTTTCTTGGTAGGGGGAACACCAGAAGGTCCCGGTTCTGGATCCCCCGACGGGAGAGGTTCCTCCGTCGGTAACGGTAGCCTCGTCCTTATCTCGGAGCATAAGGACTGTATGGCCAACAAAATGGCCGCCGAGTTGTCTTGCGGCGCTGGCAGAGGGGAATCCGACGGGCGAGCAGGGGCCCCGTCGGTATCCTCGACGACATGTCGTCGTCGTCACCTGCGTCGGGGTCCATTCCGACGGGCTGGCCTTCTTCCACGCCTAGGCCGTGGCTTAAGACCTCGATCAGCTCCTCTTCTGAGGTTGAGGCCGACTCTACGACGACGCCCTGCCCCCCCTTCTTCTTCCCCACGGGGGGTTTCACGGGGGTCCTATCGATGGGCATAAAGGAAGACTCCCTCCGAGGAGGCAGGGAGATTCTGGGCCCTGAGGTCGCCACCACTGGTGCAGCCACCACAGGCTGAGCCAGGGCCGCCGCGACCGTTTCGATAGAGGGCTTGGTCGGATGGATCAAGGCCTTCACCACCCTAGGTGCGCTCACCGCCTTATCCTTGAGGGAGGGGGCACTGCCACGCTCCTCCTCTGCCTTAGAGCTCGACCGGGGCCTCTCCAGGAGCTTCGCCGGGTGCTCGGCCTTCCTCTTACCCGACCCAGAGCGTTGGCTCGTGGTTGATGGTGCCGGGGAGGGTGCGCCCTGCCTGGCGCCCGTAGAGCCCGACCGTTCGGCGCTCCCGGTGCCAGCGGACTCGCGGTGCTTGGCCTTATGTTGGGCCCCCGTCGCCGGGGCGCCCTCAAAGGTCTTAGAAGACCGCTCGGATTTCTTCTTCTTCTCGCCAGACGGGCTCTTACCCTCCAGCCAGTTGGCGAGACGTTGATGGCGGTCCTTCATGGTCCGTTCCGACATGTTGCCGCAAAACGCACAGTCCTTCTCCACGTGCGTCTTGTCCTCATGAAGGCAGTAAAGGCAGAAAGAGTGTTCGTCCTCCTTGAAGACGTTCTGCAGCTGGCATCCAGGGCAGACCCTGAACAGCTTTCCGGGCGTCGAGCTTCCCTTCTCCTGGGCCATCTCCGAGACCGGGCCTGAGAAGCTTTTGGAGTCCTCCGAAGTGTAGCTCGACGAAATCTTCACCCTTGAGGGGCACAGATGAATCCGACACCTGTCCCCGTTGATCGGATGTAGAATCGGTGGAGCTTGAGGCTCTTTTGACCGAAAGAATCGAAGTTTTTTGTAAAAAGCGCGAAAAAATAGCACTAACGCTCGAGAGCAATAGCACGAGGATCCCAACACATGAACGTGCGGTAAAAATCTGAAGATGGCTGCCAGAGGCGGGGCTTAGGTAGAGGGCAGTCATTGGCTGTGGTCAGTATGACGCAGAGACCAGTGATTGGTTACTACTACGAAAGACAGATCAGAAACGAAACTGATACTGGTTTTTTCTTTACCGAGGATTCCCAGCCTGACGACGGGGAATATTCATGAGCATGTGAATCCATGCCAGACCCCATGCTGGAGAAGGAGGAAATCCTGCTCACTCTGTGTCCCAGCCACTCAGGAAGCAATGGGGGACTATCACAGCCTCTGCCAAAAGGGAACCCCCGGTCTTCAGGTTGTCCTGACGGGTTAACCATGATAGACCCTGCAATAAATGTGAAAGAAAAGCAACGTCAACAGATTTCAAAGGGCTGGGCTGAGATTGGTTCTTGGTTACAAGATTGCTAAATAAGGAATCCATGCCAAAAAAGGTCAATAAGTGTTTTCAGAGGTTTTCTCTGTATAATAGATTGCTCTTTGACACTACAAGGACATCTGTTACTCCAAAGGTGTTAGTATCTGCCATTGTGACATCTTTAGCTTCCAAAAGGCCCTCTAAATAGCAATGTATTCCTCCCAATGTGCACATTCTGTGGTGTTTCAGGTGGTTTTTCTGCACTTCATAAGACATTGTGTACATTTTGTCTCCTAGCTTTATCAGTGATATACTATGCCATATACAAGAGTGTCTTTTGGATTGATGTAGCCACTGAACTTCAGTTTTCATTGGCTATTTTCACTCAAGTGAACATCATGCATCGTTTGACCTGCATCTTAAGTGTAAATAGAGTACAATGGATGTCTCCTAGCTTCAAGTCTATTGCAAAAGCAGCAGGCATGTTGTTGTTGTTGCATACTGGTACTTTGGGATCTTGTACAGCAAAGCGCCTTCCTGCTCACGAGTTCTCAACAGCATCATACTTGGTCAGTTATTTTCCTGTATATGCCTAGAACAGATGACACCCTGCATTATACTGGTTTATTTCTGCTGCAGTTGTATTTTCTGCACCGTTTACAAATCAATGCAATTCCATCTTTATTTAGGCTCAAAGCCATGAAAGCGATATAAAAAAACAATTGAAAGTACAATACAAATCAGGTACATAATTAAAACAGCATCATCATAATTTCATAAAATCTAGGCACTGGATAAAATACCAAACTACAGAGTAAAAAAACAAATAACTGAAGGTGATCATCCAGTCTAACAGGAGAGCAAGCTCGCAACCTCAGTTAAAATATATGTGTGTTCATCATCCTTATATAGAAACTCCTTACTGCGAGAGGATGTTTCTGATCCCCTTTCTCTCCGTTCTCTCTAGTGATTTAATTCTGAGCAGCCAGGCCCTGTGAATATAACGGGCCACCGTACACGCAACACGTCGCTGCGAGGAGTTTCTGCAGAGGTTTAAAGCTTCAGACATTAGCCGTATACTACCAGCTCTAAAAAGAGGTCTGAGATAGTGACGCCTTAGGACACATAATTCTGGGAAAATGAGCACATAATGGGCGATTGTTTTCATCCCCATTCCGCAAGGGTACTCATCCCTGTACTTCCTTGGTTCCAAGGTTTACTATTAAGAAAAACTGTCTTTGTATTAATTGCAAATTCTTACAGGATCAAGTAGATTTTTACTTTTGAACTAAATTGTGTGAGCACTGAAACAAAAACCAATAAAAGTCTATGCCACTTGAGCGCTTGGGTGGTTAGTCTAGCTGCAGTCCACCTTCCATATCTCCACCCAAACGGCTGCACGTGAAAAAGTTCATGGGGTTTAGATGCCTACTTGTTATCCCTTGTCAGCTGCTTGAGCTATTGGGATCTTACTGTATACTGCAGCTTTTCTTCTCTCACTCCTCTGCTTGTGCACATCTGGAATCCTCAATAGAGAAGTGTGGCTACTGCTTTTAATTTTCAAGGTGGTTGGATTTGTCTAGATGTTGCAAACAGGCTTTGCTCTTTTTGGCCTTGCCCAGTTTCTGCTTTTGTGTATGTCTTAGCCCTTTGCAGTTTCCCATTGCTATAGGTGTTCTCTGGCACAACTAGACAAACAGGGGTTGTATTTCAGTAGTTGATAACTTCCGTTGCATACAATGAATCTGCATCTTTGAATATCCTCATGTTGCCGGAGCCCCATTGCTTCCTGCAATAAACGTTAGGATAAAGCTTCAGCTTTTAAACTTTTTTGGATTTACAATGCAATACTGCAGTTCCCCAGGTGATGCATGATTGATAGATTTACAGCATTTATTTTGCAGCCTCTGTCTAAATCCCTTGACAGTACAGATTGTTTGGTGCCCTTGGCGACGGCTGATTGGGCCTTTGCGGTCTAGGCTAAGTTATTTCCTGCCCGAACAAAGAACACTTGATAGAGACCTGTGTTGATTTCTGCTCACTGAATATGATGAAGACATTACATTATGATTTCTACTGCTGGGATAAATAGCCACATTGAATGTTATAAGAAAGTTTATAAAGAAAGCTCAAATTACATCAAAAAGGAACATTCTCCAATGCTTTTCAGCTTAGCCTTCAGGCTCCTAAGTTTCAAAGTAAGTGCCCTGGTAAGGTCTAAAAGGTATGTGAACCACAGGACTGGATGGGCTGTGACACAAGGATATTCATTAGAACGGATTTCATCCATGGCACTTGCTTTCCATTACCTGCCCCGAGGCAGTCAATTTTCCCCTCCTTTGTTCCCCTCCCCCAGGCCCTCCTCTCTTCACACCACCTCCTGCCCCCTTGCAGCCCGGATTGGTCCCTGACTGCGGTCACATGACTGGAACAGCTCCCAGGGTGTGCAGAAGCCTTTTGGCTCAGCACACACACACACCATCCGGCCCATTTGGCCGCAGGCACTGCATGGAGCCTCGTGTTGAGTAGTTGCTTTTTGCTGCACTTACTTCCCTTTACCTATCCAGAGCCTGTCCATTTTCCCCTGCTTGGTCCAACACACCCCTCGCTTCCAACCCCCTCCTACACCCTTGTCCTTTCCAAGGAGCTTGTTCAAACCGCGCAAGTCCATGATGGGTCTCAATCCCCTGTCTTTCTTCGAAATCAAAAAATAAGAGGAATGCCATCCCTTGTTCCTCTCCGCTACAGGCACCAGTTTTATGGCGCCTTTCTCCAGCAGGGATTGTAGTTCCTGCGCAAGGAGCGGATCCGGACTCTTCAAAGAGAGATTCCCTGGTGGATTGTCGTGAGGCCTCTGCCGGAAAGGAAGACAGTAGCTGTGGGCTATGATCTCCAGAACCCACACATCTGAAGTAATGGCACGTCACTCTACAAGATGCTGCGCCAGCCTTCCCCCCCCAACCAGCGAACCATGGGACATGGCCTCATGACTGAGCTGAAGCGGCTGCGGCAGTGCGGCAAGCAACTGCCCGAGCCTTGGCACCTCGAGTACCCTGTTTTCCACCTCTGGCACTCCTACGGTTGCCCCTTTGACTTGCAGCTCCTCTCGATTTACTAAAGGATGAGTAATATCGAAAGGAACTTCCCCTCCATTGCTGTCCCCTAGGACGAAAAGGCAGAGGTTGGCGAACTGCAGCGCTCAACGACTTCGCTGTAGCTTTGGAGGTCTGCAACCTCTCAAGGCTCTCGTCAGCCTTGCTGCCATCAAAGGGCATGTTGAGGAGCCGGGCTTGCACATCAGGAGCAAACCCCGACTTCCGCAACCACGCAAACCTGCGTATTACGGTGCTCGCCGCCATGGACCGGCTGACGCAATCTACCATGTCCAGACCCGACTGAGCGGACTCACACATGGCATCCTTGCCATCCTGCACGATAGCAAGAAAACCATCCCGTTCCTCCCCTTCGGGAATATGTTCAGCCGCTAAGGAAATACAGTTCCACAGAGAGTGCGTGAAACGTGATAAGGCACAAACGGAGTTGGCTGCCTGAAGCGCCATACCCCCTGAAGAAAACACTTTCTTCTCCCAGCCGTCAAAACGATTGTCATCCCTATCAGGAGGGATGGTAGGGTACGACGCCTGCTTTGCTGGGGCCGTAGCCGCCTGCAACACCAAACTCTCCGGAGTGGGGTGCGTGGTCAAGTAGCAGGGGTCGCCACTGGCTGGGCGGTATTTCTTTGGCAAGGACTTGCTCACTGCCAGGGGACTCTTCGGAGAAGTCCAAGCTGCAGCCACCCTTCTCTGCAAGGCCATATGGAATAGCAACACCGGGTCAGTCGGTGGACCTTGGTCGAGGATATCAGTCAGGTCATCCTGCTGAAAATCCCCAGGTGGAGCAGACCACCCCAAGTAATCCGTCACCCTCGACATAAAGCGGCAGTACGATGACTCAGCATGCGTGCCAGGCTAAGGCCTACCAAACTCCACCTCCGGAGAGGTGTCCAGACCACTGGCGTCGTGCAAAGACTGACGCAGGTCTTCAAACTGGCTATGACCAGAAAGGAAGTCATCAGGAACCTCACTTTCCTCAGACCCTTCGTCCACCTCAGAAATATAATCCAGAGGCTGGAAAAAGGGCACAGAAAAAGGGACAAAGACATTTTTTGCCTTGGCCAGAGCCTTTCTGGGGGGTTCCACCGTGCCACGGGGTACCTCCGACAAAGCAGCCTCGAAAGGCGTCGAGGGCGTTGACGGAATCAGCGTTGAGCGTGGCACCGACAGCTTCGACGGTGTCGACACAGGCCTCGAGGGCGGAGCCCCGAGCGTGTCCTTCGACAGCCTGGGCGCCGATGGCTTCCGCGGAGGCAGAGCCTTGAGAGAGTCCCTCGACGACCTCGTTTTGACGGCTGGGAGAAACTATTCCACACACACTATCTTATTTGGCTCCCTGTCAAGTGGAGCTGCGAGAAAGGCTCTATGGCTACAAACAGCTGTGGCTGCCAGGAGGATCAAGCTCTTGGGTCAGCTGCGTCCAAATCAGATGCCGTTTTCTTTCGAACCAGATCTTTATGGAGCAAAGGTGTGCTGGCAGATCTGCTCTACGCCGTTATCAATTGCCAGTTAACCATGCTAAAGGGTTCCAGTAAAACCAAATAAATGGCAGCATTAATAGGCCATCAGTGAGGTAGGTAGAATCGTGTTCCTGAGAACTGGTGTTACCGGAGTGTGGAAGGCGGAGAGAACACCAGATGGCCGATTGAGCTACACCAGTTCCTGAGAAAGATTAAACATCTTGTAGAGATTGGTGCAAGGAGCCTCACAGGGAGTTCTACCACAGAAGCTGGCAAAGGCCAGAGACAGTTGAGCTGGAACAACATTTTGATTAGCCTGATGGGACCATTACACATACGTTGTAGAGGGCCCATGAAAATTAAAGAGTAACATTTTGATTAGCTTATTGAGGCTTTAGCCCAAAACTTGGTGCTAGTTCTGGGGCCACCAAAGTTTAGAGAAAACCATTACTACCTTCCTATGGCTCGCATCTTGCAGGTGCTCGAATCCTGAACTGGAAAAGGGCCTATGAGGACCCCTTGGCTGCTGGGTAACAACAGCAGTCTGCAAAGAACCCATTCAGAAAGGAGGAGGGAGAGAGTCCCAGCACCTTACACAAAAGGCATCTGGCATGAGATGACACTTAGGGCCTCATTACAGTTTTTCCGGACCGGAAACACATCCCAAGCTTGCCGGTAGGGGCACTGAGTTACCCCCAGGCTTGAGCTACCGGTAAATCAGGTCCCCACGGGCAAAATGCCACAATTACCTCCAAGGAATGGGAATTTACCAGCGTTTTCCGCCACCTGAAATATCCCGATAATACCGGGATATCAGGCGGAACCAGTGGGGGCAGTTTGCCGGTATCCAGTCAGAATTACCGGCAGGATACCAGCAAACTCATAATGAACCCCATAGTCTTGGGGAGGGACACTCTGATGGAGAAACTGTCAAAACAAAGAAAGAAGTGTGGTGGGGTGTTTCAAATATCTGTGAGAATTAAATAACACTTCCAGGATGCAACAACCCCAAGATCGTGTTGCGTAGATTAGGGAACTGGACTTGCAGTCCATTTAGAATAGATCATTGCACACAGGTTAATTAAGCCTCCGCCCTGACAATGTTAACCATAGCTTTCCCTTGTACGTTTTAGTTGCAATACCCCAAGATCTTGAAAGAGTTTCTCTTGCCCTGATCATCTTTTAGTGAGGTTAGGAAAACCCAAGGAATCCAATTTAGGAAACGGGCCAGGCCTAGACAGAGAACCAGGAGGGGGTTGCCAAATTATTATGGCTATCACCATCAGAACCCTGATTTGGGGTGCACTGCCAAGTGGACCATCCTTTGTTGTGCACCCCTTGTATACCAATCGTCAACCTTGTTGCAACCAAGAATAAAGCAATTATACCCAATTGGTTCAGGTGTCTGGTTTTGTATTACCCCCACCTGCCCACGAAAGAAGAAAGAATGGAGAGAGAGCCGACCAAGGATACAGACGAGATAGAGGAGAGCTGAAAAGCACATGAAAAGGTCACCAAAAAGGCAATGTGGGGCACTCACTTTAGCCATGAAATATGCTGTTTTCATTGCCATACAAATCTGTTCACCAATAGTATGTATTGGATTTATAAAGTATAAACCAATCTTGCAAGGCAAAGCACTGTCAAAAAATTGAGGGTGTGTAATACAAAGAAAAAGAAGACACTGAGGAGATGATGGGGAAACCAGGTGCTTTCAGGAGGCCAATGGATGTCAAGCTGTTCCTGTAAGAGCATGGTTCTTCCAGACCAGCAGCAGAGATGGGTCCAATCTGAATGGCATCAATATGCTATTCCAGAGTTTGGGCCTGTAGCAAAAGAACAAATGACTTACCTCTTTGTAATGTTCTTTCAGATGGATGTTCTCCCATGGATTCCCCATCTATTATATTCGATCTCCAGCGAAGCGGACCTTCTGAAACTATTCTTCCACTGGTCGGTGCAGCGTAGCTCCACCCAATGACTACACACCTTGCGCTGGCCATGGCATCAATTCTGAGGCTCTGTGACTACTCCGAGTTTTGCGTAAATGTCTACTCCCATGAAGGCTTCAAGCACTGCACCGACTGTGGTTGACAAATGTTGGCAACCAACACCCTTCCCCCACTCCTCTTGTGCCAGGTGCATCTGGAGCCTGCAGTGCGGAGCAAGCCTAACACTGGAAGGTGAGTGTGTCCCAGCAGTGACTTGAAGCTGCACCCAGTGCAAGTCACCTTTAATTGGAAGGTCACCAGGTCATAGATGTTCTCCTTAGGTGGTGTTAACTGCCCTTCCTGTGTATCGAAATGAGCGTCCAAGATGAGGGTCTTCTGGGACGGAAGAAGCTGGGCAAGGCAACCATAGCTGTAGTATTGCATGATATGGCTTCTGCATTGGGCTGCATACTAACTAATCATCTAGTTTGGGGATTACCTGGATCCCCTGCATGCAAAGGTGTGCTGAAACCGGTGAAAGGCTCATTGGGAAGACTCTTGGAGCTGAGTAGAAGTTGAAGAGCAGAAACTAAAACTGATAGTACAGTCCACTGAAAACAAATCTTAGAAAGTGGGTAGGTTGGGGATATTGAAGCAAGCGCCCTGAAGATCTATCATGTCCAAGTAGCCTTTGGCCAATATCCACGGTTGAACCCACTATAGGGTTGTCATTTTGAACTTGCGCTTTTTATGCACTTGTTTAGAAAATGCAGATCTAGATTATGCAGATCTAGATTCTGGAACAATGCACCATTCTTTGCATAAGGAAGTACCTGGAGTAGGAACTGACCCTCTGCTGCAGTGATACCAGTTCCACTGCCCCCTTTAGCATTTGTGATGCTATCTCTTCTTGCAGTCGAGGGGGGTGCAGGATATGGCGTCAGTTGTTGACAGACTGGGCAAGTTGGATGAGCCACAGAATTTCACACAAATTCCAGGGTATGGCTCTGCTGTACAAGTTGTAGCACTCATTTCTCCAGGGTGATCTACCACCACTCCTGCATGTGGGGAGTGCCTCTCCCCCCCACAACTGGGAGGAGTTATGTGTACTGGGAGCTCTACAGGGAGTCATCTGGAGTGTTGAGTAGGATGGGTTGTTGCCCTGGCTGCCCGTGGAAGATCAGTAGGGGTGCTAGTAGGAAGACTGCTGGTACTTTCCAGCAGAGAGCTGGTACGAAAAAACCTGGACACTGTTTGAGTAGGTGTTGAGAGAATTCATTCTAGGAAGGATGAGCAAAAGGAACAGTGGAAGTCTGTCTGACTTGATGCCCTCCCAGCTGTCAGTCTCCCCTTCCCAAACAAATCAAGGACATCAGAGGACAGGCCTGGCAAAGGTTGGTAGCTCTGATCAATTCCTGACACAGCAGGACAACTTCATGTACCTATTATCTGGAATCAGCATCAGCAATCTCCACAGTTCAGACAATGCATTGCTCTGCAGACAATGTTCCATCATTCAGTATTGTTGTAGCCTCTTCCACTGTAGTTTCTGGCAGATGTTCCATCAGTTAACAGATATTGTGCCACATCTCCCTATTATATTGATTCTTGATGATCAGCGCATTGGCTACACTGACAGTCAAGGATACCATAGCCGAGAGCATCCTCCCGATTCTATCCAACATCTGGCCTTCTTTCTCAGGTGGACGTGACAGTTCCACGGCAGGGTTGCCAGAGCATTCTCTGGCAGAAATGGTGATGACTGAGTCAGGCCTCAGGAGCACAAGCAGCCACAGCCTGGTGGACTGTCACTGCTCTTGGGGCGGGAAAGGTGGAGTGGACAGCTTAGCTCTGAATATGCGTTTGGTTTCAACAGTTCTCATGTCATCCAAAACGGAATGTCATCCAAAACTGGGATAGTAATTAAGACTTCTGTCAGATGTGAATGCTATTCATAGAGAAGCCATTTATTTTCAGGTTTTGCGGCCTCAAGATTCAAAGAAAGCTGCTGCTCTAAACATCATACGATGAAATTAGGTAGGTCGGGTGGTTGCACGTTTGTAGGAATGTGCTGTGGGCTCCATTGTAGTGCATTGAAGTTATCCCATTTGTCCTCAGTAGAGTAAAAGAATAGCTCTCTATTGCCCGGACCCTGAAAGACTGGTCACTAGAGAACGAGTACAAATGCTCCACCCTTTCTTGGTCCCACTGGTAGTCATCCAGGTCATGTGTGCTCCTGGAAACAGTCTGTTGTGGAAAAACTTTAAGAGGTGGTGTGTGTACATCAACAAGGTCTGAATTTACAGTTGCACCTGGAGGAGTCGCAGCTGAATGTTCCTCGAGAACCCTAAGTAGTAATGGGCGTTGTCATCTTCGGACCTCCTCCATCACCATTCTCATCAATGCTAGCAGCAAAGGAGTCGTCATCCCCTCTGTCCAGAGAGGGGTCCAGGGAGTGCTATAAGGGAGCACCATCTTCACCCGAGGACTGTAGATTAGTGTTCAAAACATCCGTTAGTGAGTCCTGCACAAAGGATCACGGTCCTATTAAATCCACAGAAGGAAGAAGAGCAGTAGTGTGAATATGAGCAGTTGGTTGAAGTAGTACCCAAGATGACCGAAACACATTTTTCAAATGAGAGATTTGATCGCAGATTTGGTTGAATACGATCATTGCGATCAAATCTCCCATTCGAATGGCATAGTGAACACGGGGAGCAGGGTCCCCCGCACCCTTGTTCACTATGTCAGCGGAGGTTGCAGGGGTGTCCCCCGCACCTGACCACTTTAAAGATTTTCTTTTTTTAAAACAAAACAAACAAAAAAAGCGACCATGTGCCGTCGGATCTGACCCGCGTTAGAGGGACAGATCCGATGCTGCAGGGGTGCAGGAGTGGTGGAGGCAGCGGAGAGAAAAAGGTTAAGTAATGGTGGGGGGGGGGGTTGGAGTATGGCATGATTTGGGTTGTTTTGCCAAAGTGAAAACAGATTCGCAGCGAAATTGACTACGGTAAATTCTGCTGCGAATCTGTACACTTGGGTCAACCAACCCAAATCCGTTGGTTGAATTTGCACTGCTGTCGATGGTAGCCATGTTTCTGTCAATAGGCGGTCCCTCGTCGATGCCCGACTTTTCCTAACCATTTAGATGGAGGGATGTCCTTCATCGACATAGTTCCTGTAGACCAGGCGGTCATTAACGGTGATGCAGAGGAAGATTTGTCCATCAATGGCTTATTCCCCATAGGCATTTAAAGCTGGAGGCTTCTCCCCAGATGATGCTGCCACCTCAGTTGTGGACGAGGTTGGTGTGGACAGTCTCCTTACAAAGTGCCTGTGAATGATTGGTCTATTAAGGGGACACCATGCGAAGTCAACGGATCCTTATCAGAACACACCATAAGCTTGGGTTTCGGCCTTGAGGTTGGAGGATAAACAACACCTCACCAAAGGTTAGTTGCACCACAGAGTGCACGATTTTGATTTCACCTTCTTGGGAGGAGGTGTCCCGTCTTCTGAAAGGGACCTCCTTTTGGTGACGAGTTTCCCTTATTTTTATTATTATTATTAGGGTATTTATTTAGCGCGAACCTAGCTTTTGGAAGCAACAGAGTGCTTAAAAATCATAGGGGGAATAACACAGTGAGGAAAGCAGAGAAAAATGTGGGAGCTAGCAGGGGAGGGTAGGCAATTGGCGGCAATAAGATTGTTGTTTTGTCTCCCCTGTTCCCCTCCCTTGCCTTGTTGCGCTCTGAAACACTTGTGTACGAGCGTGATAGAAATAAAATATTAATATCAATGGATGAAGACAGTGAGGAGCAGATCACTGAGTCTCAGGTAGGGTGGACAGTGCAGGGTGGGTGGACCTATGTGTCAAGGAAGAGACATTCCTTGAAGAGGAAGGCCTTGAGCTCTTTCCTGAACTGTAAATGTGAGGGGGCAAGTCTGATGTTAACAGGGAGGAGGTTCAAGAGTCTTCGGCATAGACAGAGAAGGCCTGTCTTCTGGTTCTTTCCTTCCTTCACTGTCGTAATTAAAGTCTGCACATTTCCTTACTTCTGGTGGATCGCAGGCCTCCGGAGATGTTGAGTTTCTCAGTGAGGTAGCTTGGGGACTTCAGTGTGACAGCCCTGTAGATGATGCAACAGGTTTTTAAGATGATACGGGCTTGCAGTGGGAACCAGTGTAGTTCGATGATTGTCTGGGTGATGTGGTCGAATTTGCAGAGTCCTTTAATGAGTCTTGCTGCAGCATGCAGGACACATTTGAGGGGTACCAGGGTAGTCGCCAGAAGGCCTTCCAAAAGGGCATTGCCACCATGCAGGTGGGAGAGTACTAAGGCTTGGACAGCAGATCAGAAGTTGTTTTCTGGGGTCGACAGCTTGATTTTCTGTAGGAGAGAAAGCTAGTATCAGGCCGTTTGTGTCTTTTGTGCTATGTGCTGTTTGAACATGAGGTGTCTGTTGATGTTGAATCCAAGGGACTTGGCACAGGGTGCCGGTTGGGTGTGACTCCCTTGAGGTTCATAGCAGAGAGCCAGGTCTGGATGTCAGGGTGTTCAGTGTTGTTGGTCAGCAGTAGAAATTCAGTCTTGGAGGAGTTGAGCTTCAGGTAAGCACTGGATCAATGTGAGGCAGTGCTTTAGCCTGTGGATGTCTTCAATGGAGGATATCTTAAGGTCGATCTGCGGGTCATCTACGTACTGGTGAATGTGCATGTTGTATGGAGAGAAGAGGGTTCCCAGCAATTCCATGTAAACATTGAAGATCACGGGGGAAGAGGATGGATCCTTGCGGGACCCCACAGGTGATGGGTAGCGTTGGTGATCTGGAAGAATTCATTTGTACGAACTGTTGGCGGCTTGCAAGGTAGGGTTTGAACCCGCCGAGGACGATCTCGCTGATGCCCATGCAGCAGTGTAGATTGCCAGTGAGTGTCTGGTGGTCTACTGTGTCAAATGCTGCCGAGAAGTCACAAAGAACAAGGAGGCAAAGATGCCCATCAACAAGGGTATTGTCGATTCTGTGCTGCATCTGGTTCTAAAGCCAGATTGGTAGGACATTAAGGAGGGTATTGGCTTCAATGTGTTGGAGGAGTTGTGTGGCTACCGCTTTCTCAAGGTTCTTACCTAGACCTAGATATTTCCCTACCTTTAACCCGACCACTGGACGGGAAAGCAGGTGATGTCTCCACAAATGAATCACCTAAAGACATAACAGGTGTCTTTTCCAGATAGAGAAGAAGGGTTCCAGGGTTTATGCTCCAGAGATATTTACTGAACAGGTCTTTCCAGTGCAACAAATACTTCAGGAGCAGATTGCCTTGCTGCCCGCCCCCATCCTATCCGACCATCTTCCTCAAAGGGGATCCATCGCTGATCCCATCTCCTGACTAATCTGCCCACAAAGGGCGATTCCCTCCCCCCACCTTCCCCAACCCCACCCCTCAGCCCCAACCATCCACTCACTTTCCTGACAGGGTGTCATGGCTGCCTCCTCGTTCATTCCCTCCCAGTTCTGGAATAATTGGCACACCTCCTAGCCATACCCCCTACCCACCCACTCCTCGCCACTCCTCAACCGCTTCTCGGTCCACAGCTAATTCAGTCACATCTGCATTGTGGTGAAAAACATCAATACAAAGGCATCACAGTAAAGACCTGTACCGAAAAGACATGTTACAGAGAAGTAGTTATGCCGCCTGTCAGTGAGGGCTGTAGTAGTCTTATTTATTTGACAGAGTTGAGGCTTGTGGTTGGCATCTAAGCAGTACATGCACTCTTTTTCGGCATTCTTCAAATACACTATTTTCTTTCCAAAAGCAGCATAGTCTTTGAAAAAGGATTTCCCGTCCAAGAGATTCGCAGAAACACTCTCCCTTTCAACCATGAATGTAAAGGCTGGGCTTGGGAGGGCCAAGAGGAGGAAAAATCGACTTTTAATGGGCTGCCGCGGAATATGCAGCAGGAGTCAATCCGTTCAAGCGGTATTAAACACTTTTCCACAGAAAACCAAAAAGTGTTGAAAACGTGAAGAGGCATGCTCGTGTACATGACGTGGTGAAAGAACCGAATATGCCCCCATGGGGTGGAGCCTCGTACTCTTTTCCTCATTGGGCCATGGGAGGTTGCTAGCCTGGAAGTGCTTCCAATTGATATTCATGTACGGTTTAACAAGGATTCCCAGCCTGACAATGAGGAATTACACATGTGAACCTATGAAAAAGCCAATGCTGGAGAAGACCGATATCTGGTCCATGGAAAGGCTAGTTATAACAAGAAGTTCTCATGTCAAACCGATTCCAAAGGCTTAGATTGCTTTTTTGGTGGTAACCTGTGTTCTGATTGTTAGGCTAAAGCTGGGAATTCATTACCTTGAAGGTGTCCGTTCTGCGAAGTCGAAAGCTGCATATTTTGGCCTCCACCACCACCGCCCTCAGGGTTTTGTCTGTCAGTAGCCGCATAAAATACTTCCAATGCATGTTATATTCTATGCAGGATGTTCGCTCTAGTCCAGATGCGCCCTCTTGTGGAAGGTCTTCGATTAACATGGGATAGAACGTGTCCTTTTCAATCTCTTTCATGTTAATAAAGTATGATTGTTTTGATAACAGGTATTTGGCATTTTGCTGTTTTTTTCAACTCATCAAGAAAAAGATTTCTGCATTATATGAAATGTTGCCCACGCCACCTCTCTTACCAAAGTATCTCGGAATGACGAACA
Source organism: Ambystoma mexicanum (assembly GCF_040938575.1). Taxonomy (NCBI): domain Eukaryota; kingdom Metazoa; phylum Chordata; class Amphibia; order Caudata; family Ambystomatidae; genus Ambystoma; species Ambystoma mexicanum. The sequence continues at coordinate 1,281,508,502 of NC_090932.1, read as the reverse complement.
TGACGAAAATGATATTGACAAAGGTTTGGCATGAGTGGGACTGAAGTAAAAAAATATCACATGGTAATAAACTGTATTTAGTTATTCACCAATTGATTCATTAAATAGAAATATTAAAAGATAAATGATCTGAGAGCCTGTATACGTTGTTTTAGTGCCCGCATTTCCATAAATTGCTCTTATATTTAAAACAGGAGCATGCCCAGTGTTCCAACTCTTTTGCCTCTGTCCCCCAAGATCATCCAAATATTTTTTATATGCCGACAATATTAGAAAGTAGTATAGGAAAAGGTGCTGTAAACATATTTGAAATGGCATTTTTTTTATAACAAACATAATCAATAAAAGGGGTTGTTTTTTAGGCAAACATTTTAAAAGTGCACACACTTTTTTTTTTAAAAAGTCACGTGGAACGATTTTTAGTGAAATAATTTTGTTAAAATAGAAAATAGGTCGGGTGTGGCTAGCCGTCCACTAAGACGGATGCGTTTTTTCAGGCTCCGATATTGGACATGCCATGCACAACACGGTCCTGTACTGGACTGGACTGGACCCGTGGGCTTCCCGTCGTAAAATAGCAGCCCACAGGGGGGAGCAAGTGGTGATGTTGGAAGAGGCATACATCGGAAAGATCGGTGCCGAGGTGGTCTGAGGAGGCGGTACAAACTGGAGGTTGCATACTGCGTGTACAAGCAGTTACCGGTTACAGTCTGTTGGTCTGCCAGGGAGGTCCCCAGGGCAGCAGGGCCAGAGGCCTAGACAGGGTAGGGACCTAAGCGGGACAGGTCCACCCAAAATTTGTAAATCCCCACTCAGCAGCACTGTGTGGGCATTTACAGACGTTTATGTCACTGCGGTGGGCACAACTACTTTAGCTTCAGGCCCCACTATGCCTCTTAGCAGGGCGAGCACGGTGTGCGTCAGTGCACAATCCAGACGTCACGCCCCATACCCAGACGGGACTGTTAACCCCTGCAGCCGTCCATTTGCCTTTACTCCCAATTATCTTTGCGCATGCACACAGTTTTCATCCCCCATGAATTGGCATGACACAAGATTTCAATTGGCAAAATTGGCCGCAGTTTTATTTCCATGACAACAGAAGTATTTGTACACAATAGTGACCTCATTCTGTACGTGTGGCGCTTGCTTGCCGGATTTCCTTTGCTTCCCCCTATACTTGGTATAGTAGGCCCCCAACTCCCCCGACCCATTGTACCTGTTCCTATCCTGCCCGTGCAGGGGTCCGTGGGTGGGGAGAGCGCCGTTTGTTTTGGGGGGGAAGCTGAGCCTTATTTGTTCCTACCAGACGCCCCCGCCGTTTAGGCCCCCAAGAGGCGCTGGTCCAGAAGAGCGAAGACCCATTCCGTTTCCTTCTGGCTCGTCCGGAGTCTATCATTTGTGCTTGGTTGCCCAAACACCGCCACGCCAACCGGTGGGTTCCCGCCCACCGTTGGCTCCCTCCTTCCTCCTTCCTTCTCACAACTCCAGCAATTTGGTGCAAATGTTCCAGAAAAAGAGCTCCATTCCCTTTGGGGACAAGTGCACCCCATCGGCTAAGAAATACTCGGGGTTCTTCCCCTCAATCAGGCCATGCCTGATCTGATGGAAACCTCTGCCCCTGCAGAATTTGGCAACTGCCCCGTTCAGCTTCCTCCTCGATTTCTCTACCGCTGAATGGTTCTCTGCCCCTCTCCATTGCGCCCGAGGGATCACCTCGGACCAGATGATCTCTGTCTCCCCCACCTGTGCCGATATTTCCTGTAGTGAGTTTGTGATGTCTCTCAGCAAGACCCCCCTCCCTAGGCTGGTCAGGTCATTCCCTCCCAAGTGTATCACCAACACATCCGGCTTCCGCTGCCTATTTAGCAGTTTATGCAATTGCCCTTTCAGCTGGGCCCATTTCATCCCTGGCACCCCGTGCCACTCGATCTTGAATTCTCCTGCCGTCAAGATCTCTTGCTGCTGGTTCCAGCTCGCCTTTGCCCTTGAGATGAATGAGTGCCCCACCACCCATACTGTGCGTAGTTTCCTTTGGTGCACTGCTGGTAAATGACATGGAGGGAACGGCATGGTTATCTTTACACTTTCTCTGGCCTGACATAACGTTTAAAACATCCTGACGACCATCTCCCCAATCTCTTAATGTCCTCCGCCCCTAGTCCCCCGACTGATGCTGAGGTGGCGGCACCAATCCGGAAAGAATGTGTCCCAAACTGGCCCCCTGCCAGACCCATTTTATCCAGACCTAGCGACATCACTTTCTTGAACTGAAAACGGCTTAGCGCGGACCCATCCTTGTGCGTGAGCCATGGCGCCTCTGCCCCTGATGGCCGCCTCTGTCGCATAAAGTTTGCCGTTGCCGCCACCGGGCAAACCCTGCTCGCCTGAATGGCATGTACGGTCAGCGCCGCCCCCTTTCCTTTCTGATCCGTCTTTGACCTCCTCACATAAATGATGACCTGAGCGCTCCCCACTTGGATGTCCCTGACGCGCAAGAACCCATTCCCTTTGCCGTTCTTGTTTTCCGGCACCAGTTCGCCGATTCTGAGCGCCCCAAAAAATGCCACCGTAAAAGCAGCCGAGAAGAGCACACGCTCTGATTCCTCCTTACATACTTCCCCTAGACATTTAATTAATCCGTGCAATTTCCCAATATCGATTGGCCGCCTTTCATCTGGTTTTGTTATGCTTTGCCTCGCCCAGCCTTTCATGGCCAGCATGACGTAATGCTCCTTAGTGGGGTCCTTCTCCCCGTGCACTTTGGCATAATGTGCTATGGCCGCCAGGTGATAGCTTACCCACGCCCGGGTCTTCCCTGTTTTCCAGCACCAGCCTATGAATGCTCTCACCGGGTTCTCCCCGGGGTCCCCTGCTAGTACCTCCTCCTGGAACTGTGAAAACCGACTCCAACAAGCCCTGTACCTCTTGGTTGTACCGGGTGCCAGGGCAGTTTCTACCAATGCGGTCAGATCGCCCCAATCATCGCCCACCATTGTACCTCGAATGGGGTCATCTCCTCCCTTGCTTCGGGACAGCTCTCCCGGAACCGGTCCCACTGTAAACGAGACAGAAAATCAGCGGCCGTGTTTTTCACCCCTGGAATGTGCCGTGCTCTAACCTCAATGTTTAACTCTAACAAACTTCTGTTGAGTTCCCTGAGGAGCCTCAGCACCCTCGGGTTACTGGACGACCCTGTGTTAATGATCTGTACCACCGCCAAGTTGTCCGACCATAGCGTGACCTTAGAATTTTGCAGCTGCCCGCCCCACAACTTAAATGCAACCACTATGGGGAACAGCTCTAGTAGTGTGATATCTTTCGTGACCCCTTCCTTATGCCATTCCTCCGGCCACGCCATGCCGCACCATCTGTCACCCAGGATAGCCCCAAAACCCAGGGACCCAGATGAATCCGTGAACAATTTGAGCCTCTGACTGCTTGCCCAGTCTGCCCTCCAGATTGCCACCCCGCTGGAACTTGTCAGGAAGCTATCCCACATCCTGAGATCCTCCTTTACCTCTGAACCCAATCGGACGTGCTGTGCGGCATGTTGTAAGCCCACAGTTTTCAGCTCCACACTTCTGGCAAATGCCCTCCCCGCTGGTATCACTCTGTCTGCAAAATTGAGGTTTCCAGCCAGTGCTTGCAACTCCCGCAAGGTCGCTTTGTTTTTTCCCATCAGCTCCTGAATCAAGCCCCTCAGTTTTTGTACCTTGTCCTGCGGGAGCCTACATTCCCCTTTAACCGAATCGATCTCTATCCCCAGAAATGTCAATGTCGTTGCTGGACCCACGGTCTTTCCTGGTGCTAGGGGGACCCCCAGCTGGTCCATTCTATTTTGAAATACCTCCATCAGGGCTCTGCACTCTTCCGTCCCCTCCCTCCCCACGAAGAGAAAATCATCTAAGTAGTGCAACATTCCCCCACCTTTTTTCTCCCGTTTTACCGTAAACTCCAGAAAGGAGCTGAATGCCTCAAAATATGAGCAGGAAATGGCGCACCCCATGGGGAGGCATTTGTCATAGTAGTACCTGTCCCCTAACTTAAAACCCAGCAAGTGGTGACTATCCTCGTGGATTGGTAATAGGCGGAAGGCTGATTCTATGTCTGCTTTCCCCAACAATGCCCCTTCTCCTGCCGCTTTTACCATTAGTATCGCATCCTCCAGGGAGGCGTACTGCACCCTGCACTGTTCCTCTGGGATGCCATCGTTCACTGATTGACCCTCGGGGAAGGATAGGTGGTGTATCAGGCGGAATTGACCCTCTTCCTTCTTTGGCACCAATCCTAGCGGAGATACCACCAGATTGCCCATAGGAGGCCTAGTAAATGGGCCGGCCACTCTCCCCAGCCCCACCTCCTTGTCGACCTTCCTTTCTACTACCTCGGGTTTCTCCAGAGCAGATCGCAGGTTGGCCGCCTCCCTTCCCCTTTGAGTACCCGCCCCTGGGATCCTAAAGCCCCACCTGAACCCTTGCCATAGCAATTTTGCGTCGGCTTTGTTGTGGTACTCATTTAGAAAGGGAGTCATGGCAAGCAGGCTAACTGGTGTAGGCAATGCCCCTTTAATCATACATTTGTCATTCATTGTTTCCCCAGCATTGCCTTGTTTTGTCGGCGCATCACTCAACGTTTCCTTTATTTTTCTGTTTCCCACCCTCCCTGGGTTTAGCCTCTCCCGGAGTGGCCTTGCGGGGGCCCGTACCACCGCCCCTCTGGTGCTTGTACCTGCATGTCTTCCCGTATGAGCAATACCCTTCTGCAAACCTCCAGCAGACTTCTTGCTCCCCCTGGTGGGCTGCTGCCCGGTACACCCAGGAGGAGGGCCCGCGAAAGGACCCTCTCCCCCGTTGCGGGAACCCGCCTCTGCCTCTCCCACCCCGAGACTTCTCTCCTAGTGGCTCGTCCTGGGGTTCCCTGCAGGGGACCTCTTTGTCCATGTACCCCCCGACATCCATCTCGTCCCATGACATTGCTGGCCATATCTGCATCTTTAATCTAAAGCCCCGGTCATACTCTAGCCATCCCTCGCCGCCATATTTCTGATACAAGTCATGCACGTATTGCTCATATGCTATCATTGCCAGTGCATCCTGCGGGTACCTCTCCAACATTACTGACATATACATCCTGTAAGCTTTCAGCCAGTTGTTAATGGAACGCTCCACCTTGGTGGCCTCCCTGTCCCTTTTCTCTTTTTCCTTTTCTGACAGTTCCTTTAGGCCTCCCCCCGTGGGAACGATCCCCAACAAGTCAAAGATGTCAATGAATTCCTTCCTCCACAACCTCTCCTTGACCCCCCATGGAATGTGCCACACCAAAGAATTCACCGTAGCCCGCATAGGTGCGAACCCTGGCATTGGCCTCCCATACTGGGTTGTCTGGCCCCACAATCCCCCTGTTTCCCCGCTGATCGGGCCTGCTGTTGACGGCTTAGCCGCGCTCAGCCCCCCTGTCAAGACCGCTCCAGGCCCTGCCTCATTCTGCATCCCCTGAGCCCCTGCAGGTAACCCCGAAGCCAACTGCTGGGCCCCCCCCATGCTTACTGACGCCCCTGGCCCTTGGTTTGCCTATTCCTGACCCCAAGGGAGCCCCGCCATCTGCACCTGATGCCCGCCTACCATAGGTGGACCCACACTAGGCAGCCCGACAGATAAGAAACCCCCGGGCGGTATCCCCTTCTTCTGAGGCAATTGACTTAGTCCACCTGACTGTGCCCAGCCTTGAGTGCTACCGCTGCACCAAGGCCCTCCCAGCCCTTGTGACGCCCCCGGATGCGTGGCTATACCTCCTTGAGACACTCCCCCTACCACAACACCCGTACTGGACACAACATTCGGCATTTGCCCCATTTTTCCCCATGCTTGCATGCATTCCATCACCATATCTTTTACCGCCTCCAGGGATGTTGTTCCTCCACCCGCGACATCCACCGTTCTGGTCGCAGGAGTGTTGGGTGGGCTCACTCGATTCCCTGGAGCCTCAGCAGGTGTAGGAGCCGTTAAGGCCGCATCCTCCTGCGCCCTCCCCTTCTGCCGTGGTCTCTTGGTGCTGCTGGCCTGCTCCTTGCTCGCTTTAGCCCTGGCCGTCATTGTCCTTTTCCTTTTGCTCCCCTGGGTCTCCTCTTCTTCTTCTTCCTCCCCCAGGCTGTGGATCTAGGCCTCGACCACGGTGGCCTCGCTGCCACTGTCCTGAAACATCAGAGGGGAGTTTTCCACCCTCTGGCTGCGCCCTTCTTGGCTAGGTTGGGCCACCATCCTGGACATCCAGTCTGGGCCATGGGTTGCTGCTGCCATCCTGGCCATTTCCATAAATGACGCCAGATCCATTGTTTGGCGGCCTCTCAATGGATCAGCCACCTGCTTCCTGCTCCTCCTGGGCCGCTCGTTTCTGTTGCCCGTGTTCCTTGTGATCCTCGGGCTCTCAGGCTGTTCTGGTGCCTCTGCTCCTCCCCCGCGGCTGCCTCCTTGCGGCCTGCCGTATGATTGGGAGGGCGTGGGTGTCTGCGTGTGAGAAAAAAGGGGGGGGGTTGGGCTGGCGCTGGGCGACTGGTGTTCCCCCTGTCCTGTTCCGGCTGGGTCTTCGACCGGGTTGCAGCCCCGTGTGTCCTAGCCGCCTTTCCTTGTCCCTTGGCCCCTTGCCCTCCCGCCTGTCCTCCGGCTGCTGCTGGGCGGGCTCACCCGCAGCTCCGCTCCGCCTTCGTCGCTTCGTTCCTGTTCTCGGGCTGAGCGCGCCTTCTCCAGCCGCGGCTCCCGATCAGCTGGGCTGCTCCTCCACGCCCGCCGGCTGTCCTCCACCGGCTGTGCGATCCCGCCTGCTGGTTCCTTGCGGTCCCCGCAGCTCCGCTCCGCCTTCGTTGCTTCGTTCCCGGTCCCGGGCTGAGCGCGCCTTCTCCAGCCGCGGCTCCCGATCAGCTGGGCTGCTCCTCCACGCCCGCCGGCTGTCCTCCACCGGCTGTGCGATCCCGCCTGCTGGTTCCTTGCGGTCCCCGCAGCTCCGCTCCGCCTTCGTTGCTTCGTTCCTGGTCCCGGGCTGGGCGCGCCTTCTCCCGCCGCGGCTCCCGATCAGCTGGGCTGCTCCTCCACGCCCGCCGGCTGTCCTCCACCAGCTGTGCGATCCCGCCTGCTGGTTCCTCTGCCGCTGATCCTCCTTCCTTCTGCTGGGCGGGCGATCCAGCTGCCAATCCTTCGCATTTTCTTCCTGCAACGAAATTCCTTGCACTTGTCGGGTGGCGGCGACCGGGTCCCAGTGCAAGAGCGAGATGCCTGGACCCTGGTCCCGCCTGCTTATATCCTGCAAGCCCCGCCCCTTTCCTTTTGTTTCCCCTTCGCGGGCTTTTGGGCCATTCGGCTTTTGGCGCCGTTCCGCCCCTTTGTCCTTTGCCCTTCCGGGTGAGGGTCCCCGCTCCCGGCGGCATGACCCCGCAGGGTTTACCCTGCTGCCTCCTCCATTTTTGAGGACGTTTTCCGTCGTCAGCTCCAGAGCATGTGGACGCAGTGGAGAACAGATCACGGCCTGCAATCGAAGTGGACGAGATTGTCCATTTGCGGCGCCCAGCTTGGTTGTGGCCTGTAGTAAAACTAAAGAGGCCGTCTTAGTTTTGGGCAGTAATGGCAGTGGTGCTGTCCAATTAAGGCCAACTGAGTAGAGTACAGAGAAGAGAAACTCTAAAAAGTAATCTCGTTAAGCAACCCTAACAGCAATTTAACCAGCAAGTTCAAGAAAGCAAAGAATAAAGTACCAAAAAGTGACAATGGAAATCACAAAATCTAAGGGAAAAGGGAATGCAACAGGCAGGTTGTTTCACACCCTGCAGTAAGAAATCTAAGCAAAAAAACAAGGATAATGACCGGGCCCACTCAATCTCTCCCCGAGTGAACGAGTTCTGGCTGCCCTAGAAAGGACTGAGAACTCGACAGACAGAGGGACTCATCACAAGTTGGGCTTGTGAGCTATTACCGCCACATTTAAGGGTTGGCCCAATCACGAGTTTGGCGGTAAGTTGGAGTTTTACCCCCAGCCTTTTACTGGAGGTAAAAATAGCCACTTACCGTCCGTTTGCAGGGCTTTTACCGCCAGCGCTATTACCTCTAGTAGTAATAACTCCCCCCATCCCAATGGAAATTTGTATTTAGTGGGCGGTATACCAGTGCAATTAGCGCTAGGATACCGCCCATGTCATGATAGAGCCCAGAGTAACCTAGCGACAAGGGAAAACCAATTAGATGGGAGTGAGCGAGATTGACCCCTATCAGTAGACGGCAGTAGCCAGTGGAGCAAATGGATACAAGGATTAATACATTCATGGAAGAGACCTGGGCCCTGTCCTCAAGAGTCCCAAGAACGAAAATCTTGTAAAACATCTGAAGACAAAACTAAATCAGAGTATCTGACCTCCTAGAGTGAGCAGAAAGAACAGACTCCACCTCCATCATCGAAAACTGGATCATTGAAACTCTGTGGCTTGACCAAGAAGAGAGCACTGTCTGTGTAGAAAGTGTTCATATTTACAGTGCCCATGTATGTGCAGAATATTGACGGTCAGGGAGATATCTTAAATACAGTATTCTACTTCAGAATCGATTAAGCATATCAGTAATCTCACGTGTATTACCATTAAGGAGGTCAATTAGAGGGACTCATGCGGACAGTCTTATGTTTTAAGTATAATACCTTAATCGGTTCTATGGGATATTTCTGCATTTTGAAGGCTGAACTCCAAAAAGACCGATTTATTTTTGTCGTTTTGGTGTGGCCTCCAAAATTCCGAAATATCATCTAATGGGCCCCCACCCTCACCCGCTCCCTTCCGGGTGCGTTTCATTTTTTAGTAAAATGGGGGTTTTACACAGATGAGAAATAGAAGGGATCAGGTTTTGCTAAGAATTCCAAGTACCAATAGCTAGTAGACAGGTATTTGCAAAGACCCAACTTACTGCAAAGCCTCCCTGCTAAACATGGCCCATTTTCCAAGACTCCAAAGCAATGGAACATGGGAGGCGTTTACTGTAAAACCGAAAAAGAAAAACCTGACCGAAGACTAGTTTGCTGGCATTTACTCGGGTGTTACTTTTTTGGATGAATTGTTCGACAACATACTTTTTTTTAAAGTGAGGACGTACTGTTGCCTGTAGTTTTCATTTCTTAAATAAGCAGATATAAAAAAGCAGTGACTCGGTGATGCCCTTAACAGCACAAACATAACTACAATATCCATGATCTCTTTTTTTTAATTAAAAAACATTAAAAACACGTTCTTTTGCAGACTTATTTGCATCAATATAGTAACGGCCACATAAATCATGCATTTCTTGGTGTCTGACCCAATCTGGATACGAAGGTGAATCTGAATTTCAGACAAACATTATTGCACAAAAAAATAAACGCATACATTTTCAGTCTTTCTGGTGCAAGTGTGTTTTTGTCTTACACACCTACACACATTTCGAATCCTTTTTAGTGAAAATAAAAGCCGAGGCTCAGCCTGGTTTTAGTGTGCCTCTGCAGCACATGTAGTCCTCGCACGTGCCCTGGGCGAAGGGCGTGGCATAGCGTGTAGGGCGCACCAGAAGGCTAAAGGAAATGCAGCAGTCAGGTGTAGCTTCTGCATGGTTTCTCCTCACTCCCATTTACACCTCTGGTAGTTCCTGCCGTGGCCCCAATGCACCGGGTGTGTGAAGGCAGCTAGGTGTGTGTGTGTGTGTGTGGGGAAAGGTAACTTAGCATGCTGGGTGGAGGGCAGAGGCAGGAGGAGGCAAAAGTACATATATGACATTGGCATTTACCTCCAAAATAAAAGCTTAAAAAATTACTGGTGACGTTTGGGGCCTCTACACACACGCTGCATCGACTGTAAGGTCACTAGATATAGGGCAGAAACCCCTGTTTTGGGGATCATATACATCTGCACTTGATAAAGCCATAAGAATTACTTACTAATCCGGTGTTGCAGACAAACACATTCTTGGTACTCTCTGTTAACGGGACACTTGATATGACAGAAATGACAAACTACGCCCCCAAAAAGCAAAACAAAGTCAGCTTTTCAGGATTCCGAACACTGCAAGAAAGAGCATCTTTAGAAGGTGGCACAAGCAATAGAAGAAGCTGCATTAAAAAAAAGTAAATGAGGAAAATAGATGGAGAATATCAGTGTTCTGGTTTATCCATGTCCTTCACTTCACACGTCCCCAATGGCAGTTGTGTGCAGGAGTCTTCCATCAGTGTGCTTTTTATATCCTCTCGTGTCAGGCGAGCCGCCGCTGTACAGGCAACAACCGCGGGAGATGTCCTCCGTCCTACAGCTCCTCGAAGAAAGCCACCCGGGACTGGGCGCTTTGCAAGGTGAGCTAGAAGAAAGCAGAACAAGAAAGCTGCTCAGGTCAGAAGGTTTGGTTATGCATGCAGAGGTCTTACGAAGGAAGGAGACTCGGGCCAGATAGTTGAAAGGGCTATCCCGAAATGCCCGCTATGGATTTGTTTTACAATTGACAGTTTACCAGGACCCAGCTGTACCGATTTTGGAAAGGAAAACTTCACTTTTACTGCCAGATATACAAATAAATGTGCACACCTGCCCTTCTAAAGAGGTCTATGGAGTGTCTTTTCAATTAAATGTCACATCTGTAAAGTTTTCCAAATGCAGTCGCTCAAATCACTTTTCTTTTTTCCCATTTTAAAACGTTGGTAATTGTTTTTTATTGAACAGAAGGTTGCTTATTCTGTGATGCTTCATGTGCCCAGGTTCCTGAGCCACGTAACCAATGGCACAATAAGTATGTCATACACTGCGGCAGAAGAATAATTACTTACCTCTCAGTAGAACAAGTTACTTTCTTACCTGGTTACATTCTTTCGAAGGGATGTTCCGACGACGTATTCCACATCTATGACAGGTAATCACCACAGCTGTGCTGCTTCGGAAAATTTTCGGCGTCCGAGTCCTGTGTCAATGACGTCGATACGCTGTCGTCGAGGGCCTCCGTGGAGCCGACGTCACTGGATGTTTTAAGTAGGACGCACGTAGCCTCAGTTGTAGTTTTTTCCCAGAACGTGTGGCACCAATCTACTGCCAGAATGACTACAGAAAGCCTTGCGGAAACGAAAGCTGCAATCGCATAAGAAATTCTGTAGAGGGGCAGGTGGGAGGGAGCAATGTGGAAAAAGTCGTCGGAACATCCCATCGAAAGAAAGTTACCAGGTAAGAAAGTAACTTGTTCTTCGAAGGGATTGGTTCCTCAGATGTATTCCACATCTATGACAGACTCCCAAAGCAGTACCAACGTAAGGAGGTGGGAAAGAATTTCGAATTTTAGAATGCCCAATTAAATTGCAGAATAGAGGACCGCCTTGCCAAAGGCCAGATCTTGCCCATGGATAGAATCCAAGGAGTAGTGTTTGACAAAAGTATGGACAGAGGCCCATGAGGCTGCTTCACAAATATTACGAATGGGAACACCCCTCTGCAGGGCAGTAGAGTCAGCCACACCCCTAGTAGAATGGGCTCGTAAGCCTACCGGAGGGTCCTTACCCGCCAAGCGGTAACATTCAGAAATTGTCAAGATAACCCATCTAGACAAAGTCTGTTTAGTAACAGCTTGTCCCAAATGCCTTACAACGTATCCAATAAAGAGCTGATCGTCCACTCTGACCCGGGACATGCGCGAGATGAAGAAACTTAAAGCTCTCCTAGGATCCAACCTATAGAGCCTCTCCTCTTCCTTACCAGGATGCAGAGGAGGAGAGAACGCCGGAAGAACAACCTTCTGGCTTAAATGAAATTCCGACACAACTTTCGGAAGAAAAGAAGGACGAACCCTAAGGACAACCCTGTCCTTATGGAACACCATAAAGGGTGGCTTAACGTAAAGTGCCTGGAACTAACTCACTCTGCGAGCGGAAGTGACCGCAACTAAAAATACAGTTTTCAAGGTTAACAGTCTCAAAGGGCAAGAATGTAAAGGCTCAAACGGCGCTCCCATGAGGAATTTTAGAACCAGGTTCAAATCCCAACCGGGCACCTGGAAAGGGGACGGTGGAAACACATTAGTGAGCCCTTTGAGAAACTGGGAAATCAAAGGAATCTTAAAATAAGAACACTCCTCAGACGAGCGTTGAAATATGGACAGCGCCGCCAGGTAACCCTTAATGGTACCCACTTGCAGGCCCTTGTGGGCTAAAGAAAGCAAAAAAAAGACAGAACCACAGGAATAGCACATGAAAAATGATCCACATTCTTAACCCTGCACCAGTCGCTGAACTTTCTCCAATGGCAACGGTACAGGGACTTTGTTGCGGGCCTTCTGGCCGAAAGCAACACCTCCATCACGTCTTCAGGAAGGTCCAAATCCTTACACCTCAACCTTTCAGAAGCCAAGCATGAAGGTTTAGGGACTTGACCTCTGAATGGAGAACCTGACCCCCCCCTCCCGTGAGAGCAGATCGTCTTGGTAGGGAAGACGGCGTGGAGGGCAGATGGACATGTCGAGAAGGTCTGGGTACCACGTTCTCCGGGTCCATGCCGGAGCAATGAGGACCATCCGGGAACCAAACCTCCATAACCTCCGCAGCACTTGCAGAATGACGGGGACTGGAGGGAACACGTACAGCAGTGGGAAGGACCACTCCACTACGAATGCGTCCCCTAAGGCTCCTCTTGGAGGAAATTCCCGTGAGCAGAATCTTCTGCACTTCCGGTTGGCACTGGTGGCGAAGAGATCCACTTTTGGGGTCCCCAAAGGGCAAAGATCTCTAGGACATTCTCCTGAGCCAGCTTCCCACTCGTGAGAGACCATGCTCTGCCTGCTCAGAGCGTCCGCCGCCACATTTTCGTCTCCGGCCAGATAAACTGCTGAGATCGAAATTTCCTGCTGGATGGCCCAGAACCAGAGCTCCATCGCCTCTCTGCACAGAGGGAGAGACCCAGCCCCCCCTTTTTGTTGAGTTAGTGCATGGCCACTGAGTTGTCCGTCAGAATAAGGACATTCTTCCCGAGCACAGAGGGCAGAAAAGCCTTCAGGGCTAGCCTGATGGCTCTCAGCTCCAACAGATTGATATGGAGTCTGGACTCCGACGGACACCAACGACCGCTGACTGTCAACTCGTTGGCATGAACTCCCCATCCCGTGAGGGACGCGTCCGTCACGATCGTTACCTCCGGCCAGGGTAGCAAAAATAGAGCCCCCTTCATCAGATTGCCTTTGCTGGCCCACCACAGAAAATCCTGGGCAAACTAGGGCGGCACCTGAATGGGATCCGACATTCTGCCGGAGGACTGCGACCACTGGAGCTTGAGAGCCCATTGCAGAGATCTCATCCGCAACCTAGCCTCGGGTACCATAAGAATGCAGGATGCCATGAGGCCGAGCAACCTCAAGAACTCGAACGCCGGGAGACTCTAGGCATGTTAAAACTTGTGCACCATCTGCAGAATGTGATGAGCCCTCACCTGGGGAGGCGAACACTGCCGCAGGGATGTGTTGAGCACTGCTCTGATGTACTGGAGCCTCTGGGTAGGTGTCAAGAAGGACTTCTTTAAGTTGAGGGAGAAGCCCAGCTTGTGAAGGGAGTGGCAGGTGACTGACAGATGATCCAGGACTTGCTCGGGAGAGTGCACCCTGATCAACCAATCGCCCAGGTAGGGGTAGACGTGAATCCTCCCTTTCCTGAGATACGCTGCCACCACCACCATGAGCTTGGTGAAGACCCTCAGGGCGGAGGTCAATCCGAACGGCAGGACCTGAAACTGAAAATGCGAGTTGCCAACCGCGAACCTCAGGTACTTCTTGTGCTTGGAATGAATCGGCACATGAAAGTAAGCATCCTTGGGGTCGAGAGACACCAACCAGTGCTGAAGTTGAAGGGTCTGGAGGACTTTAGAAAGAGTAACCATCTTGAACTTGTCTTTCCTGAGGAGCGTGTTCAAACCACGCAAATCAATGATGGGTCTCAATCCCCCGTCTTTTTTCGGGATCACAAAATATGGGAAATACCAACCCTTGTTCCTCTCCGCTACAGGCACCAGTTCTATGGCACCTTTCTCCAGCAGGGATTTGATTTCCTGCACCAGGAGTGGATCCGGACTCTTCAAAGGGAGATTCCCTGGTGGATTGTCGTGAGGCCTCTGCCGGAAAGGAAGACAGTAGCCGTGGGCTATGATCTCCAGAACCTACACATCTGAAGTAATGGAACACCATTCTACAAGATGCTGTGCCAGCCTTCCCCCAACTGGCGAACCATGGGACATGGCCTCATGACTGAGCCGAAGCGGCTGTGGCAGTGCCTGAGGGCAAAGAGGCAACTGCCCGAGCTGCCTTGGCACCTCGAGTACCTTGTTTTCTACCTCTGGCACTCCCACGGTGGTCCTTTTGACTTGCAGCTCCCCTCGATCTACCAAAGGAAGAATAGTATCGAAAGGAGCCTCCCCTCCATTGCTGTCCCCTAGGACGAAAAGGCGGAGGTTGGTGAACTGCAGCGCTCAATGACTTTGCTGCAGCTTTGGAGGTCTGCAACCTCTCAAGGCTCTCGTCAGCCTTGCTGCCAAAAAGATGTTCACCATCAAAGGGCATGTTGAGAAGCCAGGCTTGTACGTCAGGAGCAAACCCCGACTTCCACAACCACACAAATCTGCGCAATACTGTGCTCGCCGCCATGGACCAGCTGACACAATCTGCCATGTCCAGACCTGACTGAACGGACTCACAAATGGCATCCTTGCCATCCTGAACGAGAGCAAGAAAACCATCCCGTTCCTCCCCTTCGGGAATATGTTCAGCCGCCAGAGACACACAATTCCACAGAGTGTGAGTGAAACGTGCTAAGGCACACATGGAGTTGGCTACCTGTAAAGCCATAACCCCTGAAGAAAACACTTTCTTCGCCCAGCCATCAAAACGCTTGTCGTCCCTATCAGGAGGGATGGTAGGGTACGACGCCTGCCTTGCTGGGGCCGTAGCCGCCTGCACCACCAAACTCTCCGGAGTGGGGTGTGTAATCAAGTAGCAGGGGTCGCTACTGGCTGGGCTGGACAGTATTTTTTCAGCAAAGACTTGCTCACTGCCGGGAGACTCTCCGGAGCAGTCCAAGCCTCCGCCACCATTCTCTGTAAAGCCATATGAAATGGCAGCACCGGGTCAGTGGGTGGACCTTGGTCAAGGATATCCGTCAGGTCATCCTGCAGAAAATCCACTGGTGGCGCAGACCAACCCAAGTACTCCATCACCCTCGACATGAGTAGCCTGTATGAAGATTCAGCATGAGTACCAGGCTCAGGCCTGCCAAACTCAACCTCTGGGGAGGTATCAAGACCACTGGCGTCGTGCAAAGACTGACGCAGGTCTTCCACTGGCTATGACCAGATAACAGGTCATCAGGAACCTCATCAGGAACCAAACCTTCCTCAGAGACTTCCTTCCCCTCAGAAATATAATCCAGAGGCTGGAACAAATCCCTGGAAGAGGGCACAGAAAAAGGCTCAAATACAGGCCTTACCGACTTCTTCAGGGCCTTCCTCAGAGTTTCCACCGACACACGGGGTACCTCCGGTAAAGCCTCCACAAAAGGCATCGACGTTGAGCATGGCACCGATGGCTTAGACAAAGGCCTCGAGGGCGGAGCCCCGAGCGTGTCCTTCAACGGCCTCGGCGCCGATGACTTCCTCGGAGGCAGAGCCTCGGGAGAGTCCCTCGACGGACATGGCACCAATGGCATCGACGTCTTCTTAGAAGATGTCAGAGGATCCACCGGTCTCGAGGGCGTCGAGGACCGGGACCTGGAGCGGGCATGGCTAGAGCGATCCACCATGTCCGATTGACCTCGAAGGCTCCCGATGATCGCACCGACTGCCCGAGCCCAAAGGCGTGCGAGCGATGGCCCTAGAACGTTCCCTGCCAGCTTCTTTCGAAGGCGCAGACAGAACGGAGCCCTGCAATTGTAAAATCGCCATCATCTCCATACGAAATGCATCACATTCCGCCGGATAAGAATGCTTGTTGGGACAAGCAACCCGCCGAAGGGTGGAGTCCTCGGACGAAGACGGGGAAGGCGACCGGTGACGGCGCTTCCGCGAGTGCCTCGAAGAGGCAGAGGAATGGCAGGGCCCACTCCGGGACCGAGACCCCCCCTGGATTTACGCCAACGACGCAGAGAGTCGCCTCTCGAATCGTCAGTCGAAAGCCCAGTGGATTTGGACTTTCTGGGCTTGGACACCCTACCGACAGAAAGCTTCTTCTTCCACTCCCGCAAGGCCTTCGATGTTAACGACTGGCAATCGTCACAATCATCCGTGGCGTGGTCCTCACCGAGGCATCAAACGCATGTGTCATGCGGGTCCGCCAGCGACATCTTGGAACCGCAGTCCTGACACTTCTTGAAACCCGGCCGCGGGGTTGAAGACGACGAAGACATGATATCTTCACAAACAAACAAGTTTGAAGAACCTATAGAAGTACTCAGAAGAACTAAGGTGCGCCAAGATCTCCGAAGCGAACACGTTCGTGGAAAAAAACGGAACTGGTACTGCTTTGGGAGTCTGTCATGGATGTGGAATATGTCGGAGGAACCAAACCCTTCGAAGAACAAGTTACTTTCTTACCTGGTAACGTTCTTTCAATGAATGTTCAGATGACTTTTTCCACATCGCTCCCCCCTACCTGCCCTTCTACAGAATTTCTTATGCGATTGCAGCTTTCGTTTTCGCAAGGCTTTCTGTAGTCATTCTGGCAGTAGATTGGTGCCACACGTTCTGGGAAAAAACTACAACTGAGGCTACGTGCGTCCTACTTATAACATCCGGTGACGTCGGCTTGACGGAGGCCCTCGATGACAGCGTATCAACGTCATCGACGCAGGACGCAGACACTGAAAATTTTCCGAAGCAGCGCAGCTGTGGTGATTACCTGTCATAGATGTGGAATACGTCGGAGAACCAATTCCTTCAAAATGTTCTTTTTGATGGACTACACCTTCCTCCCACAGATTTTTCAACGTACATATATCTTATCCAGCACCATCCATCTGTGAAAACTTTCAGCCACAAGGGGGCATCCTGGTGCTGTTGCATGGCCAAATGCCAGACGGAACATCAGGGACAGTGTATATGGAGCGGTCACGCCCCATGAACTCTGCTCTGCTTTCTTCTCTAGCATTCAGCAGCTGAAGAGCCACAGAACACATGAGGTGTACGAGTTAGGCCAAGAGGGACAGGCTGTAAGGGAGCAATGAGGAATCTGTGGAAGGAAGGACGAATCCATCAAAAGAACACTACTGACCAGTATTCTTTTAATGGATTCCTTTTTCCACACAGATTCCTCATATTAGAAACACTTCCATAGCCGCGCAGAAATACGGAGGAGGGAGTAAAGCGACAAAAAGAGACTGGCGCAGTTATCCCCAAAACTATTTCACCAGTGTCGGAAGCGGCCTCATTGAGAGACGAAAGAGATGAGAGGTGAGGCTTGACTCGGTCACTCGTAATCCTACGGTTCTTTCCTCTAACCTTATCCTTCCCCTCCGAGCGAGAGCCGTTGTGCGTTTGCAGGATAGCTGTAGCCGTTGAAGGTGGTCAGAAGCCACTGAGAAGCCAGCATGCAGCGCAGCACGGCAGGAGATTGCCAGGCGCCTGGAGAGGATAAGGGTAATACTATATTTTGTGGAATATTTTGTGGAATAAGCCCACAATGAACAGTGCCGCCCAGCGTTTTAAGCGCTTTGAGCGCAGCAGGAGTCGCCGGCAGGAGTTACAGAGGGGACTCAGACCGAATCTGGGGTGGGCAGCTCTGCACTCAAGCATCCAGCTGTTGGTGGCTTCCTTGCGTGGTTTCTCCTTTACGTGCTTCTTTTCCACGGGCCAGGGTGGCAACAACCTGCCCTCGTTAAAGTTATTCCTACTCAGAAAAACCTATTGTTAAACTTTGAATTGCTAATCTGTGAACGGCTAGAAGCTGTGTGCACTCCAGTATACAACACACAGTATATAAGGCACTCAAACAGCGCGTCTTGTCGGGAAACTGGGGGAAACAAATCCTTTGATCCCGACCGGAGCGCGATTATTCACCTAAATATATGAACAACCTATTGCGTCCATAAAGGAGATTTTTGGGAGAGAATACAAAAAGGAATATAATAAACCATACTGTGTGGACATCCACAGTGATGGTCAAAGGAGGCTATAAGATACCGAGCTAAAACGGCAGCATAAGTCCATCAGAAAAACGTGGTGTACCGTAATAGCGGGTTAGAACAAAACAACAAATTAGGAATTTAGTTCCTCCCACGAAATTTAGTGCTGCCTGTGTTAATATCCAAACCTGTCCATACGGAGAGCTCTCACGCTATAATACCCCTCGGCTAGCTGTAAGAGTAAAACGTGGGGCTACATCATATCTAAGGGCCCCGTAGCGGGGGAAAGTGAACAAGTCAATCCTTAACACTACAAACAAAATCAAGAACCTCAGCAAAAGGTCAGGTCCTTAACAGAAAATAGTATCAGGAGTTAATAAAACCTGCACACACGGGGAAAAAAAAATTACGCAGCAACCCATTGGAGGAAGATAGAAGGGCCCCAGAGTGGGAAGAGCCTGCAATGGGAGAAAAATGGTGCACAGTCTTCAAACGGGATCCCTTATCACAGGGGGCGGTTGAAATCTGCCCCACAATAGGGGCACAAAATACCCAAGCGCTAGGTCCATGCAGTAGCTGCACCCCCCTCCAGTGAGGTGGGGAGAGTAAGAAGGAGCTCAAAGTACCTTCACACAAAATTGGAAAAATGGCTTGGAATTTACAGTCACTGCGAGAAAAATCCAACGGAAAATAGAAGACCATTTTGGTAAAAAAAGAAGCAAAAGTGCAAATGAAGAAGAAGTGGCTTTAAACAATCATAAGGATCCGCAGTCCAGGAAGCATACAAGAAATGACAATATTGAAGCTCTGTCCTCTTCCTATGGGAAGGATAATCAAGTGGCGCCAAAAAGACTGGATTTGCCAGTTATAGACAAGGACTTAAACAGATGTGAAATGACGAACGAGGGAGTGGATGCAACGGAAGATCTGCTGGATGTAGACATGCACGCTACACAGACAGCACAAAACTGTCAGCACTAAATTTCAGCACTTTCAGCACTAAATTACGTGCTTAACTCACTATCAGTATTTGAGTTGAGTTGCTGAGGGGAGAAGTGCAGTCTCAAACAGGTACACTACTAGAACTTACAAAGGAAATGGCTAACCTGGATGGTTCAGTGGTGGGCTGCAGCAATGCAATAAACTCTAATAATGCATAGGCTGCAGGAATTACAAGTGGAAACAGCAAAACAGGGTCTAGATCCATCAGCGATACACCAAACATTAGCAGCAAGGAGAAAGGAAGAGGAGGCTAGCCTGAATACTATGCAGAACATTCAGGCACAACTACAGTCTATGAGAGAAACAAGCAGCGTCAGAGAGGAAAGAATGAATACGGAGGCCCACATTTCAGAGATGGATGATACCCCACTATCGGAATCGGTGCTAGACGTATTCAGGAGATTGGCAAATGTGGGAGAAGGTGATCAAGCGGAAGAGCGACAGGAGTCAACACCATTGGATAGCACCTCAAAAAATGTAAATTATATGTCATCAATAGAAGTGGAGGATATTAATCCCAGTCAATCTGCAGGGGGAAGAAAAGAAAGGAAGAGAGAGGCAAGGAGGCTAAGAATAAAATAGATTTCTTCAAAGAAAAAAATTGAGAAAAAAAACAAAAACCTGGAAAAGTAAAAACATCAGACAAAAATGCCTTTCTGAGAAAAATCTCCATCGCTTTTATGGCAACAATGACGGAGGAACAGGAAGTGGTTGATTTAACCTCAACAGTACAAAAATCCAATAATGAGGTCTGGAACAGGAATTGTAAAGGAGGTAATGAAGAAAAGGCTCAGCAGAACCTGGGACATAAAGGAACGATGGCTCCCAAAGAAAGCACAGACACTAAAATGGTGGTGGGTCTGTAGGGAGTTCTACAGATAGCTCCAATATTCATGAAGATGAATCAGAGATACAGAAGAAATCAAACTGGGTGAAGGGAAATGTAGTATAGTAGGTATGGATTATAATGGAGTGGGAAAAACAATAAGATTTGAAATGTCACATGGCCAAAGTGCAGCAAATGAAGAACATCGACCAATTGAGGATAAGCAAGGGAAAAAAGAGCTGAACGAGAATTCAGCTTTTGCAATGCCAACAATTTGGCTCACACTCATCTCAAATAAAAACAAGGTGAACTCCTTAAATAGGGTGGGGGTGATCCTATCCATGCTAAAAAAAAAAAGGTTCCCAACCTCTACCCGCTTAATACACAAGGCATCGAGTTTGTCCGCTTCCCAAATCACGACTATCCATTCGTAGCAGAAGTGAGTTTGGCATCAAGGGAAGCCTATGGAGCAATCGAGGGAGTGTCTCAAGAACTAAGGAAACAGGATCTCCACTGAGCCAGAAGGAATGAAAAAAATCCAGAATGGTGGGTCCAAAGTGGACATCGAAAGCGGGGTATGTTGAGACCAGCACTGCACTGGAAGAAGAAAAGTCAGGGGGAACTTTATTAGAGAACCCGCTGTCCAGGTTGCCCAGTATATTATCATAAGTGTTTCAGAAGTTGGGAATAGGCCAAAAACCTCTTTAACAATCTGGGTCTAAATGTCTTCTGTTGGAACACAAGGGGTCCCAACAACATCACCTCCAAGAACATGAAAGAATATTTGTTTGTGAAGGGGGACGTCTTGATGTTCCAAAAAACGTGGTTGGTTAACGCAATCGCAGTGCAAGGTTACTCAATTACCACACTGGCTGCTCAGCAAAAAGCCAGATGCAGACCAAGTGGCGGCCTACTTATGGCATTTAAAAATTCTACATTCACAGATGTTACCCCACTCAAAGAGACTGTTGAGGGAATCTAGGTCTGCAAAGCCAATCTGAGACAAAAAAGTTGTTCCTTGGGAGGCGATATTTCTTAATATCTATTGGAACCCCATGTGTTTATATTTGTGGCTTTTTCTCGAAGAACTAGCAAATATTTTGGGTAAAATCAGAGGTATGTTTGAAGGGGCCTCAATAATATTGGGGGGTGATTTAAATTCACAATGCACCCAACTTTTAAAAGATCAAACAAATCAAACGTCACGTTGGATTTCGGAGAATGGTCGAAGATGGGTAGACTTACTAAACGAATGGGGGCTAAAAATGGCAAACGGGAAATTATTGGGGGATACCCTGGCCAAACCAACTAGATCCAGGGAACAGCTATATCAACACTGGACTATCTATTTCTCTCTCCAGACCTTTTCGAACAAAAAGCTATGTTAAATGTAATAGAGGGGGGAGGTAGTGATCATCGGCGGTTGGAATTAGTGTTCCTGGATTTAATGATGGATCCTCAAGATAGGGTTAATCAAAAAATTGATTGCAGGAAAGTAAGAGTATGCCTCCTTAAATATAAATATGAGGGCACGAAGCTGAATGACAATCTAATGGGGATCTCAGAAAACAGCCTATTTAAGAATTGTAACCCATAGGGTTTTCAAAAACGTGTTTGGTCTACCCATCTCCCTTCAAGTAGTGGAGGTGGCCCAAAACAAAACCATCGACATTCATTCGATGAAGAAACCATGTGGAGAAAGAAAAAACTGAATAAAGGTCTAAGAATTATTAAAAAGGGAAATAGCTGCAATAAGAGCAGTAGAAAAGATTCAAGGGCTCTACTGCAGCAATATAAAGCTTGGTCAGTAGCAAGGAAGATAAGGACGTTACAGCAGGATGGTGAACATATGTTGGAACTAATCAGGAAGAGACACACAAGAGACTTCTGGTCCGTGTTACATCAACTAGACGGGAACTCAGCAAATAGACAGTGTAATCTGGTCCCTGAAAAAGATTGGATTGAGCATATAAGGTTGGTTTTTAGGAAAAAGAAGAAAACCCGAATACAGCATAACATGCAAGTAACCCGGAGCTTATCCTTCGACAAGCAATATATCATCAAATTAATCGGTAAAGGCTCGGCCTCCAAAGCAGCAGGCCGAATGGCCTGACCTACCAGGTGTTGAAAAACAATCCTGCACTTGGGGCAAGACTTCTAAACTGGTTATTTGGTGAGATCTTGGCAAAACGAGAACTGCGCACTTCATGGAAGTCTGCAATTGTTATACCTCTGTTCAAGGGGGGGTGATAGGACGGTGGCAAATAACTACCATCCCATCGCCCTCCTGGACATAGATAGTAACGTATTCATGAAGATTTTGCTGGGGGAATTGGAGCATTGGGACAGGAGGATTCTATCAAAATGTCTGTTAGGGAGAATTCTCTTATAAGGCTCATTTCCCTTACCTATAGAGTCCCCCAGCAGCTTTTCTGGATTTCAGGGGTTTATATTTTTTACTCCTACTAAGAGTGAGACTCTTTTTTTCCCACTCTTAGTTGTATTTTGATGTGTGTTTTAGGTTATTGTTGTGCTTATGGTCTATGAGGTTTTTCTCACCCTCATAGGTATCATCTTTTTACATGTGTGTTACACAGCACCCTCAGTGCAGTAACACAGGGGTGTCATAGTGACCCCCAAACATAGACTCCATACCCTGGGACTGACTGCCTCCCAGGGCATGTAAAGTCCCCATTGACTTTACTAGTCAATAATTGTGAACAAAACCAGTACAACCCATCTTACTATGGAAGTACTGGAAAGGGTTAATAGTTTTTCCCTGGTGTTCATTTTCGAGAGGGTACCGTCCAGTCCCTCTCTCCAAAGTTTCTGGCTGGTGGCAGTGGTTACTACCGTAAATATTCAACCGCAAATATTTTCCTGTGGGATTTTCCCATTGTTCGAGGCTACCACTTTTACTGACGGCCTCTAACATACCGCCGGTTTATTTTATTAACTTTACTCCAGCGTTTTTGTTTTTGCCAGAACTATAATAATATTTCTTTCTCTGAAATCCTAACCCAGGTCGGGGATCCTTTGTTCGTCCTTTTGGCAGCTTCTGCACAGAAGCCCTCATCTCGGCGCCACTGAGTCTGGGGTAGAAAGGATGCGTGGGAGGGGGAATAGGCACCCTGGACAGGGTTGCCTAAGCAACCCAAGTCACACTCTGCCCTGATGGGCTGGGGGTTATCCCGCCAGGATAACCACCCCGCTGTGTGATTGACACCTAGGCTGTATGAATGGGGGTTTTCTGCATAAAAGCAGGGCTCTGAGGACTGGAGGACAAGACGTCGCCACTGGAACTAAGAAACCCGAAGAGGAGAGAAGCTGAAGACATCTGCAACGACTGAACCACCGGTGAAGCCCTGCTGCAGATCCTCACCACTTTTCTCCAACGACCGAGAAGATCTTCACCTGCAAGAGTCTTCTTCCCTTGAGCTGGTGGGGCCAACCAGTTCGCCAATCGCCCTTCCAGGACCTGCCTTGGTCGAATCGCCAGTGCCAAGCACTCAGAGACCGAATAGCCAGGCACCCATCCACCACGACCGCGATTTAAAGGAGCGTACCTTTTATTTCGTTTTGGCATCACCGCGGCTGGCTTCATCCCTGGGCAGTGCAGTAACTCGAACCTTCCTCCACGACGAGAGCCTCTCTTCCTCTGCTGGATCTCCCGATCTGCAGGAACTGTCAGGAACTACCGCCACCGCAGGAGCCTCTTTCACTTTTAAAGTACATTGTTCCGCCAGGCCTCCCGTTTCGTTGGGTACTGCTAAAGGTATTTTAAATCCTTTACTTACCTCCTGGGTTGGCCGCCCCTATCGTCTAACATTATCTCTTTACATTCTGCAACCGCCTTTTTAAATTTGTTAAACAAAGACTTGACTGCAGCTACTAGAACAGTTTGATCCTGGGCACATTGCCTGTACCATTGACTCTGGCACAGGCCTATTGATATTGACTCTGGATAAATCTGTTACAACTGCCTTCTCTAGATTGCTTTTCATCAAGCAATGTGTTGGTGCACCTAAAACTCTTATAACCACCTTTCCTTCCCTTTTAAGTATTGTTAAAGTGCCATTTTGCTCGGTTTTCACCTGAGTATTGCTTATGCTAAAGTACTGCCTTGCCTAACTTGTTCACAATCCACTTGGGAAGTGCTGCTGGTGTGTTTTAGAGTCTAAACCTGTATAACTTGTCCTTTCCCTCCCTTTCGAGAAATGGTTAGAGTGACATTTCTGCTTGGTTTACACTGTGCTATTTTGCTCAGTTTCCACTCTTGCTCTAACTTGTCTACAATTTAAATAGGGAGTTGTGTATACTTTTCTTGACTGTTTTAACTTGCTTTAATGATAGTGATTTGTGTGCTGATTTAAGAGTGTGTAAAATAAATCTATACATTAGTTTTGATACAAAGCTTTGGTCAGTGTTTCCTTGTTCCATGGTACTGTAGTCCTATTGTGTAAACCCTGAATACTTGCTCATCTCCCTCTTGAGATAAGTCTGACTGCTCAGCCACAGCTACCAACTAAATCTGTGTGGTACAGACTGATACCAAAGGGGATTTATTGCATATACCTGTAGTCTTAATCTTCTGTAGTGCTCCCTAAGGGAACTGCATAGGCTTCTGCCTAACAATGTCAAACAGGCTTTAGGAGGGGCCTATCCACTGCCCTTAATGGAATAATGCTAAACATAATGAGTAAAAAAGCAAGGAGTAGAGGAGGTCAGCAGCTATTTGGGGCATGGCTAGACTTCTCCAAAGCCTTTGACCTGGTGGATAGGGAGAGGCTCTGGTTAAAGCTCAGGGCAAAGGGGATCCCAGAAAGCATTCTAGGGATGCTTATAGAATTCCACAAAAATAACACTGTCAGAGTAGGGTCATTTGACAGAGCCAATTGGAGTGGAACAGGACATTTATATGTGGCTGATATGGGAGAATATTTGGCCCGTCGGCATTGGCAAGCCCAGTGGTGAATGGGGTGAAGATCCACTGGCTTGCCTATGCCGACGATATAGTCCTTATAGATAGTACAGCTATTGGACTACAATGCTTATTGAACAGGCTGCATAGCTATGCAGAAGAAAATGGGCTAGACCTGAACCCAAATAAGTCAAAAATAATGGTTTTTGGACATAAAAGCAAAAAGGTTGTCTACCAAGGCTGGTCAATGGCAGGTCAACAGATCCCAAGGGTGGAAGATCTGACATATCTAGGCTACAAAATCTATGCCTCACCAGCGACAGGCAAAGTAGAAAATTATATCTTAATGAAAGTGAAACAGTTACCTGCGCAGATGAAGAAAATACTAATGAGGTATGGCAGATTTTCAATTATTCCATTAATAAAAAGTTACCAAGCCAAGGTAATTTCAGTCATACTGTATCGAGTGGAAGTAAAACCACAGCTATGGAATGCAAGTTGGGAAAGATGAGGGACTTCTGTGGAAAAAATGTCTTGGGTTACCAATGTGCCTCTCAATGTTTAACATCAGATTTGAACTGGGTTTAAGATCTCTGAAAGGGCAAATGGTCTGGAAATTAGCCTCACTCTTTCGCCTCATAATAACAGCACAAGAAGGAACACTCTATGAAGAGATAAAGGTCCATATGGACAACAATAAATCAACTATGTTGACAAACCTGTGTGCACAAATGAAAGTCTGCCTAGCCGAGGCAGGCATGAGATCCAAATATTAATAGACAATCCGGGGAAAGCAAAAAAAAAAAGATGGGATGAGATGGACTGGATCAAAATGATTGAGGAAGTACACATTGCGCCCAATCCAAATCCATACCAGAGAGCTAACAAGAATTTAGGTTATCTGAATAAATATCTGGTTAAATTTCCGGATTGGAAAATTAGAAAGAAGTTCCTTAGATTGCAGTTGAACGCAATACATACAGGGGAGGTGCTCGTAAAAAGAGGACTCAGAGATTCAGCAATCCATTTGTGCTAGGTATGTAAGAATGAAGAAGCACAAACTACTAGACATCTACTAATGGACTATGAAGGCACCTGGCAAGCAAGATCAGCACTCTTTGGAACATTTGGTTTTGAATCAATACACTATATCCCAGAAATGTTTTCGGAGAGTCTTATTGCCGGACACTCAAAGGCCATAACGATAGCAGTAATTCAGATGCTTGAAAGATGTAATATAGTGCTCTGAATGGCCTGGTGAATCACTGCTTTTTAAAAAGGACAATTTGGGGTAAATCTTTTAAAGATATTTTAGGAAAGGAGGAGAAAGGAAGCTGGAATCGGGTTATGGACGTGATTTACTGAATAGCGGCTCCAATTAGTAATTGGACAATGGTATGTTAGGTAATGTGCTCTTTTTTTTCTTCTTTCCCTGTTGGGCTGTTTCCCCGCTTATGTTTTAGGTCTATGTATAACTGAGATTTTCACGATTATTTTTTTATGCTTTTCTATGTTTTTATGTGTTGTTTTCCTATGGTTGTAAAAGGTTATGTTAACCAAATACAATAATAAAAAATAAAAAGTTTAGCGACAAACAACCACCTAAGCCAGAAGAATCTGAAGGATCGCCTGGCCAGATCAGGATTATTGCTGGAAGTAGTTGGCAGTGAACATAAAAATGTAGCCCCCGCTTGAAGGTACCTGCGGATCTTAGCTCGTGCCGAACATGTGGAAACTTGGACCAGTTGGAGTCTGCCCGTCATGTCCTTAGCCAATGTGTTGAATTGGGGTCTCTGTATATGTGTATGTTAGGCACTTTGGTCCATTCCTATGAGACAATTACCACAGATTATTTTTGGGACTACTGTTTAAATTCGTATTCCATCTCAGCTCAGCTTGCCCTTTTTAGAGTCTGGCAGCATGTTAAAGCTCTATTGCCAGATTAATGAAATGAAATTGAGATAGGATTAATGAAATGAAATTGATGTAGGGTTAACCGAGTGTATGCCTTCTTTTTCGCCCATTCCTTCCTTACCTCTGTATTTTGGAATTAATGAATTGGTATGAATCGAATTGCCTGACGAATTTGGTTATTGAATCGAAAAACATGGAAGCATATTGTATCTTACCTTGTAATTATTTATCTAACTATTTTTATCCTATCGTATCTTGGAATTGGTATGGTGAACTAAGTTTATTCCAAGTGCTCCGGAGCATCTTAGTACTATAGAAGCACAGAATCACACAACATACTGTGTTTCGTTGTTATGCGGCTATGTTATATACTGTATTTTATGCGATTGTTTGCACTGTGTGTTTTGTATATTATCAAGAAATGTATACGTTGTGGAAAGTCCAAATGTTGGATATCACAATAAATTATTAATTAATAAAAATGTAGTGATCCATGATAATTAGTATCTCTTTGCCCACTGATTGGACCATCAATTATAAACAAAACATGTATGATCCCTTAACTGTAGAAGACTGCTTGCGTGTGATTATTGCGTTATTATACGTTTGGCAAAATGCTGGCAGTAAAATATCAGTACTTAAAGCATTGGTCTCCCATATAAGACATGCAAAGGAAAAATTAACTGTTCCCCAAATACCAGCGTTAAACTAACTCGGTGTAGGATGCACATTTTGGCCACAAGTCCTGCCACTGCAGAAGTGTTTGATGGGCAGGATTTACATGAAAAGCCTGTAAACGGGCAGGATTTATATGAAAAGCCTGTAAACTGCACACACTGGTGTGAACAATAGTAAACTGCATACTGATTCTCTGCTGGACTGTACTATTGCACAGGTTTTGGACAGGGGTATTCTTTGGCATGTATGCTCATGTTTCCCTCTGGTCTTAACAGGGGTTGGTGTGCCCACTCTCCCACCATTACCGCCCCATCCGCCTGCCTTCCAAGAATGTATACCTCGTACCATATACCCCCCCTGCCAATTCTACCATTATAGTATAGTATCACCGGTCTATCGACATAGGCGGTCAGTTAGAAAGATATTTGTCATAATGAAAGCAAATGTCCAAGGATGACAAGAAGCAGCTGGGCAGGTCAGTGTCCTTTCTTTTAAGTGACGGAACAAAAAAGAACTCAGGCAGTTGAAGGTAAAAGGAGTACATGCAGGGCAAAGATACCGGGCATTCAACACCATGGGAAAGCTAGCTGACACTGACCAACTGACACTCACGGGACACTGGGAGCAGAAGACTCCGGGAACATTCCAGCCATTTGGACATGCAGGGCCTGGCAGGCACGGAGGAAAGGCTATAAACATGCATGGCCAGCAAACGAGAAGAACGCCACAGTCTCAGTGGATGTGACTTAAAGGTAGAGCCTGTGACAATAGCACTTTATAGTTTACATGACAGCAAAGAAAGAAGTCAACATTATTATTTGGACACTCTTTAAGGACTGTTTTGTTCACTGATAACACTGGCTGCCTGCAAGACCCTTTCAATTTCATTGGCCATTTTTGATGATGTCCAAGCAATCAAAGACATACAACAGTTTTTTAATTAGTGAGTAACAAGACTCTGAAACCTTCCATGCAAACTCGACTAAGTGAAAACCTCCCCATAAGTGCTAAGAGCGAGTATGTTCGTCCTGAATTCCCATATGAAATCATTGTAGGCTACGCCTACTCCCACAGTTAAGTTAACCCTGCTGCTCAAAGCAATTATCAAAGCTGTTCCTATCTCCTGGAATGAAGGCAACGCCCAATTTCCATCAGCAGATGTCTTTCTTAAGTTGGCCATTTTGGGGGGAATTTAGTAATTCCCACACACTCACAAGCAAGCGCCAGTCATGTTCTATGAAAAGTCACAGTACTATCAAGTCACAGTACACTTTACTAAATACTGGTATTGGAAATGAAGCCCAGGTAATTCTAAGGTAGCCTGCATAGAGCCTTTTTCAATAATTCATAAGCATAAAGCTAGGGTCATAGGGCTTTCCTCTGGCGAAAAAGGGCCGCTATTGTTTTGACAACGGGCTGTTACACCCAAAACATAGTATATCAAATAATTATACCTGCATCAAGGTGCAGAGAATGAGTTGCTAAAACAGACGGAATTTGGTACAAGTATGTTGGACAATATTATCTGTGTCCTTGTTATTCATATTATACCTTTCATCATCCAGAAACACAAAGGGCAAGGCCTCCGACAGCTTTAGACTATGGCTCTTAGAAAGCAATTCTCTGTGCAGAATGAACAGCTATGGCAAAACGTACTCAGATGAGCCACTGGTTAAAATGAAATCAGCTATTTGGCCGTTAAGGCAGGCATTGGAGACTGACCAGGCCAGGCATCCGAACCGCTGAACAGCACCCAGAAGCCTGGCTCGCAGTTGTTGACATCGCCAAGACGTTACCAAGGTATTATTGACTGATATCTTACCCCATGCCCCTCATGTCCATTTTGGGCCATAGAGGTTGACTAGGTAACATTAATCCCTTTTTGCAACTCAAGAACACATCCGTTTAACATTGTGGTTTTCATTGCCTTTTCTACCCCAATCTCATTTGCAAGAGTGCTGCCTCTTGCTAGCTTGTATTTTGTGTTCTTTCTACAGGGGTTAGTTTTTGCAGTTTTTTTTCCTACGGGACTCCATGGGAATGGGGATTTACAGAATTCCGCCTCTGGAATTACAGGGTCACCGAGGGTTTTAATGCCCCGGTGATTCCGGCAATCATGGAGGCGGAATGGCAGATCCGGCTGCAGCCTGCCGGTTTTTCGGGCACAGCTACCACCAGACTCGTAATGAGGCCCATTATTTCCCTGAAGGTACGGCGCAAAAGCTCAGAGATCCAACAAGATCATGTGGCACTAGCCCTCTACCTGGGACTAAAGCTGCTCACCTGCAGATCCCAGAAGGTACCTGAGCTTTTCAAGGAGGCGTCCGAGAATCTGGACCTCCAGCCAAGGCATCAGAAAACAACTTTGTTGCTATCAGGTTTTGCCGACTCAACCACTACGACATGCCATAGGCCACTGCCTCAAACTCAAAGGACATCAGACACGTCACCGGATAACTGACCACTGAAAGTGGAGCAGCCACTGCAGGTAGCCCATCCTCAGGCTGGTCTTTGGCACCAGGAAACTCCAGGAAGCCATGTGAACCAGGAGGCGAAGAAAGGCCGAAGCTGGTACCATGCATGCGTTTTGGAAACAAGTGACCATCTGTTGAATGCTGGTGACTCTCTCCTCGGGCAGGAAAGCCTTCCCTACCCAAAGGTTCAAGACTGACCTGATGAATAGGAGCCTTTGGGGTGGACTTCTGGAAATTCAAGGAGAAGGCCAAGTCAAGTAGCAGCAGAAAGGTGCCCTTGAGATGACTTGCCGCCTGCTCTGGCGAACAGCCACGTATGAGCCAGTCATCCAAATAGGAAAAGTCATACAATTCTTCCCCCCGCACCCTCCGAGGAGTGCTGCCACAACTGCCAGCAACTTGAAGAAACGCCCTGGGTGCAGCAGTAAATCCAATGGGAACTGTAAATGGGAGTTCCCAATGACAAGCCTCAGGAACCGCCTGTGCTTTCAGTGAATCGACACTTGGAAGTAGGCCTCTTAAAGGTCTAACGACATTAGCCAGTCCTAGCTAGGAAAAGCTTAATGAATCCCTCTCAACGTCACCACCCTGAACTTGTCCTACCAGGAACATGTTCAACCTCCAGAGGGGTCCATGATGGGACGGATGCCCACCATGTCTTGGGCCCAAAGGTACTGAGTACCATCCAGAGCCCCTCTTCAAGAAAGGAATCTCTTCCACGCCAGCATGGTAGCCAGTTCCTCTTGGAGCACAGATCCAGATCCAAGCATGGAAACATAAGCTGTCTCACCCGAGGTTTGCACAAGAATGAGAGGCAATTCACCTGCCTCATCAGCTGAAGCATCCAAGCATCAGAGGTGATCTCCTGCCAATTGTCCACATGTCCTCAGAGGATTTGAAGCGGGTGCTGCTGCGGGCACCAAGGTAGTCTAGGTTTGGCTCCTCAACACCCCCCTGCCCGGGCATGCATAACATTTCTGCAACGTCTTAGCTTGGCACAGTTGTGCCTTCCTGGTGAACGAGTTGAAGCAGTGAAAACCCCTCCCTCTGGCACCGAAGGCAAAAGGATATGGTGTGGGCTGGACTGCCAATCCTATAAATTCAGCCGCAATCCTTGAACTTCTCTGAGGATTCGTGAGCCCAAACAGATGCTTGCCATTGTAGGCCATATGCAGTAATTTCAACTGCACTTCAAGATAAAACTCTGACGTTTTAAATCAGGAAGCCCAACAGATAACCTTTGATGTAACCATAGAAAAGCTGACGCAATCTGGTGCATCTAAGTCAGCTTAAAAGGCCTTGCAAGTTGTTTCCTACCTATTGTTGACCATGTCTAGGAAACCATCCCTAACTTCTCCCTCCGGCAAGTGAGTCGATGCCTCAGACACCACGTTCCATAAAATGTGGGAGAACTTAATGCGCAAGAGGCATTCACGGCCTTCAACAACATGCTCCTTGAAGCAACAACAAAAAACCTTTTTGGACAGGGCCTCTGTTTTATTTGGCTTCCTATCCGTTAAGAGGGCCAACATAGAAGGCTTTGAATTCACTGTGGCTGCCTGAATCATCAGCCCTTCAGGGGTCAGATAACTCGATAAAAAGCATAGTCCTCTTACGCCAGCTTATTTTTTGCAAGCTCCGTTTCCACCTTTTTGCTTTTCCTTGTTGTTGATGTGTTAAAAGGCCTGGGGCCAAACATGGGTGTTGCCACACAGCAACAGCGGATCAGCAAAGACTGCATCAAAAGGAATGGCCGTCTCCGACTGTGGACCCTTATATCTAGGATGCCCGTCAGGTTGTACTGTACGAGTGGGCTCAAAGGAGCACACAGGCCTAAAGCAGTCTCACCTTTCTCAATTTCTTCAGTGAAATTGTGCATACAGGTTCGCGGATGGAGTCAACTGTTGCAGTTCAAGACCAGGAGCAATGTCAAGGGCACTCACTTTGTGTAGCCCCGATGCCAACTCCACATGTTCTACCTGATCTACCATGAAATCTGGCAAGGGATCTTGGCCAGCACCCACAATGATTCGAACCCGAAAGGAACCGGGGCCCCTTCATCATCAAAGATCGTCCCCATGTTGAAAAAACAGAGCCATGGATTGTCTGAAGGCAGAGGAACGATTGGATTGGAGCTTGCAGCAACTGTGATCGAGTTTAGCACACTAGTGTCAACCGCTGACCCAGAAGTGGACGTTAAGGAGGCAGAGGCCATGTGTGTGTGTGTGACCCGACCCTTTCACCTTCTTACTGGCTCCCTCTGGCGCAATAGATGGTTGGACTTCCGACGACATTGAGGCCAAAGCCATACCGGTCGTGACCTTCACAACCAAAGCTAACATCTGGTTCTTAAATTCCTCCCACTCCTCCCTGGATAAACTCTTAGCTAGAAAGGACTTACCCCATCCATCATCCAACCAATCACTACTGTCCCTCCTACATCTATGCTCCCTCTTTCTTTTTAGGAGTATAGGAAGAAGAGGACTGGTGAGACACCCTACATGAGGGAGATTGCTTTTTGAACTTCTTGTTTCGTCTGGCCTGTTGACCCTCCCCTTTCTCCAGAGTCGGCTCTTCTGTCTCGACCTCTTAAGATTTCAGAAGAGAGGACAGGGAACTTTGAAGGGGGGTGGCCTAGCACCAATTTAGCTACCCGTTCCCACAAGGCCTTCGGATTCATAGAATTACACAAGCTGCACTGCTCCATTTTGTGGTCCATTCGCAGGCACCATAATACAGATAATACTGTGATCAGTTGGTGATGGACATCATTGAGCTTTAGTCCCAGCAGTAGTTGAAGCCTGAAGTTTGGGACCAGGCAGAACGGCACAGATTTCTTTAGGTAGAAGACGTTCTGAGAAAACAGTGTGCTGAGATAGTCGGGAAAAAAGGAAATGAGGAAGGGGGGCGTAGAGCATACTATTTATGTGGGTGTCCGCTTCCTTCCCAGGGCCAAGCAGTACCAGAGCTGAAGAGAGTGTCCGTCGAATTATGCTACGTCCCCTAAGAATTTCAGAGAACAGCTGGTGCTGGGGAGTATCTATTCAGATGAGGAGTCGGTGGGGGATGAAATAATGTACATTAAAAGTTGGTAGTTATGAATAAAATTAGGACTGTCCAATGTTAACTATTCCAAAGTTGAGACTCTGAATTGCAGTTGGCAACAAATGTAGGGCTATGCGACGTATGGCGAAATATAGGTTCAATGTTATTCAATAAATTGAAACTTATCTTCAGCAGTTCACCACTATGGATAGTGCATTAGCTATCCTTGGTCTCAAAACCATTTTCCATAGCAGTCTGCAGAAGTGGACTTTTCTATTTTCTATTTATTTGCATTTATAAAGTGTAGTGAGCCACGAGGCATACAGGCAGTAAGAGAAGAAATGCATAAAACAAGTCAAATGCCCCATGGAGAATTAAGGCCTGATAAATGTGATGAGAAAAATGTAACTTTTTTTCTGAAAATAGCAGGTCAAGAGTTGTGTGATTGGAATCCTGTTCCACATTGAGGATGCTGGCACCCCAGGGAAACATCTCCTAGTATTATAGTTTTTGAATGTTCACTGTAAGTGTTTACCGAAAGCCATTTTCTTTCTATACTGTGGAGAATCAACCTATCCTTCATAAATTGGGGTTGGCTATTATGTGGAGCTTTATGCATGGTGCAGGAAATGATGTCCAAACACTATTTGCACCAGAATCCAGTGTGGCACTTTCAGTGTGAAAGATACAGGATGACATTTTTAAAGTTTCATGATTTAGAAACCTGCAGCATTGTGTGGACTTTGAAGCTGCTATATAACATTTTTTTGTTAGATTTTCACATAGTATTCTATGGTAATCTAACCATGGTGAAATACACCAATTGATCAATGAAACTTGGCCATCTAAACTAAAGCAATGTTAACCTTTACTGAGCCAATTTAAAACGGCAGAACCCTACTTGAAAGACTGAAGAAATCGGGGAATTCACAGTTCAATCAGAATCAATCTTACTTCCTACATGTTTAATCACAGGTTTCACTTGCAGACGCACATCCATGCACAATGGCCAACATGTTGGTTCCTACCATTCTCTGATCCACACAAGACCAAGAGCTCAGTTTTATTACTGTTTAGTTTTAGCCTTAAAATGCTTTCAGTAAGACGACTTTTTCAGGTTTCCAGCCGTTACATTACTATATATTCTATCCAGTTGGATGGAAAGCTGCGACTCATCATCATATGTAAAAAAAGAAAAATGTACCTAGAAGGCCTCAGTCTGGGTAGCTAGCGAAGCACCATATACATACATTTAAAAGTAATGGCGCATGGGCAAAGCCCTGTGGAACACCACTAGTTAAGGGTCTAGGCTGAAATTCAAACGAGAGAAGGGAATCTGCTTGCACCCTCTCCATTCAGGTAAGACTAAATCCACTTTAATACCATGCCTTTGATAACAAAGTTCTGCAGGCATGTTATCTGAATCCTGTGATCCACTGCATTCAATCCTGCAGACAAGACCTCAGAATTAGAGTGGCTGAGCCTCCACTGTATGCCGTAAAAAATAATGAATCTAACATTCAAATAAAACAGCTTCAATGCCCATCCCGGTCGACACGCAGAACACATTTCGTGCAGTATATTATTTGTTTTTGCAAATTCTTGCAGTTGGTTAGCAACAGTGTTGTCCAATGGTTTGCCCAAATGGAGTAGTTGCGGTATTGGAAGAAAAGTGGCTGCGATGCTCGGGTTGAGGTTTGTGTTTCTCAGCAGTGGTATGACCATTACCCTTTTCCAACAGTCTCCATGGAACATTCAGCAGAGCATAGCACTCTTCAATTATATAGGTTTTTGCCAGACCTATGTAATTGCGAGGATCCTGAAGCCCTATTTGACTTACTAGACGTGCAAGATCTTGAAGTGATAGCAGTGTATATGCCATTAGCTTCTCAAAAATAGAAAAAGTAGATTGAATATTGATAGCTCCACATTTGCTGCTGAAGATTTCCAATCTTCAATGAAGCACGTGGACATTTAGTCACAATTCCTGTGTAGGTGAATAGTAGACAAATCTAAGGGGAAGAACATATTTCTTGCACAGTTATAAAGATTTCTCTTGAGTTGCAAAAATGGCTTTTTTACAATTCTGATACTGTGTTTGTGCTTTTGTTAAACAAAGGTAATGTGCTTTCTCTCTTCTGCCATCATTTGCATTACGGATTGCGTATAGTCTGACATTCATTTTACAGGCTCCAGGTAAATCATTTCTTAGATCTTTTTTTTCGTTTTTTGGGGCGTCCTTATCAAATATCGGAGCTGTTTTCTACTTCAAATTGTCAAGTGCTCCACTACGGTCGGAATCTAAGCCTTAGATTGCAGACAGGCAAATTCCTCTGCTATATTTTCAGGTGTAACCTTTTTCCAACTGTGAGTGACAATTGGAGAACAAACTACGTTCCCCTCCGTGATGTTCTTTCCGATGGATACAATTCCTCCTACAGATTCCACATCTCCTTAAAATACACCCCAGTTGCTGGCAGAAAGTTTTATATAGCTAACAGAAGGTGCTGTGTGGCTCCAGGGCTAGAACCATAACACCATCTCAGCGCTGTCTCGTGCCAGAATCTATGTAATCCAAACTTCTACTTCAAGCACCAGGGCCATTTTTCATTTGGTTCCACCTTTTTTACCCCAGGAACAGCAAGGAAGAGCAGAATGGTCAAGAGAAATGGTGTTACAGTCACTATGTAAACATTTCAATTAACTTCAACTTAGTTGGGCAGGCTCTGAGGACACTGTGGGGGGAATTATTACATCTGCCCGAGAGAACATCAGCAACAGTCATTTCTTCTTCTAGTGGAGACATTCCTCCCACAGTTATGTCAACTTCTAGTAAACTACCAAAGCAGTGTCCTAACCCAAAGTAGGGAGAAGGACAGGACTGAACTCAACCAAAGAAGGGAACATTACTTACCAGTGATGTTCTCCTATGGATTCTCTTCCCACAAATTACTCTTAGATAGATATCTTCCAGCTGTTCTCTGAAATGTTCACCAGGAGGCGTGGTGTAGCTCTACTTACATTATCTCCGAAGTTCAGCTTCCTTGGCTCTGGAGAGGATATTGTCACTGTATAAATTGAGCACACTATGCCCCACTACCTCAGTTGTCACCTCTCCCATTCTCTCCCCAGTTCAGCTGCTGAGGGAACTCTTGCATAGAGAGAATACGGAGCAACAACAGGTCACCAAAAAACCCAATCCAAATAAAGTAATGCCAGCACACGTGTTCTATACAGAAGATCCATTTGAACCGCTTCTCTTTTTGACTTTCAGTAGAGGGGCAGGCTGCGTGGGTACTTTGCGAGGAAAATCAATAGAAATTGTGGATTGCATCATCCCATAGATGCCTCATCATTCCCAAAGCAGTATACAAGATAAATATTGCTCAAATCCTTCAAAAACGGGGGAACCCAACTGACTTCAAAAAACAAACCTTGCGCCTTTCGACATTTAGATACAGTAAATGGCTGCAATGTAACCCTTGACGGTACCCACCTGAAATTCATACTTCACCAAGGACAACAAAAGCTCCAAAATAAAGGAGCTGGGACATGGCACGGGGTCTTCACTTCTACACCATCCCTCGAACATTTTCCACCTGCATGCATAGACCATAGGGGTCATCTGAAACTTCTGGAAATTCAGGGAGAAGTTCAAGTCACAAAGCAGCTGACAGGTGTCCTCAAGGTGGCTCAACAATTGATCAGGTAGGGAAAGACATGAATCTTGTTCCTCTTCAGACTGGCCACCACCAGTATCATCAACTTGGTGAAAACCAGAGGGCTGAGGTTAGCCCAAAAGGAAGTACCATGAACTGAGTGTTGGCTTGGGAATGTTATGTGCTTCGGGTGAATATGGACATGGATTTTCAGAGGCTGGAAAACCTTTTACAATCACCATCTCAGGGTCATCTTCGACTCCACTCTCTCCTTCTCTCCTCGCATCTCGGACGTCTCTAAAAAGTCACACTACCAGCTGCACCTCCTCAGGAGGTATTCTTCCCTTCCTCTCCTTCTCCCAGAAGCTCACTGTCTCCAGAGCTCTGGTTCTCTCTAGGTTGGACTACTGTAACAGCCTTTTTCTAAATCTACCTGCTTCTACTCTCCGGCCTCTGCAACTCATCCAGAACAGGACTGCAAGACTTTTCCTTGGCCTCAAGCCCAGGGATCGTATCTCTCCAGGACTGAAATCTCTGCACTGGCTCCCAATGGCTGTGAGGATTAAGTTCAAAACCATCTGCATTGTCCACAAGGCCTTCTGGGGCCTGGGGCCTGGGGCCTCAATACCTCCAACTCTCTCTTCCTAAATATCTTCCTTCTCGAGCTCTTCGCTCATCCGCCTCCAACTCCCTCAGGGTCAGCCGCTTCTCCAAGCAACAAGTTGGTGGATCTCTTTCTTCGGCTGGGGCCTCCCTCTGGAACGGCCTCCCTGAAACTTGAGTAGAATCATCTCCAGTTCCGGAAGCACCTCAAGACCTTCCTCTTTGCTTCTACTTTCTCTCTTCCTCTTCCCTGCTGAACTCCTGACTCAAATTGCACTGGTCACCTGGCTACCTTCTGATCTCGGACCAAGGTCCCCTCCGCCGCCAGCTGCACACCTGCACTGCCTCACTGGCAACCCCTGCACTTGGGGGCTGTTTCTGTATCCCTACAGTCCCCTCTAGATCTTGTCTGCACTTACTCCTGCACTTGCCACTTGCTGGCTGCACTTTTACCTATTGTTTATTTTATTTATTCTTTACTGTTGATCCTATGTATTGCACTGCCCCCTCCCCCTTTCCCCCGCACCTGCATGCACTTGCGCATTCTCACTGTCACCTGGCCTAGTAAGATCGTTGTCTTTGTCTCCCTCTGTTCCCCCTCCCTTGCCTCGTCGCGCCTTGAAACACTAGTGTATAGGCGCGTTATGAATGCCATATCATATCCTGAATGTGTCCTTCCCCAGACATTGTGGGGTACATTTACCAGCCCACCAGATCTCCCCTGCACCACCAAACTGCATGTTCAGCAGTTACAAGAAGAATGGCTGTGCTGGCTCTGCTAGGCACTTATTCCCTTGCATCAAAACTGCATTTTAGGAGTTACCAAAAATAATGGCTGTGCTGGCTCTGTTGAACACATATGCAGACCTTCCAGGATTTTGCGTCATGAAATGGCAAATTTTGCGACACAAACCTTTATTTATTGGAGCATTTTTGCGGGACATTTTGTATTAACTGGAGGGTGTAAGATTGACACATTGCAGGAAATAGGCAGAGTGCAAGGCTACAAGAGAGCCAGGGTATCATTATTATGTATCTTTTGTATTAATTTAATAGGAAGAGTCCCAGATGTCTCTGGCTTGGCAGAACAGTGTTTGAGTTGGCTACATTTTTGATTTAATGTGCATGCCTATTTAATAGTATTAACTAAATAAGTTGTAATGCTGAAAATATTCCCCTTCTATGTTCTCCAATCCCCCAAACACCGACACACCTCTCTCACCAACACACATCACACATCTCACCAACTCCCCATGACAACTTGCATTCCTGAACCTCTCACTCTGTCATACAAATTCTCACGTGCTATGTCACTCTATCAAGTCACAATTTGCACTGGCCATCCCCTGCCACACTCCAAATCATACTCCCAACTCACACCTTACACTCAATTCCTCCCGCAATATACAGTCCTTCATTCTTTTGTGCTGCTTCTGCATCTTGCATCCTTTCTCCCTTTCTATCGCACTCTTCCCTCATCCTTTTTCCCAATCTGCAGCTTCCTGCCTCTTTCCGGCCAACCGCTTCCTCTCTGCTTTCTGGCTCACTGACCACACGCTCCCTCTACTTTCCGTACCTCCACTCGCTCTCAGATTTCGGGCCCACCGCATCACTGCTTTCTCTGCTCTCTTGTGCATCGCTTTGTCCTCTGACCCACTGCTCTCCCTCTGCTTTCTTGCTTATCACTTCACATCTCACCCATCACTCCCCCTCTCTCTCTCCTTTCCCTCTCATAGTGTAACCATTTTTTATTTATTTTTTTAAATGTAGATTTTGACCCAGATCCTCAAAAAATGGGGCATTTAAAAATAGAGCCAAGGATATGCTATTTTTAGACAACCCATTTTTGGAAATGAGCAGGTCACCTTATTCTCAAAGGTGACCGGCGCATTGCCACAGGCTTGAGCTATAGAGCAAACTGTGCGCTGGCCAGCTGCCTTGAATGGTGTTCTGGGTTGTTTGACCGAAGTGTAATTATTTGTGGCGGAATTGACCGTAGTCCATTTCACCGCAAATTGATTTGCACTTCAGCCAAACAACCCAAAATGTACCTTTCAGCACCACCACCTCCCCTACTTAACTGCTTGGTCGCTGCCGCTTCCCCTACAACCCTGCGTTGTCAGATCCGTCCCTCTAACGCGGGTCGGATCCGACTCCGCAGGGTCCCTTTTTCGTTATTTTCTTTTTTTTCTGTCCCCGCCTCCAATTTTGAGGAAGTGGGGAACACCCCTGCAACCCCCTAACCCAAATAATACTGAACTTGGGGAGCGGGTGACACCCCCGCAACACATGTTCGGTATTTATAAAAATCGATTGAATAGTACTGGACGAAATAGGTCAAATTGTACCAGTCGATCGATTTTTGTCATCAAAATGGGTAGTACCTTGAATAGAATCCCTCTCCCGACAGTGTTCTGCAAGCTCCCAGCGCCTTTCACAGGGACAGGCCCTTCAGGGGCCTGCCACTGTAAAATGCAACCCAAAAAATGCATTTTTATCCTGTTTGAGGAACAGAAATGCAAGCGACACAGCAGTGGTTCATACCTTAAAAGAAATGCATGATAGGGTCAGGAAAGACCCTATCATGCAGTGGCACCCCCACATCCTGTGCGTGTAGGGTTGCCTACAATTTCTGCACATTTAAAAGTGCATCTTGCTTGGAAATGAGCGATGCGGTTTTAAATTGGCAGAAACGCCACTTTATTTGATCAAGGAGGTGAAAAAGGCCATCTGAATGGGCGCACATATAAAATGGCCCATTCATGTGTCCCTTGTGGATTAGGCTGCTCCTTTTTTGGGCTCAAGTGATGAGATGTGTTGGCGCATTTCATTTCTTGTGAAAAAAAAAAGTTGAGAACCTGGCACCCTCAGTAATTTGTTTTTGAAACAGTAATTTTAGCAGATTAATTTTGTTTAAATAATTTTTTTTCGTTTTTTTTTAAAGGTGCTGTTTTAGCACAAAACGGCCATTTTGCAGCATTTTGTGCAAAAGGGCAGTTTTTGCGGCATTCTGCGGGAATCGCAAAATCGTTATAAGCTGAAGGGTTTGACATATGGGATGAGGTGAAACATAGAACACCCCACAAATTGCTGCAGTTATTTTCTTCATGTGTACCAGAAAGAAGAATTCAAAAGCAGCCTGGTGCAGCACTGATATGTTGAAACTCAAGATTTCCAACTGAAAGAGAAAATGTTCTGTGTTTAAAATGACTGCGCACTGGTGCTATTTCCA
The DNA here is from genome assembly GCF_040938575.1 of Ambystoma mexicanum. Taxonomy (NCBI): domain Eukaryota; kingdom Metazoa; phylum Chordata; class Amphibia; order Caudata; family Ambystomatidae; genus Ambystoma; species Ambystoma mexicanum. The sequence continues at coordinate 1,281,468,028 of NC_090932.1, read as the reverse complement.
TCTTTTCAACATTACACAGTTTGGTTGCTGATAAGACACATTCATGCCCATCTATCTTCAGGTTATACACCAGCAAAGGAGGACAGTCCTCCATGAAAGGCATTATGTGTCAAGTAAAATCTGTGAAATAGAGAAATTCACTCCAGGCCATACGGCAAGCGTTTTATTTTGCAACATAATAACAAAGGCAAACTCTTTACAAGAAGCTCTCTTCCTCCCTTTGCTTATGTCAGTTTCAAAGAACCCTTTACTTGAACAGATTCCTGTGTATAAGAAATTGACCAGGGCTAGGGAAATTTGCAGAATGAAGATGCGAGGAACATTTGTAAATGACTAAGGAAAGTAAAATGAAACTGTTACTTTGCTTTGCAAAAACAATGAAAGGACATGTTTAAAGCTAAAATGTGAAATCATCCCAATATTTACACAGAAACAGCATTATTTATGTGGAAGAGGGGTGGTTTAGGTGTATATTATACTTATTTAGTAAAGACTTGGTTTCTGTGAAAGGAAGTAAAGAAAAAGAATGTGTGTTTGAAAACACCAGAATAAAGGGGCCTGGGCAAGAAATTCAAAGGCACTAAACCTTCCTGGGACAGGAATCTCCCCCACAAACTATGAATGGGCCAAAGTGTGGGAATTTGCGACCTCGTCAGACTTCCTGGCATTTCTCCAGCCAGGAACAATGAATCAGGGAAACTGGACTTGTCACAGGCAAGTGTGAATTCCTGGTGACACCTCTCTTAAGCTGCATCTGCCAGCATGAAAGGTTGCTATCGTAGGATGACTGGGGTAATCTTAAGGACCGCCCTCCAGTGACAGATGCCATCCATTTGACTTAAAGGACTTTTGATATCAAAGTATGTATTTCAGTAACCTAAAGCCACAGTAATGGGAAATTAGGATGGTTTTAATGTAATTTTGGCAGATGTGCGTTTTTCTGACATGGGTGGATGCAAATGCCAGTAAAATGTCATTTCCGCGGAAAGCATACATGGTACAGTTTTGCAACTTAATGAAAATATGCCCAGTGATATGTATATATGCAGACAACTGCAGAATTTTAGGTGAAATGTTTTTCATGGAAATGGCGAAAGATTGCCGAATGACTAAACCGCATCACACCAACGTTTGGACAGAAATGTCCCTTGTGAAATATGGAATCTGACTATTTAATTTTCCTGATGATGACATTTCTAAATACAAGTGTTTTGCTCCATAACTGATTTTGGCAAAAGTAACTTTGGTAGAACAAAGCACATTGTAAAAACACACACACTAAAACTGAGTCATTTCCTTTAGTCCAATCTGCTTACAGGGAGGCGGCAACAGTTACAGGCTGACCTATCCGATTTAGAGGTATGTCTAGCTTAGTTCTGCCCACATAGTTAAAATCCTATGATGTCATCCGGTCTATATAAGGTGGAGACATACAGTCAAGACATTAAAAAATCCAAGATTCAAAAAAATCCAGCATTCATAAATCAACATCCAGAGATCCAGACATTCCACATTCGCCCTGCAAGATTCCAGATTCCAGTGCAGGCCAGGGGTATCTGATAGCAGATCCAGGCAGAACCTCTTACCCAGGCTGCACCTCTAATCCAGAATTAAACCGTACAAAAATCCCAATAATTCAGGGAAAAAGGGGAGAAGGTTGGCGAACCCTTTTGGGATTATCCAGCGACCAGCCATGCTTTGCCCAGCTGATGCACCCTGCTGTCCAAGTGATCAGACCCCGGTTGCCCCGCTGTGTCCCTCGAGGAGAGCCCAGCTGTTGCCCAAGTGACCAGATCTTTGTCCAGTGTCCTGAGGACCGGCTGGCTGTCCAAACTATTCCATTCAAGTGCTTGTTGTGTAAGTATTTCCCTTCCCCAGTACCCAAAAACTGCATCCCGTGCTTTGTTACCTGGTATTACGCCCAATCCCATAGAAATCCTATAAATACCCTGGTAAATTCTTAAAATTGTTAGAATCCTCTGTGTATCCTGTCCTTAGGGAATGCTGTGTTAATCTCCATGTGTTAGCACAATTCTTTCAAAAATCATTTCAGTCCGGTATACAGTCCTTAGTACTATTTGGAATAAATTAATGAATTCCCATATAAAGAGACACGCGTGAAGGGGTTAAAATTGAAAATTAACCTTTGTCGTGGGCAGCGTTCCTCTTTTCTAGCCACTAAAATATATTCTCAGTAAAATTTGGCATTTTCCTTTTAAAACCGATTTTCCCTGTGCAACTGCTTTCATTTTAAAAAGCCAATTTCTACTTTCCCTTTATGAATCCCATGCAGTCATCCATCCAGAATCACCCTTTCACTTTCATATCATACCTGCTATGTGTCGTTGTACCTTAGCATTAAAACCGCATTCCGATTTTGTCTGTTTAGCTCACTTTCCAAGCTGTTTTGTTATTTTAAACCCGTGAAACGTAGCAATTGCAATTTGCCACGTGTGATTCTTGCTGCATTGTGTTACCTTCCATAGTCGATTTTCTACACTGTATGCCAGTTGTTTAGTACATTGCTTTGTAGCTTGCGAGTTTTCTTGCTTCATTAGTACAGCCAGATACATTCTTGCCTTATTCATTCAACCGCACATGTAAAATCACCATTCAGTAATTCCGAGTGCCATTTTTCTCATATCTCAAGGGAGCGCCATCAGATTTTTGCCCCGCATTTAGGGGTTGTAGGTCGAATTCTCATTCCGATTTTTGCATAGTATACCCAACTACTTGCTACTCCTCTCCACCCACAGAGAGTTTGGTTAACGGGCTTGAGGGAGTGTTGCAGGGGCAATGCTTAACTGTGGTGCCATTTAAAAGCACTACCCCAAAGTAATTGTGCTTTCTTTCAATTGTGCATTGTGTATCTTATGTTATAAGGTTAAACTAAGTGTATCCTATCATTTTATTGTGTAATTATCACCACACTGGTGACTGCTGCCCGCTGCCCTATATTGAATGTGTTTGATTTTATTCATAATTTAAAATAAATAAATATTCTATTATTACACACCGGCGGGTTGGCTGCCTTCTCAAAGCTGAATCCAAGTTCATGAATGTAAAAGCGGTTTGATTGTGCGCTGCATCCCTGGCCAGTATAATGAATCCTGGTCTGGAGTGTGACGCCTCTTTAAAATCCTTAACACTTGTTGAAGTCGGTTCCATGTCTTTATAACACCCTAAATGACAACATACATTTTAAACGACACCTGAATTAACAAAATAACCTTTGTTTTTTTAAATGTGGGGGTCGCCCCAAACACCCTGTTTCTACAGCCTTTCCCCCCTCCCCCCAAATACACCCACCCATTTTAATCCCTTACCCCACCCAACATATATACTTTTACTAAGAAATTTGACTCTGTCGTTATTCAGGTGTTGTTTAAAATTGTATTTGTTTTTCCGTTATTAACACTGCATACCGTTGAAGCCCCTATGATCCGGGACTGGACGCAGGCCTCCTTCCTTTTTCAGCACCCAACATATATACTTTTACTAAGAAATTTGACTCTGTCGTTATTCAGGTGTTGTTTAAAATTGTATTTGTTTTTCCGTTATTAACACTGCATACCGTTGAAGCCCCTATGATCCCGGACTGGACGCAGGCCTCCTTCCTTTTTCAGCACCAAGAAGTACCAGGACTAACACCCTGACCCCTGCTACGAAGTAGGAACCACCTCCACAGCCACCTTGGCCAAAAGAGAGCAAAGTTCCTCGAAGAAAGCGGCTCTGTATCTTGGAAAGGAAGCGAAGGAGGCCTGTCTAGGGATTACTGGGAAATGGGAGGCAGTAATTGCTCTGAACCAGTTGAAAAATCCACACAAGAGGTGAGGTGAGTGCCCGCCACTTCTTGGCAAAGGCAGAGCTACAACCCTGAACTGAAACAGTGTGGGAGAAGCACTCTCTAGACTTGTGCCTCCTGTTATGGGAGTAGGAAGAAGATTGTTCAACTTGCTGCATGAGTGTGAGCGCTTCTTCGCCTTAGGTCTCCTGCCCTCCCTTTCATCCCATTTCTTGGGAGGGAGGGTAGGTCCTTTTACCACCACATCTGAAGACGTCAGATGAGACAAGGCTAGCGATTGAGGGAAGGGGGTGTGTGACAACAACCTAGTGCCCTTTTAGAGGTCTTCCCCCTGAGGGCCTTGGGGGACCATTGACTGACAGGACCTGCGTTGCTCCACGTGATGGTCCACCCCAGAGACACCACACACAAATATTGGGCATTCAATACGGCTAAGTGCCCAAGATCAATATGACTGGACGTCCCATATATTTCCACCCCTTTTTCACTCACTACACATTCCTACATGCATTTCAACACAACACGTCACTAGCTTTTCCAGCCAACATGCGATCTCTCACACTTTTATGAAATGTAATCATTCATTTACTATTATTCAACACATTATTTTATTGGACACATGGTTTCCAAATTCGATTTTCATTAATACATAGATTCGTGCCTCCTCTACGTTAATCAAATATGGCTGCACATTAAGGGAAGGACTTCACTTCCAGTTACCAAAGGAACATCCTCTGCTACAAATTAAGTTAGGATTTCCCACATTCGAAAGTCTGGAAGATACTTAGGCCTTCATGATGATCCTGTATCTAGCTAGCAGAACTTTTTTGTCCAGAGAAAATGCGTACTTTTCCCACCATGTACATTTGAAGCGTAATACACACAGCCAGCCTACTCTTATTTCCTTTATTTACATCAAAAAGAAAAGACAAAAATAATATTTTTGAAAAAGCCATCAGAATTAAGCATTATATACATTTTCTATAGATTGCACTGTGAGCCCTATGTTGTAGTAATGGTATTAGAGCACTAAGGAAGCGCAGGTTGCATGAAACCGGTGTTGGCTCTTTTGTTGAAACATTTCTACAACTACAGATTAAAAACAGCCTTATTAAACACACTTTACAAGTCCCATGGTATTGCTTTTTCATACCAAACTGCCATTTATTTTTAAACTTTTTTTATTGGCATTTCTTAAGTGAAGTTACAGTTAATTGCAATGTCATCTTAATGTACTTCAACAGTAAGGAAAACACAAAAAAAGAAAGAGAAGAAACCAAACAGAAAACAACAATAACTGTCCCCATATTCGATTAAATGCTCAATTCCAGTTAGTGCAGAGGTAGGGAGGGGGCAGAGGTGGCAGAATGAGCTATGTCTCAGCCGGGGTTGGCCGGGTGTCCCACCTCTACGTATGTTACCAGCAACTCTTATTGTCATCAAGATGCTTATTCAAGGGGGTATATCGTCCGAGGGGTGAACATTTCCCACTCTAATGCTTTCCATGCTTCAAACGACTCACTTGCTCCATCGTTTAGATTTGGAGACACCTTCTCCTCTACCAAAGTAGTCATGGGTATGAATCAAAAGGGAGAAGTGTATGAAGGGAATAATGCTTTCACATTCAAGACACCATCCAATTTCCAACGTGACTCTTATACACACCAGCTATGGGCATACCTACGCCATGTGAGGGTTTTATTGACGATCTGGTGTCTTTGGGGGAGACAACATAGAATTGCCTGCGTGGGTTCACTTAAGACAGCAACCCATTCCTTCAGCCAAAGAAGCATTGGGTCTAGAGAAGGCAGAGGGAGCGATCCCTTGACTTATGAGGAAATCAGAACATACTTTTTGGATAAAGGATGAATGGATTCCAATTATGGAAGTCTGAATGGTTTCATAAAATGAACGTATTTCACTGGCACACTAATGTGAAAGCAAAAAGGCAACTAATTGTAAGATAAAGGATGCCACTAGTTCCAATGATGCTTCTGCGAAACAGAACATATACTAATTGCCTATACAAGGCAAACTATGTGCCGTGGACCCATCAAGATGAGGGCTGTGTAGGATCACTTTGATTGCCATCGCAGGAGACGGGCCAGGAGAGTTGCCACACTAAAGCACTTCTGACAGTAACGGGCCACAAGGATATTTGCAGTTAGCGGCATGATCAGGAGACAACATATTAATTGTATTTGTCAGCACACAAAGATGTCCCCAGGTTGGATTATTTCTTATTGCCCCTCACAAAAACATCAAAAGGTGGAAATGGCTCAGTACTTACCATGTGGAACATAGGTCCATTGTCACTTGATGATGGTAATGGGCAAGGGAGGGAAGCAAACAGTGTGGTGCCTGTAGACATGCCACCGCAGTCAAGCACAGTCCCAATCAACATCAAAGAATGTTGGGTACTACCACTCCTTAAGAAACAGACCCTAGATCCGGTCCTCCCCACTAATTACAGACCCATTACAACTAGAGCTGTAGCGACTAGCATATTTAGTATTCGGCCGAATACGGAATAGTTTGTCAACTATTCGGCCGAAGCCGAATATGAAACCAAATAGTTGCTTTATTTAATAAATCATGTTCCAAACTTCAAAAAACACACTTATTAAAAAAACAAATAAAGAACCATTTTAAATGCATTATATACTTTTATTTCTCTTCATTATAATTAATGTAGCATCTTTATATAAAGTATAAAAGCCAGAAATAAAGCAGATTTAACCAAAATGAAGGGACCAAATGTACAGAAATTGTTGCATATTCAGTGCCAGTTAACAGTGCCAGTTAAAGCAGGAGACTTCACAAATGCAAAAGGACTGCCTTTGTGAATCAGATGCATTGCATTAAAGTCTATGCGGTCGAGTTTCGAAACTTCTTTGCAGTTCACATAGAAATGTATAAAATGGTTCATGCAGGACAAGTCAAGAGGAAATCTGAAAGTGTGAACTCCATCTCACAACTCCATCTCACAACTATTAGTGTATACACAAAGGGGTGAAACGCTTGCTGCTGCCCATTATTCTCCAAGGGTGGTGAAAGACAACTTGAGATATCTAGGAATACAGATCACTACAGACCATACACTACTATGAGTTAAATCTGATGCATCTTATTGACTGTATAACATAAAATGGCAAGCACTGGCCACATTGCTTCTGAATACGTTTGGTAGAGCTGCCCTGTTCAAAATGATTCTGATCTTTAGGTTGCTCTATGTGACCAAAAAGGCCCAATACTCTGTTCCGCAGCTCTATTGCAGCAAGTTAAAACCTTTGTTAAAAGGTTTAAAACTCCAATACATTGTACAATATCCTGTGCATTTTAAATTCGAAACCCCAAAAAAATAAGAAGTTATGAATTCATCATGAGGTACACATTTTTTTTTTTAATTCACATCTTATCTGCCACAACCCTGGGCAAAAGCTTAGTATGTGGCATAGAGTCTCAATTTCTCTTTCACAATAGCGACACAACCTTTCCACCCTGGGCACATTCAAGCAAGCTCCAACTATTTCTTTTGTCAAATTTAGCCTAAATCTGAGGAAAGCATTCCTAAAAGTCCTCAATGGATGTTTCTATAAATATACTGGCAGGATATCAAAAGCTTTAATGTCCAGATAAAAGTGATTACAAAAGATAACGCGTTATCTGGGCCTAATGTTACTCCAATCCCATTCCTTAATTTTTTGTTCGACTTTGTGTGGGAAAGATGTTAATTCACTCTCACATGAATTTACTGCACCAAGAATCTCCTTGCAAGATCTAGACCACTCCTCCGAGGCTTGGCAGCTTTGTGCTTTCATCTGCTTAGCACGCTTCTCAAACAATGAGGCCGGAGGGGGTCTAGCAGTTTAGTTTAGAATTGCACGACTTTCCAGTCCCTGCAGGCTTTTAGGGATATCTGCCCTAACTCGCGCTGAATGACCCCTACTAGCACCACGTTTGGCAGGCACAGGACTCTTCGCCATACAACTGCTTCAATTGTTGCCCATTCAACCTAGTTCAGAGAGATTTCAGCCCTGTACATTATTTTTGGACAGGTCTTCTATAAATAAAACCTCACCAGGGGAGCAATAGATCACTTCCGGGTTTCCAATCGAAAATACAAATTTGCCCTGCTACCATCTTTGCATTTGGATGTACATATAAAACTTCTAGTTTGGACGGGACAGATTTAAAAGAGGAACGCCCAAATTGCTCACCATTTCAATTCGGGCATTATTTTGAAAAACATTGCACTTGGGCAGCTTACCTCGAGATCTAACTTGACTTAAGAATCAAGTGTTTTGGTTTTTACCACGTTAATAGTGAGGTCCAATAATGTCAGAGACGTATTCACACCCACTAGTGCACGTTGCAGTCCAATTGCCACTTGGTCGCAAAGTACCACTGAGCACGCCCCCAAAGATCTTTGCCCTTTAAAAATCTTTTTTTACAAAAATGTTACCCCTTACCGCAGAGTCCATAAGATTGTTTATAAAATCTTCATTACAGTACAGAAGCTTAGAGACGGATTTAGAACAAGCACAAAGAATTTCCTTTTTTTGAAAAAAAGATGTTTTAGAAAAAGCGCATGGCTCTTCCAGACCCTGTTAATTTCCGTCCCTTCTCCAGACTCCCAACTAATGAATCATGTAGAAATTGCAGAGATTTTAGATACTAGACAGGCAGACTTCCGCCCTGGCAACTCAAACCATCTCATTGTGTTGCCTGTGATCTTCATCTTTACATGGAAACTCTCGGAACCCTCCTCTCGCCACACAACATCCACATTCACCAATACACAGATCTACCTCAAGGTATTCTCCATCGAAGACATCCACAGGCTCAAGGCCTTCCTCACATTGATCCAGTCCTGGATATCGAGTGCTTACCTGAAGCTCAAGCCCTCCAAGATTGAATCACTACTATTGACCAACAACACTGAAAACCCTGACTTCCAGACCTGGCTCTGTGCTATGAACCTCAAAGGATTCACACCCTGTTGACCATATGTGCCAAGTCCCTTGCGTTCAACATCAACAGACACCTCATGTTCAAACAACCCATAGCAAGGAAGACACAAACGTCTGGTACCAACTTTTTCTCCTGTGGAACATCAAGCCCTTCATCCCAGTAAACCATTTCAAATCTGCAGTCCAAGCCTTTGTCTCCCACCTGGATGGTGGCAATACCCTTTTGTAAGGCCTATCTGTGACTACCCTAGCACCCCTGAAATGTGTTCTGTATGCTGCAAAAAGACTCATTAAAGACATTTGCCACAACACCCTGACCCTCATCCAACTGCACTGGCTCCCACTGCAAGCAATTATCTTCAAAATCCTGTTGCAACATCTACAGGGCTATCATCCTGAAGTCCCCACGCTACCTCACTGAGAAGCTCAGCATCTCCGGAGGCCTGCGATACACCAGAAGTAAGGAAATGTGCAGACTTGAATTACAATGGTGCAGGAAGGAAAGAACCAGAAGACAGGCCTTCTCTGTCTACGTTCCAAGACTCTGGAACCTTCTGCCAGTCAACATCAAACGTGTCCCATCACTTCTACAGTCCATGAAAGGGCTCAAGACCTTCCTCTTCAAGGAATGGCTCCTCCTGAACACCTAGGTCAATACACACTGCACTCCCTGCAATTCCTGAAACTCAAGATCTGCTCCCCGCTGCCCCCCAAGTTGCTAGTAGATCCCCTGCTGCCAATTGCTCACCCGAGCTCTCCCCATTCTTTTTTTCCACTGCTTCCCTCACTGTGTTCTTCCACCTATGATTGTAAAGAGTCCTGTTGTGTCCCGAATCTAGGTCTGCGCTCAATAATACCCTAATAATAATATTAAGAGTCTTTCGTCATATATTCTGACCTAATGATATTAAATAGGGAAATCGCTTGCTACCAGGTGTCGAAAGCACTATTTCTATTCCCCGAGACTACACACTGAGTTGGATTGAAGAACTAGAAGATTTATTTATTTGCATTTGTATAGCGCACTTACAGCCCAGGGGCATTGAGGCGCTGTTACAAGAAATGTTACATGAAAGTGTAATTGACTGAGTATAGGTGACCGAATAGGTCTCTTAGGTACAGGAGCAGAAAAGCAATGACTTGGTAACATGAAAGGTAGGTGAACTCAAAAAAACAATCTGGTGGGCACTCAATCGGTAGTACATCAGATAATCACTAGGCAGTAGGGAATACAGTTATACAAAAAGCTTGGTTTTGATGGCTTTACGGAAAACTTGGTGGGACTCGATCATCCTGTGAGAAGGAAGGGCGTTCCAATGAGAAGCGGCCAGCGTGGGAAAGCTACACCCCCCAGCGCGGACTGTAAGTGACTTGGGAGTGATGATAGTGTTGGCATAGCTCTTTCTTAGGGGCCTTGTGGAGGTGTGCTTAATGATTCTTTGGGCGAGGTAGGGTGGTGCCAGACCATGAAGGCATTTATGTGTAAGTGAGAGAGTTTTAAAGATGATCCGCTCTTTGACTAGGAGCCAGTGAGCCTGTCTCCGTACTGCGGAGATGTGATCTTTCCTTGATGTGCCCATGGTCGCTCTGAGGGCGTTATTTTGCACCAGTTGGAGTTTAGTAAGGTTCTTACACGAGGTCCCTACGAGGAGGGCATTGCAGTAGTCCAACCTTGATCCAATTATTGCTCTAGCTATGGTGAGACAGTTCTGACGGGATAAGAAAGGCCTGGCTGCGTTGAGGACTTTGGAATAGTAGGCGGAAGAGGAGGCAACAGCGTTAACCTGTCTTTCCATGGTCCGATCCGAGTCAAGGTAAACACAAAGTGTCTTAACATTATTGGATACCTTGATGGGGATGTTGTCAATAGTAAAGGACAGGTATTGCTGGTCCAGGTTGCCCACAGTGGTTGATGAGCCAATTAGGAGGATTTCTGTTTTCTCACTATTAAGAGAGCCAGTTATCCGCCACAAGATAGTGGTGTTCAGTGGCGGAAGTGGGTGGTAGCACCTCTACTTTTTTTTATTAAGTTTTACTGTCTCTATACTTTTATTTTGAAAAAGAACAGTTCCGGAATGTTTTCGTTTTAAAATAAAAGTGGTGAAGTTAAACTTGCACTTTAAGTGCACTGCACTGAATGTTCTCCTCAACAGCAAGCACACGTGTTTGGGGGTTTGTATTGTGCATGGGAGGGGCCGGGGCAATGGGGTTTGTGTGGAGCGGTGGCAGGCCAGTAGAGAACATAGTCCCACTACTTCCTTTTGTACACTTCGACCACTGGTGGTGTTCCAAATCGGAGAGGTTCAGTCATATGGACACAGCAATGCAGATGTAATATGCAGGGAGGCCGCCATTACGGTACAGAAAGATATAGCATGCCACATAAGGCAGAGTTACAGGTGGAAACATTCACGCACATAAGCAGCAGGTGTGTGCAGTCACGCAGAAGAACAAGTTACTTTCTTACCTGGTAACGTTCTTTCGATGGGATGGTCCGACGACGTATTCCATATCTATGACATGTAATCAGCACAGCTGTGGTGATTACATGTCATAGATATGGAATATGTCGGAGGACCCAATCCCCTCGAAACGTAGATTGACTTTGTCTGGCAAGTAAAACAGGCCAACAAAGTCACGCAGAGATAAAACAACACAGCCACACAGATTCGGGAAACCAAACTCATGTGACGAAGCGGAAGCACACACTTGCACGAAATAGAAATGGGTGCGGGCATAGATCTAGGCGGTCTCACTTGGATAGACCGTCACGAGGACAGAAACCATACCAGGGTGACAGACCCCTTTCCATACCCCCCACCCCCCCAAAACCCCATAACATTCAGAAAACGGCCGCTCCTAGGTTGCTTCCACGAAAAGCAGAGGCGGGAATGCCTGCATTGTAGGGTTCTGTGGGCTGCAGTCACTGTCCAGATGCCCCTCACATCCGATTAGAGTGATGTGTGTATGCGAACGCAGCGGTCCTCGGAGATGCGCAGTGTCTATTTTAGGAAGAGTTTCTGCCACGTGGAATGGCACAATGAAGCTCCTGCGGTGCACCGAGAGGAGTTTATTCTAGGTTATGTTAACGGCAAGTGTCGGCCTGCACCAGGGGAGATGAGCTCTCCCAAGGTATCCGGCATCAGATGTCTGTCGTGGCTGGACGTAGAGAGTTGTCACAGAGGCCACGTGATCTAGGGACTATCGGGCAAAGTGCCCACGCGGCAAAGCCACAACACGCCAATCACTGTGAATCTCTGAAGAGCGGCCAAGCCTCGGTATAACTGACCCCCAACAGCTGACCCACTGCTCGGGAGTCCAAGCACGATGTCCCCCAAAACAATCGCATCACTTCATGCAGATAACTCACAGCAGTTCTGGATCACATCATACAGCAGCTAACCCACAGCATGTACTGGATCACCTACAGCTAACCCACAACATGTACTAGAACACCCCCTACAGCTAACCTACATGTACTGGACCACCTACAGCATGTACTGGATCACCTACAGCTAACCCACAACATGTATTAGAACACCTCCTACAGCTAACCTACAACATGTACTGGATCACCTACAGCTAACCCACAGCATGTACTGGATCGCCTCCTACAACTAACAGACCAAATTTACTGGATCAACTCATACAGCAGCTAACCCACTGCATGTACTGGATCACTTCATACAGCTAGCCCACTGCATGTACTGGATCACCTAGAGCTAACCCACATGTACTGGATCACCTAGAGCTAACCCACAACATGTATTAGAACACCTCCTACAGCTAACCTACAACATGTACTGGATCCCCTACAGCTAACCCACAGCATGTACTGGATCGCCTCCTACAACTAACGGACCGAATTTACTGGATCAACTCATACAGCAGCTAACCCACTGCATGTACTGGATCACTCCATACAGCTAACTCACACCAGTACTGATCAGCTCATACAGCTAACCCACAGCATGTACTGGATCACCTCATGCAGCAGCTAACAGCATGTACTGGATCACCCCCTACAGCTAACCCACAACATGTACTGGATCATCTCATGCGGCTAACCCACAACATGTACTGGATCACCTCATGCAGCAGCTAACGGCATGTACTGGATCACCTCATGCAGCAGCTAACACACAGCATGTACTGGATCACATCATGCAGCTAACCCACAGCATGTACTGGCTCACCTCATGCAGCTAACCCACAGCATGTACTGAATCACCCCATGCAGCAGCTAACCCACAGCATGTACTGGATCACCTACAGCTAACCGACAGCATGTACTGGATCACCCCAACAGCTAAGCCACATGTACTGGATCACATCATGAAGCTAACCCACAGAATGTATTGGCTCACCTCATGCAGCTAACCCACAGCATGTACTGGATCACCTCATGCAGCAGCTAACACACAGCATGTACTGGATCACCTCATGCAGCTAACCAGCAGCATGTACAGAATCACCTCATGCAGCTAACCAGCAGCATGTATTGAGTCACCTCATGCAGCTAACCAGCAGCATGTACTGAATCACCTCATGCAGCTAACCAGCAGCATTTACTGATATGCCTCATGCAGGCAGCCCACAGCATGCACTGATCACCTCATGCAGGCAGCCCACAGCATGTACTAGCTGGATCATCCCATGCAGCTAAACCCCCCGGCATGTACTGGCTGGATCATCTCATGCAACTAAACCCCGGCATGTACTGGATCACCTCCAACAACTAACCCACAGCATGTACTGGATCACATCACACAGCAGCTAAGACACAGCATGTATTGATCTCCTCATGCAGCTAACCCACAGCATGTACTGGATCACCTCATGCAGCAGCTAACCCACAGCATGTACTGGATCACCTCATGCAGCAGCTAACCCACAGCATGTACTGGATCACCTCATGCAGCAGCTAACCCACAGCATGTACTAGATCACCTGATGCAGTAGCTACCCGACAGCATGTATTGGCTCATCTCATGCAGCTAATCCACAGCATGTAGTGGATCACTTCATACAGCAGCTAACCCACAGTACTGGAACACCTCATGCAGCAGCTAACCCACAGCATGTAATGGAACACCTCATGCAGCTAACCCACAGCATGTACTGGACCACTTCATACAGCAGCAAACCCAGATCATCTACTGGATCACCTCATGCAGCAGCTAACTCACAGCATAAAATAGATCACCTCATGCAGTAGCTAACCCACAACATATAGTGGATCACCTCATGCAGCTAACCCACAGCATGTACTGGATCACCTTGTGCAGCAGCTAACCCACAGCATGTACTGGATCACTTCATACAGCTAACAAGCAGCATGTACTGGCTCACCTCATGCAGCTAACCAACAGCATGTACTGGATCACTTCATACAGCAGCTAACCCAGATCATCTACTGGATCACCTCATGCAGAATCTAACCCACAGGATATACTGGATCACTTTCTACAGCAAACAACCAGCATGTACTGGCTCCTCTCATGCAACTAACCCATAGCATGTACTGGATCACCCCATGCAGCAGCTAACCAACAGCATTTACTGGATCACCTCATGCAGCAAACCCACAGCATGTACTGGATAACCGCATGAAGCAGCTAATCCACAGCATGTACCGGATCACTTTGTGCAGGTAACCCATAGCATGTACTGGATCACCTCATGCAGCTAACCGACAGCATGCACTGATCACCTCGTGCAGCTAACCAGCAGCATGTACTAAATCACCTCATGCAGCTAACCAGCAGCATTTACTGATATGCCTCATGCAGCTAACCCCGAGCTTGTACTAGCTGGATCATCTCATGCAGGCAACCCACAGCATATACTGGCTGGATCATCTCATGCAGGCAACCCACAGCATGTACTGGCTGGATCATCTCATGCAGCTAACCCCCAGCATGTACTGGATCACCTACAGCTAACCCCCAGCATGTACTGGATCACCTACAGCTAACCCACATGAATTAGATCACCTCCTCATGCAGCATCTAACCCAAAAAATGTACTGGATCACCTCCTACAGCTAACCCACAGCATGTACTGGATCACTTCATACAGCAGCTAACCCACAGCATGTAATGGAACACCTCATGGTGCAGCTAACCCACATCATGTACTGGATCACTTCATGTAGCTAACCAGCAGCATGTACTGGATCACTTCATACAGCAGCTAACCCACAGCATGTACTGGATCCCTTCATAAAGCAGCCAAACCACATGTACTGATCCCGTCATGCAGCTAACCCACAGCATGTACTGGTTCACGTCATAGAGCTAACCAAAAGCATGTACTGGCTCATCTCATGCAGCTAACCCACAGCATGTACTGGATCACTTCATACAGCAGCAAACCCAGATCATGTACTGGATCACCAGCTGATGCATGTGCAGAAGCTAACCCACAGCAAGTACTAGAGCACCTCATGCAGCAGCTAACTCACAGCATGTACTAGATTACCTCATGCAGCAGCTAACCAACAGCATGTATTAGATCACCTCATGCAGCTACCCCACAGCATGTACAGGCTCACCTCATGTAGCTAACCAACTGCATGTACTGGGTCACTTCATACAGCTAACAACCAACATGTACTGGCTCATCTCATGCAGCTAACCAACACCATGTAATGGATCACTTCATACAGCAGCTAACCCATAGCATGTACTGGATCAGCCCATGCAGCAGCTAACCCATAGCATGTTCTGGATCACCCCATGCAGCAGCTAACCAACAGCATTTACTGGATCACCTTATGCAGCTAACCCACAGCATGTATTGGCTCACCTCATGCAGCTAAACCACAGCATGCACTGGATCACCTCATGCAGGTAACCCACAGCATGCACTGGATCACTTCGTGCAGGTAACCCATAGCATGTACTGGATCACCTCATGCAGCTAACCCACAGCATGTACTGGATCCCCTCATGCAGCAACTAACCCACAGCATGTACTGGAAAACCTTGTGCAGCTAACCCACAGCATGTACTGGATCCCTTTATACAACTAACCATTAGCATGTATTGGCTCACCTCATGCAGCCAACCCACAGCATGTACTGATCACTTGATACAGCAGCTAACCCAGATCATGTACTGGATAACCTCATGCAGCAGCTAACCCACAGCATGAGATCACCTCATGCAGCAGCTAATCCACAGCATGTACTGGATCACCTTATGCAGCTAAACCACAGCATGTACTGGATCACCCCATGCAGCAGCTAACCAACAGCATGTACTGGATCACCTCGTGCAGCTAACCCACAGCATGTACTGGATCACTTCATACAGCTAACCAACAGCATGTACTGGCTCACCTCATGCAGCTAACCCACAGTATTTACTGGATCACTTCATGCAGCTTACCCACAGCATGTACTGGATGACCTTGTGCAGCAAACCCACAGCATGTACTGGATCACCTCATGCGGCAGCTAACCCACAGTATGCACTGGATCACCTTGTGCAGCCAATCCACAGCATGTACTGGATCCCTTCATACAACTAACCAACAGCATGTACTGGCTCACTTCATGCAGCCAACCCACAGCATGTACTGGATCACCTCATGCAGCTAACCCACAGCATGTACTGGATCACCTAATGCAGCAGCTAACCCAAAGCATGAACTGGATCACCTTGTGCAGCAGCTAACCCAAAGCATGTACTGGATCACCTCATGCAGCAGCTAACCCACATCATGTACTGGATCCCTCATGCAGCTAACCCACAGCATGAACTGGACCACTTCATACAACAGCTAACCCACAGCATGTACTGATCACCCCATGCAGCAGATAACCCACAACATGTACTGGATCCCCTCATGCAGCTAACCCATGTCATATACTGGATCGCCTCATGCAGCAACTAACCCACATCATGTAATGAATCACCTCGTGCAGCAGCTAACTCACAGCATGTACTGATCACCTCGTGCAGCTAACCCACAGCATGTACTGAATCCCCTCATGCAGCAGCTAACCCACATCATGTACTGGATCACCTCATGTAGCAGCTAACCCACAGCATATATGGTTTCACATTACCCACGGGGGCAAGAACCCTCTCCTGAACATGAACAAGTGATTAATGTTTTGGGTGGGATTCGCCTACCAAGAATCGGCTTTAAATAATGGCGCTTTTATATCACATTGTTCAGAAGTAATTACACAAAAAATGATTTACAGACCATTCTGAACTATTCTACTTCTTCAGATACCAAGCGTGGCAGTGAAGTTGCTGAGAGGAGTAAAGAAGCGGAAAAACAATGTTGGTGTGGAATGCCACCAGGGATGAATTTCAAAACAACTTCAATCCATGAGTGTATTTTAAAAATGCATAGCCAATTACATCATATATTTCACTTTTCTGCAACAGAAACATGACGCCAGTAACGTTTCCATTAACAGCCAAAGACAATTTAGCCTAGCGTTAGCTATTTAAAAGGTTAAAATAATTATATATGCTGCAACATAATTAAACCACGTATACGTGAGACTACCTGCATTGCAAACACAGCTCTGAATTACTACTGATCGGTTTTTGCAGTTAATGAAATAAGGTACAGCAGATGGTTTCCCTCAGGGTCACAAAATGAGTCAAACAGGAAGCCTTGATCTGAACCCTGCTTTCCAGTCGCACAGTTTACAATTTCAACAGCAGTGCTCCACATCATCTCTTGCTCCATCCCTACACTCAGAAACGACGGACAGTGCTTGCCTTTTTGCCTGGTGTCTTTCAAGGGCTATGCTTGTACTCTCTCCAATAATGCGGCCATGCAATACATATCAAAATATTATAATATTTGAGAAATCTTAACAGAAAAACATTTCCAAAAACACATATGATTCACCTATTCAGAAAAAACAAAGAAGCAGAGTAGGCCCTACAAGTATTCAAGCAGGTGCAGTAGCATGCGGTTTAAGCACAGAGCTCAGAAACAGTCCCTCAACCAGCTGAGCTACCTTTCCAGCTTTGCACTTAAAACACTACTCAAATCTCAAAAGAATTCAACATTAGATGTGGATTCTCTAATACTAGCCATTAGTACCCGGGACGCGCGGCTGAACAGGAATACTGTGTGGTGATTGGCTCATTTGCGAGCCATACCACACGGTATTCCCGTCCACACCGTGCGTGCCGGCTACTCTGTTCCCGGCGAGGGGCGTGGCAGCCCCTCAGCCAATGAGGAGGCTCGAAACGGGGCAATCCCCGCTCTGAGCCTCCCCATGGCTGGAGGCTTCCCTCGTCCCCCGCCGGGGACTCGGGTAAGACTTCTTTTTTCTTTCCCCTTTAATCCTCCCACCGCACCCCACTTACCTTCTATCTTGCAGTCTTCGGCGGGGGACGATGGAGACCTCCATCCCCGCTCCAAGCCTCCGCAAGGCTGGAGGCTTCCATCGTCCCCCGGCATAGACCGCAGTATGTTTTTTTTTTTTTCTTCTTTTCTTCCCCACCCGACTTACCTTCTTTTTCCTTCCTATCTCGGGAGCGGACGCTGTGTTCCCAGTGCGCCCGCTCCCGAAGGCCGCCATGGAAAGGGAAAACGGGCTACGTTTTCCCTTTCCCGGCGGCCATTTTTTTTGCCGTTTTTTTTTTTCTGTGTTTCGGAACAGAAAAAAAAGCAATTAGTACCCTGGTCTAACAGGCCGGGGTACTATTGTCAATAAGCTCCTCGACTGCGTGCCAATACCGCCCCAGGTAATGCCCGCCAGGCTTCGTTAAGGCCCCAGGGACATTACCTGGGGCAGTATTGGCCCGCAGTCTCGTGGCTTATTGCCACAATATTGCAGGTTAACAAAAAGGAATATACACTACCCGAAGGCACATGCCTACACTAAGTTTCTCTAAACAGCACGCTGACCAACCACCACCCTAACGATCTACTTTAAAAATGGCAAATACCGTTGACAAAATAAAGGTAATAAAATTAACAAAAACCGGAATCTAAATCCACAAATGAGCCTGCCCCCTGCTTCTACATAACCAGCTCTAACGCTATGCTCACACCAGTGCCACAGGACGGAGCTACACTATTATTACTGCCTGATCTGAGGAGTAACATTAAAGCTAAAAATGCATCTTAATATCTGCATGAATTACTAAATGCAAATAAGCATGGATTCCAAACGATATTAGTTTAGAGTTAAACTATATGTTTACTCACCAAAAAAACACCCCCAGTGAGAAGGGAAAGTGCGTTTTTTGCTTCCTTAAACATTTGTCTCCAAAATATAAAAAATAGCAAGTAAAATACTGCCACTTATTTAGAGCCATGCCTATTGACATGGGCAACATGTAGAATGAAACATCCAATTGAACTAATCTTCGCATCCGGGGAAGGGAGTTCAGCCAATCAGGTGGCTGGAACAGTGGGCGAGAATACACAGTGTAACAACCGCTGAATACGTTGGTCGTAGAGGGAGCGGTCAGATTGGAAGGTATTCAGTTCAAGGTGGGTTTGTGCATATGGGTTGGGAAGTTTAAATACCCCTAGCATGACAATGGGGGCATATTGGTGGGAAGTGACACAAGGAGAAGGCTCAGGCCAGGGAAGGAGTGGAGAGGACAAGGGGGTCGATAGAGAGCCAGAACAATGAGAGAAGTAGGAGGGAAGAGTTGAATAGTTGCATGTTCAAAGGAGGAATAGGTGATATGAGAGGCGGGATGGGAGACAGCGGTTAGGGTTTTTCATTGATAAGGAGGCCCATCCACCGCCCTTCCAAACAGGGCTTGGAGAGTGGGAGAAGGTAGCAGATTAACGAATGAGGCAGGGTTTTGGGCTTCCAGCACCAAGGTTGAAAGTAGGGTTAAAATGTCCTGGATAAGATACCAGGAGAGAAGATGAGGAGGAACAGAGGGAGGACGAGGAAGGCCCAAGAAGGACCCCCTGCAGACGCAATTATACATCAGAGCTTAGCCCAAGACTCAGGTTCCAGCCAGTATGGCCAGAGCTTGTTCCAACAATGCAGCAATGGCCCAAACAAAACCCAACGTAAGTAAGGGCAGGGACAGGGTACCACCCTATATATATATATATATATATGGGATACATTACTCACCGTAATCTTATTTCTGATGCTTGTATCTGCTTAGATTCACATGCTGTGCATAGGCCGACATCTAGTGGAAGCTGCGGAGTATTACAGTTTGTTTTTCGAAACTCGAAAATGGGCGTCGACACAGGCGTGCCAGTAATACTATCCCTAGTGTGACATCCACTGTACCCAAGATCCCTCACGCGTCTAGGATCCTCAGATTGTATTTTTTCTGACATGAGGAAGCATGAGGAGTAGCGTGAGTACAGATAATCCAAGCAGATAGACAGAAAGGTAAGACTACAGGCAATCATGCGCCTTCTCTCGGAGGGGAGGAAGGGTGGGTCGCATGTGAATCTAAGCAGATACAAGCATCAGAAATACGATTACGGTGAGTAATGTATCCTTTCTGAGGCTTGTGGAATCTGCTTAGATCACATGCTGTGCATAGATTAGCGAGCAGTACCAGAAGAAGGAGGTGGGATGTGAGAAGGGTCATGAGGAAACAGGTGTCTTAGAACCGCTTGTCCCACTTGTGTATCTGTCTTGGAATGAGTGTCAATGCAGTAATGCTGAGTAAAAGTGTGAATAGAGCTCCAAGTAGCTGCTTTGCAAATGGTGTCGAGGGGAACATTTGCAATGAAAGCCAGAGTGGCCCCAATGCCTCTAGTAGAGTGGGCCCTTGGCGTAAAAGGCAGAGTTTTTTCAGAAAGAGAGTAACACAGCTGTATACAGTTGATAATCCACTTCGAGATAGCGCCTTTAGAGACGCGATCTCCCTCTCTGCCTGTAGCTACGGAGACAAACAGTTGATCTGTTTTCCTTAGCGGTCTAGTTTTATTTACATAGTAGAGGACCGCCCTACGCACATCTAGGGTGTGTAGTTTCACCTTAGCCGAGCTTTGCGGGTTCTGGAAGAAAGCCGGAAGCTCGATGGACTGGTTTACATGGAACTTTGATATAAATTTAGGTGAGAACCTAGGGTGTGTGCGTAGAACCAGTTTGTCTTTGTGGATAGTAAAGAAAGGATCCTGCACTGACAGAGCCTGAATTTCACTGACCCTTCTTATAGGAGGTAATGGCTAAGCCGAGAGGGCTGCCAGGTGCACCTTCAGAGAGTTAAAAACCAATCCTGTATCCAGCAGGTGGAGCATGTATGTCACGACGTTGGAAGGAGTGCAATCAACAGGGTTGATTTGTTTATTCTGGCACCAAATAACGAATCTTTTCCACTTGTCAAAGTAACAGTGCCTTGTGTTTGGTTTCCTGGATTCTTTTAGGATGTCCATACACCTCTGTGGTAGATTGAGATGTCCAAACTCTATGACCTCAGGAGCCATGCTGCCAGGTTCATTGAGTTGGGTTGCTGGTGCACTGTTTGACCTTGTTGCTGGGACAGGCTGGAAGTTTGATGGGCTCGCACACCGCCATTCTGCGTAGGTGTGGAAACCATGGTTGTCTCGCCCACATGGGAGCAACTAGGATGAGCGTCATCGATTCCTTGTTCATCTTGTACACCACCTTCCTGATGAGAGGAGTTGGTGGAAAAGCGTACGCAAACATCCCTGACCAGTTCATCCACAGGGCGTTCCCTTGGGAGTCTGGCTGGGGGAACCTGGATGCAAATCCTGGGCATTGTTTGTTTTCGCTTGTGGCGAATAAGTCTATAGTGGGGAGACCCCACTGAGAGAAGAGATCTTCTACGATCTCTCTGTGAAGGACCCATTCGTGTTCTTCTGGGAGGGAGTCTCTGCTTCGAGCATCCGCTAGGGAATTGAGCTCCCCTGGAACATGTTGCGATGACAGGAAGATGTTCCGTCCGAGTGCCCATATCCAGATTTTCTGGGCAAGCTTGGACAGATTTGGCGAACGAGTCCCTCCTTGTTTGTTCAGATAGAACATGGCTGTCGTGCTGTCCGTCCGGATCTGCACCGACAGGTTTAGTAGATGGGGCTCGAACGCCCGAAGCGCTCGGAATACTGCCAGAAGCTCTAGGAGGTTGATGTGGTTCTTGGCTACTGAGTGAGACCAGAGACCCTGGGCTGTGTGGTGGAGATGGTGAGCTCCCCACCCAGTCAGGCATGCATCTGTAGTCACCACTGCCTGTATTTCGGGATCGTAAAAGGGTTTTCCCCTTGCGAGATTCTCTCTTGTCCACCAGTGTAGGCTCTGTACCAGTGTTGGCGAAACGACCACTAGATCGTCCCACTGACCACTTGCCTGAGACCACTGTTTCGCCAACCATTCCTGCATGGGACGCATGCGCAGTCGCGCGTGGGGGACCAGGTAAATGCATGACGCCATCATGCCCAGTAACCGCATTGCTTTGCGTACCGTTATTTGTTGACCGGACTGATAATGTGGAATTTGCAGTAGTATATTCCGAATTCTCTCTTCCGAAGGGAAGGTCAACCCCTCCTGAGTATCTAGAATTGCTCCTAGGAACTGTTTTGAGGTGCTTGGCACCAGGCTTGACTTCTTCTCGTTGATTGAGAAGCCTAATTCGTGGAGGAGGTCGATAGTCCTTTGAATGTTTGTCCTGCAAATTCCTGGGGTTTCCCCCGTTATGAGCCAGTCGTCCAGATAAGGGTACACTGGGATTGCCTCCCTGAGTAGGTGTGCCGCTGCCACCGCCAGTACCTTGGTAAATACCCTTGGTGCTGAAGCTATCCCGAAGGGCAGTACCTTGAATTGGTAGTGGCGACTGTCCACCTTGAAGCGCAAGTACTTTCTGTGCGCCGGGAGCATGGAAATATGAAAGTAAGCATCTTTCATATCCAAGGTTGCCATGTAATCCCCCTTTTTTAGGAGGGGGATTACCTCTTGTAGCGTGCTCATACGGAATTTTTGGGGCTTGACATACTTGTTGGCAGGCCGTAGGTCCAATACTGGGCGCATTGTCAAATCTTTCTTTGGCACAAGGAAGTAAGTTGAACAGATACCCTTGTTTACCTGGTGTCCTGGGACGAGTTCTATCGCGTCCTTTTCTAGCAGAATGGCGATCTCCTCGAGAAGGATCTTCTGATGTTCTAAGGAGTGTACTTTTTGTCGTGGAGGATGGTTCCGGGGACGCTGCAGTAATTCTATACAATATCCTGTGGACACTGTTGACAGTACCCATCTGTCTGAGGTGATCCCTTCCCAAGCCTGGGTGAAGTTGGAAATGCGTCCCCCTACTGGGGTTGCGTGAGAAGGGACCCTGAACTGAGCGTCACTGCTTTGGTGGAGGCGTGCCACCTCCCTTGTTGGGGCTTCCTCTGCCTCTCCCACGACCTCTCTTATTACCCCTGCCGTAACTCTGGGTAGACTGCTGGCTGTTGTTCCACTGTGTACCCTGTCCCTGGGCATAGTTGCCTCTTTGTGAATTTTGGCCGCGTGGGCGACGAAAATTACTGTTCCCCCTCTGGTTAGGGGGTTTGTTGGTTAGTTGGCCAAGGGATTTCAGAGTTTCATATTCGTCCTTGGCGTTTTTCAATGCGTCTTCGACCGCTTTCCCAAACAATAGATCGGGTTCCACCGGCTTGTCTATTAATGAAGCCTGAGTTTCTGTTTTGAACCCCGACTGCCGTAACCACGCATGTCTCTTGATAACAGTACCTTCTGCTATCAATCTCCCTGCGTTGTCCGCGGCGTCGAAAGTTGCTTTCAATATGCAACCAGACACGGCTCTCCCTTCTGCCGAGATCCGGGCCAATTGGCCCTTTAAGGGTTCCGGAGCAGAGGTTGTAGCTGGCCAACAGGGTGGTGGAGTTAGCAATCCTTGCTTGGTAGGCGGACGTTGAGGCTACCTTTCTGCCAAACCCGTAAAGTTTCTTGCTCTCCTTGTCTAGAGGAGCTTCTGACAAAGATAAGGGTGTTCCAGCCCTCTTCCGAGTGTTGGTAACCACTAGGGAGTCTGGTCTAAGATGTCCTCTTATATAGAGAGGGTCAGATTGGGCTGCCCGGAAAAGTTTTTCGACCCTGGGGTTGACTGCTCTGGTGAGGTTTGGGTTCACCAGGGACGGATCTATTCTTCGTTGGATGGATTTAAGGATAGGGATGGTCTGAGCGACCGGCCTCCTCTCTCCCACCAACTCTTCTGCGAAGTCCTTTTCCTCCTGTACACCGTGGGTGTCAATGTGAAAATGTTCTGCCGCGCGAGCGAGAACCTCATTAAGGAGGGGCTGGTTATCGACTGGCGAGTCGGTAACTGGGCTTTCGTTCTCTACCGGGGAATCTACTCTGTAAATTTCCTGCTCATCTTCTCCCTCCTCCTGGTCCTCATCATCCGCATAGTATTCCGTCCCGGTTTGTTCCTCCATAATTTCAAACTCCTGGTCTCCCTCAGGGAAAGGCTCTCCTTGGTACCTGGGGTGTGGAGTAGAGTATGGAGTAGAGTAAGGCTGTACCTCGAAGGGTTCAGGTCTTCCGAACCGGCCCCTTTTACTTAGGGGGATGGGATCAGTGGAACCTGAGGGTGTGGCTCCCTGAGGGTCATACGAGAGGAAATGCTCTGGATTCTTGTCGTAAAAATCAGCCAAGGAAGACATCCTTGACATGACCCTGTCTATGTCTTCGCTGGACCATTCTTTGGAACAGGGGATGACTTTAGTAGGCAATTTAGGGGACTTATCAAGGGTACCCTTGCTGGATGTTGATCTCTCAGTAGACTTGTATTTGTTTGTCTGCTTAGGGGGGGAGGATGGTCTTACAGGAGTGGAAGAATGTGCTTTCCGCTGTTTCCCCCCCTCTCCGTGCGTGGAAAAATGTTTTCCCTGTCCCTTGGAGGCCCCGGAGACTTTCGACGCCTAGCGTCGAGGGTTGGGAGAGGTATCTGTGTCTTTCGAGCGTGGGGCCTCGCTGGTGTTAACTGCTGGCACCGTCTCTTGGAGCGCGGCCTGGGGGTGGAAGTCGTCTTCGTCCTCCGACGATCGAACTTCCATTAGTCTAGGGAGCGAGGCACTCTTGGCAAGAGTGGATGATTGCCTTGCGTCATGAGGCGATCTCGATCGAGAGCGCCCAGAGGACACCGAGTCGGACCGTTCTATCTGTGCCTCTTTCCGAGAAGTCGACGTCGTCGAGGTTCGGTTGGACTTAGTGTGTGTAGGGTGTGTACCGCTTGCGTCGCCTGGGGTCTTCCCCATAGCCGCCCTGCCGGACGACCTTCCGAGGTCGGGGACTTGCGCTCGGCTGTCTTTCGACGCCGTAATGCCCTCGCCGTCCGAAAGTACGGCGTCGCCGCCATCGCTGAAGGCGCCCTCCGCTGCCATGGCCGCCTGCCTGGCGTGGTGGGCCCAACGCTTTGTCGAACGGTCCTCAAGTGTTTTAGGTTTAAACCTACTACACGCTCTGCAGTTCGCTTCGGGGTGGTCCCTCGGCAAGCAGAGATTGCACGTGGCGTGCCTGTCGACCCAAGGGTATTTGCGGTTGCACTTGGGGCAGAATTGGA
This sequence comes from Ambystoma mexicanum, assembly GCF_040938575.1. Taxonomy (NCBI): domain Eukaryota; kingdom Metazoa; phylum Chordata; class Amphibia; order Caudata; family Ambystomatidae; genus Ambystoma; species Ambystoma mexicanum. The sequence goes on along the minus strand of NC_090932.1, from coordinate 1,281,442,754 downwards.
AAGGGGTACCCTCCATACGCACCTTGAGGCAGCGGGCTGATAAGTGTAGGAAATATATAAGTGTATCTATATACCAAGAGTGAAGAGTATGTACCACCCCCCACTCTCCCTACTTGCAGGGCCGAGGCCAGCGGCCTACTAGGCCCGGGCCGAGGCCAGCGGCCTTCCGAGGCCCAGATCCGTCGTGCAGCAGCCGACGGTCGATGTCTTCTCCAGCCGTCGTCGAGTGTCGACATTGGGGTGGGGAAGGATGTCAATAAAGAATATTAAATTTCATTAGTAAAAGTATGGCTGAGGCCAGGGGACTCCGCAAGATGCTTCCGACCAGTATGGCGGAAAAAAACAATCTGAGGATCCTAGACGCGTGAGGGATCTTGGGTACAATGGACGTCACACTAGGGATAGTATTACTGGCACGCCTGTGTCGACGCCCATTTTCGAGTTTCGAAAAACAAACTGTAATACTCCGCAGCTTCCACTAGATGTCGGCCTATGCACAGCATGTGATCTAAGCAGATTCCACAAGCCTCAGAAATATATATACACATATATATATATATATATATACATACACACACACATATTTCGGGGGAAGACCGATGGCAGCCCACTAATCATACTAGGGGTTTTTAAAAGAAGGTTTCCGGATACAGCCAATCAAGTTGGCCCCAAAACCTACTCAACACTAAAAATCACCCCCGCAAGAAGTGTGATGGCCTGCTCAGAACCAGGACGGGTCTAACCCAGTTCAAATCACTAAAAAGGGCACATGGCTGGGTTCACAAAGAGCACACACACTTTTTGGCATGCTTCACAATTCCCCTTGAACAAAAGAAGACTAAAAAACAAAATGTTCAAGGCTAGGACTTAAATACATTGGTACCACAATCGTTATCATAAAGGTGCATTGGAATAACAATACCAAAAAGGGGCTTGCCCCCTGGTGTAGACAAAACTAAATTACAGCTGCCACCAGCCTACTTCCTAAAACGAATGGAGAGCTATGAATGGAGAGCTATCTAAACAAAGCTGGGCAAAAAAGGGGTTGCTTAAAAAGTGCCACTGCTCTGGCGCCTTATGGAAAACTCAGGACTTATGGGTACTCAGAAATGGTTGCAGTAGAAGGGTGACTTCAGTTAAAAGACTGCGCCAACAAACAAAAGAAATAGGTTAGAGATATAAAAAATAACAGAAGGAAAAAGAAAAAATATTTAGGGAACCCTAAAAGGGCCAGCATAACTCCCAAAAATGTAATTGTGTCTTAACAGGGGCAAACTCTAAAGATGAAAGGTAGCGATTTGCAAGTGAGCAGATACAGGTGTATCCAAATTGACGAAGCGGATGCCGGTGAGCAGCAACTGATCACTTGAAAGTGAGTTAGGCCTAGTATGAGTGTCAAAACTAATATCTGAACATGGTTAATGCAATTTCTTCTGAAAGATGTCTAAATCTAGTTTGGTCAAAGGGTGAACATAGCTGGGTTCACTATTATTTCCAAATGCAAATTCTATACAACTGTGTATGTAGCACACCCATGCCCACCAAGTATGGTGTCAAGTTCTTCTAAACGCTTATGACCTATTTGACGGTTATAAACAATCAGAGGTCCAGTAGAAGGGATTTCTGGTGATTAAGTAGCGCAGTGGGAGGGGAGGCGTATGTCCCTAAACATGCCGGATGGGCATCGATCACAAAGTTAATATGGAAGATAATGCTAATTTCCTTTAATATCTCCAGCCAAATATCCTTGTATGGGGTAAATCACCCAACTTGTTGAAGCAGTGCCAACAAGTGTCACTACTAAATAGGTCTATGTATCTTTTGAGGGGTCCATTCCATGTGGCTGAGCACAAGGAAGCAAGATTGCAATACATTAGCTAACACTGTACTTGGTTGGGGATCTCCAAATTGCTGGGAATGGGTTTTGATTTATTGGGTTAAGGGAGTGTTTAGTAAAAAAGACATTGAATTTCTTTTCAAATTTCTCAGTGTCTCTAGATATATTAGATTTAATAGTTTACATATTTTGTAGGCGTTGTATCTGCTATTGATGAAGTTATGTAAAGTTGTAATTAAACATGAAGTCTTCTATGGAATGCATATTTTGTAGAGGCAATTTTAAGAACTTGTTCAACTTGACATTAGTGAGAGAGTGATTTCTTAAGTTGAGCTAAAGAGAGTTATTCACTGCACATGTCTTTACTAATGAGATTCCAGTTTTCTGATTGTTATCCAGTCATGCATTTTACTGTTAATTTTCATAGATTTATTATTTCATAGAGCATAATCTAACATTTATTTGATTAAACATTATCAAACTTATGGATTGCATGTGCTGTATCTAAGAGAACACAACAGTAAAGAAAGCCAACCTATGAAGAGTGTGTTATTAGTGCTATTAAATTGTGCAGCTATACAAATTCCTTCTCCAACATAAGCAATATGGGAGAGTGAGTATAGGTGCTATTTACAAGGAACTATCCAGTGCTTTGACCTGCTAAGAAAGCACTCAGGTAATTATAGCATTTAGCTATGTACAGGTCCTGCATTTATTTTTGTTAAGTCTGCATAATGCTTGACCAAAGAAAATTAGCAATATTTGTATTGATGTGGAGGGAAGCAGATTGGCAGCATTCTGAAAGGGGGGGGGGGCATTTTTATAGTCTGAGCTGTGCCCCAACAGGGGCTTTGTTTGGATAACCATTTTTTGTTTAACATGGAGATTTGGATAAGGTAGCTTTAGCATTCAAATGGCTGGTTGACTGGAAGTCACCTGCGAAAAGTAGTGCGAGATATTTTAAGTGGTTGGGTTGCTATTTTACACTAGAATCATGTATTGTTGCTTTGGTGCAACACATTGCTCAGTTTTACCGTCAATTTTGATGTGTTTGGGGTGTAACCAAAGACTTTTGTCTAGTTCTAGATGTAATGAAGGAAATCTTGTAGGCAGGCTTCAAATTCTGGTGCAAAAATAATAACTTTGTAGGAAGCAACTTTGTAGGACGAATTGCAGATTGTTTTTTCTCAAATTATGGCTAGTTGAGAGCAACAGAGATTCTAGGGCACTCAAACTAAGGAGGGTCAGGGATAAACCTTCTCTGGTGCATTGGTGGAGGTTAAAGGATTCAGAGTTGCAGCAATTTTCATGCATGTAAACATTGGGGTAACTAAATGGCCATCATCTGTTTAATGAATGGATGACAAAAGTTTAATTTGCTTGGCACAGCAACAAGGAATGGCTATGAGACGTTGCTGAAAGAACTGATGAGGAGCAAGCAAGCACCTGGGTATTAGTGCTTGCAAATCTGTTTTTAATAAAGCCTGATTGAGCACAGGAGTTATTTAGAAAAAACATGTGGCTTAGTCCATATTAACAAGCAAAATCGTTCTGTAGTTCAAAGGGATTTGTGTGCTGTCGTTTTGCGAGAACAACTACAATAGCTCCTACAGGTGTACCAGATATTTCTCTGGAGGAAAACATTTTATGAACTAGATCTAGCAAGGGAGGGGAAGGGAAGAGTATCGTAGAAATTATTTTGTGCTAAGAAAAAAGCGGGAACCCCTCAGGGCCCGGAGCTTTGTTCTTAGGAAGGGAGTTGATATTTCTTTCAGTTTGAATGGGGGGCCAGGTATAGTAATCTGTGGCTGAGGTAGTCAGAAGGTCTAGGTTTTGTAAATCATTCAGATGATTGTTAGTGGGAATTAATGTCAGGGTGTAGAGATTTGAATAATAGGAGTCTAAGTCCTCAACGATGTTAGATTAAATAGTCCAAGCTTCATTTTCGATTGAAACAATAGCCTGGATTCTTCTTTGTCATGAAAATGGCTAAAACAGAGGAACTTCCATTTTGGGTTTGGACCTATAAATTGGTCTTTGATCTTAAACGTTTGCTATAATCATATTTTAGTGATTTTAATTAAGCAAGCCGTGTTCCTTTTGAAACTAGCGTTTGAGGCTACAAGGTCAGTATTTAGCTTTTTATCCTAGATTCTAGCGAGGCAAATTCTCTATTTGCCTTATTGTTAGTATGCGCAGCAATACTAATTAAGGAGCCACTGATTGTCTCCTGCATTGCAGCCCATGTTACCACACCTGCTTCAACCATCAAAGTGAAATCCTTGAAATAGGACTAAAAGTCCTCCATTTTTATTGGTATGTGCCTCACTTTCTAATATAGAATCATTAAAGCTCAATTTTACTGTCCAGGAGATTATTGCCATACATTTATTTTTTCTTTTTTCAAAATGTTATGGTTTGTTAAACAAACCTCTCATCTTACATTAACATCACCAATTTCTTTTACAGTATAGCTCCTGAAATCAATTCAAGTCTTTTGGATAATAAATTAAAATCTTCACCGATTTAGGAGCTTTTCCTAAGTGGATGGTGTCACGCTTTCCATGATATTATTACAAAATAGCACCACAGTGAAGATCATTTTCTAATTTCCCAACAGAATGTGGGCCCATCTGTCTTCAGGGGATAGCTGTACTTTCCTCGTTAGGAACATTCCTCTATATTGATTTCTTCTTTCCGTTAGTGCAGTACATGACATGATGATATGGTGTAGGGTTTCAATTGTGTCCTTATTATTGCAAAAGCGGCAAAATCATTGGTCCAGTGGAATGATTTTTCTTAACGTTAGGACGTCGTGAGTTGGCCAGATGTTTAGCTGTAGTCTCATGTACATATCCCGTATGCCCTGGGATGGAAATAACTTTAGATAGGACGGTAGCTAAGGTCTCATGGCAAATCGGTATGGGAGGTCATATTTGTATCTGGCTTTCAGATCATTCGTTCGGATCTAGTCGTTGGGCGCAAATTTCTTTTTAGCTTTTTGCAGGCGATTTAACAGCATGTCCATTGATATGTCTGCTGCTTCTTTTTTGGCTTCCACACATTTTTTCCAAATAATCAATGGTTGTTCATTGCTTCCATTTTGTTTGAGCTGCAGGATGTCGAGTGCTGGCACATTTGTGTCACTGATTATTTTCCGGTACAAGTCGAGTTGTGTCCATAATATGATTGAAACCAAAGATTGGAGGGCGAGTTCGAATCGGATGCGTGGCATCGGAAACGAGGTTGGTAGTGCTAATGCTTTCCTCCAAAATATGCCCTCGACTTGTTGCCATCTCGAGTTGTCGATGTTAATCATTGTCTCACCACCATATGTTAAGATCGCTGCAACTTTCTGTCTGTAGAAAGTTATCAGTGGGCACATCGAGAATTTTCCAAATTTCATGTTGAGGACTTTGGCTTGGCGAGCGATAGAGTCTTTGCTTTTAGATGTTGAGTCCATTCCTTCTCAATTGGGGATTGATTTATGCACATCCCTCAATATTTGATTGTCTTTACTTGATGTTGTTTTTGTTTCCCAATGAAGGAGAAATTATTTACCTTTCGCTTGGTTTGTAACGAGATGGATACGATTTTCGTTTTTTTAGCACCTATTTCCAGTTGGTTAGTGATCATGTAATCTTCCAATATAGTCAGTGCTATCTGTAGCCCTCAAGGTGTTTTTGCTAATGAAACAATGTCATCGGCATACATGATACATGGTAGACAGATGGTATTACGTTTTGGAGGATACATCACAGGGGTATACATATGGCCTTCAAAGTCTGCTGTAAACAGGTTGAAAAGTGTGGCCGCCAGCAGGCAGCCCTGTTTTAGACCATTCCAAGTATTTGTGGCATCTGTAAGTGTTCCCTCTTTGGACATTCGAATGCAAATGGTGGTATTTGCATATAGTAACTTGATGGGTTCCAGAATGTTACGTGGATATCCCCATCGTTGTAGCGTGGTTCATAGGCTGTTTCTGTTCACCATGTCAAATGCTAATTTTAAGTCCACGAAAGCTGCATAAATCTGCGTCTTGGACTTGATGGTTGAGCAGGAATAGATTAATATTCGTTCCGACAGATTTGACGAATCCAGTTCGTCTTTCTGCATATTTCTTTTTCCTTCGCTGCCCAGCTGTTGAGGTTATCTAAGAGCAGTTTAGCGAAAATGTTCCCGAGCGGGTCCAATAACACAATAGGGCGATAGTTTTGTGGATCTTTGGTTGGCCCCTGCTTAAAAATTGGAATCAGTATGGCTTGTTTCCAAGAGGCCGGGACATTGTTGGTCTTTTGAATTAATTTAAAGATATTTGCACATATTGCTCCCCATATCTCGGGACTCTGCTTGATCACTTCATTTGAGAGGCCGTCAGGACCCGCTGCCCTTGAGGAGTTTAACCTCTGAATTGCTTTATAGAGGTCATCTTCCTCCCAGTCGAATTTCCATTTTTGTTTGTTATATTGCTCTGTGTTTTCTGTTTGGAATGGCGTGGCTTTTTATAGATCTGTAAAATACATCGTCCAGCTTGCCTCCGGAACATCAGTAATCATGGAATCTTGTAGCAAGTGTTTGATGTTTAAGAGGGACCAGAGCTGTCTTGTATTCCGATTTTTCAGCACATATAGCATCTTTTCGGCATCCTCTTGTTGGATGATCATCTAGTTGTTTCTCATCCAATTTTTGTGCCGTTGTTTGGCTAGTCTGATCCGATTAAATGTGTCAGGTGGATTTTGTCGGGTTATCAACTTCGGAGTCGTCCGTAGTTCTTTTTTCTTTTCCACCACCTTTGGAATTATAGGCGCGGGTATGCTTACGTAGGGAGTTTTGCTTTGTTTCCATGTCTTTTTTAAAGGGAAGAAGTAACCATTCATAGATCATTTTCTGGGGATCCTCTAACTTGGAATTTCGTAATGTATTTGGCAAATTTCGAAGCATGCGTTTTATTCTTAGCCTATTCATCCCAGAGTTAATTTCAATAGAGGGAAGTCTGATTTTTTCTTTATTTGGAGTGTGGACTAGCCAAGATCTTGTCATCATAAAATGATCACTGCATTCTGTTTTAATGTTTTGAGTGTTAATGATTGTGTCATTAATTCTCTTTGTTAAATATATATAATCAATAATAGTAGATGCAAAGCGACCTGAATTTGTATCAATACAATCTGACCGGATCAAGTTTCGATTGGCTATTTCTTTTTTCCAGTACTTAGCTCGTGGATGAAGCTGGTGGTCCTCGAAGTTAGTATTATCAGCATCAAATAGACTTCATCATTTGTGGTGATTTAAATCTACATCTATGTCCTGCTATTTGGCAGCCGCTAGATCAACTGCTGAAAAAACTGAATCTATAAAAGCTTCATCTGCCATGGAGAACGGGTTCCAATAGAGGTCTACTAAGCTCCAGAATTCTGTATCCTGGGGGTTGACGTTCAGTAATTTATTTTCAGTTGTTTGAGTATAGTTAATTGTGCCCAAGGATGCAGGTTTTTGGATTCAACTATTTTTATGTTTCCCCCATTTTTGATCAGGTTAAGAGGCCTGCTAACGGGTGTCCTCTTGCTCTTTGAGGTTCATTAAAATTGTATAACCGCTGGTGTCCGGTCCCCCTACGCGATCTCCCACACCTACCAATACTAAAATCCCAAACCAACTCCGGGCCACTATCGGCCACGACCAACACATCTCAATGCTGGAAATCCGCAGCTCGGAAATGGGGACATCGCAGCCCTCTAGGACCCATGTCACCCATCTGGAACAATCCGGAGTTTACCCCCGGAAACCCACCCCGAGATTTTCACGCCTGGATAGCAGGGGGCCTCGCAAAAACTAGCGATTTTATCGAAGAAGGCCGACCCATCACCTTCGAGAGATGCAAATCAAAATTTGGAGTGGGGGAACGGGAAAGATTCCGATACTCACAAATTAGACACTGGATCTCGCACAGAAGAACCCGGGACAAATGCTCGAGAGAAGCAACAGCCCTGGAGCTCACATTAACATCCCCGACCAACAAAGGGAAAATATCCACCATATACCGGCTTCTGGAAAGATCGGACCCAGCAAAGAAAGAAAAATATATGACGGAATGGGAAAAGGATATTGGTCGGGAAATAACTGCAGAGAGCTGGGGGCAAATCTGGTCCAGACTGCATAAAAGCTCACAATGCGTCACGAACAAGGAAGGAGGCTATAAGCTGTGCTACAGATATTACATCACCCCCACCCAAATCCACAAAGCCAACCCGGACTTTCCAGCCACATGCTGGCGAGGATGTCAATCCCCCGGATCTCTATATCACCTAGTCTGGAGCTGCCCAAGGGCAGAAACATACTGGAAGGAAGTCCTGAAACATATCAAGGAAATCTCCGGCCTCTCTATCCCTTGGGACCCAGGAATTGTCCTCCTGGGCGAATCCGGCGATGGAGCATTCCCAATCTCAGGTCACATCTCCCGATTATGTAACCACCTACTATTAGCCGCAAAGATAGCCATGGCTCGATTATGGAAGGACAAAAAGGGCCCATCGATCGCCCTATGGTGGGCCAAATGCTGGGAGATGGCAGTAGCAGAAAAAATCTCGGCAATCCGCTCGGACTCCCTATACAGAACCCTGAATATATGGGACCCATTCTTGGACTACGCGGCCAAATACCCAACCCTCACCAGGAGACCTCCACTTACTAGATGGCTCCAGTGCAGCCCTCTCTACTAACTCCCGACCACCCACCGAACATACCGGAACAGAGGGAACAAGCGCCCACTTAAGCGCCACTCCCAGAGTCTGCCCACCATTTCCGCCATCCTCCAACCCACATTGGGCTACAAAGACACTATTTAAATGTTTAAAATGTAATATATTGCATTGTTGCATGTAACATCTTATCCTGCAAGATCAATAAAATGTTGTTATGAAAAAAAAAATTGTATAACCGTTGCATACTGGTTGGTCGTATAACCAGGATTCTTGGATACATATCAGATGGTGATTGAGTTCTTGGTTTGGCGAGTTAAACAGATGGGTATGCCCGCGTGTGTTCCACGAGCAAAGCAAGACCTTCCGGGTCGTCGCTTTGGTTGGTTGTTAATGTTGATCCCTGAAATTTTCACGCCTTATTGGGGGAAGTGTGTTCCGATTCTCTCCATATAAAGTGCTTTGTATGTACTCTATATTCGATTTGTTGCTGAATATTGTAGTAGTTCTAACTATCTCTTGGGCGCGTCATTCCATTATGTCAGTATGGACTCATCTGGGCTGAGTCGATATCTGGTTTCTCAACATGTTTTATACTCAAGTATAAGGATACATTTGGCATATCAGCCTGCTGTTTGTCCATCAGCACCTTTCCAGTACTGTGCCTGAGGTCGAACCTCAATTGTTGGAGTTGCGCGCTGTTTTCTAACATTCGCCGTACCATTTTTGCGGCTCTACAGTCAATCCACACTTTATCCAGGCTTGCGTTGTCTATAAATTCGATAGTTTGGATGTCCGTCGAAGTTATATCTTCCATGTTTGGTATGGCATGCAGTAATCTCAGGACATTTGTCCTATTAAGTAGCAGGTTGTCTTGTTTCGCCACTATTCTCGTTAGTTTTATCCTGTTATCATTTTGTTTCTTTTGTTGATCGACAAAAGTAGGCAACGTAAGTGTCATTTTTGCGACATTCTTTGGGTTCAATCTTGGTCGATGTCTCCTATTGAGTGTCCTTCGTGTCGTCCCCCTCTCTAGTCAAGAGTTATCTTGACTATAATTCAGTTTTTCTTGGGATTGCATTGTTTGATCAAATTCTAGCTCTGCATTCAAGATTTCCTCACAAGTTAGGTCTATCGCGGATGCTTGTCGGGAAAGACCTTCGTATTGAACAATTATGATCATCATTGCCATCAATGAAAATCTGAACAGAGGTATGGTCAGATACTAAAATGGGTCCAGATTAGAGCATGATCTCAGAGAGGAATTGCCTATTAATAAGGATACAATCAATTCATGAGACTTTGGTGTGGGTGGGAAAAGAGCATGAATTCCTGCCCTGAAAAATGCTTTATCTATAGTTTACCAAAAAGAGGAGGCATCCACCATAGGGGCATATATGTTCAGAACGTGTGAAGATGGATTTTCCCAATCAGCCCAATGGGCAGATTCTGTGAGGCCACACTATTCTGGTGAAAACACACTGTTTAACCAAACTTAATCAAGGTAATGTGACTGAGCAGCAAGGTTTAGACTTAGGAAAGTGTGAGAATGGTGAAGGGTTCAGCTAATCACACACAGAGCACTCTTTATAATAGAAGTTAGGCATAAGTTATAAAAATACAGTTATATTTTTGTAGGCCTTCGACAACTCTTAGCAATCAAATATCACAGGTGAGTAAATAACAAAATAAACACTACCAATATATACACATTCACTTTTGGGGTGCTCCGACTATAGAGTGCCAACGCTTTACTTTTAAAAACAGTAAGATCAGCAATAGAACACAGTAGTGTAGCAAAGTAAATGAAGATAAGGGTAAGGTAAGTAGTAAACCAATTTGAGAACATGTAATAAGGATGCTAACATCCAATACCCTGCATCATAGATATAAGGCCCTTCCCTTTAAAAGTCCTTTCGTTGCTAGAAGAGATGGGGCCTGGTGCCCTTAGAGTCACAGGTCCCAATTAAACCCTTAGAAGGAGACTACGAGTGTGTTTTACAAGTTAACAGTAGAAGTAAAATTCTTAGGAAGTCCTCTCCCAATCCTACCACCTTGGGGGAAGCCCAGAGGGCAATCGTTGACCACAATTTCACTGATCACAGTAAGGGGAGGTAGAGTAAGTAATTTAAGCCTGTTAAATCCTATAGAGGTGTGGAGTAGGAGCAGGTTTGTGAACTCGTCTTCTGTACTTCAAATTTCTCATGGACGACTTCTGGGGCTCCTGAATTCACTGGGTCTACTTGTTTCATGCTTCGGGTCTGCTAACAGAGTTAAGTGCAGAATTCACTTTCAGCATCAAGATTTAGGTACGGCTATTCAGCACCCTGGACTGGTCAGCCGGATGACACTTGGCACGATGAAGAAACAACCATCTACCTCAGAGGACCCCCCCAGAACATAATGCAGGTGGAGAACAGCAATGCCCGCCACGATCAGACAGCGGAAGTCGACCCTGGTGGCGGAAACAAAGAAGCTGACACTGCAAGGTCCCTCATTGGGCTGGACAGCTGCAACTGCAGGGGGAGGCATCTTGTTTCACAAGTCGAGAGCCTCCAAATTCCAAACTCGGAACGGAGACTGATGCAGCAAGGTATCCCAGGAGGAAGCTGGATAGCCCACGGGATAATTCCAGGACAAAGGTTTCCAAAGGCAGGCTCCTCAACCTGGCGTTGACACTGGTTGTTCTCACCGGTCCAGGTGCCGAAGCAGTGATGAATGCCTTCTGGAGATCAGCAAAGGAGCAGGGCTTCACCAAGACTGTTGAAGTCAATACTGGTTGGCTGCAATGACGTGTTCCAGGTCTACGGCAGGTTGGTCCTCTTCGAAGGGGTCTTGGCTCCAATGGCAATTTGAAGAATGCCTGCATATTCCTATTTTTATCCACTGGAGTCACTCCAAGGAAGGGGCGAGGGGTGGGGGGAGAGACAAACGGGTATGTTAACTTGCAATTATCTCAACTACTACTTTAGAGGTTCTGGAAACAGTTGAGCCAACTTACTTCTGTGCTTAGCCTGGTCTAGAGAGCTCCATGGTGCAGATGTCGAATTTGAATGGAAGATTTAGTTTAGGTCAGTCGCGGTACCTGTATTACAGTTTCCAGAGACAGTCCAGCTGGCCACCCTTGAAACGAAATGAAGACTTCTGCGGAGTAGGTTACTTCAGGAGACCTCCAGGGAGTGAAGCTGACAGCATTCAATAGCAGTCACCACAGTCAAGTGGCAACAGGCGATCTTCGCTTGGCAAAGAAATTACCAGGCTCTGCATGGCTTCTGTTGGGAATGGAAGGCTGGAAATGCAGGAGCAGGTGTCTTGAACACAAGTTGAAGATCCCCCACGCTCCAAATGGTGAACGCTGAACAGAGGCAGGTATCGCAGGAGAGAGGTAGTCAGTTCACCAGGTGGTCCAGGGACACTTCCTAAGGCTCACCAGGCACGGATCCTCGAGAACGGGTGAAGACTGATTTAACCAGTCAAGGAGTCGAAGCACCAACAAGGGCCTTCTTGAGATCAGGATAAAGGAGCAGGGCCTCACCGGGACTTGGCTGGAGGCAATAAAGCTGCAATGGTTGTCCTCTGGTCTTCAGCGGGCTGCACTTCTTCGTAGGCATTTTGGCTCCAACAATGAGCTATCGAATGACTGCAGGAGTCCTCATTTAATCCAGGATTTGGACTGTAGTCACCACCAAGTCCACCAATGGTAAGGATCTGCACCATTCAAACTGGTGAGGGCAGTCCAATCATGGGCAGCCACTGGCCAATCCTTCTGCCCAGCAATAGACACTCCGTGACATTAATGTGGACTAGGACCAGACAGTCATAGCCCCCACATCCAGGCCACACGCAAAGACTTTGCCCGGGAAAGGGCTTCACATATATGGTAATTCCGGAACAGAGAGAGCAGAAATCTTTTTAGAGAGCCATTTTTAGAGTATATGGTAGTACCTTTTATGGCATTATGTTGTAAAATCCAAAAGCGCACAAGTAAAAGGTATCGCTGTCACCAGCCCATCCTGGACACATTGACCCTCATTACAAGTTTCCCACTACGATGCCGATGGTTCCACCAATCCAGTAGTACTGTTACCGGATCCTAGCGTGTCGGAATCAGCTGCATATTACAACTTTGTGGGCGCACCCATCTGGGAGATCTGGAAACGGTAACACCGGCAACCTTGTAATAGGGGTAAAATTGAGAAATGACAGTGCCACTACAATAAAAAAAATGACGGTTACAGCGGATCCGTCTTCATGATGCGGGAAACACCGGCACTGCAAATAGCGTCATCCCAGGGACTGGAATTTGGCCGGTGGCCATTTTGGAAAAAACAATCCAATTTAAAATCGGGCATTTCCTGTAGGCATCCACACCAGGAAACAGTGGCAGGATGTCCGAAAGCAACAAAAGCAGGCTACCAGAAGTCTGGCTCCGGAAGCCCCACTTTTCGGAGGCTGTATTGACAGCCCTGACAGATCACAATGTGGACAACTCTGACACGCTGTTTGGCCGGTACAACCACTGCACCTGCCAGTGTGCGAAGTCCGCAATATGGCTAGAGGTGGCCAGTAGGGTCACAGCAGTGGGGTCTGTCCCCAGAACCTCAAGGGACTGCCGCAAGAGGTGGGATGACATGAGGCTGTGGGTGCGCAACCTGCTGGCAGCCCACCACTGGGAGTCAATGGCCACAGGAGGCGGGACGGTCTCTCCAATCAGACTGATGCCTTGGGAAGAGCAATGCAGCTCTATCATGGATCTTGAGGGTATCAAGGGTGTCGGAGGAGCTGGGACCAAAGGGGATGGCGGTGAGTACAACAAGCCACACCAGAATACCCTGCACCACACAAAAAGTGCACACGAAACAGTCCAGGGAAATGTGCCCAAGGAAAGGGGTTGTAGAAGTGACATCAACTTCTAAAGTCCCTATGCACACATAGATGACAGGAGTCTGGCCCAATGTGAGACATGCAATACCATCGTACCCAACAAGCGTTGATGCCCATGTGCACATGTCATGTGCACCATGGCATGACTGGACAGTTCTATATGCAAAAAGAAATCCTATTCGTTATTCAAGTGTCATCCTTTACTCTTCCCACATCAAGTGGAACGTTTCAAAAATTATCACAATTTTATTAATCATCAATCAACATATCTTTTAAAACACAATCATAAAAATGATCATAATACATAAAACACATACAAAGTGCTAAAACAACACAAGTAGAACCACCATAAGTGAGTCTTAGTCCAGTACTTCTTCAAAGGATCAACCATGTGTAACCAACACACACTTTGATTCCATTGCCTTACTACTTTCAGCTTATTGTGTAAGACAATAAGACAATGTCTTGTGTAGACATTAGTGTGTCTAAAACCCGACTTGTACAAGTTTCTGTCCTTTTTAAACACCAATGTAGGACATTCTTCAGGGGATTGTGTCTTGTGTCGAACTTAAAAATCTTCTTTAGTTGCGGAGAGTACCCTGTTGGTCAAAAGGACACCCTATTAGTGTTGAGTTATCAATATTAATTTCTATTCACATTTATTCAAGCCCTTATCCCTAAAAGGGCTGTAGCAGTATGATCATTATTACATACCTCCATTTCCTTGTATTAACTCTTGGACCTTTACTGGTTCTTGCTGCAGATTCCCAAATTCTTATAGGAATTTGCGCTCTTCCTCCTCTTTATTCTAATCTAGTGTACAATGGATGCACATTACCATAAATTATCATATATAATACACTGTATTATTTTCTTTGTGTATGTAAGGCATAACAAGGATGGAACTTACCCAAACTGGGATATTCCCATCCACTTCTTTTGTCTCTTTCTTCGCGGAGGTTAAGCCTTCGTGAGACGTGGCGTAAGGGGCCCCTGATGTGTGGGGGACTGGTAGGGTAAAAATTAAAACCTACACCTCCCGGCAGGAAAAGGTACTTAAATTTCATACTGTGCCACAAGGTGGGAACTATTATTGGAATAAAACACTCCTTATATTATTCAATACACGGAGTGTTCATGTGTATACACTTAACAACACCAATGGAAGCATATGGTCTAGATTTTTCAACAGGGCAGATGCACTAACCCACATAGTGATGAAATGTATAGGAGGTGGTACCAAAGGAGCATTATATTCTGATTATATATAGTTAGGCATTATGCCATTCCACTCACTCATTTAACCCTCTAATGTGGCTTTTTGACAAAAAAATAAGTTTCTGTTCCAAATGCAACAATTTCTTATTAATCACCAACTGTGATTTCCCCTTGATTTGTTTCAGAATACACCACTCAAAGTCATTACATGTGTGTTTCATTTCTAAAAACTGTTTGATCATCGGTGCTTGCTCCACCTTATTCTTGATGCAGCTCCTGTGTTCAATCATTCTTGTTCTGCATTTCCTATTTGTTTTACCAATATACATGCGTTTACAAGGACATTTTATCAAATAAATCACATTATTGGTGTTACAATCTGTGTGTTCATTATTATTCCACATTCTTTCCAAGCCCAGGTCTACATCAGTTGTCTTCTTTGTTTGGGTACACATGGTACAGTTTCCACATGGGTAGTGGCCTGTCACAGCCGGTAAACCCCATAGATTAGTCTGCTGTAAGGATTTCTTCTTAGCACTCACATCATTTCTCATGACTAGGTTTCGTACAGTGGTTCTTTTTTTAAAAGCCACGTCTACCTGCTTCCTTTGTCATGATTTTATTCCAATTTCTGGTGATAATACCCTTAATCTTGTATGACAAATTGCTGAATGTATTCACAAATACTAGGGTTGTTTCTTTAGTACTTTTCTCTCTCTGTATTTGTTGGTCAAGTAGAGAATCCCTATTATTATTAAAGGCCCTCTTGGCTGCTTTCTTAACCATCGGGGCAGGGTACCCACGATGTACCAGTTTATCAATCAAATTGTTGGCTCCGCTCTCATACGATTAGTTTGTACTACTGTTCTTTTTTAATTGTAGGAATTGACCGAAAGGGAGATTATTCTTCACATGCTGAGCATTGTGGCTCTTAAAATGTAACAGAGCATTTTTGTCTGTGGCTTTTGTATACTGTCGTACCAGTAATAGACCAGTTTGATGGTATACACAAATATTCAGATAATTAATTTCCTTATTGCTGCTAATACTAGTAAATTTAAGGTATCGATTTTGTTGATTCAGCCACTGTATGAAGTGACAAGACTCTTCTTCATTCCCTTTCCATATAACAAACACATCGTCTATGTAACAGAGCCAACAGAGGATGTTGTTCTGAAAAGGATTACGATCATTGTAAACAACGGTTTCCTCAAACATATTTACATATAAATTGGCTACATTAGGAGCCATAGCTTGTAAAACTGACCCATAAATTGAAAAGTTTTCTGTAAGTGCCATTTCCGTGCACCATTTGATGAAAGAATTTGGCGCTGGATTCTCATCATCTCTTCTCAATAGAGTCTCCTCCACCACCTCCAGTGTCGCCAATTGTGGTATATTAGTGTATAGCGCTTGGATATCTAAACATAACAGTACATTGACACTGGGATCAAATGTGTTCCCCTCTATTCTATTGATGGCGTCAGTTGTGTCCTTTATGTAACCCTTCATAGTTGGAATGAAAGGTCCTAAGTAAAAATCCACAAACTTAGACAGAGGTTCCAATAGTGAGTTTACACCTGAAACAATGGGTCTACCCGGGGGGTTCTCTAAACTTTTATGAATTTTGGGGGGTATGTAAAAAATGGGAACTCTACCATTCTCTCTCATCAGGAAATCCCCTTCTTGTTTACTAATCATGTGTTCTTCCACAGCTCTCTGAACCTTGTCTTTGATCACACTCAAAATGTCACTACTAGGGTATCTGTCTATTTTCAGATAATGATTCTCATCTGCCAAAAGATTATTACATTCTTTAATGTAATTACTCCTGTTCAGTATTACAATGGCACCGCCTTTGTCAGCTTGACGGATGATGATCTTATCATTAGCCCCCAAATTTTTCAAAATAATTTTGTTCCATTTTACTCAAATTAGAATGGTGAGGGATAGCTCCGGCTTCTAATTTGGCAATCTCTTCTAGCACTTTCCTTTCAAAAACCTTTGATTCTGCAGAGTGTGAATTAGGTGGGGCACAGAATACAGAGGGATTTCTCAGACCACTGCAATTATCACCTTTATCAAAAGTATTCTCCATGAAAAATTCTCTTTAATGTACTTTCCGCATGAACTGATTGAATTCAATCCTGAACTCAAATGGATTATGGAATTTTGTTAATACGAAATTCAGTCCCTTATTTAACACTTCTTTTTTTGTAATCTGGACATTAGAGAGATTCACTACCAGCCCCTGTAGCTGCGTGTTTGCATCCGTTCGGGTTCTCACTGTCTCCGATCTCCTCCTCTTCCTAAAAAAGGTTGTCTTTGGTTATTACCTCTCTGACCATTATTTCTTGTACCTCTACCTCGAAAGGAAAGGGTATCTCCCCTATTACTCAAAGTTTCAGTCCCACGGGATTCTTCATATTCAGAAGAACCCCCATCGCTGGAGCTGTAGGAGGTATTGCGGAAATGTACTCTCCGGTTCTGTTTGATATTAGGTCTAGGTTCTCCAAACTTATAATCCTTGTTTATGTAGCGTAGCGGAACGCTTTTTCATGGGAGAAATCATGTATGTCAGGGACCATGCAATGTACAAGTAGTATAATGAAAGTGCATCAATGTCACACACAGGCGTCTAACTGCTATGTTTTATCACCCTAACCGGCTCATCCACTGAGAGTGATGGCGCTGGTCCGTCTGCAGGCCGTGCAAGACCCAATCAAGCTGCCCAGCGGCTCACATGTACCACATCTGTGGCAAAGCCGGCCCCACAGGCCCAGCCAACTGCCCAGGAGAAGCAGCCACCACTGCAAGGCCAGTCAGCTGTCCAGGAGGAACAGCCACCACCGCAAGGCCAGCCACCTGCCCAAGTACAGCCAACCACGGAACAGCAGCTTGCTCCACAGGCCCAGGCAGTGACACATCCTTGGTGGCAATCAAGAATGCCCATCAGCCATCAGGAACCCACATCACACAGCACCACCTCTGATGAGGCTGAGGCAGCAGGCGGTGGGCAGGAAACAGATAACACCACAGTGCTGCACCTTTACCTCCCCCACCTTCAGGACAACCACCCTCCACAGCCCACCACGACCACCAATGTCGTCTATCAGAGAGATGGACAAGCGCATTCGTCAGTTGGAGGCCCGCCATGAGAAGATGGTTGGTATACAACGGCAGCAGCTATCAGAGGCCCAGCTGATTAGGGAGGCCATACAGTCTACTGGCTGCCGCTGGGCCCGTGCGCTGGGCCGTACCACTTCTGCCCTCATACACCTTGCCCAGAGAGTCCGTGAGGGGAATGAGGGTGTGCCTGCACTGGCAGAGTCTGTGGCGTTATCTGTGCGAGCAAACCAGGAGGGTATGGGAGTACAAGGATCAGACCGCACCTCCAGCACAGCCACCCCTGCCAGCTCAGTGCATAGCAGCCCTAGGTGCCGCTCCCAGAGACATATGGGTACACGCCTGCCTGTGGCAAGCCTCCTCATGGGAAGAGGCAGAGCAAGTGAGATGCTGGACTCAGACAAGTGACACCCCGTTGGGGGTTGGCGGGTGTGTGGGGATGGGGGCTGCAGGGTGTTTGCCCTGTAGTGTGCTGTATTGTTCAATAAATTCATCTAATCACTTGCAACAATGAGTGGAAAGCCGCTATTGATGTGTCTGAATTTTATTGAGCGCGTACATCGAATACAGTGACATATCATGGGTGGTGGGTTACGGGATTTGGGGAGAATGGTAAGTCTGTGCGCCTTCCTTCGTTATCTAGGGTGGTTGTTTAGTATGTGTTAGCCGGCTGCAGTGATCCAACTAGGATTGACATTCCCCCTAGTCAATCCAGACAATTGGCGTTTGGTTTGTAACTTGGGTATGGTGCTGCACCATGGCCAAGAAATAGTCATCCAAAAATATATATAGAACGTGTTAATTTAAAGTTGTAACTGGAGATAATATCCCAAATAAAAAGAATATGGAATACCTAAGTTATATGATCCAGTTAACAAAGACAGTTTTATGATTTATGGCAATCACGGCACTTGTAAACCAATGATGACACCAACACGATCAAACAAACGTGATGTCATCACGCGACGGCATACCATGCCATTCCCATAATGGGGTAAATAACGACTGGGTCCACAAACATACATCCTTTTATTGTTATCCCAAATAAAAAGACTTTGGAATACATTTAGTTATATCATCTAGTTAACCAAGATCCTTTTATGATCTACTGCGATCACAGTACTTGTAAAACAGTGATGACACCAACGCGCCCCAAACGCGTGACGTCATCACGTAACAGCATATTATGCCGCTTCCAAGATGGGGGCTCTCACCCAACACTGCGGAGTGCCGCCGTCTGAGAACCAGAGCCCCAAGTCCACGTCTCCTAATTAGTTAAGATGAAGCCTCGCAACAGCTTTGGCCGTCGCACCTACTCCATCGCAACATCTTATCTAGATACTCTTAACACCACTGTCACCCCCCCGCCCCTACAGGACAACAGCTCACACTACAAAAAGAAGGCCAGAGTGAAACGCCCCCCTTATCCAAGCATCATCCAGATTACCTCATGCATGCTTAAGCTATTTGAACCACAGCCTATTTCTCTCCCGCCAACTCACACACTATGCCTTCGTAATTCTCAATATATTACTGACACCAGTAATGTGCAAATAACGTAGCAGAATCCAATATTTAAACAGGGACTTTGGGCCAAGAGTCCAAACCAAGAAAATAAGCCAAGATTCTCTGTTTGCGATTACTCCGGTAACTAACACCCAAACCACTTAAGTATTCCGTATGAAAAAGACAAATAACATGTGACACCTAAAACAGAACTGTTTTCCTATCACCATACCAATGTAATCACCAATGCCGACACATAGGCACCTTACCTCGACACCAAAATGGGGTGAATACTATAAAATTAGGTACTGGGATATAATAGCAAAACACTAACGGGCACTGACCGCAAAGTATGGAGGATTAGTCGCATGTGAGACACAGCTCACGGCACACCAATCACAAAACGAATGGGTTGCTTGATCGGTCTATACCATACTCGCCATGCTATTTGGAGCTTACAGAGAAAAAACCCTCAACTCTCCTTTCATTCTTTCTCTGTCTCTCTCTCTCTCTCTCTCTCTCTCTCTCTCTCTCTCTCTTTCTGCTCCCTAAATACACAGGATGAACAATCAAATAGGCACTGGACTGATTATATGTGAAACCTGAAATGATCTATGTAAACTGTAACTTGTACCAAACATGATTATTATGATACTTATGCTTGCAATACATACTCTGTATAATTAAATTGACTAATGAATCTACTCGAAATCACCTGTGAACTTGAACAGGTTGACTAAAACCATGTGCTCCAATTGTTGACGAATCACAACCTTATGCATGACTGTATCTAGTAACAATCACCTGTAGACTTGAACAGGCGATCACAAATGTTATGGTTTTAATGACGACAACAAAAGCGAAATAGCCTTGCATAGCGTAACAACGTGCAAGCTTTGCTGGATGGTGAAGGGGGGGCTTCTCCTTATGGAGGAGGATAAATTACACTGGGGACACACTTTTCACACAATTGCAGCATCCTATATCACTGCGGCCATCAAATCCCTAAAAAACATGGCCCATTGGCCAGACGGGTTCACCGCTGACTTTTAGAAGGCATACTGCGAGATCCTCTCTCCTCAACTGACACAACTCTTTAATTACTTCCCTAAAGCCAGCACACTCACAACCACAATGCTCGAAACTTCCACGATCCTGCTCCTGAAACCACACAAAGATCCCTGCTTGCTCGACTCATATCGTCCCATCTTCCTCATCAATCTAGATGCCAAATTGTACTCCAGGATCCTCGCTATGAGGCTGATGTCAGCCTTGCCAACTTTGGTCTACTCTGACCAAAACGGCTTTATTGCCCGCTGATCCACTCAGGATAACATCCGGAAAAGGCTCTCAACTTGGCTGAGGTAGCAGGCAGAGCGCAAACGAAAGCCAGCCTCCTGGCTCTCGATATCCACAAGGCTTTCGATAGGCTGGAATGGTCCTACCTCGAGGCTATCCTTCAAAAGTCAGGCCTAGGCCCGAAAATGTCGCCAGCCGGTCTCGACCATCTTTTCCGCCCTGACAAACCAGATCCTAGTGTGTGGCAGGGCCACACCCTTAATAAAGGTCTGCAGATGCACGAGGATGCCCCCTAGCCCCTCTCCTGTTCGCTCTCTCGATGGAGCCCCTAATGGCTTGTGTGCATAATCACCCGGACATCCAAGGCATTCCTTCCAGGGTGGGGAGCACAAAATGTATTTATACGCAGACAATGTGTTGTTTTCTTTGACAGAAGGGTGGCAATCGATCTCACCTCTGATGGCTGAACAGAAGAGCTTTGGTCGGGCCTCAGGGTTTGCAGTTAACTACTCAAAACCCTTTGGCCTGGTGATCGCATTAACACCTGGAGACACTGACAAGCTGGGGGACACTTGCCCAATTAAATGGAAGCACAACCACATTGAATATCTGGGTGTTAATATCCCCAGCTCCATCAAAACAGTATATTCGGTCTATTTTCCTTCTTTATTTGCTGGGGTGGCGTTGAAGAGGTGGCATAAGCAAACAATGTTGTGGCTCGGTGTGTCATGACTGTTAAAATGACTATTGTCCCTAGGCTTCTCTATCACTTTTTGGACCTTCGTACCACTGTCCCAATCCAAATCCCAATTTACATGGGCTACAGGGGAGGATTTTGGCTTATATTTGGCAAAATCGTAGACCGAGGGGGGCTAAGAAGGTTTTGATGCATAGGGAACACCTGGGATGGTCTAGGGTACCGAACATTTACCGCTATTACCTGGCCTCTTATCTCTCACACATCTTCACATGGGGTCAGTCTGGGGAAATCCCAAGGTCGGCGCAACTGGACAGGCAGCTACCCTGGTCCCCCTGAAACAGCTGCCATACGTCAAGGTGAACGGCAGCCAAATCAAGCCCGCTCTCCTGCCATCAACACTTCATACACTCAGGTGTTGGAACTTAGCTATCAAAC
Source organism: Ambystoma mexicanum (assembly GCF_040938575.1). NCBI lineage: Eukaryota > Metazoa > Chordata > Amphibia > Caudata > Ambystomatidae > Ambystoma > Ambystoma mexicanum. Next base: position 1,281,421,051 of record NC_090932.1, on the reverse strand, counting down.
AATGGCACACTCCCAGGTTTTTCGGCCCATTATCATCCGTGGTCAACAATCCCGAATTCACCCCAGGTAATCACGCAGCAGCATTTGCAGCCTGGACAGCGGGCGGCTTGAGGGAACTCAGACAGCTTTTCAATCGCACTCACTTTCGAGAAGTGCAAATAGGAGTTTGCAGTGCAGGAGGGGGAAGGATTTCGGTATCTTCAGCTGAAACACTGGAGGTCTCACCTGATGCTTCTGCAGAGAGGTACTAGAGCCCTGAACACCTTAGAACTCACATACCTGGCAGGTAGATCCAAGAGCAGAGTCTCCGGACTTTATAACTTGCTAGATCGCTTTGACCCACAAGAAAGTTTACCCTACATTTACCCTACATAGTGTGATGGGAGAGAGGCCTGGGGAGGGAGATTGGAGAGGACTCTTGGTGTCACATTTGGGAACAGAACCACAGGATTTCTAGGTGTACCAGGGATAAGGAGTGCAAGCTCAAGCTTTGTTACCGATGGCATTATGCCCCAGCTACACTCCATCGCATGGCTCCATCATACCCTGAGAATTGTTGGGGCTGCCAGGAATGCAGAACCTATTTCTACAGGTGGTGGCAATGCCCTAAAGCCCAGTCCTCCTGGAAGGAGGTTCTTTCTCACATCAGAACTCTGTTGGCTTACCTCTGGACCCATTGATTGTCTTATTGGGGGATTGTGGGGACGAGCTTTATCCTCCGACGGGTTGCAAAGACAGGTTGCTTACTCACCTTTTCCTTGCAGCTAAAACCGCCCTAGGCCGGAACTGGAAGAATGCAGATGGGCCAGTGCTTGGCATGTGGTGGGGGATGTTATGGGAGATGCTGGCGTCAGAGAAAATTCTGGCACTGGCGGAAGGGAGATACTCTTCCTACAAGGCTACCTGGCTTTCCTTCATAGAGTATACGCAAGAAGCTTACAATGGCGCACATAATCCCAACTTATATAAATATTTAGCTCTGCTTTAGGCTTGGGCACGGACGTGGGTGCCGTCAGCCAATGTGTTCAGGCAGTGCACAACAACCTCTGCATGTTCGCTTACTACGTCGCCTTATCGCTTTGCAGTAAAAAGAGGACAATTCTGGAGGATGCCTGGAAAAGGAGGACATGGCGAGGAACTGGGACTGAAAGAAAGAAAATAAAAAGAGTCGGCCTGCATTGCTAATTTCAGCTGAAGGGCAAGCAAGCGCCTTTTATGCGCATGACAGAGAAGTGCTGCGTCATCAGGGGGCTCTCAACAGCATACTGCCGTTTACCAGGACCGGACGCCGGAAAAAGTGGTGCACCGTTACACTATTTTTGTTTTATGCATATGTGCTGCATGCTCACAGGAAAAAAAGAAAGGGACCAGGAGGTTTGGAGGACAGTAAATGCATGCACCCCCTCACTCCCTGCATTCTAGGCTACTCGGGCTGAATAAAAAATAAAATATAAATACATTTTTAAAAAAAAGAAAACAAAGGAGGTAAAACATAACAAGGAACTCAACACAAGATTTGTGGCACACAATGTAACAGTTATCTGCAAACATGCAGTGTTTCACCTCCCAAATTCTTTTTGCCTGCACAAGGAAGTAGTGCAAGCAGGACTCCAGGTAAGGTGCGTACCAGGCCTTTTTACACATGAAAATCTTGTAAATACGACAGCTTTATTATTTTCCTGTGTACATTTACACACAAGATTAGAGCAGAGTGCATGGATGTAATTAAAAGCCATGGAGAAAAGCCTCTGAAACAGAATGCATTTCTCTGAAGACACACTGCGATAAAAGGAATGGTTTCTTTCCATGCTGCTGTGTTGATGCTCATGGAGCAAACGTAAGCACTGTGCATATTTATTGTCCTAGCATTTTAGGATTGTATCATTAATAAGATGCAAAACGAAGTTGCAATTGAGAATTAATATTTTGTAACAAATTATGCTTTTTTTTCCAGTGAAAGCAAACTAGTATTGCACAATTGTATTTTTCAGAGTCCCTATGCTGTGTGCATAATCATACAGAGGCAGATCATTTTTACACTTATAATTTAATTTACACTCTAACAGTGTGTAAAATGATGAGTATCCACGGTCTAGTTTACATTCATTCAACCTTGCAGTCAATAGGGTACATTACTATAAATGGTCAGTGGCAGCATAGTCTTTGCTCAAGGGTGAGTGATTGTTATTACACCAATCACAGGTGTTCTAGCCTCTCAAATCTTCAAGACTGCATTTAAAACATTCAAAACCTGACTCTCCAGGAAGAGCAAGCGCTGTTCAAAAACAAATGAAAGTTACATTTGTAATTGAAATAGAAACTCTGCAAAATTTGCCCCTGTAATAATCTAGATAGGTATTTAAATTCATGTAGCACTTCATACATGGCTCGTCCCACATCTAGTCACTGTGATTATTATACCTCAGTCGATACTCAGTCTACCAACTTCTGAAGGATGTTAGCAAATAAGATAGCACAACCGGTTGAGCTCTCGTTGCTGTGATCTGGAGGTTTGAATCGCGGCAAGGCCAACTCAGCCTTTCATCCTTTCGGGATCGATAAAGGAGTACCGACTTCGGTTTGGTGATAATTGTGATAGATATGTTCTATGTACATCGCTTTGCCAAAAGCGCTATATAAATAACCATTTGACCACAAGATTAGATATAGAAATTAGCATAGAGTCTTTGCCTCTGCACTGTTGTATCATAACATTGGCATACCATTAGGTAGTAATAGCTCCAGGAAATTAGGACTTTCATTAAACATCAAAAGACAATTCTGCTATCAAACCTCACAATACAAATAATGTTTCCTATGCAAATTTAATTGACTAGGTTTTTGTGTTTTCAACATTTAAATATATACAGGGGGGATCAAATGGCCATACCTTAGAGAAATAATGAAAGATGTATTTTGTAACAATGCAGAAAACTGCTGCATAGTAATGATTTCCGTACAGTTTTGCACACGTTGGCTGGATGTCACATACACTTTACTCTCTTTCAAAGGAGAAAAGTCATTTTTATTCTCTTGAAATCACATTTACTCTCAAAGTTTAAAAATGGAGAGTAAAATACTCCTAACTTAATATCTTATCTGGGGCACTGGGTGCAAGGGGGTACCTTTTCGCTCAATGTTAAATTATGACTGCTAGCCGCCCCATTTATGGCCTTAGCCACGTCCCTTTTCCTTTATCCTACCCGTTTTCTATACATTTAACATACATTTTATGTAAACCCCAATATTTTTCTTATCAATTTGATTGACCCCCGATAATGTTGATATACATTTTATGTACATTTTGATATCATTTTATATAAATGTTAATATACATTTTTTGCCATCCACTTGTCAACCCTCTAACCACCCAATCCCTTTTCTTGCAGGACACAAAACACCAATTAGGCATACAAGTGGTAGAAGCTGTGCTATGAAAAACCCCAAAGAAAAGTTGAAATCGTTTTCTAGCACAGGAACTGTGATAAAAACTAGTACTTAGCCAAGCAAATTTTTAAAACTGGTGATATTTACCCATGAGGAGTAAAATATGAAATGGCACAATTTCTCCTGTGGCTGTGCTTCTGCTTTGCACACAATTGTCGAATAGATGCCTAATTGTTTTCTCTGCTGCAGTTGAATCGTGCCCCAGGGTACTTGGCAAGAATTAAAGGATTAGACTGTTTAATGACGCCCCACAGAAACGACTCTTAAAACTAGGGCATTCAGACAATTTGTATAAAAAATGTTCTACATTAAGTGTGTCTTGATTTTTTAAAAGCATGGTATTCTTTGTTGCTGGGAACCAGTAAAACCCGAAGGGAAGTTATAAACCGGATGAGCATTTAAAACCAGGCTTGTGGCAATTTAATTAGAGCATAGATAGGGGTGCACAGGACAGCTCTATGGCAGGAGGGGGCTTCTCTTACCATTTGTTGAAGAAAGGCTGCACCAGGCTGCCCCAAAACACAAAATGATCCAGGGTCCTGAGACATGGGGCCTATGTCAACTCTAAACAAGCCAGCCGTTAATAAATGCCTGGGTTTAACAATGTTTAGAGTATAACAGTTATAGCATTGTGTAATAGGTGCATTCTAGATGTTCATGTTATGAACAGAGCAGGGGATCTCAAAACATGCTGCGTGTGGGGTGGATTTGCAAAAAACGGAAGCAAGGGGCAGTTTGGGCACAAGCCTGCCGTTGTGCTGCATTATCTAGGGATTACACATGTAATCTATCTTAAGCCGGCTATCTGTGACCTCTAACGCAATACAGTGACTCATGGTTTTTGGAAGGACAGGAAGCTGCTGTTTTATAATGTGTGTGTCGTAATTTCGCCATTTTGCTTTATCAGCAGCAGGATGCCTGGGGTTTTCTGATAAACCAGAGGCATTGCACAAAGCACTTTCAAAAAACAAATCTGTGGTGTTGTGTCCTGATCTACAGATGTGCAGGGTGTGGGCTTCCTGTCAGCCCATCCTCAGCCCTGACAACTGGCCCCATAGATAATATCTGCGGCTGTTGGGGAACCCTGCTATTTTTAGCTTTTAATACAATGACTCAGAAAGCCAGCTATTTCATAATCTATGTTGTCATCTGTTGATTCTGCTGTTGTGGAGCCCTTGTGCTTCCTTTCAGCCATCTGCAAACCAAACCATCTGGGCCCATATAGAATATCTGGGGGGCTGCCAGGTTGGCTGTCTGTAGACCTTGAAAGGGGGTCGCTCTGACCAGGGTTGGGGTAGATCAGACCACATTTATGATTTTTTACGTGGATTCAGTGAACGACTAACATTTACAAACCCTGGGCTGGCGCCCCAGCTGTGGGGCAAATTAAAGCGGTTTGCAGGACTGAGGCGAAACCCTACTGAGTTAAATTGATCTGTCGGAGCTCCAGGTCACCGGGCAGAAGGCTTAACCCCTGGGGAGCCCTTATTGCAGGCCATCAATGTGATCACTAACAGGATTAACAGCTGCAACCCTGTTTGGCGGGCATAAAGGCAGGTGGCCATTTAATTTATAGCAAACATGTATAGGGCTAGACTCCGATGTGCTTCACGCTTATCTATTTGATATTTCTGATGATGTGGGCAGTTGTGTGTTCATAGACGATGAAACGGCACGTTTATGTTGGTGATATCCTGTGGAGTATCCAACAAATTTCAACAACACCGATATATTCATAGCGCTTAAATCTGTATGATGTGATGGAGCAATTGCAGGAGCCGGTTGTGTATCACAACACCAATAGCGTTATTTTTGTCAGCCGCCCTGGGGATGTCAACCCGCCCACTGGAGATTATATAGGGTATCCACTTCAGAGCTATCCCCTGGCGAATACATTGTGGAGTTTGTAGCAGCGGGTCCCAAAACACATGCTTATTGTGCAACGTTATGGACCGTCGGTATGAAGGGGAAGGGTATAACGTTGAATGTTAACAACACAGACAAAATAAATGTTGACAGTTTGAAAGATCTGGTGCAGTCCCTTGTATCGGGGATGCATGTAACAACCCACAGTCTATCATCATTACACAGCAGTGAATCGTGCGCAATAAGAAACAATTGGCAATTAGCATGAATACTCTGCAGAAGACACTCAGCATAAGAGGATGCGGCACTAGGTGGCTTGATGCATCCATATGGCTATTAAGTATTTGGTGTTAACATTTACCCATCCCTTCACAATTCTACGATGACCCCGTCGCCTCTACCTCTGAATCATCTAGGCCATGCAGGTGGCGCGTCCCTCCTAGATGGCTGCCTTAGAGTCAGTTGTGGGAATGTGTATGTTTAATTTTCCTTTTGTATATAATTGCTTGTTGTATAACCTTTTTCCCTTAATGTATTAAATGTCTTTTTTCCTTTCATCATTGAACTGTTTGTGCAAGTATAACCTTATTTGTATTTTTTTTTTATTGTATATGGTTTCAAAATAAAACCTTTTACAACGATCAAAAATAAAAAACACAGCGCAATATCACATGGTCAATAACTTTGAAAAAAGAAAGAAAATGATACAACCATTAAATACATATCAATTCATCACAATAAACTATGAACTACTAAAACCAAATTCACATTGTTAAAAAACAGTAAATCATTTAAATATCTAAAACTGATATTTCATAAATGTCATAGACGGGAGCAAGCATAAACTGTACAATATATGTAATGGATACCCCAAATTATGATATTTCACGTTCATTATATAAATCGATTGACTTCACAAATGACACAATCGCTATGCCCTTTGATGTATTCTGAATATTAATACAGCGGTACCATATATACTCATCATCCCTGTTAACTCCCCACTTTGCAAATTTGGCCATAAAGACCGATCTTTTGGTACAAAGTGCAGGACAGGCTAATAAAAGGTGCCTCAATATTTCAATTTCTCCCTCCTTCTTACAAAATCGACAGATCGCCTCTTCAGGATTGATCTTTTTTCCTTCGTAGCAACACCTCCTGAGAAGACAAGATGTTCCAACGTAGTTTTAGCAGAATAATCCAATACTATTGGTTAGGGAACAGTAAGAGATGGGGCAAGATAGCCCTGCATCTATTATGTTCCCACTGTAAATGGCTCAAAGATGGATATGAATGGAACCGGTCTGTGGTTGTAATCCAGTCTATCTGAAAGCGCTTTCTTTTAACCTTATCAGGATTAGCTACCAGACTCCCTCTATCCAGACAGAGATCTCTGATCACATTTATCTCTGATTTTTACCAAAAATAGGTTGGAATCTTGTGCTTGCCCAGACTTATCCAGCAATTTACCCAACTCTACATAGAAATTGTACGGCAGGGGATCTATCAGACTACGGAAGATTGAAAGTAATATCCAGGTCAACCGAGCCTCCAAAAATGTCATTCCCAGTTAAAATCTAATAGCCGATGCCAGAATAGAGTTGGGTAACATAAGCGTCCATCTCTACAAACCTCCATTTGGCGTTTCCCAAAAGTTATCCATCTCATGATACTGCAGTTCCATCCCATAGATGAGTTAGGAACCACCTTTCCTTCATAAATGCAAACCGATGATTTTATAGAGAACCAGACACATTTTTGCCACAGCTTACTCAACTGATTGACCAGGACTGTAGCTTTCTGTCTGAGGAAGGTGCGGATTCCGGTCCCCGAGGCCTGGGCCAAAAAAGGGATCCCCAAGTAGAGCACACTTGTATTATCGATTGCGACACCCTGCATACTCCAACTGTCTTTTCCTTTTCCACCCCTTGACAGCACCAAGACACAAGTTTTCTGGGGGTTACCAAACAATCCATTCTCCTCTGTGTATTTAGCAAATGTATTCAGTAAACGCTGGAGATCCATCTTGGTGCTATCGAGGAGCAGAAAGTAATCTGCATAGGCTAGCCACAAAATGCGTAACTCTCCCAGTTTTGCGGTGACCACACCAACCTCCATCAAGCACTCGCCAAATGTCAGAGACATATAGGTTAAATAGACAATGGGCAAGGGCGCACCCTTGTCTAAAATCAACCCAACTCTGGATCCTGAGAGACATGTTACTGTCAAGATTTATTCTAACGCGTATCCCTACTTTAGCATAAAGTGCCACGATTAGCCACAGCAGGCCCTCCAGCAGCCCCCACGTAGCCAGCTTCGACCATAGTCGGCCACAGAGGTCAATTGAAGCCACATAAATGTCTCTGTCATGCATTCCCCAAGCCGATTCCTGCAACGCCCTCATAACTAGAACATTCAGGTTGGTTGAGTGGCCCGACCTGAACCCAGTTTGAAATTTGTTCAGGCACTGTGTTGTGGTCATCCACTCATACAAATGGATCAGCAATATAGACGGGAAAATGATGCAGTCCGCGTCTAATAAAGCAATTGGGCGGTAGTTCTTTGCCTGATCTCTTTCACCACACTTCAATATGGGAACCACGTATCCTGTTTGCCAAGAGGTCGGGAGAGCTCCATTCTTTAATATGCTCTTAAAAATCATGGTGAAGACGTGGACCCTTAAAGGTATTGTTAGTCAGGCCCTTTAAGGTTTTTGATCTTTTAATTAACCTCAAACCCACCTCATAGCCAATAGTGGGCTAGCACTCCTCACCATGATGGGCAGGAAAGCATTTACCTGCCTCAAAGACCCCACGGGTCCAACCCATACAGATCAGTAAAAAGTTTGACAAACGCGTTCAATTGAATAACACTTGTTGGTAGCTCTTGACCATTGATCAGCACCCAGAATGCCCTTAAATCTCTTTTTACCAGGGTAGACAGCATGGTTTCTGTATCCTTTTGCAACAAGAAAGTTAATTGGGTAGAGGGATTGACACGTATACCTGTGCGCTAAACTAACCAGCTTAAGACTGACTGGAGTTAGTGGCATGCAGCGTTCAACCTTCCACAAAGCCCAACCAAAAAAGGTCTTGAAAACGTAATGAAATCCAATTGGTTAGGAATATGGTGACTCACGCACTGCCTACGAGTAAACTGAAAAGAGGATCTAAAAAAATATGTTCAACTGCTTGGTTGCAAATGTGTGTTAACAAAAATTAACAAAAATGCAATTTAATTAGCAGAAACATGTTTCGACCACACCGGTCGTTCTCAAGGCCTTGTTCTTATAGTATTCAGTATAGTGACCAAGTGTGACTGCCGTCACGCGAATAATTGCAACCAAGCAATTGAATATATTTTTGAGATCCTCTTGTCAGTTTACTGTGCGAGTCACCATATTCCAACCCAATTGGATTTCCTTTTGCAACAAAGCTGCTTTTCTAATTCTACAGTAATTTTTATACATTTGTTTAATGAGTCTAATTCTATTGTTTTGTTGTGCCTGGTCCCAACTAGAACAGCAGATCGACCTCAGATTGCTGCATAGATGCTTTTTCATGGGCCAGCTGCTGATTAAATATATGCTGATTTCTACAGCATATTTTACCATGCCTCATTCTGTGGTTACAGCTAGCCTTTCAATCAGACTTCCCAGGAATGTGTCAAACCTACTTGAATTAAACGTATGAAGTTTCCATTCTGAGGTGCTGGTGCTCATTAGAGATTCTAGTTCTATGTTCAAAACCCTGATATTCTGGGTAGACCATCTAATCGCTTTGCCCTGTCCCGCTGTTCTAAGTTTAATTAAGTCACCTCTGATGGACTTATTGATCAGGACTTCAAAGTCCGTTTTCAGGACACTATGGTCACCCCAAGCATTTGGTAAAATCTTAAAACCTATGCTCGAATTGAAGGAAAGAGCGTCAACAAAGATTTAATCTATGGTTGACTTGCTGTTTCCTCTTTTCCAGGTAGCCATCAGTGTGCCAGAGGCATCCAATCCCCCCTTCAGGCAAAGAAGACCCATAGACTCATGCAATACTTTCTCCCCCATTGTTGCTTCTGGTTAGCCTTAACCATATCTGGCAGTGTCTCCCATGGTTCATTATCCATATTCAGCAGGCAGCAGTCTGAATTAAGATTGCCTGCTAATATTACTCTTCTATTCACGACAGCCCCCTGCCAGTCCAGAATTAAAATCGGTAATTATTCAGATCAGCCACCCTCTCATGCCAATAGACATTTACCAAAAGTATTTCCAGGTCCCCCACCGAGAAGATTACCTTCACTGCCATAATCCGAAGCGGGAGGTCAGACATAAGTCTAGATGTAAAACCCAAGGTACACTTTATTGCAATCAACAGACCCCAGCCCCCCAAAGGTGTCCCCCAACATATTCTGCTTAGCAGGTTTAGAAAACAAATCAAAGCCATCAACAGACAGATTATCCAACAGCCATGTTTCTTGCAATAATATACAGCTACTCTCCATCAACATAGCTTTGGTTTCAGGATTGGTTAGCAAATGGGTATACCCCCTTGTGTTCCATGAAAGGAGTTTCAGATATATAGCCTCCTCAATAAACTCTTCAGAAAACACGCTACTCTGACACTTTATCCCATGCCTTTCACCCCGCTCTGGCTTTCCTTATCCCATCTCTTGTCTTCCTTGCTCTTTACCTCTTTCTCACTTGCTCATCTTTCTCTCACATTCTGTCGCTCTATGCTCACATTTTCTCTTCGTCTATTCTCTTCTCTGTCCTTTTCACTTCCTCTTGTCTCTGTCAATTGCACATCCTATGTTTTCCTCTTTTCACTATGTATTGAATGTCTTCTTTTTGTGTCCATTGCAGATCCTCTTCTGTCTTCTCTAGTTCTCCCCTCTCGCTCATACACTCACTTGGTATCACATCTTTAAGTAGGTTTCCTTCACTTTCTCTACCCCCCCTCTTTTCTATCTATTCTCCATTTTTGTCTTTTCCTACTTCACCTCCTTGTAACTCATGGTCTCTGATCCTTGTCTCCTCCCTATATTTTTCTCATCCCTGTATCCACCTTGCACTTCCGGTCCCCTAACTCGACATCACCTTCTCCCCGCTCCCATCTTCATTCATCTTTATTCCCCTCTCTTGTTTTGTGAATTTCATGTATGGCTTGAAGCCTGATTATTTGTTTCCTCAGTTCCCACGGAATATAAAAACAATTGAAGAGCTGAAAACTGAACAACCAGAGTAGCAGTAAAATATTGACTTTCCGGACAAAATCAGAGCGGGTGGTAAGCTTAAGCACAACACAGGGCAGAATAAAGGCTGTGGTGGATGTCAAGTAAACAACAATTAATGACCAGTCCAATGCATTTCAATGGAAATGTAAAATTATGGGAGTCGGACATACTGTATAATTATGAATTTGACAGCTATCATTCATACATAAACTAGTGCAGGTTTTGAAACATCTTAACTGCCAGGAGGTTGCACGTCATATGTAAGGAGGTATTATCATCCCACCCCATCTGTTTAAACTGTGCTACAGGATTTGTTCTTATGGCTCTTTATATGCAAAACCTTTGCTATGTGGCTCAGTGCGCCTGCCGTGTGCAACTTAAGCAGTGGTGCATAGTACATGCAAAACTAGTCCCAATGAGTATTCATTCCTCAGTATGAATGAAATGTAGAAGTAAGCTCAAGTGTGGATTATGGAATCGTCAACAAAAGGAAACTTGGTGTTTAAAGATATATAGTTCTTTTTCACATTTGGATTTTGGCATGTACTTGTCATGGTTAGTGCTAGGACCACATGGGACTCATTCCGACCCTGGCACTCCCGTAATGAAGGGTGCCGGTACGGAACCGGCACCGTTCATTACGGGACGCCCTATTACGAGGTCCCCTTGCAGGACCCGCTCAGAACGTCTGATCAGACCAGATGTCCTTAGCGGGTCCCGCAAGGGGACCAGGGAGCTAATAACTGGCCCGTTATTAACCTATTAACCTATGGGGGCTGAAATGGGAATGGGGGTGGGTTTTTTCAATGAGGAATTACTGGGTCCTCCAAGTTTGGAATGACCCGATAATTCGTCACTGAAGGAACCCGGTACTGGAACCCGGTATGGAGGCAGCCATGCCCTTATGATGGGCATGGCTGCCTCCATACTCGTAATGAGGCCCCATGTCTCTTAATGTTTTTGTGTCCGTGCACACATTTCATCCACTGTCCTTTCACAAATGAGGGCAAGTGACCTTTGTGTGTGGCTAGTGGCCTACAATATGCCATTGTGCACCCCGTTTGTATGCCATTGAGGTGCAACTGAAATGGATTACTCTTGAATGAAATTGTGTATACGTATGGCACATCAGTTGTGTGCTATTTTACAGACAATGGGGGTAATTAATAGAATTCAGCGCACAAGTGGTGCACGCGGCTGGCGCACAGTGAGCGCGTGCGGCAGTCTGCGCCAGCCGCGTGGGCCAAAATCCATTTCCGCGCACAGCGTATTAATGGAATTCAACATCCATAACCAGCCGTGGCACAGAGTAGCACAGCGACCCTGCAGCAGTGCCAGTTACGCCCCCAACACCTCCCCGTGCGCAATGAACAGCGCACAAATCCCGTACATGGCGCACAGGCCAGTGGACCAGCATACAACCCCCCAACCACGAAAACATCTGTAAAAATCCCTGCGCTCCCATCCGAATACACATACCCAGCTGCGCGGGAAGTGTTTCACACTATGAGCCCTGTGCGAGCGGGGTACGTGTATTTCTGGTGTGCGCGGGAAGTTTTACATGCTATTCGCCCAGTGCGAGCGGGGTACGTGTATTTCGGGGGTGCGCGGGAAGTTACACACGCAATTGGCCCTGTGCGAGCGGGGTACGTGTATTTCTAGGGTGCGCGGGAAGTTTCACACGCGATTGGCCCTGTGCAAGCAGGGTATGTGTATTTCAGGGGTGCATGGGAAGTTTTACACGCGATTGGCCCTGTGCGAGTGGGGTACGTGTATTTCGGGGGTGCGTGGGAAGTTTCACACGCGATTGGCCCTGTGCGAGCCGGGTACGTGTACTTCGGGGGTGCGCGGGAAGTTACACACGCGATTGGGCCTGTGCGAGCGGGGTACGTGTATTTCTGGGGTGCCCCAACGAATTGGCAGTGTGTGTCCTCCCAGGTGGGCCCTCTCTCCCCTCCCCAGGGCCTGCAGGCAGACCCCAACACAGGGGTACACACTGTAACCCTGCCCATGCCCCACAGGCAGCCCATCCACCCTGGCAAAGCCCCCCAGCCAGCCCACATGTCACCACGCACAAGTGAGCACTGACCCATGTCCCCCAGCACCCCCATCCACCCAGCATTGAGGGGCATCTGCCAGCAGGCCCCGACTCATGTCCCCCCCCATCATCCCCATCCACCCAGCAGTGAGGGTCAGGCCTGACTCATGTCCCCCAGCACCCCCATCCACCCAGCATTGAGGGGCACCTGCCAGCAGGCCCCGACTCATGTCCCCCTGCAACATGAAACGAAGCTGCACAATCATGGGCCTCATGTGCACCAAAATACCACAGCACGCCACCCCAGTCTTGACATGCAATGATTTCACCAATCCACCCCACACTGACATGCCTATGTCAGGACACAAATCAAAAGTCAACCATGTACATCAACACATGTCCGTCACACACACACACTGTTTGCCATAGATCGTGTAAAACCACATTTTGACATGCATGAACCCAATGAGCGAATCCCACACATGGAACTAAAATATCAAAATGTATTATGAACAAAATCAATGTAATGAAATGAAAGCCAAAAAAATAAAACAAACATGAAATGAAATGCATGTCCAAAAATATGAAAAATGAAATGTAGATCCAATCCAAATAAATACTAAAGAAAAATGGTCCAAACTCTCTGTCCACCAAAACAAATCCAAAGGAAACGTAAAAATCAAATTCCATTGCTCCATGGTGAAAGCCAAATAAAATGTACACATAAATCCAATGTCCAACTACGTACAAACAATTTTCAAAGGGTCCATGAGGCCAACAAAAGAACAGAAACCTATCCAAAAAAACTACCTAAGAAATAACTATATACAAAAGTGCGGGGCATAGTCCAATCAACCCAAAAGAAAGGAAAACGAAAATCAAACCTAACACTAAAAACTATTTACAATGGCGGCGGGCTAGTCCGACTGCTCACTTTCCGATGTCCCGGGCCAGGGCATCATCGAACTCCTGCTCTATGTCCTGGAGGCGGTCCTCTTCCATGGCCCCGAGGGTTCACAGGGACGATGCCATGTTGGACTCCAACTCCCTGCGAATAGCCTCAAGGCACTCGGCCCGCCTCAGTGCCCTCCGCATGGAGTTCTCCGCCCTGACCATTGTGAGCTGTGCCTCTTCTGCCCGCCGCCACTCTGTATCTATACGCTGGCCCAACCGCAGCCACACGGAAGACACTCCCATTCCAGGGTTCTCCTGCCCTCTGGCCGATGCCTGCTGTTGATGGCCCGAGCCATCATGGCTCCCACCTAGAGCCTGCTGCTGTCCATGTGCCCTGTCCGATGGTGCCTGCACATCCTCCATCTGCTGGTCTCCAGTTGTTGGCGTGTCCACCCCTGCTGGACCGCCGACTCCCGACTGTGGCAGAGATGGGATCTCCACCAAGCTGGCTGTGTTGGTCAGGCCAGGTCCACAGGGGGCCCTGGTGGAATGTGGGCCGGAAGATGGCAGGGAGAACGACTGGCGCATAGTCTCCACAGAGGAGGAGAGGTCCGCCAGAGTGCGCGACACATGTAGGAACCCACTGACCAGGGCCCCTCCCAACAGTGCCACGTTGCCACGCAGCTCTTCGTGATGGCATGCATGCTCCCTCCAGGAAGCACGCACGTCATTACGAATGTCACACGTGTGCAACGCGACACCAATCAGGACGGAGCCCATACGGTCATGGGACACCTCGTCCGCAGGTAGTGGAGAGGCAGATGACGTGGGCCTCCCCCCTACCTGCTGACAGGCCTGGGACCGGGCATCCCTGCTGGTGCATGGTGGTGCACAGGGTCAAGGACAGTGACATGCACAGGCCCCTCTGCGGTGACCCGTGCTGCCTCCTGGCCCTGGACTGCACCACTTGCACCAGTGGTACTACCCCCACCAGACCCCATGTGCGGCTCAGTAGCGGGCTCCTCCTCCTCTGTAGAGACCACCAACCTGGATGTCTCTGCTCCGTCTTCCGCCATTGCAAGCCCCTGTGGGGGCTCACCCGGCCCTTCCGCTACAGCCGTAGTGGCAGACGCGGCGCCAGTCCCCTTGCTCCCGGATGATGGCAATTCCTGGGAGGGTGGCTGGGCCTTGCGTCACCGCCCAGTGGAGGCATCCCCGCCGCTTGGCTCCACAGTGCCGTCTCCGCCCTCTTCTACACTCAACGTTGCATAGAGGGAGACATAGAACACAAGCATCAGGGCACTGTACAATAGTCCCCTAGACAGGAAGCAATAACACATGAGTGGCACTGTCAAACGTCACTTCCATCCTGTCCCTCCAGAACACATGGGTCAAGGACGCAACACACATGCAGAAACAGGCACGATGCATGCAATCAACATCAGCATCCATGTACAAGGCCCTCCATGGACATACATGTTGCCTTCAAACTCGCATGCATCATGGCTCATACTGACCCCATGCACACACATCACCGGAGGGTCATGCAAAGACACAGTGGATACAACGGTGACCAGACTGCATGAGTGAATCTACACATCGTCACGGACATGTGTCATGCATCCATGTCGTTTCAAAGTCACACAAACGCTTCTCAGACACACAGAAATGCACACCATACATGTACATGAGAGCAGCACCCATCTCTCACCCACCACCCATGTCCAAGAACAGGGACTGACATGCATTCATGTGTGCATTCCGCATGCAGCTCCCCATGTCTCATTGGAACACATGCACCATCCATGTGGTTCACGCATTACTGGTCTCACATGCACTACCATGATGCCCCGGCTCACACACATCCATACATGACCTATGTTACACATACAGGCAAGTAGCTGACTACCAGCACACTGCAACATGCCCTGTTTCACACAGCAATGCATGGCCACTTACCGCTCGACTCCAGACGGGCCTGCATCCTGAGGATCTGGTGGTAAAGCACTGGGCGAATGCGCTCCAGGACCCTCATCTGCTGGATGGTAAGTTGGGCCCGGACTTGTAGTCCTCCCAGCGCTTCTGGACGTGTCTCAGGTCTCGGGGTGCCACCCCCTCCACGTTGATGGCACCCACGATGTCCATCCATATCCTCCTCCGTCCTTCCTTGTCGGCGCGCGATGGTGTGAAGAGGGCATCATAATGCCTCAGGACATGCTCCACCAGGACACCAACTTCCTTCTCACTGAAGCTGGTGGCCCGCTGCCTCTCTGGCTGGGGTCGCCAGTGGTCTCAGATGGTGTTTGGCCCGACATGGCGACCCCCGAGGCAGGCGTGGGTGGGCAACTGGGTCCTGGGGCGTGGAGCGATGGTATCCCAGTCGTGAGTCTTCTGTTCCAGCAGGAGTGGACACAGCAACTGCATCCCTGCAGATGGCTGACGTGCAGGCACCAAATAGCAGGGCACGTGGGCAGCAGGCAGCAGCAGATGGCAGGTGGGAGTGTGCTTGGTGCTCTTGGGGGCAGGAAAATGGCCCTTTGGGCAGGAGCGTGGTCTTCCGTGTGTTTTCGCGTGGCCAGCTTGATACGGAGTGATTTGGCACGTGAAAAAATTGCACGTGAGCATGAAATCCGAGGAAAGGCCCTTAGTGCGTAAGCGCGTCTGTGACGTTACGCGCGCGGGCTTTTCCCACAACACGGGTGCATTGTGACTAAGCACGTGAGAATAATGCACGCCAGCGTGCTATTGGAGGAAAGGGCCTTAGCGCGTACCCGCATCTGTGACATTGCACGTGTGGGCAGGCTTAAAAGATACGTGTAGGACACCATTTCCTTGTACGTGCTTTTTTGTGGAGAGCGAGCGGGTGATTCTTGTACTTCTTGTCGGTTCACACACGGTTACTTCACAACGTTTCCACTTCGTACTCCCTGTTTCCTCAGACTGCGTTCTTTTCTTCTTTTGGCGGGGGTGTTGCTAACGCGCACACGCGCGTCTTCTTCACATTCTTTTTCAAGGCAGACGGTGAGTCGCGCACCTATTTTCCAACTGTGGTTGCCCCGTGTTTCGTGTACCCCTTCAGAGGTCATTGTAGGCTGCGTGTAACACGCGTACGCCTATTTTTGTGTTTCTGGGTGCCACAGCATAGTGCGGGTTCATTTTTCCACGCACATGGTCTACCAGGGGTTGCGTGCACGTGTACTTTTGTATTTGGGGTGCCTGTGCATTGCGTGACCCGTCATCTTCCCCCAGGGGTCACAGATAGCCTTGCTAGAGCACTAGGGTACGAATTCCATCTAGTACCCTACCCCTTTCACCCCAATTGCCCAGGACAATTGTTTACTGCAACTCCCATACGCACAACAACATCAGTGCCATGGTTGGGAGGCGACCAAGCAGTAAAGGAGGCAAAGGTGGCCGAGCTCAAAGAAGTGGGTGTGGTGGGCGTGGTAGGGGACGTGGCCAGGATTTGCAGGGTGCCCCTAGAGCACAGTGTGTGGAGGACCAATCGGTGCCACCTATAGCCCCCCCCCATGGTTGTGGGAATTGTAGCGGACACCATCCCAGCTCAGCCCTTGTTGGACCGGCCCATTTTGTCAACTGAACCGCCACAGGATGACTCCCAGGCTGACTTCCAGGTCACCAAGTCTAAGCCACGTGTGGCGGTGAAAGTTGCCGTCACCAGGCCACGTGGATCTGGGGCAGTAATTTCATCTGCTGCCCCAAGTAGCCAGGGTGAGGAGGCTGCAGGGGCAGCTGCAGCTCAATCCACCCCAGCTCTGAGTCTCCCAGCCGGGACAGAGTCGGTCCAGGTCCATCACACCGACGTTCGCCCTGCCAACATCACCCTGCAGCCAATGCCTGCACCAAGACCTTGCATTCGCAAACTTCAAGTACCCAGTCCACCTGCACTTCTGCCTCTACTGACCAGAGCGGCGTAAGCCACTCAGGATCCGCACCACCTTCCAAGAAGAAGAAGAAGAAGGTTGCTCTTGCACTAGAGGCTGAGACCCAGACACGGCTACACACTCCGGCACGTCAAGGAAGCCTAGCTTCAATGACGCCGAACTTGATGCACTTGTGGCCTATGTGTTGGCACATAGCTTGAAATGGTGGTGACTGCAGGCTGCAAGACTACGCCTGCCCAACGTAGGGCCCAATGGCAGACCATCGCGGACCACATTAGTGCCCTTGGATTTGTGAGGCGCACAGCTGATGATTGCTACAAGCGGTGGAATGACCTGAAACGCAGAGCAAAAAACAAGCTGGCTTCCAATCATGCCTCTACTCTGGTGACTGGCGGTGGGTCTCCACCAGAGGACGACCAACTCACTGAACATGAGTCTGTTGCTGGAACCTTCGTCACAGAGGAACAGATCCAAGGCGTGGGAGACCTACCAGATTACGAAGCACTGTCCGGTGAGTGCCCATGCATGTGTGTGTAATCCATGTGCATGTTGCTTGGGTGATGTGTTCTGATTGAGTGCCAGGTGAGGGTGTGTACTCCTGAGTGGTATGAGTCACCCATGTGCTTCCACCAAACCATTTACCGGCCTTGGATTTGGGTATGCCAGTATCCCTTCTGACCACAGTAGCCAATTAGCACCACATTCCTGCAGTTGCCCTTGAACTGTCATCTTGCAACAACATTGTTCAGAATTTTCAGTGTTCATTCAGCCTGATTGTTTCAATCCTCCCATTTTTGCAACGCATTTTTCTGCCCTAATGCCACATATGTGACATGCATCTGTCATAGACTACACCCCACAATGGCCCACATTTATTACCTTGTTATGGGAATGATTTGTCCATTCAGGCTGATTGAGTAAGGGCCTGCTCACATAAATTTTTGGGGCCTGTTTGAATGTGGAACATGACTGTTTCCTGTCATGTTGAAGTGACCAACCATTGATGTGTCCATCTGCCTGCCATCACTGTATAATTGTACACTGGATGTGTTGCAGTGTGTGGCACATGCATATTTTGTCACACTATTTTGCATTTTTCATCTCATCATGTCCATCTCACATGGATGGGTGACAGTACTCATTCACTAACATATGGCTGTACTTGTCAAATGT
Source organism: Ambystoma mexicanum (assembly GCF_040938575.1). Taxonomy (NCBI): domain Eukaryota; kingdom Metazoa; phylum Chordata; class Amphibia; order Caudata; family Ambystomatidae; genus Ambystoma; species Ambystoma mexicanum. The sequence goes on along the minus strand of NC_090932.1, from coordinate 1,281,402,502 downwards.
ACCATGGCTATGCTACGTGCCATCTGTGTGCTGGCATGTGTCATGTATGTGTATTGGACATGCCACTCACAGGCTAATGTGTGATGCCAGTGCTATCCAGCATGCAGCAAATGTGTTTCTTTTCCATCTTGGCGTCCTCAGTGTCTGCTTTTTGCCTCACCTTCCAACTCATTGACAGTGCATGCATGCCAGGGTTAGAGTCATGTGGGACATGTGTATTTCATGTACTGGATCTCTGTCTTGTCAGGCCTATGTGTGTGCGAAGCCGGCCCCCTCTCAAGGATCCCTAACAAGGATGCATCCTGTCTGGCCCTGTCAGGCCATGTAAGGCTGTCCAGGCTAACAGCAATCGCAACTAATGTATGGCCACCCAGCTTGATAACCCCTAAATTAAAGCTTTGAATGTGTAACGCTCACCTGATTCCCGCAGAGGCGCCGGTCTCGACTGGGTGAATGCCGTATCTTCAAAGGTGATGTGTAACACACGGTTGGCTCTTTGGGCTGGACCTCTGTGCACTGTATGTCTGACTCGAAGAGTAAGATGTCTGCAGATAGAAAATATGGGATTAATGGACTGGGGTTATTGGGTGCCTCTCTCCTCTTCCCTTTCTCTTCTCCTGTAGAACCCCAAAGGTTAACACCCTCACCTTAGGTAAGTGAACGCCGAGCTCTCCATCTGCCTCGGGGCAGGGTGCCGTAACCAGTTTCTTCACTGGATAAGGGTGCAGGCCTCTTGACCTCAGAGGACTGCTGTCCGTCGTTAACTGCACGAACGGTAAGTTCTGGGCACTTCAAATGTCTTAAAAGTCTTTTGTAATGATATCTCTTGTTTTGCAGGGTTCCGGCGATGGCGGATGGCGGGCTGATGAGAGTTGAGGATCGAACCCGCGTGAGGAATAGAAGCGCCTGGAAGCACGTAAGTAAGCGCTTGTAGCCTGCTTCACGATGCGCACTAACTGTCCCTTTTATCTTGCAGGTACAAGTTCGGAGCTTTAGAGAAGCTGAAGGGTGCTGGAATACCCACTGGATTCGGCGTGGGAAGGAGTAATGGCACGTGAGTAATAAAGTTGCCCAATGTCTATAAACGCACCTTCTTTTGTCTTTCAGATGCGGGATGCAGCGCCGAAGGCCTCCGGAGCGTGCGAAGAGCTGGTAAGCTTTTGTCTTTCAGATGCCGGAATGCAGTGCGAAGACCTCCGGAGCATGCGAAGAGTAGGTAAGCCTTTGTCTTTCAGATGCCGGAATGCAGAGCGAGGCGTTGGTGACAGCCGATGGACCAGGTAAGAGATGCGCTGCCACTGAAGACCGTAGTGCTAACCTGTTCTTTCTTTGTCTTTACAGGTGCTGCTGAACACTGGATTCCAGGATGGTAAGCCTTTGTTCCCTTAGGCCCAGGATCAGAAGCAGAAGACACGATGAGCGTTCTGCTGCAGAGAATGCAGAATAACGCAAAGCAAGATTCATCCATCGGGTGTGGTTTAAATAGCCTTCTGTAGTGCTTAGGTGTCTCCTTCCACAGCCACGCCTAGGTAAGAAAAGAGTTCCTGCTTTCCAGAAGAGTTCCAGTGTTCTGAACCTAGGGAGTGGCTCCTGCCCCACCCAACAGGAAAAGTAGTCCCAAACAGAAGAGGATCAGGGGTTCAACTGGCAGGTAAGTAAGCAGCATGGTTTGCTGCAGGTAAGTCCACCCAAGCATTATGAGCCCGGCGCTTCCAGCGCTGGGACTGGGCATCTTTATGAGCCTGGTGCCACTGGCGCCAGGACAGGGTCCAAAAGGTCCCAATTGGGACTGGCTGGCACTCGGAACCGGGGTTATGGGTCTGCTTCCGAGGGAGTCGGGCAAGTCCTGATCTTTTGGAAGCAGAGATCATGACAGAATGCCACTGTGCCTACCTTGCTCATTCACCATTTTCTCCTCCAGTGCTCATGCCTGTTTCCATTTGTTGTCTTTCATGTTTATGCAGGTGATGACGCACTTGATGCTGTTGAGGTGGAGGAGATGGTGAAGATCCCAGGAGGAATCTCAGCCACAACCGGGCACCAATGGAGGACGGGGGGTGGTGGTGGGGGAAAACCCAATCCTCCTGCAGACCATACTGTCCACGGGTGTCTCTGGGTGCACCTCCGCAGATCTCTATGATTCAGGTGCTGAATCGGACAGTGAGACATATGTGCCGTCGCAGGTGTGTGTTAATGGGAGGGATGCTGTTCTGTCCAACCCACCTGCACCGGGGGTAGACCCCTCTATGGGGATGTCAGTGTTGGTAACTCCGCCTTTGGCGGTTACGGATGCAGGGTCACACTCCACATCATCTGATCCTGTTCCTGGGCCAGCAGATCAGAGGGGGAATGCAGTCCTGCAGCCTCAGGCAGTGCCAGCACAGCAAGGTGCAGATCGCCTTGCCCCAAACAGGTGTGGTGCCCGCCGACGTGGTGGCCATGCGCCACCAGGCAATACTGTATGGGAAAACTCCATGTACAGTATAGCAGCACAACAGGGAGCATCGGTTGAAATGATGGCTCAGGCAATGGATAGGGTGGCCACTTCCATTCTCCCCCCTGAAAGGCAGATGGAGCTCCAACAGCAGGTAACAGACTCCATTTGCCAATAACACAGGGAAGACATGTTGGCGTCTAACAGGGACCGACGGGCGGCACTGGAGACTCTCCGCGAAGCCATATCTGTAGAGTAACAGGGCCACAGGGAAGCCCTGAGGTTAGAACTCCATTTCCTCAGGGAGACTCTGGGTGAACCTGAGGCTTCCCGAAATTTTAGGTCAGAACAGCAGCTGGAGCAGCTCACACGTTCACTCTCAGCAGAGCTCCAGTCAAACCGTGCAGAGATCCGGGCATCACGCGACGCCATACAGGTAGAAATGCGGGCTACCCGTGAGGTGCTGCATGGGGATCTCCGCACCATCATCCACCAGAACAAAAACTTCCACGCCCGCATGCTTGCTTCGATGGAGGACCATACCAGGGCTTTGCGTGGGCTGCCATAGCACGGCCACCTCCTGATGTAGCAGCAGAGAGTGAAGAGAGCGACAGCAGTTCTCCCACAATAGCGTAGCCGTGCAGGCCATGAGCCCATGGAGGTATTTTTTTTCTCAACATCCACGCATGTGGGTGTTGGGGTGCACCCTGTCCTCGAACCTCCTAGGTGGCCTCCCCCCCGGCCCCCTGGTCCACACATGGCCATTTTTGATTTTTGTTTTTTCTTTTTTTTTTTTTTAACATTGTGTTGCCTTGTGTGGCTCCCGTGGGCATCCACTGTGTATTCCAGCTGGGCACATGCAGGCTTGTCCGGTCTTTGGGTTAGATGCTTGGGTTCCTGACACACACACCCTTCCTGCTTCCCCTTTCCATGGGCTTGCAAATGGTGTGACTAAGTGACAGTAACTTACACAGTGACATTGGGCTCCCATGAGCTGTGTGGGCAGTCTGTAGTCAAAACTGTGTGTACATCCCTAGTGGGGATTGTTGTTGGATTGAACACTGCATGGTGTATTGATATGTGCTTGTACATCCATGTCTTTCTCCTTATTTGCATGTACCTTCTTCATGTCTTCACAAGGCCGTCTCCTTTGCAGATGCAGTTCATGCTGTATGCAGTACATTGACACATTTGCCTGACAGCAACACTCTGCAGTTGGAAGGGGTCGATGTGCTGGCTTAGTCAGGTTGCGAGACTTGCACTACTTTGATTTTGTACTGTCGTATTTTGACACTGTTTCATCCTGTGTTGCTGTTCTGTTTTGGTGGTAAGTATTTGTTCATGTGTGCCGTTTCTTATTGATTACTGAGAGCATATTGTCTGTGGCCTGTTTACATTTGGAACAGTGCACTTTGTGACACTTGTGTCATATGTTGTGCATTCATTTTGTTGCTTTCACATTGCATGACATGCAATGGTGTGTTGGGTAGCTGAGATGAGGACGGGTTGGGTGACATGGCACCATTTTCATGTTGTATTTTTCAAGGGGGTAGTCATTCATGCAGCATGAATGTGTGTCTTTTTGTCACACAGCATTGGTTGTATTTAAGTAGGTAGGGATGCACAAAATGTAACACTTCCAGATGACCAATCTCAGGCTGGTATGGTTGTGACAGTTGACTGTCAATTATGTCATCATCATTGATTGTCAGCTGGTATGTGCCAGGGCTGTGTGCACTCCACAGGGGTAGGATTTTAGGTGAAGTAATTAGCCACGAGCTGTGTACGGGCTGCCTCACCACGTGCCCTTTCACCTCCCATGCGCAGCGGCCGTGCATGTGGTTGGGGATGTGGGGGCACCACCATGTCCACCCGCAGGCCCCGGCGGGTTGCAACATTGTGCAGGACACATGCTGCCACTATGATCCTGCACACTACTGGGGGTGCGTATAGCAGCTGCCCACCAGAGTGGTCAAGAGAGCAAAAGCGTGACTTGAGCACTCTGAATATGCGCTCCACTATGCCCCGGGTTGCAATCTGGGCTGTGTTGTATTTTACCTCAGGTGGTATGGTGGGGTTCTGAATTGGCGTCATCATGTGGGTGCTCAGAGGGTAGGCACTGTCCCCTGGGGAGGTGATGATGGATATCATTAGTGGAGTTGTGACATTACTCAGTACCTGACATGCATGCATGTGCAGAAGCATTCATACTCACCAAGCAACCATGTATCGCCATGCCGCCCAGCTTCTAGGTCCCGGTTTAGGGGTGACATTCTGAAAATGAAACTATCATGGGTGGACCCTGGATAGTTGGCATATACTGAGGTGATGATTCCCTTGGCATCACATACTACCTGCACGTTGATAGAATGCCAGTGCTTGCGGTTTCTATAGATGTGCTTAGTTGCCCTGTGTGGACGTAGAGCCAAATGGGTGCAATTAATGGCACCTAGCACTTTGGGGAAGTGTGCCACCCCGTAAAAGTCCTGGACGGCAGCCTGCCTTTCTGCAGGTGTTCTGGGCATGTATATGTGCCTGCGGACTGAGGAGCGTGCAGTCATGATGGCCAACACCTGGTGTAGGCAGTGTGACTGCCTGGCCTGTGACACACCCCCCACTATGGCACTTGTCCGCTGAAATTAACCAGTGGCCAAGAATTGCAGTACATTGAGCACCTTTTCCAAGGGGCTCAGTGCTTGGGAGCACAGAGTGGGTGATGTGAGGTCATCCTCCCACTCACTCACCAGGTCGAGTATTATGTGTGGTGGAAACCTGTACCTCCCATACACCTGATCATCAGGCATCCCAAAAAGGCTGGTCCTGGGTGTAAAAATTCGGGGCCTGGCTATCCTCCTCCTCCTGTGGTGTCCCACGACCACTGCTGCGAGGAACGGTATATTCATCGTAGCGTCTGAGCTTGTTTGTTGTTTGCGTGCACTTTTATGCTGCGCGGGGCCGCGTACACCTGCTTCCTGCTGGCGTACATGTTTCAGAATTAGCGCGTCTTTTTTGGCGCACCTGTTTCCCCTGTTCGATTCCATTAATACGTGTTGTAGGTGCGCGTGTGGGCGTTGCAAGTATTTACCTCCTGTACTTCCCCCGTAACGGCCACATTTTCACGTGTTGTTCCCCATTCCGCGTGTTACGCCCCGTGTTCCGCCCACTTTTGTTGTGTGCGCTGCGCTATGTGCGCTTTCGCTGTGCGCGTAGCGCATGCCGTTTGAGGACGTGTGCGCCACCCACGATTTTAGCGCACATCCCAGGATTTACACGCGCACTGACTTCCATGAATCGATGTGCGCGACTTTGGCACGCTTGCGCTGCGATTTTCACGCTTGCGCTGCTATTTTCACGCGTGCACTGCGATTTTCCGCGCACATTAATTCCATGAATCGGCCTGAATTTTGTGTATTAATTGGATGTGAAGCCGGCTGGAAAACAGTTCGCATTCTTTTTTCTTTGATTGTCTTACATTCTTTTTTATATTGATTGGATTCTGATGCATTGATATACATTTACATGTTTTAATAATTGTTTTATGTGTTACATGTGGAAAGTTCTATAAAATCACATTATATTAAAATAAAATAAAAAAGAACAACAAGGGGTGACCTGGGCAGAGCAGCTGCTTATCCACACTGGTGAACGGGGCATGAATTTCAGGTTTACAAGGCAAATAATGGTTTTCATTTACTTGGACAACATAGTTGCTTGTTTGGATGGTGGTTCCATCTGAATTCTTGAGAACAGAGAAGGAAGAGGGACGAGGGGCAATGCAGGGCAGTGGACACAAAGATTCAGCTAAGTTTGGTGAATGGGGAGGGATTTTGCATCGGGTGAAAAGTTGGTAAGGTTAGTATGTGTTGAGCTTACTTTTCCCTGCAAATACAATCTGTTATCTTTCGGGACCGGTTAATAAATACAAACATTTGCAGATCATTGCAGACTTAACTCGACAGCTTTAGGTACATTCGTTAGTCACTTTCAAGAGAACGTGGACCCTTTCAACGTAAAAAACGTGAGTGCCAAAGCCATCCTGCAAGTAGGGAATGGAATAGTCATAATACAGCTTTCAAAGACTCACTTCTCTTTTCTGACCAGTTGAACGTTACCAAAATAAAACCCTCATATCTGACGTACCACGAATTATGCCAAACAGAAAAAGAATAAGTAGTGCACTAGATTTCGTGGGTGATACAATATAACAGAAACTGCAATTGTTCTGAAAGAGTGCTGGTGGCCGTTCCTTCTCGGTATTAGGCCCGACATTATGGCACTCCCTTCCGGCTTTCCTGAGAGAGATGCTGGACCATCTGTGCTTTCATTGAGCACTTAAGACGTTTCTGCTCTGACACCGGGGAGAGCTCCTCTGGCTTTTTTCTTACTTGACGACTAGCACCCACACTCCTTTGCGGCCCTGGCTTCTGCTAAATAAATTGTATTACATTACAGAGTGCATCTAATGGGACAAACTAATAGCAATTGCAGTCAACTTCAAGTGGTTTACCAAAATCTAAAGAGTAGCATTCAATATGGATTTGCACACAAGTAATACTATTGCAGTATGTGTAATTTGGGTCTCATTCCCTACATGCCGAATGATACAGCTGGGTTTGTTGTCCAAGGATTCCACTCCCAGATGTTGTTCGCATTTCAATTGTATGTGCAAGAAAAACTGTGTTACAGCACGATTCTTCTGCGTTTTTTAATGGTTTATTTGAATATATAAACTGCACTCAGATTAGCAAATTGTGCGTATACAGTCTTCTGTAAATAAGACCTAGACAGCACTAACTGGTTTAATCCTAACTCGTGCCTCCATTTTAGTTTAGAATCACTGGTTTCCCTCTCAGGGTTATCGATGTTATACCGTAAGGTGCTGTTTGGACATCCTTCAAGGGACATGGCTAGCAGCATACACTCACTGGTTAACCTCTGTGTTATCCTGCCTGTAACACAAGGTGCTGTTGTCATACAATCTGTATCACCGGTGGAGTTCTTACATGGGAGATGCAGTTTGTTTGCACTGACCGATTAACCTCCATGTTCTTTCATGTCCTGACTCGGTCCATGTACCGATTCACCACCGATCTGCCATCAAACACCTGGTGCTATGAGTTTGCACTCCCATGATACACTTCCACAATTACATCACTGATCACGCCTTTGAATTTTCCTAAAAAATTCACGAACAAAACTAACGCAGATCAAATACAAATGATATTTTGAAGAATCTCTTGGCGAAATAATTTCTCACCAAACACTGGTCTGCTTTACACACAAGACTAAGAATGCAATATGGCTTTGAAACTGCACAGGGTAGTGGACGCACAGGCTTAACACCGAAAGCATGCCAGAGGTTAAATGTTAGTCACACAATTTTAGTAGAAAGCCTTGGACCTCATGCCATGGTGAGATGAGGGAAACGTTACCTGCCTGTAAAATACCTTTCCAGCTTGGTGTCCGTTATACATTCAGATGCCACTCATCATCCAGCCCTCCAATGGTTTGGCAGGACAAATATTTGAAATACGTTGAAAAATCAACCTCCGAGCAGGTATTCATTAGTGTTTTTGTCAGATTTTCTAGAACACGGAGCCATAGCGGCACAATGATATTCGTGTCAAGACCATCTTTGGACTTTCGAGCCCCAGTGTCCATTCGGCTCCAATTTCAAAAGACAGTGGGTGAATCACATCGCATGCAAGATTTATAATGGACAAGGTGCTAGAAACTACTGTTTCATGTAAGAAATGCTTCCTTTCGCACACCCTCTATCAAGAAGACCAAAGGGTGCTTTTTAAAAAATAGAACTGAAATAGTTTTCAAACTAAGCATTTGATGATGTGATTATATATGCGTCACCATATTTCTTTTCAATGTGGGTCTCTGAATCCTCACTAGCCAAACTGAACTGGCTGACATGGCTGAATGACAATGCAGATGAATGAGGACATGCAGCCTTCTTCAGTCTGCTCTTGATCACCAAAACCTGCAGAACCTACACATATGTTTGTTTCTGAGTGAGGGCAGCGCATCTAAAGAGGAGGGTGCTGGCATGGTTCAACATGGGAAGGCGGCGGGTGTCCAAATGTACACAAAGTAAGGGAGGAAGGTGGGGACATTGGACAGTGATGATATGAGGAGGATATAGGAGGGAGCCCCGATTATGCAGAAGCGAGAAGTGAAAGCAAGGAGTGTTGGTGAAACTACCAAATGTTTGGGGATGGGCAAGGCACAACCAAGAGAATAACTGTGTACTGCGTGGGGCGGCTAATATCTTGGAGCACGTTTCAGAGCGTCTGATTTGGAGAGGAGGACCAATTAGCAAACCAGAATCGAGCAGCAAAGTTTTCAGAGCAAGAATCTCACACAAGGATTCAGCAAAAAAACATAGATCAGATTGTACACATACTGTGAATGCATGGCTAAGCAGCAATAACATTAATGGAGCCTAAGGAAGCCGGTGGGCGAAGCCGGCCCCCTCTCAAGGATCCCTAACAAGGATGCATCCTGTCTGGCCCTGTCAGGCCATGTAAGGCTGTCCAGGCTAACAGCAATCGCATCTAATGTATGGCCACCCAGCTTGATAACCCCTAAATTAAAGCTTTGAATAACACTGTGCCTACCTTGCTCATTCACCATTTTCTCCTCCACCTTCCTGTAATCCTGTACGTTCACCCAAGCTGCTGCTCTGTCCCACACCCTGCCTAAACTGCCAGCCAGGACACCTGCAAGCTACAAGCATGCATACACCCCCAAAATGCAGACAGTCCCATGCACCAGCGTCACCAGGCTCTTCCACCTGTCTTCACGGACCTACTGTGCTCATTGCTGGTCCAACTACAATAAGCCCTCTGTGCGTAGCGGCATGTAACAGTTAAAGCATCACCACCCGGCCAGACCAACACAATTCCAGGCGTAGCCGCCTGTTCGCTCCCCCTGATGACCCGCATACTAAGCAGCAGCAGAAAAACACCTTCATCCGGCAACACGCTCACATTAAAACAGCACCATGGCTGCTGCCCACCCAAGCCTACCCGCGTGTCAGGCAGAAATCCACCACAGTCAACTTGCATCCAGCAACGCTACTGTATACACCATTATCTCTACTACACTACCAACACCAACACCAAGCCTACTTGCACCATCCAACCCTACCAGGCCCCTGCCTGCACCTTCCACCCCCACCATTGCCACCATGCCCGCTCTGACTCACAACACTACACCTACACTGCGCCACACAGCCCACCACAGAAAAGGCGCCTGTCTGCCTCGCTCGCCTGGAACCCGCAATCCACCCACTTAAGCCACACCTACCATGTTGCCAGCAACACCCTGCAGGCCAGGCCCACTTCAGCCCAAACTCAGATCACTCAAACCAACCACCGACCTGAAAACTACACACCAGATTCACTCATCATTAGTGGAGCATAAATCAGTGCCTGAACAGTGGCAGGCCACGCACTTGACATTGCGGACCTTCTCACCGCCAACAATTTAGATCTACTAGCCATATCCGAAACATGGCTTCATGCAGCCTCAGGCCCAGCGCTCTCCTTGGAGCTTCCCCAACAATACTCCATTCTTCGGAAAGAAAGAGCTGAAGAAAGAGGGGGTGGGGTTGCTATTATAGCTAAAGACTCCCTAACCATTAGAGAAACTAACACCCACACCATCCATTCAGGAGAAATACTAACGGTCAAACTTACTCTATCACACAGCCACAGCAAGATTCCACCTGATCTACTGGCCCGAGGCCCCCCACTCTCCTTTGAGGACATCTCAGTTATCCTCCCCGCTAATTCTAAAGCCACCTAAAAAATCATAATCCTTGGCGATCTAAATTTAGGATTCAATTACCACATGATTCCAACGCCCTCGCCCTAGCCAACACACTGGATATCGCTGGATTCACACAGAGGATCACAACTCCCACCCTCAACAAAGGCTGGATTCTAGATTGGCTTGCCGACCTAAACTACAGCATCACAATCCTATCCAATATGCCCTGCCACTGTTCAGATCACAATATTGTTACTTTCCAGCTACCTAGACCAAGGCACAGCGGTATTGTCAAAGTTGACCGAAAAAATGTGTCTGTATGAACAAATAGGGCGAATTCGGCCACTACAAAAAAAAATCAAAACCCATTATACCGAAAATGTGGAGCAGGGGTTGCAGGAGTGTCCCCAGCTCCCCATGTTTGGTATTATGGGCTTCGGCGGTTGTGGGGGTGTCCACTGCTTCCAGAACATTGAAAGCGGGGGACAAATAAAAAAAAAAAAAGAAAAAAGGGACCTTGCACCGTCAGCTCCAACACACGTTGAAAGTACAGAACTAGTGCCGCAGAGGTACAGCAGAAGCGCCGATGGCTAGCAGCTGGCGAGAAAGTTAAGTAGGGGAGTAGGGGGATTGATATTGGGCTGCTGGCAGGACAGGGATGTGGGTTGGTTCAATGAAGGTCAAATAGATTTGCAGCAAAATTCTGCTGCAAATATATTGACCTTGGTCAAATAACATATCCGGCACAGCACATCAAGCCTCCCTTGCTGCCAGCTGCACCAACAAGAAGTGCTAGAAACATAACCTCTGAAAATATTCTACCCTTTACCTGAAACCTCTCAGAGGTTATACCTACCAGTGACCCAACCATCTTGGTTAACAACTACAACCAAACCCTGGCTATGGCCATGGACACAGTATCCCCGCTGACTAATCGCAAAGCAAAACCCATTGCCCATATCAACACTTGGTTCAACCCAGACCTGAAAATACTCTGTACCTTGAAATGCACAGCAGAAACCTCTTGGAGAAACAATCCCAATCAGCAAAATAAAGTGCAATTCATTGCCACAACAAAAGCATACAAACTTGCCATCCTCCAAGCAAAAAGCACCACTTACAACGCCAGAATCACCAAAGCCAACTCAAGCACCAGGGAATTTGAATCCCCAGCCAGCACCATCTGCACCAAAGACACCAGTTGGTGCACCAATATACAACACGTCTTAGTGAGCAAAATATTCATGCATCAAGAAAAGATCCAGCATAAAAAAAAAAAACTAAAATTACCCACCACTAATGACACCCCTGACCTGAAACCCCAAATCAATCAGCATAACGTCCCTCTATTTGAGTTTAAGCCTGTCTCCGATAGCGATGTCATTAGAATCAAAGGGTCTAAAGCCTTCAAGATGTTAAGTGGACATCTGCCCCTCAACAATCATCAAAGACTGCGCTGAAGCCCTAGCGCCATTCATATCCTCCCTCAACAATGTCCCATTCTCATCAGGCATTGTGCCACCCAACCGAAAAGATGCCTGGTTACTATCGCTCCTAAAACAGCCTACACTAGTTCCAGGCATCCCGAATAATTAATGCAGCATCACAACTGTACCATTCCTGTTGAAAATACTGGACAGAACAGCCTATCTACAGATCCAACAGCACCTGGAATCCCACAACCTTCTAGGCCTGCGCCAAAAACGCTGGCAAACGAGCCCTCGTCCTATTGCTAGATCTCTCGGCCGTCTGACTTGGTGAACCACCAAATACTATGCCAGCACCTCCACTCGTCAGCCCACTTCTCCCCCGAGGCTACTACCTGGATCTCTTCCTTCCTTTCAAACAGAACAATGAGAGTCTTTTCCACATCTGCCTCAGCTTCTCCTACCCCAGTCACGTGTGGTGTCCCTCAAGGGTCATGCGTGTCACCCACACTATACAACATCTTCACCAAACCACTTTTCAATCTACTCGACAACCAGGGAATCTCATACACAAATTATTCTTACGATACTCAGCTACTCCTACCCCACTGACTCGGATTCGTTCAGATCAGTGTACCAAACTATCCAAGCTTGGATGGCGACACATATGCTCTGTCTCAACGAGGACAAAACTGAGCTGCTCCTGATCATCTCTCCAAACCTCCTAAACAAACTAGACCCGGCATACAAACCGTTCAACATCGACAGCATCACTATCAAGGTCTCCAGTAGCACCAAAACCCTTGGGGTGTACCTCGACTCCATCTGGTCATTCTCCAGGCAAGTCAATGCCATTGCCTCCTCAGCAGCCTACACCACAAAACGTATCTATGCCTGTAGACAGTTCTTCTCCACAGAAAGCTGCCTCACTATCACAAGAGCATTGATAGGCTCCAGGCTGGACTACTGCATAGCCCTATTCACAGGCACCTCTGCTAGTAACCTCAACAAACTTCAGATTATACAGAACAACGCTCTAAGGGCAGCCCTGAACATAGCAAAAAAAGAACACATTTCCCAAGCCAGAAAGAGATGCACACTGGCTGCCAATCCGAGAGCGCATTCGCTTCAAAACACATGGCCATAACCCACAAATGCATCGCAGACTCTGCTCCAAGATACCTTGCATCCAAATTCACTATAACTTCCTTCACCAGACTTACACAATTGTCCCACACGAATTGCCTTAACACCCCAAGATTCCGACTGCAAAGAGCAGGTGGGACCAGCATCCCGGTAATAACCGCCACAATCTGGAACACACTGCCACCATCCTTGAGACTGGACCACTCCTATTGGGCTTTCTGCAAACAGCTCAAAACATTGCTCTTCTCCCAAGAAATCTAGAGGAGATTGATGCACCCCTAATCTCCAAACATGCTTCTTTGCACTTACCCTGCATGACCGTGCTCGGCACCTTTTAAGTCTTGTTAATGTTTGCTAATATTTCAAGTTAATTTCAATGATTGTAACCAGTGCCTTGATGCCTGAGGGCTTAGTGTGTTCTACAAATGCTAAAACAAAATAAATAAATGAGAATACAAATACTGTGAACTGATGAGATTTGCAAAGCCACAGTACTTACTCACTGTAGGGGCAAGCATTGTTTGCACTACAAGCATGCCCTTCTCCAGACTAATGGAAGTACTCTTATTAGAGAATGTATACAAGTCCTTTAGATCATTATAAAATATAACGGTAGGTTCAGAGAACTGGCTGGATACGAGCCCATGGCCACCATCCACCTAGCTTACTGGGTTACCCCTTACTCCAATTCCTTTTCTGTTTGTCCACACTGTAACAAGGTCAGGGACAAGAGCAGAGGGTGACCAATGTGGGATATTTTGACCCACTCAGCTATGCTTCACTACATCAGTTTGCTGCATTGGTGCAAGAAACAGCACAACATGGCCGCACTGACCCCTGTGCACGTCAAGATCTCGAAACTGCGTTTGGCCATGACCAGAAAATGGCTGCACCGCCCTTCCAAAACACATTTCAGGTGGGGTGGAACAGAGTGCTCACTGCAGGAGTATGCTAGTGTGCTCTGCAACATTTTACATGGAGCAAAGGAAAGAAGCCGAATTATTTTGCTGTAAACCCAAAACGCCTCTTTAAAATGTCATCTTTTCAAACTTCAAAGTGCTGTTTGGCACTAAATTCATCAATTCCTCCTAAACCACTATGATCAAAAAGGCCCTGCAGTGCCCAGGGTCATTCTTGAGTCTCAGAGGAACCGGGCCTCATTTGAATGACAGCCCCTATCAAAAGTATCTTTGGAAAAGCAAACCAGGGACTGTGTTTTAATTTTTCACTGGGAAACGCGGCTTTTTCTTTGCAACAAGTATCAAGAATCAGCTGTGCAGAGAAAGAATCTAAACAGATGCACAATACATGTATCCATGCTTCAAACAATTCCAATACTCAAGGGAAGAACTAGAGCTGTCTAAAATGTGTATTTGCTGCAGGTGAAAACCGAATTTAAAGAAATAAGTTTAATGTGCTTTTTCCCGAAAGAAGAGCAAAATCGCCTATTTTTAAAGTATATTATTGTGTAAAGGCTTGATTATTTAAGAATGTAAATTGCTACTGTTAAAAATCCACCTATAAACTGTTTAATTCCATAGGTTTAAAGTAAAGATTTAAAAGGTGAAACTCAAAGCTACACCCAGTCTGAGTTGGTAAACTATACAAAAAATAAAATAAAACCTGCTCTGCCAGTGCTAGCCCTGAGAAAGGGTGACACCTCAACTGTAGGAACAGGAAAAGGCTAATTGCTAGATTGGAGGTTTGAATACCCAGGACAATGGGACTTCCCAGTCAGCATCAGACATTTCTCTTTGCCCCAGGCTGAGACAATAGCAGGCTAAGACTCTCACCTTTCAAGTGGGAGGGGCAGGAAACTTCAGTCAAGGGAGAGGCCCCTCATTGTGCTTCGAAGGACTTGACATTTGCTTACACTTGGGAAAAAGAAAAAAAAACTGGCAAGTGACATTTGGTGTTTAAAAAGCCTCTTTTGCAAGTGACCTTTCAAGACATTTAACTTTGCCACAAGAATAAGGAAAAATCTGAAAGTTGGTAGTTTTAAATCTAATTTTATCCTATTCATTTGAAGACTTGGTAGGACTCAGTACTGTAAAAGGAACAGAAGTTATAAAGAATGACCGATTGCGCGGAAAGTATTAATGTTGCAAACATAACATTGTGTACAAATATCTCAGGGGTAATTGCGCATCTATGTACAAAATTGGGAAATGTTAAGCCAAATCTTTCATAGTTAAAATTGCCAAAATGTAGCAGAAAGACTAAACCAGGTCCCACAGACTTGGGGTTTGGATTGAAATGTGACCCACAAACTATGTAACCTGTGTATCTGATTTTCTCAGAGGTTCAAAATACAGAAATATGTATTTGTGGGAAAGTTAGATTTTTGTTCCAGTGGCCAGGGGAGGTTTCTAGTCATTGTAAAAATCATCCCATAAACATGGCATCCTTTTCTGTCATCCAATAAGTGGAGAGCAAGGCGGAAACTGTGCTCCTGCCCAATCCTAGCATTAGGGGTGTGGACATTAAGCCTGCCCCTGTCATATACTTTAGTGATGTCATTTGGCATGATAAATAAGGGAACCTCACAGCACACACAGAGACTGATTCCTGACTTCTTCCTGATTTTCTGCGTGGCGCCCTGTTCCTGATTTCTCCATCCTTGTTCCGGATTCTTGAATTTCCGTACAAAGCCAAGGCCTCAGCATTGCTGAACTCCTTTTCAGCTAGGCCTCAAAATTCTGAAACAAATCCCAAAACCCAAGGGAAGCATTTTGATCCAGTCTGGCTTGCTACTACTAAATGCATGGCTTCTGCAAACTCGCCATCCCACTGATCCCAGTCTGCAGTAAACCAGAAAGGCCAGTCCAGTGCCGTCCAGGTGACCAAAACCGCCAAGCTGACCCCATCGCGCCAGATGTGCCCTGCTGTCCTTGGTTAGACCCGATCCGTGTGAAGACCAGAACCCTTGACGGTCCAAAATCCTAAATTAAAGTGGACTGTAAGTATTAATAGGAAGCATAGCAAACCATAGCATACCTTGCCTTGCTTTGTTCTATCCCCATCTCTAAACCATCCTATCTTTTTCTTATGAACTTGTAACATTGTCAGAATCCTTATTGCCACCCTGCCTTTGATTCCTTGCGCTAATGTTTACTTCTTGAAATAATTTTGTTTTATGCAATCCTAAACCCTCAATCCTCCCTCGGGTAACCGGACTGGGTCCGCCAGGGCGGGCACGGAGGTGCTGGGGTTGGTTTCGCGGATCAACTCTAGAGCTTACTGTGTTTCAATCTGGTAACCTAGCCTGAATGCCCTAGTGTAGAGCAAAACTATCCTTGTAAAAATTGATTTCCGTTTTCTTTTTTGCGCCTTTATTTTCCAAAAACGCCTCTCATTCAACATTGCATAACTCACTCAATTTAATAGCTAGAGACTGGATTATACCCAAGACCCATAGCTACATCCAAACCTTAAAATCGCCCTCCAAATCAGTGTATTTCACCTGTTTTTCTTAAAAACCGTTTGGTTAATTTTAGGTGGGAATACGCATTTCTGCAAAGTTTTACACGTGTGATTTTTGTTTTGAATTATTTTCAACCTTCCATTTGGATTCAAAGTGTTTACATTTGCTCAAACTATAGCTCACGATTGTTAGCATCTTTCCGATGTTGCTACCTTAGAAATTTGTACTGATTTAAGGAGTTTTGCACACATGTATTGTTTTACCAAGCCATTTCCAAAATGTCATTTTAAAGTGCAAGTGTAATTAGAATTGCTTATATGTGAGTTGAGGAATTTTGCAGGGGAAATCTTAACTTAAATGCCATCTTTCCAAACAAGCACAAAGAGTTCTTTTCTCTGATGTGTTATATTTTGGGTTGCTAAAAGTGAATTTAACTGCCTTACATACCTTCTTATCTGTTATTGCTACCACATTGGTGATTGATGCTTCCTATTACAAAGTATATGTTTGATTTGAATTTTAAACAAATAAAATAAATATTACCTTTAGCAACCAGCCTGATTCCTGGTCCATTGTGACCTATGGTATTTTGAGAAGGGGTGTGATATGAGTGGTATATCACTCAGAATATTGAAACTATAGACATAATAAAATAAGCATTTCAGCTGTGTGCTGCATACTAGGCTGAGTCCAGAGTGTATCGCCTGATTGAAATACTTAACACCAACCAGGGTGTTTTCCAAAGCCAGTCCTAAAACCCGAGGCGAGGGAGTTCAGAGGTCTCCAGTCCATGTCCCTTCTACCTGGGCTTGGTTAAATGTAGGACATACCACTTCTTCTTGGACCATACATGTTGTGCACAATGCTGGCCAGCGTTTTTCTTAGTCCCACTGGAATACAATACCCAGAAATCTTGACGGCGGAGACAAGAGTAAACAACCCAACTGCGAGAGCCAACAGGAACAGGACCGCAGAGCGATCTGCACTGCAAACCTGCAATCAGGAATCCCTACGCTAAGTGGCAGAGAGTGAATGCAGGTGTTGCGGGCCGGTTTTTCAAAACTGTTGGACCCGCATTTGAAGATTACATAAAGGAGAACCTTAAGAACTACTGTGCTCATCGTGTGCCACCATGGCACACTCTGAAAGATGTTGGTTAAGGAGGGACAGACTACTGACTGGCCCGAGGATACAGTCAGACGTCAGGACCAATCGGAGGGCGAGGAGGCCCATAAAAGCCAGCAAACAGGGAAGTGCAGGTTCTTCAGGTGAGGTCAAGGGAAGAGAAGGTGGGCCGAGACACGGGGTGCAGGAAGGACAGCGCAGCGTACCGTTGAGAAAGACTGAGAGCCTATCCAAGGTGAGGTATTGGTTGGTGAGAGAAAGTGGTACCTGGGTGTGAGAATTCATCCATAGTGGGTAGAGTTTGTGAGTTAGTGAGATTAAGTGGGAGTGCAGTGGAGTAAGGGAGCTTGATTGAGAGTGAATGGAGAGTGACGTTAGAAGAAGGATGGGTGGTGTGGAGAGTAGTGGGAGGAGAGAGTAGTGTAAAGTAATGGGGGAGAGAGTAGTAGCAAATAAAGCAGAGAATAGAGAGAACATCAGAGGAACAAAAGAAAGGAAGAAGAGAGACAAGGGTGAGCCAGTGGCAAAAAGAGTGTGGAGGAGAGAATTAGTAAGGAAAGGGATACATAAGCTCAGTGAAAGGAATACCAGGGCATGAGAGGGAAGGACAAGTGGAGCCAGGCTTTTGGGAGGCACCTATTCCAATTGATAATTGTAATTCTTGTGAGACACATGGGTAGGATTTACCTAGGAAATCCCAGAGGGGGCCAGATAAAGTATTTGCCTTTTGGCCATCATGACCAGCCAGTAAGTTACTGACCATGATGCCAGTAAGCTCGGACCATGATGCAGGTGGGTCCAGGCACAGGAGAGGTGTAGAACAAGGAGTAAAGATTCACTATTGTGAGAACGTCTACTTTTTCATCTATGTAGCCCATCTATCTTACTGATCAATGGGTGGCTTACTAAGCATTGCAAAACCATGAGGAGCAAGTAATCAAAGGTCAATGATGTAGAGTCCTGGCTGAATATATTGCGACCACGTCCATGGTCCTACAGAAGTCAGATGGAAGGTAGTGCACCTTTTCCAAAACCTTACGAGTTAATTTGCAGTGCCCGTCTAATGTTCTTCTCTGTTCCTCAATATGTCAATGTAATGTGCCCTCCCTTCATTGTTTTTCCAAATCCAGAACGCCAGTGTGACGATAGAGGGACCCACGCTACTTACTGATTCAGTCAGTCACCTCGACGGTGGGATTGCTTCCACCGCTTTTCCAGAAATGTGAAAATGGTTGTGAACCTCATGTTGGAGGTCACCATAGAAGACTCATTCCTGTGTAGTAAGAGGTCCTTTTCTCAGACACATTGATTGTTGTTCAGCACTGACATTTGCTGTGAATCCAGGCTTGCTGCCGTTAACTAAGGTCACATCCTGTGGAGGGCTGGGCCAATAGTCTACATGCAAATTAGGACCCTAAACAGCCAAAACTCAAGTCTCTTAAGTCAACGTCTTTTTTTCTTGATTGCTGGAATCCTGCATTTCTTGTGTGTCATCTGTGTTTTTGTGCAGCTTTTGAGTCCGTTTATGTTGGCATCACACCTTAGCGTTGTGTATGTGTTCTCTTTGCTTATAGGGGTTGCACTACCTCTAATTGCAAAATTTTAAAAAAAATCTTTACAAAAATGACTATCGTTGTGAGTTTTGAACTGAGCTTTTTGTGTTGCAGCCATGTCACGTTTGTGTTTTCACTGTTTATCAACTAAATGTTTCTTCAAGCTATGCAACAAATTAAGTTCCTGTTTAACACAAATATACTGCTTGGTGATTCAGTTATGAAGTATATTTACCGTTATGGATTGCAGTCTTCTTTTTTGTGTACAGTTATGCAATATTTCCTTCTACATGTCACTGTTTGTAATGATTGTTTGAAAATGCTTCTTTAGCAGGGGGCACTTTTCATTTGCTTAGTGAATATATTGCTCAACATGGCTTTGCTAGCACAATACGGTGGATTTCTTTCTCCCTCCCTACTTTCACTTCTGATCTCGCCAGACATAACTCTTCATGTCTGTACGAGATACATCACTGAATGGTACTTGGATGTCTGACGCAAAACTCTTCACCCCATTTCCTTCCCTCACCCATCTCTGTTCTAAATAACTTGTTCTCCCTCTCATCAAAGGCACATCTCTGGGTAATCTTTGACAGAGACCACAACATTCATCACTATCATTGCTACTTGTATGGGTACTTAATATGAGAAAAATATATGCCCTCACTTACAATTCAGTTAAAGCTCTTCTATTCACCCTGGTACTTAGTCATATTGTCTGTTGTGCTTGTATACTCCTGGCCAGGACCCTTTACTCAATGTCACCCCTCAACAAAGGTCTTAACTTCTCCATCCACACACCGTTTAATTTCCTTGGCTCCTCGCCCAACTCCAAACACCAACTCCACGCAGGTTCTCCTGCTTCTCTCCTCACTGTATACTTCAGTCCACTACCTTTCTTAATCTCTCCATTCCACGAACACCCAACACCTTCCCTCGCTTTCTTCTTCTCCCTCCTTGCTCCCCTCCACTGGAACTCCTACTGCAACACTTAAAGACTGCCCTACCATTAATACCTAAATCTGCACTGAAGCTCCATCTCTTCAGCCTGGAAAGAGCACCATCTACCTCCTTTCACATTTCCCTCAATTCCACTGTATGTACCTCAATGTAAATATACTGTCCTATTCATACAAATGTAATGTGTCTTGTCCCATCCATGGTTTCTGGCTCCCAATTCAGGATTCGAATTTGCTGATATTTAAGTGTTTCTGGGCAGAACACTTTGTTACCTCAAACTCAATAAATACAATCAAGTAAATAGTTGATCAAAAGCATCAAGTGTCTCCCAAGTGTTGCTTTGAGAATCAAAGAACATGCATGTGAAGGAGTGTATGAGCAAAATCTACAAGATCCCACAAACCAGCTTCCTATTCCTTCTTCTGACAGTGAGTGTTTAGATACACATGAATCTAGTGATGTTCACCCCTTAACCAAAGAAGGGGCGAGCGACCATGTATTAACCAAAAATATACATATTTTAATGTTTACCAAAAGCATCACAATTTACAATACATTTCTATAAAATCAACATCATGACCAAGAATCCTTCTAAAAAGCACATATACATTTAACACATATACATTTGACATATATGGCAGAGAAAAATGACACTTCAGGAACTTGCTATGCCTTAGTGGAGAGTTCATCAATATCTCTGTCACCTCTGTTGTTAATACTGCCCTTCTCATTTGATATGGGCAAACACAGGTGTATATGTGCTTTTTAGAAGGATTCTTGATCATGATGTTGATTACATGGTCGCTCGCCCCCGATACCTGAGGAGTGTATGAGCAGCAATAGCCTCAGGCAGATTAAACCTTGTGGTATAACAGTTCACAATAATGTTAATAACCAAACTATCAATAAAAGCCTCAAGTGAAGCTGCCCGAGTTCATAGAAGAGCAATGACCATACCCAAAGAAATTAAGGAAGTACAGATTTAGTTGAAATGTCAAAGCTGGATGAGACCTATGAATAAAAATCAAGGATACTAACCGATGCCTAGAACGGTAACCTGTTGCTTCCACCAACCAATTTCAGAGGAAGGGATAAAGATAGATAAGCTGGCCGCTCAAAGTAAAGTCTTCCACCAAGTCATGATCTTGGTGATGGTGTTGGGTTCCAAGCTCAAGCTGAATGAGCACCATGTACTAGCAGAGTACCCCTCCAGCTGCCAACTTTGACGTCAGCGCTTAAAAATGTTCAGGGAATTGGTGAACTAAGAACCATATTGTTGTGATTAAACTAGTTGGCTCTCTTTCCTTTAAGAAGTTTAACTGAACATCAAGTTTTGGGAGTTTGATCTTTAGTTTGAGGATACTTCCAAACTCCATTGTTATGGTCTCCAGATTCTCCCCTTGTTTAAAGAATGCATCACCAGACCTGTAACCCCTCTGACTGGGGAATTACTAGGATACCCAGATTGGACAGCAGAAAGAAAAAAAGCATTAAATATGCTTGTTCCGTGAGGTATATCCCTGCACGAGTATCGGGTGGAAGTCCAGACCTAGGTCCCATCATAACCCCTTCTTACAAGCTTGCCGAATCCAGAAGCAGACCGAAGGGAACATTGCGTGGTGTAACCGCACGCAGAGGGCTCTGGTGAAGCAGACAGACGGTGGACCTTCCGCATAACGCTGCGTCAGAAAAAACATGACAACGTGATAGGTTCCTTTTTTCACATTTTACAGACTGCTTACGGAGCACGACCAAGCAAGGAGGGGCTTTCCTCTGATGTGGGTGGTGTTCTGCGTCTACCGCCACAGAGCCTATTTAAGGGGCTACCACAAGGTACACATTGTTCTTGCAACGGTCTTGGGTGCTTCAATAAATGGGGGAACTTTAGAGACCTGCTGTATAGCCCCTTTAGGTACTTTGATTAGGTAATTAGGGATTACAGCGTGTTGCTTTTCCAGGAAATACTGCTGACTTATACCAAGACAGGGAGTCTGTACACACAGTAAGACATTTCCTCCAGGAGCCTAGAATATTCTTATTTCTGTCCTAGGCTTTCCTTGTTCCATTTCCTTTTGCCCTCCTTAAAGCAGCTCCTGGCCTCTGCTCAACCATTCAGGGGGTGTGCCCATAGCACTCCCGCCTGGAAGGAATTGTTTCTCTGAGTTGCATAAAATCAGCCAGAGGGGCTTTTTCCTTAAAGGTTTGATGTGCATTGTCCCCAGGGTTCCTGAGAGAATTCTGCATTACTGTATAAGCTTGAGGAAGCTGACAATCTCCTTGTTTCCAGAAATGATGGTCAGGATTTCTCTGTGGGTAAAAACAGTGTTCTAACTGGGATTCTGTTTCAGATCAAGACATCATGCAATTTACCCAGCACAGCCTTGCAGAATGAATAGAGGGCCAGCCTGGTCTGATTTGGGTGTGTGTGACCCACATTTCTAAAAACAATACAGACCTGATCCCAGAGAGGGAGGTGGCATCTGCTGTTAGAGCCTCCCCTTTCCAGAGTTTGCCCTAAAGAAGGTTCCTGTACCATATGATGTAAGAGCCCCAAGTGCAAAGTATTATGTGGCAGATGGGCCCACTCTCTCTGCTAGAGCGGGGGGGGGAGAGGTAGGGGGGGGTCTCCTCCTGTTTCTATCAAAAGACAGCTAATGGATCGAATGCCTGTGACCCACCAGGAAAGACACCCAAAAGAATGTCCTGGGTTAGCCAGTGGAAACCCTCTGGAAGAATTATGGCTCCCGGGGTGCAAAGGAGCAAATGGCTGGACACATTTAATATCAGGTGTGAATAGCCTGCCATATCTAATGCCCTAGGCCATCCCGCTCTGGGTCACTCACAGGTGGTCAAAAGCGGCTTTGTGCAACTTTTTCCCTCTGAATGCCAGTCTGTTATAGGTCCACCCACAGGGATCTTCTGAAAGAGTGTCCCCCTAACTCCTTTAGGATAGGACCCACATGCAGCTGAGACTGCCCTAAGACCAATACCACTCAGTGGGAACCACCTACTAAGGTCTAGAGGTGGCTGGACGTTCCCCCTACATGAGAAGGAATACCTCCCCCAGGGACAGTATGAATCCCTTGAGCTGGACGTTTTCTTTTTTTCTTGTATGGTATTTATTCCAGGTTGGGGTGTCAGGTCGGCTAGAAATGCTGAGCATATGAACAATACAGGAGACAAAGGCAGTCTCAGAATGGAGTGCGTTTACAATAGTTTGAGTTGTAATTTGGGAATGTGTAGCCAAGTGATGAGGGTCAAGTCATTAATTGGGAAACCTGGGGCATGCACTAGAAATAGATGTAGTAAGTGCACATAGTGTAGGTCAAGTGCCACAATATATATTATACAGACACACAATTCCACCAGAACATATGTGGCGAAGAAACCACATTGGCTGCACCGCATTGACCTGGGTAGGTTATCCTCAGGCCCACAACAACTGTTTGCAGTAAGAGCATATCCCCCGGCACAGACCAAACCCTTCGGGATATAAAAACCAGCAAATAATTAATGTCCCATAATTCCCCTTAAACAAAACCAAAACCCATACTAACACCTATTTGATATCCAAAGTGGCAGCAGGAATCCCAGGCCTCAGCCGTACCCTTAATGGACACAGACACAGATGGAGCCCCACTTCCTTCCCACCCTTGCGGGTAAACTGGGGAGGGGAGAACTCACGTTTTCCCCCACAGTTGCCAGCACAAGGGAGATAGGATCCCCTGCAGCTTCAGTTAAAAGCAAGGGAAAGGATGCCAGCACAGCACCAAACAAAGGAGAAACGTGTTTTCAAACTCCCACCATCCATAGGAGTAATGCTTAATACATACTCTGAGCCATATGACACAGGATGACACCAAAACGAAATTCAGAGAAGGGAAGAACCCCAGCCGGCGACACGTGAACAAACTAGCAGCTCCTTTGCAGCAGCAACAACAAACACAGGCTGAGGTGGGATCCAAGTTGGTGCCTCCCCTAGTTAAAGACTTCCCCCATAAACGCAAAACTACAAAGCAACCCTGTCATGGAGCATGCCCAGAGTGGGTATGCAACCCCTCTGGCCAATCAGCGGGAAGAGATTCAACCCAAGCACTATATAAGGGCCAGCTCCCATGACAAGAGTGGAAGGGAGTTTTGTGGTACAGAGAATGGGAGTTGTGGTGTTCAAGAGGAAGAAGCTTACTGGAGCAGAGAGGAAGGTTGCTGGGCTGGCTGGTGTGGAGACCATATTGTAAGGCCCAAAGAGGAGAAGAAAACAGCGGGACTGGCTGTAAGACCCACAGTTGAACTGATTTCAAGACCCAAAGAGGAGGTAAAGACAAAGGCTCTCACCAAGGGGAAGACCGAACAGGTCAGACAAGGTGAAGAGGGAGGTGCTGGTCAAGGGGAAGGAGGAGCAGGAAAAGGGCAGATGCTGTGACAAGAAAAAGAAGAAGGGTCAGAGGCCCTGACGATTGACCCGAGCACTTAATCCCTAAGTGCAGACTAGTGAGCAGGGCACCATATCCCTGAGAAAAAAAACAAGGATGAGGTAAAGAAATAAACAGATCCTCTGGGGACTATCCGAGGAAAGAAGCACCTACAGTGTCCTTGTAAAGGGTCAGGGAACACTAAAAAGATCCTGACACTTTAAATAAAAAGCATACACTTCAATATCCTTGTTGATTTATTTGTTACAACTTGTAAAACATGAGTTGGGAAGCGTGGCCAGGATGGACAGGAGTTGCACCCTCACAGAATGTGGCAAAAATATGATTTATGTTTTGGAATAGTTCAGCATCAGGCAGCATAATGCCAAGCAGGGACGATAACTGAGGCAGCTAGTGATGTTTTGAGCAGTGGGGGAGGTGAAGGATGGAAAGGAGATGATGATTTGCGAGTCATTTGCAAAGGTGGTAGTGAAAGCCAAAGGAGAAGGTAAGCTTTCCCAAGGGTCTGGCATACACTGAAGAGGAGCGAGTCAAGGACGAATCGTTGGGGGACACCCACAAAAATGGATGTGGAAGAGAACTTGTTAAGAGTTCCAGGAAATGGAGAATCAGTGATTAAAGAGGTATGCCATCTGCCACCAGTGCTTTTGAAGCCTATGGAGGCGAGGTCTTGGAGAAGGGGGGTTATGCTTCACAGTGTCGAAGGCTGTGGAGAGATTGAGAAGGATTAAAAAGGAGGAGAGTGGTGGTCTGCGGTTAGAAAGTTGGAGACATGTGTGAGTGCAGTTTCGCTGGACTGTTTACTCCTCAATCCAGCTCATAAGGGTTTCTAAATAGAGCGGTATTCAAGGTGACTGACTATGCAGTTGAAGACTATTCACTTGAGAATTTTGAAGGGGTGGGGTTGAAGAAACAGGTCTGTAGAAGGAGGTGCTGTTGGGGGTTCAGAAGGTTTCTTTTTTTAAAGAATGGGGATGACTGGCTGTTTTATATCAGGCAGAGAAAATGCCAGTGGTGGGGGGGAGGTTGAAGAGGGAGGAGTGGTGCGAGGGAGTAACAGGAGTGAGTTCTTTAATAGTTTGAAAAAGTGGAAAGGGGTTGATAGGCACACAGGATGGATTAGCCGAGTGGAGGTCTGATAGGAATGTGGTGGGAGAAGTGGGGTTGAAGTGGGAGAGAAATGAAAGGGAGACAGCGATAGGAGGTTGAGAGAAGCGTAGAAGGTGAGAGATATAAAGGTTTGAAAGATATCACATATCTGACATTTTGGAAGAGAAGTGGGAGGCTAAGTTGTTAACTAAGCGAACAGGGAGGTTTTGTTTGGGGGGTGCGGGTGTGATTGTTTTTAGGAGGAGAGTGCCTAGCCTTGAAGTTCATTGGGAGCTTACGAGGGTGTTAGCAGACAGATGATAGGAGGTCACTGTAGTATTATGATTTGGCAGAGTCCAGGGCAGTAATAAGGGTAAGAAGGGAGTCTTAGTAAGCAGCAAGGACACCAACTGAAAAGTTGAAGGAGCATGGATGTCCAGGTAATGTTTGGGCGAGGGCATAGGTGGGTAAATGAGCAAGAAGGGTAGTGAGAATCAAAAGGAGCTGGCAAGTGTGGTAGTAAACTCAGTGAAGACCAGTTCAATAGACTGGACAAGAGGATGGGAGAGGACTTGCCTTGGTGCGGGTATGGAGCCAAAGGTCAGGTTTGAACTTCCTCCTAATGATAAGCAGACAGGGGTGCATGTAAACAGGGAAGCAACATGGTGAAGTGAATGGATGAATAATCAGTGGGAGACAGGTTGATAGAGAGGGCACACGAGTAAAAGGAAGGTAGGAAAAGGAGATCATTGCAATTTCCGCCAGTGTGAGGTTATAAAGTCTTAGAAGGGAGTGATAAGACAGAGTGTAGTCAAACTATTGCATTGAGGAGGCTGCTGGTCACATGACCAGGACCTGCTACTCAGTTGCTCTGTCCACCACCAGTTTTCGTGCCTTCCAGACAGCTGCTTAAGGTCTCCAGGCCAACTCAAAGCAAACAGCATTAAGGAAATTGCTGGCCACGTGACCAGGCCCTGGCACTTAGTTGCTTTGTCCACCACCGGTTTTGCACTTTCCAGGCAGCCTCTTTTCCTTTGCAGTTGATGAGCAAGTGCAAGTGGAGTTTGGTCAGGTGACCCAAGCCCCACACACCTACTTAGCCCTGCCCCTTCATTTCCTTTCTTAACTCTTAGATCAAGGGCGTCTTTCACCTACATGTCCAAAGCTAAAAGGCAGACGAAGAAAAGGGCAATACCCGTTTGGACCTGTTCGGACCGGGAGGACCCAAGACCAGATCTTCTGCTCCTCTAACATCTGGTAAGTTGCCTCAAATATGTGTTTTACTCCTCTCTTCCAACAACCCATTGCCTTCCATCACCATACATTGCTAACCACGCCGCCCACCAGCAACATCATGAAACCTGAATGATATCCACCTTGACAGACATCCTAGATGTCCTCCTCACTGATGGCTACAGAATTCTACAACAAGACCCTCCAACTAGATTGGCAGAAGCCTTGCCATCTTTCGAAAGGCATCATGACCATGCACCCAACTTGACTTCACCACCATTGGCTTTTTTGAAAACCTTTCCTGCCACTTCCGCTCTTCCCAATGGACACAGTCACTTCTCACCTCATCTACAGACCACCCAAGCCAAACAACGCCTTAATCTAAGACTTTACGGACCTCGTCACCATCATGTCTCTCAAGCATGCCAGCATCTTCTTCACGACTTCAACATCCCTGGCAACCCAGCAACCAAGTCAATGAAGGAAGATCTCCACTGCCTACTCGACACTCTGAACCTGAAACAGCACACAAAAGACAACCCAGAGGAAAGATAATGTCCTCGACCTCATCATCACAGCCGGGTCTCCTTGACCCCTCAGCAGCATTTGGCAGAGTACACCACCAGACACTTACTGACAATCTATATCACTGTATGAGGGATCAGCGAGTTCGTCCTGAACAGATTACAATCGTACCTTGCTAACCGCTGCCAGTTTGTACAAATTGATTCATCCAGATCACCGACTCAACCCATCACGTGTGGAGTCCATCCATCCATCCTCTCCCCCGTGATCTCCACAGTTCTACCCCAAGATATCCTCCATCGAAGGCATCCAGAGGCTCAAAGCTTGCCTCTACTAGATCGAGGCACGGATGTCCAGTACTTACCTGAAGCTCAACCCCTCCAATACTAAATTCCTGCTCCTGACCAACACCAAACACTCCGACATCCAGGTCTGGCTCTCTTCTCTGCCAGGGCAGCAAGGAAAGAACCAAAAGACAGGCCTTTTCTGTCTACACCCCAAGACTCTGGAACCTCCTCCCCATCAACATCAGATGCACCCCCTTGCTTCTACAGTTCAGGAAGGAGCTCAAGACCCTCCTCTTCATGGAATGGCTCCTCCCTAACACCTAGGTCCACATAGCCTCCTCTTCCCACTGTTTTCTCTCCTGATTGCTTGTAGATCCTTTGCTGACAAATTGCCTACCTTCCCCCTCCCCGGTTAGTGCCTCACTGCCTTGTTTCTCTGCTCCCCTCACCATGGTGTTCTCCAGTGATGTTAAATCACTCTGCTGCTTCTCAGAGCTAGGACTGTACTCAATAAATACCCTAATAATAACAACAAACTAATGATTCTCAGGTGTTCTGGGAGAAAGCTTGGGTCGCTCATCATGAACCAGGGAACGTTGGTTAGAGCAGTAGCCTAAGTCGGAGAAGAAAAGATTAGAGGTGCCTGGTGCACAATAGAGGAGGATGATAGGGGTGGGGAGCAAGGAGTTGGAGAGTTATGTATTCCAAGGGGGAGGGGATAACGTCTGATAGGGGGAAATGGGGCAGATGGCTTGATTTTTCTCATCAGGAGGCCAATGCCACCACCTTTTTTTATTGGTCAAGGTGAGTGAGAAAAGGTAGCAAAGTCAATCTGTAGTACAGCAAGGGGTGCTGTATCGTGGATGTGTCCAAGTTTCAAGGATTCCATTGAGGGGACCACAGTATGCACTGAAATGTAAGATATCATCTAGTGCACACATAAATGACTGTCTAGTTTAAGACACATTGTAAATTCAACTGTTTCACATAGAAGCCTTTGAGGAAGGATGAAGAGGTTATACATGTAATTTAATGTTGTTTTCGGATGAATGTTTGCAGGAATTTTGAGGTTGGACAGTGGTTCATTTGGTGGTGTTTTTTTGTATAATCGCACTTTCTCAAATGTTCTCACTGCATTTTTGGGATAGCAATAATCTCAATTCCGTCAGCTATACAGTAGGAGCACTTAAGTAAACAACACTATAAAAAGGCACTAAAAGACCTATTTTTACCTTTACTGAACATCCTCAAAGTAAAGGAAAGGAAAGGAATTTCTCAAACAACTAGGTCAGTCGGGCCCCTCACAGGATGGCCCCGTGCAACAGTTGCCAGAGTGGATGCCCCTCTGATAGAGCTCTTGTACCTTGCCTATTTTATTAACGAAGGTGCTCGACAGTCAAGAGTGAATGTCCAAAACAAGTCTGTCCACTGTCCTAATCTAACCTATATTACCCTACCACTAATATAATTAACTAACGCTAGAGAACGACTCCCTTCTCCTGGGTGCTCTGTTTCTTCAAAGGGGGTTTCTTGATTATATTGTTCTACTCAATAGTCCATATGTAAATAGACTCTGCTTATACTTTCGACCAAGTTCTGCAGTTCTTTTAGGGGACTGGTAGCTTACGTTTCCTCTTTGTTAGAGATTATCTTTGTTCTGTTAAAGATCCTTCTCCCTCGCTCTCTCTCTCTTGTAGGACTCCAGACCCCCGTGTACATGGTTCTCCTCTCGGAAATGTTGGTGGCTCAACTCCCAATTATAGTTCACCTCTTCCTGGCGTGCACTTTCATGTATTATATTTATCGTCCTGACCTAACGGGTCTTGACTCCCCAAATGTCTCTAGTTTCTGTTCCTTATCTTGGGGTTATGGGTTGACCTTTCCCTTTTCCCAGGGCAATAAGATTCCAACTCTATTTCTCTCCTACTCTCTCCTTTGTTTGTTCCTTTCAATCTCATTAATATAGTCTGGACGTAATAAGATTCCAATTCTATTTGTCTTCCCTTCTGTGGGTTTCCTGTTCCTGAGGCGTTAAGCTTTTCATTCTATTTCTGTTCCACTCTGTGGGGTTTGGGTTTCTCCTTGTCTTATTAACACAGATCAGGTTAAATAGGATTGCAATTCTATTTCTCTCCCCATCTGTGGTTTTCCTGTATCTCTTTATCTCATTACTACAGAACCGATTCATCTGATTGTTTGCAATTCTTTTCACATTTGTGCTGGGATGAGTTTCGCTTAACTTATACTGAGTCCCTTTTAACGTTCTGGTATTCCCATACCCCATATCACCTTCTGCCTTCAAGAGTAACATTGTCGATACCTGTAGGACTTTGGACTCTCTCTCGGATTCCTGGTAGTTCTGCGGTTCCCATTCTGCCACGTCTGTTTCGTATGTGTCCCGCTCTCGCCTTGTGAATAGAACTGTTGCCAGGACTTGCTTTAAAGTTGCTTCCTCCCACTAGTGGTGTCGGAGTCGTTGTGTGGGCCGGCTGCCCACCACGATTGCTGCGTGGTCATGCCACCACTGATGGTTCAAACTTGTTTGGATTTCCTCCATTCTCGCACGCCAGTATCCCAGCGGGTCTAATTCCGCATTGGCGCTGCTCTGGCTTATGCAGACTCCATGTTCTGCAAATGCTCCGCCACCTTCCGCTCTGTTACGTACAGGGGGAATCCCCTGGTCATCTCGGCTTATCGCATCCTCTCGCTGGTTCTTTGGTTTCTCATTCCTTTTCAGCATCCCCTGCACAGTCCATTATAGGCTCCAATTTAAAAGTATATTCTCGGTTTCTTGTTGTTGATAATATAGGTTCACTTTGTCGTCATGAAACTGATAACGTTCTGGTGTAATAGGTTAAGTCTATATAAGGCATCAGAGAGTTCCTCTTGGGAACAGGAGACCTTGTCCGCAAAGGGGGGAGTCTCTCCAGGTCAGGTCCCATTTGCCTTTAACCCTAGGGAGGGTGTTTTGTGAAGCAGGCTCCCCTCCCCAGCCTCAGAGCGTGTGGGGGGCTCCCCCTTGGGGAGAAGGGACGAGTTCTCTCAATTCGTCACATTCCAAGAAAAGGGCATACATGGGGGCACTCATGTGTTCTGCAAATCTGTGAATTAAGAGGAGAGGGAGAATTGAAGTCAGGGAAAACTAGCATGCATACTGGAGGAAGTGGTTTGGGCGCCAGTAAGTTTGCATGTGCACGTTCCAGCTTCCAAACTGAAAATGTGCCCTGGTATACCCTCATATTGAAGGAGCGTCACTATCTTGGTGTGGGCTAAGGAATAGAAATAAGGTATCTAATTCACAGGAAAACACCTTTTATTCTTCCAGCAATAGAATACCAAGATTTGTCCTTCTCGCCCATGAGCACTAGGATCGATTAACAGAGATAAGGGCATCTGCCCTTTCATCAGCCTTCAGTGGTTTCTGAAGAGACTTTGAGAGCTACCAGTGATTTTGTGGCTATTTCAGGCTCACCGCACAGTGCTTTTCCACTATCTTAGAAAGTCCCATTATGTGTTCCATAAGGGCAGAAACCACAGACAGACTGAAGAAAACTACCATCTCTCTGGTAACATGGAATCAGACCCTGGGAGAAAAATGCGTTATGCACAAGTCACAATTTCCGGACTTCTACAAATTCATGTCCAGTGCATGATACTTGAGACTTTGTTTTTGCATCCACTCTGCAATCACCCACGTGTCATCTGCAGCAGTCTTGCCCAAATGTGCTAATGAGTTCCAAGTACCAGTGAAGGGCATTTCCAACGAAGTCAACATCTGGGGGCACGGGACTCCATAGAAAATGTTGCTAAGGAGTTCAAAAAAGAGGAAATGAAGCAAGCAGTGCACAAAGATAATGTCTTCATCTGAAGCACTAGAACCAGGGTGCATACCCCAGTTAATTTTGCTCCTCGACAGCCCAAGCAGTATTTCGAGCAAATTTAACACCAAACTGATGCTGTTTCGAAATATATAAGGTTAGCTGCTGTGCCTAACCCCACAGTAGGATGCTGTAAACAAGGGTGGTCGGCCAAAATCTCTTTTTTTAATTATATATTTATCTTGGGGTCCGGGATTAAAAAAAATGGTAAAAAAAAAATAAAAAATAAAAAAGGGGGGGTTGGGGAGGAACCCCCCCATTTCGAATAAAAAACGTCATTAAAAATAAATGCGACTTTTTTTTCGGCCTTTTTTTTCGAGATTTTTTTTTTTTGGTCTTATGACCATAAACCGTAAACAAGATATGCAAAGCTAGGCACTGCCATCTGCGAGGCAATAGCTGAAGAAGGCTGTCAACTAGACACAACGAGGTGACCGTATTCTGCGAGTCATTGTCAAAAGATCTATTTCTCTCCAACACCCATTCTATGTGCTTCGAAGCACTGACAGAAGTGTTAAGCCTTTGTATATTGAAATATGTGTGGTTTTGATGCAGGAACACTGGTATAAGGATTTGTCCTGGATGCATAGAGCAAACGCCACCAAGGCTGGAACATAGTGAGTTACAATGCAACAACGGCTCATGCATGGATTAGTGTTAGACATGGAGAATCCCATCACCACACACAAAGTACCTGGGAAGGCTCATATGCAGATAGGTCTTCTGCCCTGGGCTTCAGGCTAAACCAACAAAATAAAATGAAAACATGGGTCACAAGGAGCAACAGTATGATGGCTGCAGCTGTGAAAAGTCTACATGAGATATCAAGCACTCTCCATGATATAAGTACCAGCTCACCTCGGACACCAGCTGCATACTGTATACCAAGAGATTTAGCAGCCAATTTATACAAACCACTCCAACCAACAGGATGAGAGAGAGAGAGAGAGAGAGAGAGAGAGAGAGAGAGAGAGAGAGAGAGAGAGAGAGAGAGAGAGAGAGAGAGAGAGAGAGAGAATGTGTGTGTGTCTCTGTGTTGAAGAGGGGTGGGGAGAGCTTGCGGGCATCCCTTTCTCTATCCATCTCTCACACACCATGTGTAAAGGTGCCAGAAGGAGAAATTACTTACCGTAATGTTCTTTCTATGGATTAGTCTCCCACAGATTCCAAATCAGATACGATACCCCTTCCAGCATCAACTGCTCGGGAAACAATTTAACCGGGGGCGTAGCACACATGGACTCGGCCGTGGATCCGTCTCGATTCGATCACACAGTCTGTGATGTTGGTCGTCGTACATATACCACATCACTACACCCCCCCCCCCCCCAACTCCACAAACCTAGCTAGTGTGGTGGTAGTTTATGGAATTGGCTGAAACCAGCCACAACCCCCCTAAAAATAACAATGTCACTTATTTTTAGGATGAGGAACAGGACTGCAAGAAGTTGCAGAAGGACACACACAAAACCGGCCTAGGGGCCCAATAAGAGACATCTCATCTCATCTCTTCTCACAAAAGAAGGTCAGTCATCATGGAATGCAGGCACTTTCATAGCAGGGCTGGCTCGGAGTGTAGGGGGTTGCTGAGGAATCTACGGGAGAGGAACACATAGAAAGAACATTACCGGTAAGTAATTTCTCCTTCAATGGATTGCTTTCTCCCACAGATTCCTCATCAGATAGACTCCCAAAGCAGTATGGCGGTGGGATGAAAGTTCCTAAATCAGGAAGCTCTGTTGCACCATTCTTCCAAAGCGAGCATCAGACCACCCGACACGTCCAAACAGTAATGATTGATGAAGGTGTGTAAAGAAGACCATGTCACCACCCAGCAGATCTCTCTAACCGGCATGCCCCTCTGGAGTGCAGAAAAGGCAGCCACACCCCTAGTGGAGTGAGCCCTGATGCCCGGTGGAAGCTCTTTCTCTGCGTGTTAGTCATACTCCGCTATACAGAGTGTAATCCACCTAGCTACGGTCTGCTTAGAAACAGCCAAACCCTTTCTTGACAGAGAAAAAGCTACAAACAGCTGATCAGCCCTCAAATCCGCTGTCTTCGCAACAGGTCCAACCTGTGGGACCTCGCCTCTTCCTTGGTAGAATGGGGAGGAGGGTAGAACACAGGCACGTCTATGCCCTGGGAGAAGTGGAACTCTGAAATGGCCTTGGGCAAGAACCCATGCCGCACCTTCCATGATACCACCCCCTTAAAGAAGCAGAGGAATGGAGGCTTGCATGACAAAGTCTGCAGTTCAGTGAACCTTCTGGCAGAAGAGATTGCCAGTAGAAAGGCAGTCTTCAAAGTGTGAACCGAACTGGGCAAGAATGCATAGGCTCAAACGGAGCTGCCATGAGGAAAGTGAGAACCAAGTGTGAGGGGTCAGAAATTAGAGGCGGACACAAAGTTGTAATGTTTTCAACATTAGACATCTTTATTAAAATAAAGGGGCTGGATAAAGGAGTTTCTGCCCATATACTGAAGAGAGTTTCCCTGCCTATGAAACTAAAACTAAGGGTCAGTCTGTGCCTCGTCGTCAAAATTATGTAAGTTGTCCTTGTCGCCAAAACATATCTGACCCTCACAATAGAAATAAACAAGTAAAAAGTTCAAGGAAAAATGTCTCTGTTCTAAGTTTAGCAAAAGGTGTTCACATGTAAAGAATATAGATAAATCAAACAAAATAGTCTCCTCCAAGGAAGAGTCCTTCGATCCAGAGGGTGTTTCCCTTCCCCTGGATTATTTCAGGAAGGATGACAAAAGTGTCTTTTCCACACAACAACTTTTTAAGGATGACTTCCTGGTATAGACCACTGCCAGGAATCCCTCAGTAGACTCTTTAGATCCCCTGTTATACTCTTCTGCCAGGTATCTTTTCACAACGATATGATATGGCATTTATAATGCACCTATACACAAGTATTTCAAGGCGTGACGAGGCCAGGGAGGGGAAACAGAGGGAAGACGGACACCAATCCTGCTAGGCCAGGTGACATTGAGATCGCGCAAGTGCAGCGGAGGGGGGGGGAGGGGAAAGTGCAGGGGGAAAGGGGAGGGAGCAGTGCAGTACATAGGATAATAGTAAAATAAACAAAAATAAAAGTGCGGCCAGCTGGTGGCAAGTGCTGGTAGGTGGCTGTAGGGATACAGAAACAGCCCCACGAGTGCAAGGGTTGCCAGGGGGGCAGTGCAAATGTGAAACTGGCAGGTAGGGGACCTGGGCCTTAGATCAGAGGGTAGCAAGGTAACCAGTGCAATTTCAGATTCAGCAAGGAGATCAGCGGGGGAGAGGAGGAGAAAAAGCAGAAGCAAAGAGGAAGGTCTTGAGGTGCTTCCGGAACCAGAGATGGTTCTCCTCAAGTTTCAGAGAGGCAGGGAGGCGGTTCCAGAGGGAGGCCCCAGCAGAAGAAAGATCTACCACCAACTTGCTGCTTGGAGAAGTGACTAACCCGGAGGGAGTTGGAGGCAGATGAGCAAAGAGCTCAAGGGGAAGATATTTAGGAAGAGAGAGTTGAAGGTAATGGGGTCCCAGGCCCCAGAAGACCTTGTGGACAATGCAGAGGGTTTTGAACTTAATCCTTGCCGCCACTGGGAGCCACTGCAGAGATTTCAGTCCTGGAGAGATATGATCCCTAGGTTTGAGGCCAAGGACAAGTCTTGCAGTCCTGTTTTGGATGACAATGTCTTTTTCATTCATCTACTTTAAATGGATAATCTGGTGTACTCCCCTGCCAAGAATCCCTTTCTGGGTTTTGTAGATCCCCTGGTATAGTCTCCTGCCAGGTATTTTTTCCCCCAAAGGCTCACTGCCTGATGTATTTAGCTTACCAGGACCTCTTTCAATATTCTCTGTCTTTCAGTACAGCACAGTTGTATTTGTGCACGGCCGATACTTCACAGGCTTTAGATACTACGTGTTCCAACTTTCCCCATATTGACATCTGATATTCAAAAACGTATTCCAGTTCAACTTCTTCACTGGTATTAATTTGTTTTTGGCAATACTTACTCTAACTTTCCCCATATCGACATCTCATGCATGAGGATATGTGCAAATTCTTTCCTCAAATTTAACTTGGTCGACACTCAAAATGAGTTTTGAATTGTTCATATGCCCGTCGGTATGCCCCGGGATCCCCACCATCACTGGGCACACTCACCGGTGTTTGATGGCGTTTCCGACCTGTGGCAAGCTGCTGCTGCAAAGTCTTCACTCGGGGATAGCATGTCACTCTTGCAGACCCTCTTTCAGCTCTCCCGCCGACTCCGCATTCACTTGCCGGTGAAGCTTCTGCTGTTTGGCACAACCGCATTCTCAAAAGCTTTGCTGCTGATGCTGGCTCATCAGCGGCTCTGCCCAAGTGCCTGCGGTGTTTCCCTGATTCTTCCGCCACTCTGTTAGGCAACGCTTACAAGTGGCAGCTTGAAAGCACCTGCCTTCTTTAGCAAGGTCAGTTCCTGTGCATCTGCCTTCCCCTGCGTTTCTGCTTCCCGCTTCGCCCGCTGTGCTCATCTCTTCTCTGACTTTCTGTAAGTCATTTTTAAATGTCTTGCACAGCTGAGCTTCATTTTAACTAGTCTGCGTGTTTAGCTTGAGGGTTCTTTCACTCCATAGTAACTCCTCCTTCCTCTTCCTCATCTCAGCACTTGAGGCATTATTGGAGTTGAAGTCCATAGGATTTTTAGGCCTTCCAAAATGAGATTGTTTAGGAGTTTTGTTTAGAATAAAAACATCAGAGACAAGAGATGTTAAATGTGTATTATATGTATATGAAGTATGAATGGTATTCTGCTCAGAGTGTTTTGCAGAAAGGGGTCTTTGTCACTTTGAAAATCCCTCCCATTGAAGAACCCAATCGGTCATTAAGAATTCAGGAATTATGCGGTCATACTGTCTGGAAAGGGAAAAATACTGCATCCTTCCTAATGGGGTCACCACCTTTCCCCAACAGCCGTCTCCTCCGATGTGATTCTCCCTCATATGACCACATGGGATGATCTCTCTGGCAGGGGATCAGTGATGACTCGGCAGGATTCATCACACAGCTAAGGTCCCAGTCTGGGACAACTAAAGGAACAGGTGGAAACCTATTCACAAGGCCTTTCAGGAATTGGGCCATAACCCGGATCGTAAAGAAAGACCCTTAATCCGGAGACTTTTTGAAAACAGACAAAGCCGCCAAGTATCCTTTGACTATTGCAACATGAAGTCCTGCCGCCGTCAGTGACAGAAGGAACTCCATCACTGCAGTGGGGGGTGGGGGAGCAAGAGATAGGGTGAATCTCACGTTCCCTGCACCATGCCTTGAATCTTCCCCATCTGCACACATACAGCAATCATGGTTGATGGTCTGCGTGCAGTCAGCAGCAGCTCAAGCACCTCCTCTGAGAGGTCCTAGTCATATCTCATCCTCTCAATAGCCACGCATGTAGATTGAGGGACTCTGGGTTTGGGTGCAACGCCAAACCCTCCGACTGGGATTGGAGATCTGGCCGGAGAGGTGGGCAGATGGTCAATTCCAGGAGCTCAGAGTACCACGTTCTCCTTGCCCAATCCGTGGCGATCAAGATTATGGTCGCCTGGAACCTCTCCACCTCCTGAGAACCCACGGGATGACAAGAATCGAAGGTAAGGCATAGTGGAGGTTGAGTCGAAGTCCCACTCCACTAGGAATGCATCCCCCAGTACGCCTCTTGCCGGGTATTACCTCGAGCAGAAATGCACTTCCTGTTGAGCTCTGTGGTAGCCAGATAGTGTGTTGGGGTACCCCACTGAGCAAAGATCTCTGAGAACTTCCTGGCACACCTCCCACTCATGCAAGATCGTTCTCTGCCTGCTCAGGCCGTCCAGATGGACTGCCATGACAGATTTGGTTCGCTAACAGCCAGAACCACAGCTGAATCGCCTCCCTGTAAAGGGGAAGAGACCATACACCGCCCTGCTTGTTCAGGTAGTGCATGGCCACTGTATTGTCTGTCATGATCAGGACGTGTTTCCCCTTGAGAGAGGGTACAAAAGCTTTCAGGGCTAGCCTGATCACTTGCAGCTCCAACCTGTTGATATGCCACTGGCTCTCCATTGTGGCCAAAGGCCTCTCAGCTGCAGATTGTCTCAGTGAACGCCCCAACTTTCAGGGACATGTCCGTGACCACCCTGACCTGGGGTCATATCGCATGTGCAACCCTGACCTCTGACACTAGAAAAATGTAGGAAGCCATGAGGTCTTAGAGACGTAGGCTACGGGTTTGGCTCTGGAATAGTTTGACCATCTGTCGCACACTGGTGACTCTCTCATCGGGAAGGGGGGAGGGGGGCCCTTCCCCTCCCAAGTGTCCAGAACTTCTACAATTAAATTGAGCTTTTAGGCTGGTGTCATGTGTGACTTGTGAAGTTTTAGAGAGAAGGCCAGCCAGTGCAGCAGCGAACAGGTGCCTTTGAGGTGAGACGATACCTGCTCGGACGGCCAGTCGTCCAGGTATGGAAACACATGAAAGAAGGATCTCCGGAGTGCGCCGCCACTACTGCCGTCAGCTTGGTGAAGACAAGCAAAGCGCAGGTCAACCCAAAGGAGAGCACCTTGAATTGCTATTGCATGCCCCCTATGAATATTCTGAGCCATCTTCTGTGCCTCTGATGGATGGGCATGCTAAAATAAGCATCCTGCAGATCTAACACCAGCCAGTTCTGCGACTGCAGAGCCTGGAGAATTTCTCATAGCGTCACCATTTTGAACTTGTCCTTCCTCAGGAACATGTTCAAGGACGTGAGGACCAAAATGGGACGCTGCCCTTTCCCTTTCTTGCCAACTCCACTGCTGCTGATGTCGCCTGTTGGCCCCCAGAGGCCTCCTGCCCCTTCCAGAGCACAGGAGGCACCTCTGCCCTTGCCTGGCGGGGATGTGCCTTTCTCCCAAATGGGACCAAGCTGGTGACTTGGTCGGAGGACGCCCCAATTTCAATGACTTCGGGTTCACCTGCTGACATGACCCACAATCTTTGGTGGCGTGATCTGTGCTGAGGCACCACACGCAGATCCCATGTGGGTTGGTTAGAGACATCTTGGAGTTGCAGTCGGTGCACCTCTTGAAACCTGACAGTTTGGGAGTGGACATTTTAATGCAAAATGTCGAATTGGTAATAATTTGAAAAAAAGCTGTGAGAATTCTCTCACAAGAGCCGTTCCTCGAACAGAGTGGTGAGCGTGCAAAAAAAACAAACTGACGTAGGGGGCGTAGTCACATGGTATATGTATGATGAGCGACATCACATCCGGAGTCAAAAACCATCACATCGAATCAAGATGGATCCATGGCCTAGTCTAGGTGCACTGTGACCCGTGCTGAAAGATTTTCTGAACAGCTTATGCTGGAACGGATATTTATCTGATGAGTAATCTGCGTGAGAAAGCAATCCATTAAACAGCCATTCTCAGAGCTA
The DNA here is from genome assembly GCF_040938575.1 of Ambystoma mexicanum. Classification (NCBI taxonomy): domain Eukaryota; kingdom Metazoa; phylum Chordata; class Amphibia; order Caudata; family Ambystomatidae; genus Ambystoma; species Ambystoma mexicanum. The sequence goes on along the minus strand of NC_090932.1, from coordinate 1,281,363,766 downwards.
TAATTTCGGGGGTCATTGCTGTTAAGATCTATACTGCAGTACCTGCTCTCCATTCTCTTATGGGAAGTGCCTCAAGGACTACACTGGACTCTTATGCCCAAGGCTTCAGGGTCAAAACCGCGTATCTACCTGATAAATATTGCTCCACTTATTCGACAGACTTCTAGAGGAAGCACAGTAGTATCCGTATAGGGGATTGCTAGGGTGTGAGGTGCCAGGCCCCCTCTTTTGAGAGCAGAATACTTCTCCTGTTGAAAGGTTGTGTTTTGATATTCCAGTCATCTCTCTTCAGAGCCTTACGGTCAGACTATGGCTAACGGAAATTAGGAAAGCTTGGTTCAGGTGCTAATGTATTGTGGAGTGAAAGACTGAATGCCATACAACCTGAAAGATGTCTTAAACCTGTAATGAGACCATCTGCCTATTCCCACCTCAATGCTCAGAAATCACATTGTCTGGAACAGAGAAACAGAGCATGGAGTATGCGTTAAGCTAAGTGTCAGATTAAGCGCATGAGAGTATTACAAACAGGCTGCAGGTACACAGCTACCCCAACACTAACCAAACATTCTGAAGGGATCACCCCTCTAATAACACATACTAATAATAAAGAAACATGCCCTTCGCCTCTTTTGTTATTGCCACCAGAGATGTCTACTCTGATGGTTAACTCAGAAGACTGGATAACTGATGACAGGCAACAAGATAATCAGATTCATGTTGATCAAAAAGCAGTTACTTGATGTCTAAGGTTCTCACTATCAGCCGGGGTCAGATGTGAACCAGAAAGTGTGAGGTGCAAGTCTTCTCTGAGAAGTTGTCAACACGCCACCATCTCATTCAATTTTTTCAGTCGCCAGTCATTCTACTCTCTATTTATTCTAGTCCCCTTGCATGTAATAGTATTCAGCAGCATCACAAAATATGCAGTCATGATAAAAAAGCAATATATATATATACAAAGAGAATGTATGGATGAACTAAAATCTGGGCTTATTATGGACATAGCTTCCTTTCGTCATCAGGACCACTTCCATATGTTGTGCAATAACCTATGCCTTAACAAAAGAGCACTTCAAGGACATTTAAAAACGTTTTCAAAATGTTACGTGTGTTGTCAAAATTAAAAGCGAGGAGGGTGGGATTCCTATGTGCTGTGTTTGCCACTGAAGTCACTGCAGTTCCCTATAATAAAATGTTAATTCTCTAGTAGTGTAGGTTAGTTCTACTCTTACGCAGCCAACCAACAATGAGACGAGATTCATGTCTCAGTTTTCCTATATGAAAAGCTGCAGCATTCAGCTACCAACCAACTTAAATGTGTCCAATATAAACAGGACGTGCTTAGGGGGCCACAGCTTAAAAGCGTACTATATGAACATTGACTTCTATGTCTCAGTCCATTCCATAAGCTCCAAGAAAGGGAAAGAACAAAAACAATACATAAACCCAGATGATCTCATAATGGCCGAAGGTGTGCCTGCATCACACGCTGGCTACCCATACATATATCATGAGTGCATTCAGCCAACGCGAGTGGTTACACAATGGTGCCTGTAGGGTAAACGCACTATACAAACGAAAGCAGAAGTTTGTGAAAGGAGAGGTCTAGGAGAGAAGAACAAAAGTTGCAGACTTGTAACTGGTCGGTGTAATACATCCTAGACCTCTGCATATTCCAAACTTGGCGTCAACAATACACAGAGCAAAGCATTACGAAAGGCAGATCGAGTAGTTGAGAAAATTGGCAACTCTGAATTACAATCAAAATGCAATGTCTACGGATGGAAGGGGTGGCAGCTTCAGGTGCCTGTAGAACTGACATGCTTTAAGACTATCACTGATACTGTATAATGAAGTCAGTTCTAAAGCCAATAGCCTATCATGGAGTTCACAGCACTGAGCAAAGCAAGCAAATAATTCCAAATGCAAGAGTAGCCTTTTAAAGCAGTTGTGTCTGAAGAAGAATGAAAGGTGACACATAAGATACACTTATTTCTCATTTCCACAGTAAAAGCAAGAACAACAGAAATCACAATTATGCTCCTCAAAGACAATAAGCAGGGCCTTTTATTAACTAGCGGGAGGGCTACGAAATAAAGTAACTTTCCAGATTGAAAAAGTAGAATTACATTAAACTGTTATGTCTATAAACCACTTGGGTTCTCAAATCCAAACCGAGAAGGTCCCAGCTAGCACATTCAACATACAAATGCGACTGTAGGAGGAAATTGCTTTTTCAGAGATCACTATTTCAAGTCAAAGCGGAATCAAAGGGTGGGGTAACCTAGAATGATACTTATGGAAGCATTGTGATAGATCATCAATAGTGGGGGTAAAACCTTAAACCCTTGATCGCAATGGTGGCCTACGAGATTTTGCTTGGTACAGAAAGCTTTTGTACCATTTAACTTAAATACCTCAATTAGGTAAGAAGCCTTAGAAGTACATGACAACAATGTATCAAAGAGGAAAGAATCCAAGATGACCATCTCTTTGTGTGGTCCACCAAGAAGTAATTGGTTTAAAAATAAAAGTTGTTTTAGACAACTGAATGTTCCTCTGAATGCATAGCAAGAGTAACACTAAGCTAAAACAAGAAATGAAATTCAGTAAAATAAGGAAAACTGAAATTGCAGCCACCAAATGCTTCTGAACAGCACCATTCGATAAAGGAAAAGCCCTCTCGACGAATATTCTGTATGCAAAATAATTTTGAAAAACATACTGTGACAAATATTTGTATGACATCACTTCTGCCGTAGGTGGAGACCTTTCTCATGGGGCCAGGGTGGTGAGCCCACATTACAATAATCCCACTGCGGATGGATCACATGGGAGCGAGAGCCCCTTGTTGGATGAAGGACGACTATCCCCAGAAAACGTAGTATGCCGCATATGAGCCCACCTCTCCTGCTCCCACAGAAGCAGACCCCTTAGATGCACTGCCAGCCATAACACACATGTACTTTTGTGAAGCCGATACAGTTAATACAATCTATAACAGAAAGCCTCAGGCAAATCAGACTCTGCAGGCAAATACCTTTAACTCCAGTGCTGGGAAAAAGATAAGGAGTATGAAGATCATTACGCTAAACTGTGGTGAGCGGTCTAATCCTCTAAAGTATCTCATTGGAGCAACGACACACAAAATAGCCAAGGGAAACCAAAGCGGTTGAGAGCTCCTCCGGACAAGAGCTGCCAAGGAAGCTGACTCAGCAATCTTAAAGCAGAGAGCGGAGACAACGTCTACCGAGCAGGGAAAGAGAGAGCATAGCCCAAGACCTGTTCACTTCCCCGAGTAGATCCCCCAGCGTCTCACGGTGTACACAGCAATACCGAGCCAAGAGGGGACAGCGAGAAGGATGCAGAATGCCGCTGACAGGCGACCGACACAAAGACGAACCCGAATGCTACTGGATTCTCGCAAAGGAGTCCCGTAGCCCAGAAGACGCAAACCGAATGCGAAATTACGTGGCCCGGTGGGTAAGGACCGGAGGTCTGTGGGAATCTGGGAGAAGCACAGAGAGAACCAAGTGAGAGGGTTGGGAAGCCTGGAAGTCGGAGAGTACCACAGGCTGTCAACTTGAGAGAAATACAGACAGAAAGAGGGTCAGATGCCCTAGTTAACAGCGAAATTATGGCAAGAGAAAGGTTAGCTTGGCAGGTGTTACTCACCACTCCGAAATAGGCCGAAGATTCAGAGAAATGACCTTGGAGATGTTGGTGGTATAAGAATCGAAATTCAGCCTTCCATCCCAGCTCCCCTGAGTACAAGACTCAGGCTTCCTCAAAGAGGGGCTCTTTTCCACAATGTACCTCTCTGCTGTTTCAGTTGGGAAAGACAGAGGTGTCAATTGAATAAAAGAGCGGGGAGAACACACACCGCCAATACCAATGCTGCAAAGGAATACAAAGATATTAGACAGTATTGTGATTATGCAAGTGATTAAAACAGTTGAAGTAATTTAGGCAACTACCTAGATGATCCCCGGGATGATCTACAAAGAATAACACAAATGAGTGGAAATGATCTAAATCAATATCGGATCCAACTATAGCTATAGAGTTGATAAAAACTGACCTGAGTAAAGATATATGGAGGAAGAGGAAAACAGGATTCTGAAGGCAATGACAGGAGAAAATAACAAACAGGGAAGTTAGTATAGGGAAGTAACCCCGAACGGCACGAGTGCCGAGTTGGTTGCAGTTCAGGAAAGCGTTTATATGCACTTAAGAGCAATCTCACAGGAAAGTCACTCAATGTCCCAGAATCCAACAGAAGACTAATATCCAAACTAGTCGTGGAGGTAACAAATAGCAAAGATGAGAATTGTCAATCAAGTATGTACCGGAGTACACGAGTATAGTTGAGTAGCCGTAGAGATGATCCGGATAGTAGACAGCAATTTGGTGTGCAGAGCGGCAACCAGGAATAAGTACCGCAGGACACAGAAGAGAGCAGATCCAGTAGCGTTCCAAGTCCAAAAACCAGACAATCACGACAGGAACAAAGGAGGAGACGAGGCAATCCAAAAGTCAGGCAAAGGTCAAAACCAGGAGTTCAGATGAGGAATCGTGTAGGGAGACACGAAGAGGAAACGGACGAAACCGCGTGTAGCTTGTAACGCTAATTAGCAGCAACGAGCCCCTTGGAAGACGGTGGTTTTATAGTCATAAGAGGGGCGTGGCTTGCTGTACGTCTTCAACGTACAAGACGTGTCAGGTGACCTGGAGTGCGTCGACGTTTGTACAGACGCCATGGTAGCTTGTACCTGGACCATAGAGGAGCCTGCAAAGAAGTCGTATTCTGCAAGGAGGCCCGCGGAGAAGCCTGAAGTGTAACAGCAGGAGAGTGGACCAAATAACCCAAGAGGAGAGTTGCGAGTCTGGGACTCGCACCCACATATAAACCTGAGAATACCATGGTCGCAGGCCCAAAAAGGAAAAGACAGAAATACAGAAGAAACACAGCATTGGCAGGAGAGTGAACCAGGCTGTCCAAACACTATTGCGAGTCTGGGATATTCACCCATATTTAAACCTGAGAACTAGAGGTTTAGGGATTCTAACTGAGAAAGAAGTAAATACAGGAGAAACAAAGCCTTGGTAGGAGAGTGAACGCAGCTGTCAAAGAACTGTATTGGGTGTCTCGGACTCACATCCACATTTGACAGAGAATCAGAGCATCAAGGTCCCAGAGAGAGAGAAGGATATACTAAGAAGGACCATACTTGGCAGGAGAGTAAACCAAGTTGGTTGCAACCAATACAGTGAATCTGGAACCCACACCCATATTACAAACCGGAAGTAAAGTGAACTGTGTTTTTTATTTCTCATAAGTCAACCTCTGGGCTTGTGAAGTGGAACAAGCCAAGAGCCAGAGGGGAAAAAGTAATTCCCGGACATTGGAACATCTCATCCTTCAAAGAGGACATTTCTTTTGATTAATATCATCACTTACATTTAGAACTTTTCCTTTGATGAAGGTGTCTCATCAGCACCTTTTTGAGAACAACGTTTCCTTGCACTTTTGTGCCGCATTTGTGCTGCATTATTTGTGCCAGACAAAATCCTTTCTGGCTTTGATCCGAGCCCAATAGCCCTATTTTCGCATTTTTTACTGGCCACCATTGGAACACACGAGGTGTTCCAGATCGAAGATGGCCGCCAGCACCTTCCTTTCCTCCCCTGCGTCCACCTGACCGCAGCGCATGTTCCTATTGGCCAGCCTCAGCTCACAAGGCCAATCACGAGCCGGCAGGCGATCGCCGGCCCTCTCCACAAGGATCTTACCCTGTCTGGAGCCTGTCCGGAGGCGTCCGAGGCCCGGGCTATGGACCCTGTGCCTTTTGGGTAAGCCTCCTCTGATGCTGCTGCTTGTTACATTCTGCTTAGATTGTACTCGTGGTCCACACCAACCTCACAACTGTAGCCTACATGCAAGGTGTCTTTGCGCCTCACTGACATGGACTCTGAACTTTGCTATGATGCTGTTGCGCTCTGTTTGATGCATTACTGAGCCGCACCAGGCCGCTCCGTGTAGTGCATCGCCCCCAATATTGTTCACTTATGGTCAGTATTTATTTGATTCAGCATACTTGTGTTTTCAGGTCTATACTATATCCTGTCTCCAGTTGGCACTAAACCTGCTATTGTATTCAGCGCATTTTACAGTGCTTGACCACTATTCGGTTGTGGCACTCGCATTGCTACAGTAACTACGTCTAAAACTGTCTTTGCTGTCACTGCACCTAATATGGTTCTTACACCTCTGCAGACCCCCAGGCCCTTGCCTATTATCTACAGTTACTGCTGGTCATAGTTAGCCCACCCTAGTATGCCACTGAATTGCCTCGGCCCAGCTCAGAGCCTATGTTGATGTTGTCCTGCCATTATTTGGTTTGTTTTGAAGCATTCTGCGCACATTGTGTACAGTGTTTTCAGGTCCTCTCGGCTAAAGTCGAATCTGCCTATTGTGATTTGTTTTAGAGCATTCTGTGTACTGTGCATACTGTGTCACAGGCCCACTTAGCTAAAGTTGATCTTGCCTACTGCGACCCACTTCTCACTACTAATATGCAAGGCCACTGCACCCTATATATCCTTAGGATCCTTATCACTCTTCAACTGTTCACCAGTCCAGTAGCCCACCCTAACGCTACCCTCCTAGCGGAGAAGAAATCACTCCCTCCTACCTCCCCTATCATGGCACCCAAGCCTAGTAGTCTTGCCTATTCTAACTACCAGTCCTCAGGAAAATATACTTTTATCCCTTGTACTACATACATTAGAAATCTTAAGCTACGTAGTAGACTTCCCAAACTTTACAAGCCTCTTACCAGATTGTTACCACCTTCCAATAAGAAAACCAATTATTACCATATCACAACACCCACCAGTGCCAAATGGCCCACCACCCTACCCACTTGTTGTATATCTGATACTCAGACTCCCACACTCATTTCCAAGGCATTGGCCCCCAATAGCCTTACCCATTGCCTAATTGCAATCAAAGAAGTTAATCAACCCCTCAAAGGAGCTCTCCTTAACGCAAGGTCTCTGGTAGCTCATGCTATCGACATAGCTGACCTAATCACAGAAGACAGTCTAGACTTCCTAGCCATAACCGAATCATGGTTACACAATTCCGCAGGACCTGCACTCACACTAGCTATCCCAGAAGGAAACACCATTTTCAGACAAGCCAGAGATGACTCCCGAGGCAGTGGAATAGCTACCATATCCAGAGAGAGTTTATCTATGAGAATAGTAGCCCCACATGACCTGCAATCATGCGAATCCCCCTCTATCATGCTACCACTAAAGAACTCCCAATCACTCACCATGCATGTAGTTTACAGACCCCCTGGGCCTATTGGTTCTTTTGAAGAGGACCTGCATAACTTAATTGCTAGTAATCTCAAACCCACCTCCCAAGTACTGTTGCTTGGTGATTTTAACTTAGGCCTGAATGATCCTTCGGACAAACCGGCCCGGCAAATAGTGAACTCCCTCAATGCATTAGGATTAACACAAAAGGTGAACGCTCCCACCCATATCAAGGGTAGAACCCTGGACTGGGTAGCCCACCACAACTGCATAGCTACTATTACCTCTATTTCTCCCCTATCTTGGACTGACCATTACCTCGTGTCCTTGACACTCTCCACTACTAGACAGAGACTCGTAGCTCCCCAAGTAGCGCTACCCTGTCCAACCAGGTTAAAAAAGAATATAACAGTGGATAGTGTGATCCCTAATATTCTACCCACCCTAAATTCCCTGCCAGACACCTGGACCCAAGCACTTTGGTGCAAGAGTATAACAAGATCATGCTCTCCACTTTGGACAAAGTGGCCCCTCTCAAACAGAGCTAGTAAAGCTAAATTACACCTTAACAAGTGGTTCACTCCACAATTAAAGATCCTACGACCATTAAAAAGAAAATGTGAAACGGACTGGTGCCTTTGCGTCTCCCATGAGAACAAAAAGAAGCTAGCGTCCACTGCATCACATTATAAAAAAGAAATCTGCCAGGCAAAAAGAAACTCCTACAATGAACGTATAGCTAATTCCAACTCTAGTATGAAAGAATTATTCACAATCCTAAAAGAACTAGAGTCCCCCATCTCTCCACCCGATATCTGCATTAAAGTCAAGAACTGGTGTTCGAAGATACAACAGGCACTAACCAACAAAATCAACACTCTCCATACTAAAATAAAAAATAAGAAAGACTCTCTGAACATATCTCAACCAACTCACTACCCTCTACCAAATTCAAATATCTCTGATCCAAACATCACATTCTGCTTCACTAAAACAACGATCCTTGAAGTGGAAAAAACTATCCTTTCTCTCAAACAGTCTACTTGTAAAGGAGATATATGCCCAGCGCATATCATGAAAGAGGCTGCAAGAGACCTCTCCCCTTTCATCTCCAAACTGATTAATGCCTCCTTTGCCTCCGGCACCGTCCCAGCTAATCTCAAACAATCATGGGTGCTCCCGCTTCTCAAGAAGCAAACCTTAGACCCACTTATCGCTATCAATTACCGCCCTATCACAACAGTACCATTTTTACTCAAAGTTTTGGATAAAATGGCATATCTGCAGATCCAAAAACACCTCGAACAGCACAAACTCCTAGGGGTCCGACAATCAGGATTCCGACCATTACACAGGACGGAAACTGCACTGATAGATCTGAAGACTCAGATCGATGAGGTGAGAGATCAAGGGAAAACAGCATTATTGCTGTTACTTGATCTCTCAGCTGCATTCGACCTGGTCGATCATAAGGTCCTCTGTAGGCACCTTGACACAGCAGCCCATTTCTCCATAGGCGCGGTTAAGTGGATAGAATCATTCTTGAGTGACAGAACTAGCAGAGTATTCTCACCCTCTGCAGCTGCGGATCCCAACCCTATCATGAGCGGGGTCCCTCAGGGTTCCTGTGTGTCCCCCACTCTCTACAACATATTCACCAAGCCACTGTTCGATGATCTGGACCTTCTGGGTGTCACCTACACTAACTACGCAGATGACACTCAGATTCTCCTCCCTCTTTCTGGGGATCATGGCAAGGACTTGGCGTTGGTGACTAGAATCTATCTCATCATTCAGGCATGGATGGCCACTCACGGCCTATGCCTGAATGATGACAAGACAGAGTTGATAATCCTCGGCTCCCCCTCCAACATTTCCAAACTAGGTCATGAATATGCCTCCTTCATCATTGACGGCAACAACACCATTGTCTCCAAGGAGGTAAAAAGACTTGGTTTCTACCTTGACGCAACAATGTCCTTTAATAAACAACTAAATTCTCTGGCTTCTACCACAGCCTACACATGTACGCTAATTAGAGCAGGTAGGCCCTTCCTTTCCAATGACAGTTGCCTTATACTGGCTAGAGCATTCATTCTATCAAGACTAGACTACTGCAACGCCCTCTACAGCAGTGCTAATAAAACCATTATCCAAAAACTCCAAATACTACAAAACAATGCCATCAGAGCTGCACTAGACATCAACAAAAGAGTGCACATCTCTGCAATCAGACGCCATCACAAATGGTTATCTGCCCACAACAAAATACAACTAAAAATCACCTCCCTGGCACAAAGTACTACACAATGTCGTACCGAGCTACCTAATTGACTGAATATCCAGAAGAACTTCCAGTAGACCGTCTAGAACGGTCAACACCAATTGTTTGGTAGTACCCAGATTCAAAACTTCTAAGATTGGCGGCAATAGTTTCCCTGTGAAGGCCGCTAAACTTTGGAACTCCCTGCCACATCAGTTGAGAGATGACCTTCCCTACTCTTTCTTCAGAAAGAACCTCATCACTCACCTCAATCTGACTGAGAATTAGTCTCCTTTGAAACTTTGGTACGTCAGTACGACCTGCTGATAGATTGTAAATTGTGTACACCCTCACATACTAAGATGTAAATAACTCTGCCTCTCTGCGCAACTTGATTTGTATATTGTATTTTGTATTATCTCTTGTGTAATGTGACTATTCGTATATTGCCTGTACATTATGTAACCTTTGCAAGATTCGCATATCCTTGCTGCGCCCTGCTACTCTGGTGCGCCTTATAAATTCAATAAACAAACAAACTTTAGATTCATGTTATTAGTGTTATGGTCAGAAGTAGGGGTTTGGGACAGTATGGCGACTGACATTTTATGTTGACATCCTGACAGTTTAACTAGTTTCCTTTTGGGCAGGGAAACTTAGAATTTAGGGACAGAGAGGCATTTTTTTAAACCCTCAATTTACTTTAAAGTGTATTACAACAACCATGTCAACACTGGGTCACACCCTTCCTTAAGCACCCTTATGTATGGTGTCAGTAGTGGGCTCTGGCATGGTTGACACAAACTGCACCCTTACAATACACATTGCCAGTTTTTGGCAATGTGTGAAGCTGGCCATGACTCATAAGAACCAACATATTTAGCATTCACTTTTAACCTCTTAGCTGCTGCAGGAATGTTTGTGCAGAACAGAAACAATCACAGTTAATGCTAAATGCAGTAAGAACATCTATGCCACATTCTTAGCACTAGGAATGTAGTGTCTAGAACAAGATATGCACATTCCCAACAGTTGGGGGTTCATTTTCAGGCTATTGTAAATGCTATCCGTCATCAAAAATAATCTTTAGTTTAAAACAAGTGGTGGCATACATATTCATCTTCAAGTTTATTTTTTAATTTTTTTAAAACAGACTGGAAGAGAACGTGAATGCTATTTTATACTCTTATCCTATGTCCAATTAGCACAGACTCTGAAATCAACCATCTGCCACCAACTCGGATAACCGCTCAATAACTTAAAGTTCTGCGATTCATACCCCAGACACAAAAACATAAACCTGGATAGATTATATTTAAACTTTCTTTGATTCTTATCGAAGGATGATCTACATAGACAGACTGAAGCAAACATGGAATACACCTGAATACCTTTAATAATTACAATGGGCACACTATACGTATATAGTGTACATTTCTCTGCCAACGATACCTGGGTATGCCCATAAGTATAGAGGAAAGGGGACGGGATGTAGGAGTAACAAATCTATGCATGTATCCCTCCCATCAGCTTGCCCAACTATGATATGGCCTGAATTGATTATTTACTTGTGAAAAGTATATTCCTCACTTTTTGGGACATACTTAAAGTATATAATGCCCCTTTATCTGTATCCCTTCACTTGATTGTTGAACTGCCAAACCAGTATTTAAGGCAGATTGCTTCTGTAGATTCAATTATTCGAAAAAGAAACTGAAAATATTTAGCTTGATTTTACAGAGAGGTTGGGGATATAAAATAGTGTTTGATATCACCTATGATTGCCAAAACAACTCTGCACCAGTCATTTGGTTACAAAAAAGTAAAAAACCTTAAGCACAGGGAATCTAAAAAATGTCTATTCATAATAAAAAATTAATTGTTCAGAATGTCCTTAAAATGTGTTATGTACAATTTGCATTCAAAATTCATCATTTTCATTAAAACATTTCAGTTAATATCCCTTTTAAAACCTGTCCAGTCTGCTTCATAAATCCTAAGAAATCCTTGCCTACTGTCCCAATTCTCTATTCAAAGAGCCAAAAGGTCTTTTACAGCTTCTTTCCACACATAGTATACCCAGCCCGTTATAACCAACGACGTTGTGCCGTATAGAGTACTGAAAACAGTTTTACATTGATATTACCAATATCAGTTACTAAAGCGGCATAGGCCCTTTCATATTGGACCTTCAACTGCGGACATTGTGTCAATGTGCGACGGTTAGTTTCAATAGAGTTTAGACACATCTACACGTTCGGTCTTCCTGAGGAACTCCGATCTAGCTACCCATATATTCATATACGGGAAGAATGTTTAAACAAAGGAAAATAATAAACCCCCTCATTCTCCCGTTACAAGGTTTAAGCAAATTGGAACCAGTACCATCAAAGGGCAAAACCCTTTTGGGTATATTCTAAATAGCGTCTTTTTTTACTAGGTATGGACATCCATTCACCTCTGTCCCATGCCCAGGTCTACCTCTTAAGCTGTTTCTCATAGTCAGGAATATCCAAACAGTCCTCCAACAGAACATTTATATCTTTACAATGTTCATGGACCTCGCTTTGCAAATGTCCCAAAAAGGAGTTTAGAGGAACTGTTTACAATCTAGTTGCTACCAGTCCCATAAATGTTTTTTCCTCTGCTGGTCTAAACACGGAGCAGTAGAGATTACAGTGCGTTTAGAGCCAAAGTGCCCGAAGGGAACCAAGGCCCAACTCGCAGAACAAGGCTTCCACCGGAGTCCCTTTTGGGACAGATAGCAAGTACCTTAGGATTTTACCTTCCAATTTGTCCAAAAAACTGTACGTGTCTGCCCGAAAGATGTTTCAATCGATATAATAGGTCACTTATCAGAAAGTACCCGTTTACTCAAGCAGGAGGTGCACATTGGAATCTGACCAGCACTTTAAGAAAAGCCATAATTTAAACCCACATTCATCATCAAGGTATTCCTTAAACTAGAGGAAAAACTAAACAAGATCTCCAATTGAGTAAAACAGATATTTTTGGTCCACAAAGAAATATATGAACCCATGGTCTTGCGGTCGTGGAAACAGACGTCTTAATTTCAGTACAAATGCAGAAGCATTTGGAGAGATCCGAAAACAAAATTTGTATGATCTAAAAAACCCATCTGCTCTGAAACAGTGTTGATCGGATGTATATTACCGGAGACAGTACTTGAAGTGCTGACTTGCTGAACTTGTTAAGTCTTTAACGTTTGTGAGAGCCTCTAAGAACGGGGGGGATAGGACGGAACAAGTGTACAACCCCAACACTCAGTGCTAAAGCAATACAATGCTGAAAATCAAGCAGAATAACAAATTACTTATCTATCTGTAATGTTTTTTCTTATGGACGTTCCTCCCATCGATTCCTCATCTACGATATCTATCTCCCAACGCAGTTGCTCTTTGAACTTTTCTGCCATCGATGGAAACATTTTCACCATCAGTGAGTGCAGGGCAGCTCTGAGTCTGCTCCCCCTGACGCCGCTATGCGTCCTCAGCAGACAGTATATATAGAGGCGCCATGCCCCATGACCTCAGTTCCAGCCTTTTTTCCTAGCACTCGGATGCTGAGAGTCTGCAGAATCAAGATGTGCTAAGCTTACTGCCAAGAGTGGCAGGTAGGGAGGGGGATGAGGAATACGTGGAAGGTGGGAGGGTAGCAAGGACACGACCTAAACCAGAAAACTCTGAAAGACAGCACTCGCAAAACTAGCATCTGCCCAGAAATAGAATCCAAGCAGTAATACTTAGCAAGCATGTGCAAGGAAGCCCAGATAACCATTTGGCAAATATCCAGAACAGGTACTGTGCGTTGCAGACCCAAAGTGGCGTCCAACCCTCTGGTTCAGTGAGCCGTAAGACCCTCAGGGACCTCCTTGCCGGCCAGATCAAAGCATTCCGAGATGCAGAGAATGATTCACAGAGACAAGATCTGTTTGTTAACAGCCCTGCCAGCTCGGGCATCTGCGTAACTAGTGCTCTATATAATTATTTGGGGTGGGAATATTTTACTCCCTATTTTGCACTTTGATAAATACAATTTCAAGGGAGTAAAAATGTGTGTTCTGCTTCGCAAGAGTAAAAAGTATGTGCCATCCAGCCGATGGTGCAAAAAGGAGCAAGCTACTTACCTGTAACTCTTGTTCTCCAGCGTGGGTCTTGCATGGATTCACATGCTATGAATATTCCCCATCGTCAGGCTGGGAATCCTCATGAAACTAAAACAGTTTAGCTTCAAGCTAAACACTGCATTGTCGCTTGTATGCCCTATAGCTGTCACTTTGGGCCATACTGCCCCAACCAATGACACTCACCCTCCTTAGCTCTACCGACTGGTGGAGCCGGCCCACCTCCAAAGGACCCACTCCTAAGGCCCTGTCTGCTGCTTACTCTGCCTCCTTTCTCCAGCAGCAGCTGGCCAAGCAACACAAGGGGTCTCCCCTCCACCACACCGGACATTGGGGCCATCACCTCCCCTCCCCCAGCAGCATTAAGGTGAGCCCTTTGAGACGCCTAGGCATTTAGTATAACTCGGCTGTCATGATCTCTGCTTCCAAAAGATCAGGATTTGCCCGACTCCCTTGGAAGCAGACCCATAACCCCGGTTCCGAGTGCCAGCCAGTCCCAATTGGGACCTTTTGGACCCTGTCCTGGCGCCAGTGGCACCAGGCTCATAAAGATGCCCAGTCCCAGCGCTGGAAGCGCCGGGCTCATAATGCTTGGGTGGACTTACCTGCAGCAGACCATGCTGCTTACTTACCTGCCAGTTGAACCCCTGATCCTCTTCTGTTTGGGACTACTTTTCCTGTTGGGTGGGGCAGGAGCCACTCCCTAGGTTCAGAACACTGGAACTCTTCTGGAAAGCAGGAACTCTTTTCTTACCTAGGCGTGGCTGTGGAAGGAGACACCTAAGCACTACAGGAGGCTATTTAAACCACACCCGATGGATGAATCTTGCTTTGCGTTATTCTGCATTCTCTGCAGCAGAACGCTCATCGTGTCTTCTGCTTCTGATCCTGGGCCTAAGGGAACAAAGGCTTACCATCCTGGAATCCAGTCTTCAGCAGCACCTGTAAAGACAAAGAAAGAACAGGTTAGCACTACGGTCTTCAGTGGCAGCGCATCTCTTACCTGGTCCATCGGCTGTCACCAACGCCTCGCGCTGCATTCCGGCATCTGAAAGACAAAGGCTTACCTACTCTTCGCATGCTCCGGAGGTCTTCGCACTGCATTCCGGCATCTGAAAGACAAAATCTTACCAGCTCTTCGCACGCTCCGGAGGCCTTCGGCGCTGCATCCCGCATCTGAAAGACAAAAGAAGGTGCGTTTAAAGACATTGGGCAACTTTATTACTCACGTGCCATTACTCCTTCCCACGCCGAATCCAGTGGGTATTCCAGCACCCTTCAGCTTCTCTAAAGCTCCGAACTTGTACCTGCAAGATAAAAGGGACAGTTAGTGCGCATCGTGAAGCAGGCTACAAGCGCTTACTTACGTGCTTCCAGGCGCTTCTATTCCTCATGCGTGTTCGATCCTCAACTCTCATCAGCCCGCCATCCGCCATCGCCGGAACCCTGCAAAACAAGAGATATCATTACAAAAGACTTTTAAGACATTTGAAGTGCCCAGAACTTACCGTTCGTGCAGTTAACGACGGACAGCAGTCCTCGGAGGTCAAGAGGCCTGCACCCTTATCCAGTGAAGAAACTGGTTACGGCACCCTGCCCCGAGGCAGATGGAGAGCTCGGCGTTCACTTACCTAAGGTGAGGGTGTTAACCTTTGAGGTTCTACAGGAGAAGAGAAAGGGAAGAGGAGAGAGGCACCCAATAACCCCAGTTCATTAATCCCATATTTTCTATCTGCAGACATCTTACTCTTCGAGTCAGACATACAGTGCACAGAGGTCCAGCCCAAAGAGCCAACCGTGTGTTACACATCACCTTTGAAGATACGGCATTCACCCAGTCAAGACCGGCGCCTCTGCGGGAATCAGGTGAGCGTTACATCTGCACAGCATGTGCAATCATGTTTTTTCTTCCAACATTTAAAACCTACAATCAATGGAAATACTTGTTTTTGAAATTTGTGCCGGCATCAGCGCTCCAACGCTGCCGCATTTGCTGCTTTTTGTCTGAACTCCATGTGTCCCCATGAGGGACACCCATACCATCATGGCCGCCACCTTGAGCAGGCCCAGGAGGGCTTGCCTTTGTTTCCTGGAGACCGCATTGTGATTGGGCGCTTTGTGTCTCTTAGGCCCAATCAGGCAAGCCGACTCACGAAGCCGGCCCGCCTCCAAAGGCCCTGTCTGTTCCTATTCGGTCCTGGCCGGGCATTGTGGGCACCAATACTTGTAAACCCTCATTAGGCACCTGGACGCTGATCTTCTCATCCAGGCGCTCTTTGGACTTTTCAATCGCACACTCAGACATCACGTAAGTGTGGCCTATATCTTAGCTCCCTACATCATCCTCTGAACTTTGTGCCTCTCCCGGCAATCTCTATAAAATATCCTCACAAGGCATTGAATGTTCTCTCTTTTGTCCCTAATCACCAAACCTTAACACCCTTTCCTTCCTGGACTTTCACTCCCACTGCCACACCCCGGTACTGTTATGCGATTTACCCGTTTGACCTGGAATGAAAGCTGTGTGCCCATCCTGATTGTCATGAGAATGTGTTGACAAGACCACCCCCTCTGTTATCCGTCTAGTGTGCTATCTGTCCCCTCACACTCGTCATCTCCCATTGTGTTCACATTGTTAATTGTTGGGATTACGGTGACTGGTTACCCCCTCTGCCCTCTGTTCTGGGTTCTTACCTGCTCCTTCATCCCTCCTCAGTTCCCATTGTCTCCCTGTGCTGTCTTTCCACCCGCTATCCCCTTTCCTCTGCACGTTCACCGTTTTCTGTGTACATCACCTCCCCCCAGCTCCCAATGTTTTTTCCCAGTCTTGTGCAATGTCTCAGCCCCCCCCCCCCCTCCGCCTGCCTACTTCTCTCTCTGCACCTCAGGCCTCACCCTGGTTAAGTGTACCCCACTCTGTGCAGTTTGCTATGGTGCTCTCTCTCCTACCTTCTCAAACTGCTTCTCTATCTCTTATCCTTCACCCCTTACTAAATCCGGCAGAAAGAAACTCAAGAAGAACATACTGGGCTCCAACCCATGCCTTCCTATTGCAGACATCTACGTCACTGCCTCCGTCAGAGAGACTCTCACTGACATCCTCTTTGTCATTCCCTCAACCGACCTATGGGCTCTGTAATAACGTGGAACCGTTGGTATGTTAAAGATACGTTTATTATTCAAGCCCGAACACCGTAACACCATCTCCTTCCAGCTCCTCCTTTCAAACCCTCCAACCGCCACCCCGAGCGTGGGACCCATCAACATTCCATGCTTCAGAACCTGGAACCCATCAACATTCCATGCTTCAGAACCTTTGATAAGGGCTCGCGGAAGCACGAGCAAATACTACAGGCTCCATAGGATCACTCTTCTCTCTCCTTTCTCTTTCTCACCCATTAATGGTAGCACCCGCTGGGAGGTCCTTCTTGCCCTCTTCTCTACCTCCAGGGTCATCATCAATGTCTACCGAATTGGTACCGTCATGGTACAGGGTCCTCAACCCAACCTTCTACTCTTTGATTGGCTCCTCCCTCGCCTCATCAACCTTCCTTCTCCTTCTGCACCAGCTCCTTCAGCATCCCTGGCTCCCTTGCCAGCTGTGCCCTCCTTGGCTCCCTTGCCACCTCCTAACCAACCTTTTACCCTCGCCACAGCCCTCTTTCTGCCACGCCCCACATTGACAACCTAGTCAGCCTCCTCCTCTTTGGTGAACCTGACACCCACTAACACTATCTGGGGCTCCCTTGCCCCCTGCAACCCCTCCCGCACTGGCTCCCTTCTCACCCACTGTGGTCCTGGCTCCCTTGCTGGCCTTGTCTCCTCTGCCCCCTTCTACCTCTGTCCCTCAGGCACTCTTGCCACTTATGGGGGGGACCACTGTCCCCGGCTCTCCCCCCACATAAGTCTTTCACAGATGGCAATCTGCTCCATATTGCCACGCTTAACACTCGCTCAGCTGTCAAACACTCCTCTGGCATCTGCAACCTCCTTGAACTCCTGGATCTTGATGTACTTGCCCTCATGGAAACTTGGTTCAAGGATAGCACTGTCATGAGTTTTGACACACTTCTCCCAGAAGGCTACAAGATACTCTCTCTGCCTAGACCAAACAGACCAGGTGGGGGAGTAGCAATGATCTTCCCTCAGTGGATCCCCGTGTCTGTCATTCCCACTCAGGCCTACTCATCCTTTGAGTGCCTGGTCTGCAGGCTCTCCCCTCTCTCCTAGCTCTTCACTCCTGCTGGCCACCTTCTATTGGCCACCTGGTCAGCCCTCCCTCTTCCTTTCGGAATGGGCTGACCTGGCCTCCTCTCCACTTTCCTCCTCTTCTCAACTCCTCCTGCTGGGTGATCTCAACATCCATCTCGACTCACCTGATTCCTCAGGACCTTTCCGCAATCTTTGTGACTCTCTCTTTCTTTCCATCTTACCCTCTAGCCCAACGCACACTGCTGACCACACCTTGGATGCTCTCATCTAAACTGACAATCCTCTATCTACCCCTCTCACTACTTCCCTCTTCTGGACTGATCACTCTCTCCTCTCTTGAAACTATCTTCTCTTGCATCGGTAAGCCCAGCACTGCCCCCCTTTTACAAGGTCATCTGACCCATGAACAGTGTGTGTCAGTGGTGGCCTTTGCCTCTACCTGCGCTGCTCCTTCTACTCCTGAGGCTGACTTCCACCCTGACGCTGCCATCTCTAACTTTAACCTCTATGTTTCCAACACTCTTGATATTCTTGCCCCTGTCATGAGGGTACGGCTGAAGCCTACCAAAAAGTGCAACTCCTGGTACGTCTCTGAACTGGCTGCCCTTAAGTGCAAGTGCAGGGCAGCCGAACGGAAATGGGATTCCTCAGGCGCACCCTCTGACAAACTGGCCTGCCGCTTCCTTCAAAGGCAGTATCGACTCTGCATCCGCTCCAAGAAAAGAGTCTTTATTCAAGCCTGCATCTCCGGGGCATCCAATAACACGGCTCAACTTTTCAAAATCTGCAAGGAACTAGCCAATCCTGGATCGGGGTTCAAATCCAGCGACAGAAGTGTGACGAGGGAGAAAAGACTGAAGATAATTTTTCCAAAATAACCTTCGGTCTTTTCTCCGCTGAACATTTCAGACTTGGTCCCCGCACCTACCCACACCCTCACCAACACCCCCATACTTACCTTGCGAAGGGACACTTCAATGTGTGCCGCCAAATCGCTGTGTCCCTGCAACGGCTGTTCCCTTTCACTTCCTTACTGGGCAAACTCCTGGAGAAGTTGGCTATTTCCCAGCGTATCCTCCACAATTAATCTTCCATGATCACAAGTCTGGCCTTAGAGCACCCAGAGGCATGGAAACTGCTTTTCTGAACACCCTTGCAGATCTGCTCTCAAATCTTGACTAACTCTCCCTCTGTCCTCATTCTACTCGCCCTCTCCTCTGCCTTCAATACGGTGAACCACAACACCCTGATTGCGCATCTCTGTGATACCCTGGGCATCACTGATCAGGCCCTGGCACGGCTAACCTCCTTTGTCTCTGACCGCGCATCCCAGGTGGAATTGGGGTCCTTTCTCTACCCTATCACTCTAAGTGTGGTGTCCACCAGGGATCTAACCTATCCCCCTGGGTTTTCAATGGCTACATGGCCCCCCTGGCCCGTGTGATAGCCACCTTCACCTCCAACTTTCAGTGTTACGTGGATAACACACAGCTCTCCTTCAGGCTACCCTCGGCCTCTTCCTCACTCATACCGGCCTGTCCGCAATTCAGTCGTGGTGTTCTGCAAACAACCTCTGCCTCAATGCCAGTAAAACGGATTGTCCTCATCAGGACCCCTGCTCCCGCCTTCCCTCTTTCTCTCTGGCCGGCCTCCCTTGGCCCTGCGCCTCCACCTATCAATGAGGCAAAACCTCTAGGGGTCATCTTTGACTCCACTCTCTCCTTCTCGTCTCAAATTGCGGCCATCTCCAAGAAGTCCCACTACCAACTGCACCTTCTCAGAGGTATTCTACCTTTTCTCACTTTGCCCCAGAAGCTCACTGTCTCCAGATCCCTAGTCCTCTCTAGGCTGGACTACTGCAACGGCCTCTTTCTCAACCTTCCCTCTTCTACCCTCCATCCTCTTCAACTCATCCAGAACAGAACCGCAAGACTTATCCTTGGCCTCAAGCTCTCAAATCCAAGAACCACATCCTAGAACGCAGATGGCGGACACACCCGTTGCCACAGAATAGAATAGCCTATGCCCAGCAGCTCAAAGCCTACAGTGCAGAAATATGCAAGGCCAAAAAATCATTGGAATAGGATCACCGATGCCCCAAAAACCTGTAGGCAACTTCACAAGACCCCAATTCAAGGCCCCATTATGCACCGCCTCCTCCCCCTCCCACAACGTCACTCTGTGACTTTCTCTCAGACCACTAGCCCTGGAAAGAAACCTTGCCATTGTCACTAATGGAGCATCGCTCACACCCCACTCCCCGGCATCCACAACCAGGTTCTCAGACTTGCCCTCCACTCGCTCGCTCGCTCTTCTCTTCTCTTCCTTCTCTCCTATATCCCACCCTGAATTTCTAAAGCTCCTAGCTAACAACTGCCCCCAGGACCCCCTGGAGACCCTGTCCTCCTACTCTTCTAAAACAAATCCTATCCTCAACCTGTGCCGGATACATCACTAGATCCATTATTAGGTCATCTCCCACCTCAAATACTTTCCTAGCACAATTCAAGACCTCATACATTAAACCCCTGCTTAAAAAACCCACCGACCCCCTTCTACTGACCAACTACAGACCTATCTAAAACAACGGATTCATAGCTAAACACAGCCAACACCCAGCTATGCCTTTTCACAGAAACCAACCTCCTCCTTGACCCCGCCCAATCTGGCTTCAGACCCCTATGAGGAACTGAATCGTGCCTAGTCTCCATCTGGGATGACCCAAGGTTGTGCCGCACTAATTCTTCTCGACCTCTCGGCAGCTTTCAACACCACTGACCACCACACCCTTGTGGACAGACTCCACTCTCAGCATCAGGGACGCAGCTCGGAGATTAATTTCCTCCTTCCTCTCAAACCGACCCCAAATAATACATATGCCTCGCTTCTCCTCGACAGAGTGCCACAGACACAGAGTGCCACAGGGCGCCTCTCTCTCCCTTCTGCTCTTTAACCTCTACCTAAACCCCTTCCCCGCTATCATTCGCTCACACGGTCGGTCTTGCTAGAACTACACAGATGACATCCAAATCATCTTCAAGATCCCAAAGAACCCTTCCTCCACCTCCCCCGACCTTGCATCTTGCCTCACACATGGCGACCACTGGATGACTGCTAACCACCTCCTTCACAACCCTAGAAAAACTGAAACCATGATCTGCGGGAAGACTGCCCTCTTTCCTCAACCCACCCCTTGGCCCCACTCAGTAGGCCCACGCACCACCACCTCCAACTGAGTAAAAAACCTTGGATGCCCTATGGACCTGACATTATCACAACATATCAACTCAGTGATAAAATCCTCCAACCTACACTTGCCCACTCCCCGACGCATCTTGCAGTACCTGACCTTCACACACAGTCGCCACAATCGCGGCCATCCTCCACTGATGCTTAGATTATGCTAGCCCCTGCATCACTACTTGGAAAACTCCAACGGGTATAAAACTATACAGCTATGCTCCTTCTTGCTCTAGAGAACAGATCCCACCCACCCGCTGTGTCCTTCACTGGCAGCCAATCTGGCGACGATCCACCTTCAAGGCAATATCACCCACTGAGCACTGCACAACACAGGACCAGAATATCTGCAACACAAGATCACACCCTACAGGCACACCAGAAACCTAAGATCAGGTAAGGCTCTCCTCCCCTCATCATCCCAGTCTCAAAATCGACCAGAATTGGGCATCTTCTTTCTCCGGCCAAGCTCCCACTATCTGGAACTGGATCCCATTTAGCATCAGCTGCATAGAGGATCGCCTCGCTTTCTGAAAGGCTTTCAAGACCTGGCTCTTCCCCTTTGCATCTTAAATGGCCTAGTCCACCACCTGGGTAAACTATAACCCCCAGACAGGAAAGTGGGGGCACTGAAAGGATTTCACTCAATCTGTAGGATACGATCTGCATAACCTCATGGTAACTGGAGGTCAGCCTTGACCACTGGTACATATAGCGCTCCATCAGAATGGAGCGCAGCTTTATCCTTCCTGGGGCACAGCAACCCACCTGCATAAATCTGCAATAATCATTACTCAACTTCACAACACCACTGTCAATAGAATGCAGCTGAGTCCCATGAAAATAAATTTGGTGCTGCTGTGCACATGATCAAATAATCAAGTGTCCTTGACTTGCCTACTCTTTTGACAGTCTATCACAGCACCCATCCACTATGCGGATATCCATGGGTCACTATCAGGGGCTTAGCCACCCCTATGCACCTTTGTGCTGGCTAAAAATGAAATGATATGGCATTTATAACGCACCTATACACAAGTGTTTCAAGGCGTGATGCGCACACACACATTCTGGAATCATCCTTCAAATCTCACATCTTGGACCTCGGTACTCCCAAAAGTGTTCACCCACAGCACATTGAGGCCAAATCAATGGCAGTAGGTGATATACAAATGGCATATAACATAACATTTGCATCTAGATGATAAATGCACACAACACAGGAAGCCCAGAAATTACATTTGTGCTATGCAACCATGCATTCACAAAGTATAATCTGTTTACCAAAAAGGATACTTTCCATTGGTAACTAAGTTTTCCATCTTTTTACCGACAGGACCCTAACATGCTAGGAAAATAAATATGCATGTATAACGCTCTTCTCCATGCATCTACAGACACAAAAGACAGCAGCAGTTAAATATAAGATAACATTAAGTATCTCACTGTGTGACGTTTCTTTCTAAATGCACACAGCTCAGAGAGCAAATATCTTGTTTTCAGACTGCTTTTGCTTCTCTATGGCAAACAATTTCATCCAGAGAGATAAAAATCAAGATGTTCTGGTTTCCGACTAGTGACCTGGCCTTTGCATTGCTCTGTGCTCTCAAACACACAGAAAGGAAAAACATGTTGTATTTACAATATTTTAATGTGTAACGAAAAGTTGGTAATCAGTTCTGTTCTCCCTTGCACGAGAGACATAGAACTTAAAAGCTTGCAACAGATCCAGCAGATAGAATACTCCGCTGCCTTGGAAGGATGAGGCAGAAGAAGAAAAAGAAGACGGGTAGATGGATCTTTTGAGACAGATGGAAACCTGAGACCACCTTCGGGAGGTCCTGTTGAGATGGATTTATAGAATCTGGTGAACATATGAACTTTGAGAGGTTAGCCAAAACCCAACCAAGGTAGTAATGGAGAGCAGGTTAGGCTCGTCTCAGGAGAGTGCGGACAGAAATGTGTACATAAACAAGCAGGTGATAATATTGCACAGCACTCAATAATAAACATATACAGTCACCATAGGTTCTTAAACTGCATTCAATGACAAATTAATACAATAGATAGGTAAAGTGATGCAGCAAGATGGAACCAAGTCACAAGAAATATTCCCTAGCTTCAGAAGTTCAATCCCTGTAGAGAGTGGGGGCTTTTGCCCAAAAGTCACAATGCTTCTCCCCAGAATGTATCTGATGCAGGTAAAATACCTGTGTTGGTGACTGTTCAAAAGAAGAGATGCAACTAAGTACTAGCTAAGTACAATGTGTTCTTATCTTTCAGGTTTTACTGCTCAGGTGTGACAACCAAAAAGCAGTGGAATGGAAGGATACAAAAATATTTGTTTTCAATGTTATACTAAGGCGGAGAGGGGAGACAAATACTTTGTGTTTACTTACCTTCCTGACTCCAATTTTCCAGAAGACTGGATGGGTCAACTGTGGGTGCTGGAGGTTGGATTTCCTGCTGCTGGTTCATGTGAAAGGTGCACAGGAGTTGTGGATGCTAGGATTCTTCCGGTTGGGTCCAGGAGCAGAGTGTAACCCTTGGCGATAGAGAAATTAAGAAAGCCCAGATGCAGCCCTCTTCAGGACACTTCAGAGGACGGGGAAAGCAAAGTTCTAGCGATAGCAAGAGCACACACACTATGGCAGGCATCCTTCCAGTCGTGGTTGTAGAAGTCCTTTCACAGAAGGATCCCTTGAAGCCAAGATGAAATGGGGCTTGGTGTCTTAGAGTCGTCAGTTCTGAAAGGTATACTTTTCAGGTAGATTCACTGTTGGATGGGACGATGCCAGCGGTTACGATTCAGAGTTCCAAAAATCTGGAAAAGTTCAGGTAAGTAGCCCTGCCAGTAACACTACACCAAGGAAAGCTTCAGTAGGAATCCTAGGCTAGACCACCGCCGACTTTAGTCAGGCAAGCCAGAAATAGGGCCAGAACTTTACACCATTATAACCCTGTGGAGAATGGGAAATAGTTGGAACAGGTAGGTTAATTTACCGCCTTACTTCAATTTCCCTTAGACCCCTTCATGGGTTTCGGAATTGCATTAGGGACAGTTCCTACTATGCTTTGTCTGGTCAACGGAGGCCAAGGGGTGCAGCTGTAGGTCGCAGGGTGCCAAGGTAGGTTTCAGACGCAGTCATTATTTTCAGTAGATCGCAGTACCTGTCTCACAGTTCCAGAGCCAGGCCAGTTGGTTACCCTCGTCTCGAAGGGATGAAAACATCTGCAGAGCTGAGGACCTCAGGAGACCTCACGGAGTGAAGGCGACAAATTGCAATGTGACTCACCATGGTCAGGTGGTGACAGGCAATCTTCTGTTGGCATTTTTGTAACACAAAAAAAGACAGAATATCTTTATTCAAAATTATTCCTTAAGCTCAGTTCCCTATAGATAAATAAATGTCCCTGTAAAGAGGTCTCTCTGTCCCCCAAACGAGTGTTCTTGCCCTAGTGGTGCGCTGCTGCATCGCCTACAAGGGTTAGGGGATAGAAGAGAGCTCGCCCTATCCTCTCTCATTACTTTCCTCAAATGCTAAAAACAAAGTGCACAGTGATCATGGAAATCAATGAAAATAAATTTTAATATTGTTGTTTCCATATAGTGTTTTACACTATATGGAAACAACAATATTAAAATGTATTATTTTACTCGTTTGAGGGACAGAGAGAGCTCTTTACAGGGACATTTAGTTATCTATAGGGAACTGAGCTTAAGGAATAATTTTTAATAAAGATATTCTGTCTTTTTTTGTGTTACAAGAGTACTGGTGGAGACAGGATTACCAACCCAGTGACTTTAGTTGTGGATAACTAATCTTCTATTGGCAAACAAAGGAGCAGGTCCTGCACAGCTTTCATTAGGTCTAGAAGGCTGACAATGCAGGAGTAAGCAGTAGAAGATCCTCCCTGTTCCAAGGATGAACTTGGAATGGCAATGACTGCAGCGAGGTAGCCCAGGAGAGAGCCGTTGCCTATATATCCATGTACCGGATCTGTGGCTCTATGCTGTATTTACCATCTCAAATAACTGTCAAGATAGTCTGTATTCATTAGGACGTATACAGTATTCATTAGGACGTATACATAAATTACTGCAAGTCGTTAAGCCTGACTTGCATGTCGATATCGTCTGCGTCAATTTTCTACTTTGTATCTTAATGCATTATATATAACAAGTAATGTGCGTTCATAGATGTGTGTCGGCTGTAAGTGAAACCCCAAAATAATCAGTCTAGATATTTCACATATGCTGTGTGTTGTATATTGACATTGTACTGAAGGTATACAATGAATTTATGCATACGTTGTAATGAAAACAGACTATCTTGACAGTTTTTTGAGATAGTAAATACAGCATAGAGTTACAGATCTGATCATGGATATATAGACATTATATGATCATGCAATACGAGAGGAGTTACCACGAGATTAGCATGTAACACACTGTTTCCTAAGATATTACGGGTATAAATATTGGAAACAGCATACACAGATGCATAGAACATTGTAATACATTGATGTTTTATTGTTTGAAACTATTCCAAGATGGCCACTGCAAAGTTAGCCAGATAACGCTCGTAAGAATTGTTTTTATATCACTGACATACAGATGGCTGGAGAACGCTCTGGGGAATGGCTCTCACTGCATGTAATATCAAACAGTCGAGCTCACACAATTTGGTGTCATTAGCATGTGCAGAGAACAACTACACATATGACAAAGGATGACAAAGGAGGTCTGATTGTGCAATATATGCTGTCTGCATCTCTATAATTAGAGATGCATCTAACTGAATGTACTTATCTGTTATCTCTCATTTATGTGTTATATGTTATGATGTTTGTTGTTACACGTTGTGGGCGCCCTGTTAATTTTTGTACCCGATATGAAAACTGTGTGTGGGGTAATGAAATGACGTTATGATACATGCAATGATAGCTCTAAAATATGTTGATGGCATTTACTGATTGGTTTTGTACATCACAAGGATTCTTTTGATTGAAAGCATGGGCATGAGGCCCCGATGAAGGACAGTTGGTCCAAAATGCGTAGGCCTATCCCTGCCCTTTGCTATGAGATGTGTACCATGGTTTGGTACTTTGGGTTGGATTTATCGGTTATAAATGAACTTGAGTATTTTTCTTCAACTTTGTTTCATTAAAATACCGTAAACAAGAAAGATAGATATATACATTCTTTTGAAATAGATTAACCCTTTCTGGGCATTAGGGTGTGCGGCCCACACCGATGGCTAACAAGCCTTGGTCTCTTTTTCCTGCATCTACTTATAAGTACCCTGCACGGTGGTATTCGATAGTGGGGTGCACACCACGGAAATTACATAACTAAACTACAAAACGGAATTTTGTTTAAATAATTGTTACAAAAGAGCAGTGCCAACTCACCCACACATATCATTGTCTCAAGGACAGCCAGGCACCCAGTCAGAACTGCATCTAAGCAGACATACTAGAGGACAGAGACCAGAGGAGTTTCGCTGTCCTCACAGCTTCCTGTCCTTCCAGACACGCTGGCGCCTCGGGTGCCTGTCGAAGACAAAGGAGTGAGCAGGACTTCACCACCTGGTTGAGGATTCCTCTGCTAACCTTAGCTGAGGAATCCTTAAGAAAGAGCAAAATCATGAGTTAGTGACAAAAGAAGACAGGCACCATATTAGGTCAATTGTGACCCATGTGTCCTTTACTGCAGCTGCGACAGCAGCCTGAGTGTAAAAACTACAAAAGTCGGTAAGAGAATATCCACTGCCACCAGCCACTCAGATTGACTTGCCACTGTAACTAGAAAGTTACAGAAGTGAGAAAATGGATACAATGTGTCCCCTCAGCACTCCACATAAAGTGGGGTGTGCTGATCTCACAAAAGAAAAGCATAGGTAGGATACAAAATATCCCCCTATCCTGGCAATAGGTTTTCACAGATATATAAAACAAAACCAAAGAGGTAAGCTCAAGGAGCTCCCAACAACACTGCACAGAAGATGCTGTGTGCTGCAATAGTAAAATACAGATGCCTCAAAAACCTGGAGGAAAGCAGACTCCATCAAAGATAACCAACAAGGGTTCAAAGAGTCACAGAAAAAGAATGAATACGGAAAAAGGTTCCCACTCAATCTGGAGAATCGACCCCAAAAGTCCAGCAAATGTTCTGTGGGAGCTCACTAAATGTGGACAATTACACACAAGAAGGGCATTCTATCTTACCTTACCTTATCTTAACAATATTTGTAAAGCGCATCGGTCGCCCGAAAGCATCATGGCGCTATAACCGCAGAAATGTACAAACAGACTAGGTAGAGCAGTGTGCTAGAAAAGAAAAGTCTTCAGGGCCCGCCGAAAGGGAAGACAGGCCTCAGTGGCA
Source organism: Ambystoma mexicanum (assembly GCF_040938575.1). NCBI lineage: Eukaryota > Metazoa > Chordata > Amphibia > Caudata > Ambystomatidae > Ambystoma > Ambystoma mexicanum. The sequence goes on along the minus strand of NC_090932.1, from coordinate 1,281,336,187 downwards.
AGTAGGCAGAATGGGAGATAATTCCATGCCCTAGCTACAGCCAGTGAGAAAGCACAGCCTACAACCTGAGTCTGATCCTAGTGGGTGAATGGTCTTAGAGGAGTGGGAGTGTAGTGATCTACGGGGAGTGTATGGGTAAAATGTTCCTTGAAGGTATTCTGCAAGTTTTATAGAAGGCTCTGGGAACTAAGCACAGAGACTTCAACCTAGCACGCTGTTCAACTGGGAGCCAGTGGAGCTGACGGAGAAGCGTCACAATCTCCCTAACAATCTGGCCCCAATCACCCACTATAATTGGGAGGGAATGTCTGGTCCCATTCTACATTCCTGGTGCCTGAGAGTCTTGGTGTGGGGCATGAGGGAAACCAGTAGTTGCCCCCTGATTTGACAACTACTGGCTGTTTGAATGGCGCAGATCCTTCCCATTGGTGGGTTTGGACTTGCTTCCACGCTAGATTTTGGATAAGAAGAGGACTCCTGCAGCAATTTCTTCAGATCAGTGCAGGAGCCAAGAATCCGGTGGAGAAGAACCGCTGACTAAAGATCTGAAGACTACTGAAGAGGCCCACCATCCCTTCCTGCATCTAGCCCGGTGTAGCCTTGTTGGACTACCTGATCTGCTAAGGCCCTCTGCGAAGCTTCAAACCTTGGACTGGTGGGAACAAACCAGTCTCAATGTGTTCCAGGATCCAGCCATCCTGAGCCTTCAGAAGTGTCCCTAAGACCACCCAGTGGACTGACCAGCGCTCTGGTGGGCTACCTTGCTAGAAATGTCGCTGTTTCACGTTTGCCGCTGGAACTTCGGTGGTCGCCAGCTTGTAGTGCAAGTCTACCTTCCTGCAGAAATTCACCCTCCAAAATTGAATGGATCCTGCTCTGGAAGGTCTTATTCAACCGTGACTGGAAGGACGCCTGCCCTCGTTTTTGTGCGGTGGCCATTGCTGGAACTTGCCTTCCCCCCCCATCCTCTGAAGTGTCCTGAAGAGGCCTGCATCGATGCTTTCTGCATTTCTTCATCACCAAGGGTTGCACTCTGCTCCTTGACCCAGCAGGAGGAATCCTTGCACCCACAGCTCCTGGGCACCTCACTGGAACCAACGGCAGGAAAACCTACCCCCAATGACCTCCAGTCGACCCATCTCGTAACCTGGAGAAATTGGGGTCAGTAGGGTAAGTAAACACAAAGCATTTGTCTCCCCCTTGTCCTCCATTGCATAACATTGATATCCTTCCATACCATTGCTTTTTGGTTGGCGCACTTTAGCAGCTTTACCTAAAAGAAAAGAACACAGATTTACCTGCCAGTAACTTTGTTGCATCTCGTCACTTGAATTATACACAAACACAAGTACTTTACCTGCATCAGATACATTCTGGGGCCTGCTCAAGGCCCGCTCTTCTTAGTGATTGGACTTCTGTAGCTAGGAAACATTTCTTGTGACTTGGTTCCATCTTCCTGCATCACTTACATACCTTAACTTTTTAACTTAAGTCACTGAATGCTTATTAGAACCTAAGGTGACTGTATATATGTTTATTATTGATTGTTGTGCCATATCACCTGCTTGTTTCATTTTTTAGTGTGCGTTTTGGGCCTATAATAAAGACCATTTATGTACATTCCTGTCTAAATTTAATGCTTCACTACGTGGACTCATTGTGGACCCCTGACTCCACTCACACTTTCCAGAGAATAGCCTTGACTGCTCTCCACTGCTACCTTGATTGGGTTTTGGCTAAGCGCTCAGAGTTCCCCTGTTCACTATAACTAACACAAAGCCCTTGCCTGGCCTGGTTTTAATGCTGAAGTAGAGCAAACCAGGGTGCTCACAGAACAAAAAGGACATCCGCTGCTGTGCATCAAAATGCAGGAAAATGAAACGCAGTATGAGAGGCAGATATGTTCTTTTGAGCACCCATTCAGATACGATAGCAGACACCACCACAGTCCTCTTCAATCATCCAACAAAAGTCGGGCCAAGGGATGAAGATCTAGCAGCCACACTGCCCTTGCCATATAGAAATATGGTTATTTAAACATGTGTTGCACATCTCCTACTAATATTCTTTACCCAGGAAGAGGCTTCTAAAGGATGCATGCTTAAATTCACATTGGGTGTAGTCTACAATATACTGCCCAATGTGAAGTTCTATCTATGTTTTATTCCTCAGTGTCCGTGACAGGGCTTTGGTTTTGATGGCAAAAACACTGTTAAAACTAAATGTTTCTGGAAAAATAGCAGCATTCAATGAACCTTTGGCATCCCTGGAGAAAAACTAAGATGTGGACAGGATATTTCTTCCACAATGATTCACAGGGACCTTGTCCTCACTGACTATAGTAGAGAACAAAAGTGAGAGTTGGACAATGTTCTACGACTATGCACTACATGACAGCGAATATTAGCCATAGAGAGGAGCAAAAACCCAACCAAAAGTCCACTTCTAAGGATTTGGGTACGATGAGTAAGAACAGACTGAAGTTGCCATGCACTTGGAGGGATCTCCCTATCAACGCACATACTGGAGCTGTTCATTTGATCTTATCCCAGTACTGTTCTAAAAGCACAAGTGTCTAGGCCACTGAGACGGTCAATCCCCATGAAATACCTTTCCAGTGACCCACAGGGACCAAAATGAGCCATGGGTGTCACAGCAGTGATTTTAAAATTTCAACTGGGAATGGAAAAAACATAAGGAAACATACTGACAGGTAGGCAGATAGGAAATGTGTTATTTAAAAAAACAATGGTTGGGGTTCACCATTAATACACTATGGTGACCTCTATCTGATAGTATTACCTATGGGGTACTTCTGGTCAGCTTGAGCAGGATATGACCATTTAAGTGCTGTTAAGGTGTTGGTACAACTGGCTGTTGACACTCCTGTGTGAGGTCTGTGTGTGAGAAAGCATATGTAGTTGGTGGGAGGCAATTAAGAGTTTGGAATTATGTCAGGACACACCTTTTGCATACTATTGGGTATGCTTCCGACCATGCATAGTGCAGAGGTAACTATTTAATACAATGCAAGTGGGGACACAGACATACCTTTTTGAAAGTATTCTGTTTGCTACCACCACGGTCCGCACTCTCGTTGTGTAGGATGTCGAGGACAGACTCCCTCTCCTTCAACTTTAATGATTCAATCTCAGTTTTCAGTTCATTCAGTTGTTCTTGAAGGTGTTTGCTCTTTTCCATGTATTCAACTCTATGACAAGGTAAGAACAAAGCATAAAACAAACTAATGAAACTCAAACCAGCGACAAAGTTACAGTCAAGGACTGGAGCACACAGATGAAGTTAACATGATCAACTGTAGGTAAACAAGTATTATTATCTACATTGTTGAGAGGACACAGCACTGATGTACAAAGAGGACTTTCAGGGAAAGCAGTGAATGATGTCAGGTCTTCCAACAAAAGGAGAAGCCCATAGGGGTGACTGGTGCAAGTTGTCAATACTGTGAAGACACTAGAAGACAAAGTGGAAGCGACTGCCCAACCAAAGGTTGCAATGGTAATTCTTGATGCATCCTTGCAAAGATGTTAATACTTTTTTTAAAACATTTTTTTTTCTTATTTCAACAAACACTGCAAACATTACAACTTTTTAGGACATTCTTGATCAATTTCCAGACATCATATTACTCTCCTCTGTCCTCCCCCTCCCGCCCCACAAACCTGTCATATCTGTGCCACCATCTCGGGCATCTACAGGTGACTCGGTTATTGCTAACACCTCCCAATTTTCCGCATCCTGATCCACCTGGTGGGGATTTGCCATTGAGGCCACCAGCTGTCTCCAGGCTATCAGAGGGCCTACCTCTTCCTCTCCCCCGCTCTTGACCGCTTCCTACCAAACCGTGGTTTCTGCTTCGGCCCATTTCAGGAGGTCTGCCCACCACAACTCCACTCTAGGCCTGTGGGCAGATTTCCAGCTCATTGCAATTCTGCGTTTGACCAATATATAAGCCAGGTCTTTCATTTTACTGATATGTTTTAAGTTACGTGGCCTAGAGAAACTCCCCAACATACATGCCCAAGCCGACCCCACGTCCAGCTTCACTCCCCGGCTGATCAATCTCGTTTGCAGTTCTATCCAGAATGTCCCCACTTCCGGGCAGGCCCAGAACATGTGTAACAACCCAGCCTCTACCTCACCACACCTGGGGCATCTCTGTATAGTCGAGCCACCAAATCTGGCTATTCTGCCAGGGGTTAGGTAAGCTCTGTGGGTGACATACAGCTGGATCTGCTGAAGTCTTGCGTTTCGGGACACCTTCTTATGGTACCTTTGGGCTCTGTCCCACTGTCCCTCTGTCATGGGTTCTCCCACCTCCTCCTCCCAGTCAAGCCTCAATTGAAGCAACTCCTTTCCCGCTTTTGCGCTCAAGAGCTCATATATCCGGGATATTTCGTGCCCACCCTCCGAAACATCATACATTGTTTCTACAGAGGCGTCAGGTTCTTCCGCCAGCACCGTCTCGGGCCACCTCCCCCTCACCCGTTTCATAATCCTGGTGTAAGTGATATATTGGCCTCTATGTACCCCCGTCTCCTCCACCAGCCTCTCGAATTCCACTGCCTCCCCCTCTTGCCATATGTCCCCCCAGAGTGGCCAGGCCTACCGGCTCCCAGTATTTGCGGACCCCTTTGATCAGCTGGGAGTCTTCCCCACATAACGCCACCAACGGGACTTGCTGTGAGAGCGGGTCAGAGTTACCCACCATTCTCCATGCTCTACGCCAGACCTCCCAACCTAGCACCAACAGACTCCCCATCCCCGCCACTCTCGTTTTATGCAACCACACCGTTTCTTTTAGAAAGTATGGGGCGGGGACGCCCTGTAGGAGCCTGGTCTCCGCCGATTCCTCTTCCGACAGCCATCTCGCCACATATGATAACTGTCCTGCCAAGTAATATAGTTCAAAACTCGGCAGGTTTATGCCCCCTTGTCGCATGAGTTTTGTAATTTCCACAGGGCCACCCTATTTCTGGAATTCTGCCATATGAAGCCCCTGCACAGACCATGGAGCTAAAGATGTTAATACTTAGTGTGACCCCCAAACAGACTTTAGCAGGTGCAGCATTTTGGCATGAGGAAAGGTGAGAAATGCAGCAGTGAACCATGCAGTGAGAGCCCTTGGTGAGACTGAGCATTGCATTAAGGTCAACAGATGTGACCTAGGACATGGCATGAGTCACTATGCTGACCCAGGCAGGAGTACATACTGCAGCCCTGTAAGGGCAGCAGAACATGGTGCCACAACCCACATGTAACAATGTGCAAAAAGGAGGGAATTGATAAGCTCCTTACTTCTCTTTCTCTATTTCCATGGAGAGCCTCTTCATGTCTGTGTCTTTGAAGTCGAAGGACAGGCTCTCACCCATCAGGCTGAAGTTTGGTATGTCAGCAGGAAGAGCCGGTGGGCTGGAGTTAATAGGCTAAAATAAACATAGTATTTAATAATCATAAGAATCAAATCACTTAACTCACAGTGCACCCAGAGGGAACCATTTGACTTTTGCATGGGAATAGCATACATTTTAAAGTACAATAAAGTAGCACTACCATATACACCAATGTGGAACACAAACTTGAAATTGCAGAGGCTGAAACAGATGAATAGACTGACTAGAAGTTCTATCAGTTCACCCATTTCCCAGTGTATCGTTGGATACAGCCTCGGCAGTCTACAGCTTTAACCGTGCTTACCCAGTATTGGAGAACAAATCAATTATATTTTGTTAACCAATTTTGTCTCCACCTCTTTTGCAGGTTTTTTTTCCCTCACACTCACTAAGCCTTACAAGCGTCTGAGACTCGATAGTCCAGTGAGCGCTTCATATACTAAATATTTGACTCGTCTGTAGTTTTCCACTTTTAAGCACCAGTGACCTCAGGATTTCATCAACCCACTAGAAAGCACACATTTTACATTGTTACACCAGTCCACTTGGCTAGCTGTTAAATACATTCATCATTTGCAAAGCTACATCAGTATTTGACCCCCAAAACGAGAGACGGTGCCGAGAGAAGGCCTTGACAAACGTGTGCAGGGTAAAACAAGTTCCCTTTTCCTGCTGGTGATACTACCCCATATGCACCCAAATAGACACTGTGCTTTCTACACGGACTGGTTAAAATATTTACAGACTTCAAAAGCATTCAATCTGTGAGCCCAAAGATTCCACATGCATCTGAGAAAATGAGGAAAACACTAACCATTATTTTTTACACATGTGTTGCTACTGACATGAAACCTATGGGTAATAAGTCATTTTTCTGATGTATTGTATTAGTGAAGCATATAAAAATAGACTCTTGCTTATTTAAGCATATAAAAATAGACTCTTGCTTATATCTATCAGAATCGGGATAACAATCACCTTCGTCTTTGCTTGAAGGGTCTTGCTTTCGGTGGATCCCTTAAGAGTCTTGTGCTTAGATCGCATGTCATGAAGATATGGGCGAGACTCTCCAGACGTCACACTGCCTGACTGGTGTATACCCAGGCTGGGTGACCTCTGAAGAAGAAAGCCAAGAAAAGGGGCACAGAGTAAAAAACCTGTGCAGCGATGTTACTTAGTCCCCAGGGGCCGACGAGCAAAGCAGAACCATGCAGGGCAGACCAGGCAACAAAAACAGACAGGAGCAGAAGGTAAGATTGTGTGTCCCAGGCAGAATGACAGCAGCCAGGACAAGCGAGGAATCCAAGTGGGAGGGACCAGCAAGGAAACCCACGTAGGCAGGCAAGGGGTGGGGGAGGGGGGAACTAAGAAGTCAGAGAGGGCTACAACAGAGAAGGAGAAAAAGCGCTGAGCTGGGAGGTTACCTGCGTTGAAACGCAAGGAGCTGCAAGTCGCAGCGTCTGTTAAGACCGAAATACGGAAACCGTAAGCCGCAACGGAGTGCTGCCCAAACACTAGACCACAAGTGCTTCCATAGATGATTGCGGGGGCCATTTTCATGGGGAAAAAAATGGCACCGCAAATTGAGGAGAGCGTCGCCATGCCGACCACAAGGACCAAGCACAGCAATTCATGAGAGCATGCCCCCTCTGAAACCTCCCCCCGCCCCCTCGGTTTACCAGGATGCAGGCTATGGGACTTACGAAGTAAAACAAGGGCATGAATAAAGGAGGCATGTTCCCAGGAATGTTCTGACGGTGGGTATCCTTTCCATTCCACAAGGTATCGTGGGCGGCCCCTGCGATAGCGGCAATCGCAAATGCGAGAGACTTCGAATTCAAGCTGTTGGCCTGCAGTGAGCACAGGAGGAGGTATACGAGGTGAAGAGGGAGAAGCAACATAGGGTTTCAAAAGGGAAACCTGAAAGACCAGGTGTATCCTTCTCCAGGAAGATGGTAAACGAAGACAATAAGCCACAACATCAATCTGGCTTTCAATCACAAAGGGTCCATAGTATCATGGTGACAGCTTAGTAGGACGGAGATGCCGAGGCAGGTACTTAGAAGAGAGCCGGACCTTGTCACTCACAGAGTACAGCGGACTGGCTTTGTTTTTTTGGCTGCATAATACTTGATGGATTATCTGGCCTTTCCAAGGTGTTCAGTGGCCCGTTTGTGCATCTGGACAAGATCAGTTATCCAGCTGTCCACTGAGGGAACATCACAGGACTCATGTGTCACCAAAGGAAAGAGTGCAGGATGTTATCCATACAAACGGACAAATGGGCTGGTCTTCAAGGAAGAGTGGCTTGTGTTATAAGCAAATTCTGCGATGGGTATTAACGTAAACCAGTCCTCATCCACTTGAGTAGAAAAGTATCTGAGATATTGCTCTAAGTTATATTTGACCCTGTCTGTGATTACGTTGCTCTTGTGATGGTAACCTGAGGACAGTGTTATCTTAATCCATAGTAGTTTACACAATCGGGACCAGAATCTGTATATGTACTGACTACCATGATCAGATATGATGGTAGAGGGTAGCCTGTGCAAGCAAAACAATATCTGTAAAGATGGCTACCATTTCTGTTGCTGAAGGCAATTTAGGTAAAGAACAAGAATGAGCCATTCTCAAAAAGGTGTCAATGGTTACCATTATAGTTCTGCAACCCTTGGAAGGTGGGAGATTAACAATAAGATCTGTAGCTATGATTTGCCAAGGTCTTGTCAATAGCAATGGTCCCAGTGGTTTGTCTTTAGCAGCCTTGTTTTGAGCACATACCAAGCATGAACGGACATGTTCCTTTAATGATTATGTCATTTTGTGCCACCAGAAGTGTCTTTTCAAGTTCTGTAACGTAGCGGTTATGCCACGATGACCCGCTGATGGAATATCATGACAATTGTAGGGCAGTATCTCGATCAGCCCTTGAGGGTAGATACAGAACCCAATCCCTGAAGAGATCGCCATCTTTTTTGTGAAGTCCTCAGAGATAGGGTCGAGAGGAGTCCCGCCATTCTCGAGAGCGAATAGTGTCCTGTCGTACTTGATCCAGGAAACTATCCACATGGCACAGAAAAACCTTTTTTTGTAGGACAGTAGGAAACATGCTTGGTGATGGAGCTATTGTGAGAAACCAGAAGGTGTCTCACCCGCTTGTCCCTGGGGATCAGTCATCCAGGTGGCCATGACACGGCCATCGTTTTTGGATCCAGTTCCTAGGGGTGGACCAGTGTAGGAGGATCACCTGGATGGGGGTCTTTGGGGAGTGGGACACCGGATGGTGAGACGCGGTATCCCCTTCCCATTAACACCTTTTCACCATCCTACCAGGTAGGATACGTAGGAACTCAATCCCTTCCCCCTTTCCCAACACAAACACTTTCTCATGGACAGCTCACTATGAAAGAAAACGGACTAACACCCGAGTCGTATACCGGACATGTCCCAACACAATTGTCAGGAAGCGTCAGGCAATTACTGATAATTACACATAGCTGACTTTCATCACACTTCTCTACACGGATAAAAGGCAGAGCACGGAAGCACACTCTGAGCGAGGCAAAACACACGAGGAAGCAGCAGTTCCAAGATGGCAGTTTAATACGAGGAGAAAGACGGCAAGACCAGAGAGGGTTGCAAGGAGGGAAGTGCCCTTGACCTTTTCAGAGAAAAACCGCTACTTTCACAAGCCTTCGAGAATAAGAAACATAAGCCCTTGAATGAAAGCTAAAGAAACGTGCATTTTGTGGCGGAGGTACCCGGGGCTCTCCTGCATCGATAACCAAGGCGGGGAGAAGGGTTTGCCGTGGGGGTACTGTCCTTGGCTCCTACAACAAAGCCAGTAAAGTCATCACAGCCGGTGAGTCTGGGAGACTGATAGCAGACCAGTCTGTGTTAGAACCAAGGTTGCAAGTGGCAACATTGTATGAAGAAATCTGAAGAAAACAGTGTGTGATCCGTATGTGGTGAGCGACGTGAATATAATTCAACATCCAAGGAGTGACTGAACTTTTGAAGCCAAGATAGATAACATATACAGAGTGGTCCAGCACCACGTGCATGCTCATTCAAAGGTCTCCGTTAGGTATCCAAGGGAGAGGTGGCAAATTTAAATTGTGAAAGCGAAGTGGTCCTACAATGGGTCAAGCTAAACCCTGTGCACATTCGAAAGTCTTTGATAGCTAATACGAACTGCAATTGGTCCGAGCCCGGCTGAGGGAGACTAATTGTTTAAGAGGAAGGATCGCAGCCTGGCTGAGAGGGATCTAGGGTGAACCACGAGTTTCCCAAAAAGAATATTCTTTGAACATTGTATAAGGGGGTCTGAGCCCGGAAGAGGGGGGTCCAAAGTAACGATTGTGGTATAAAAAGGGATCTGAGCCCGGCTGAGGGGGATCCATGGTGAATCACCTGAATTGAGTACTTCTAAGAGGAAAATAACTTTGTTTCTTGTTTTTGATAGATCAGGCCCTCTGAATCATGAGACTTTGATAAGAAAAGAGACTTGCACACAGAAGGTCTGGATGCTGGTAATGCTGCCGAAGAAGCCAGAGAGTGTGCTATGCTCGAGAGAACAGCTTTATCCCGTGCTGAAAACGTGGGGAAGGGAGGGCAATGGCCTCCACATCCCGACATATTTTTGTGAACACTTCTTTCTTTTTCATGAACACTACCCCCACACTATTTGTATTTAGAGAGAAGGATTGGCAATAGGTTTTAGTATAGGCCCTTTTATTTTGACGAGACTCCACTAGGACTGCATTATTATTATTTGATGGTTGTAGCTTGCTCCCATCTGTAGATTTAAGATTAGATAGACGTTTATTACACCCTTGTTGAAGTTCAATAAACATCCTTGAACTGTGGTCACTTGTGTGTCTTACTATTGATACCATGCTTTCCTTACACTACATATTCTGCGAACCCGGAAGATAAGTCATGTTGAAGTGTTACTGAGAAAAAATATGTCCAGCGAGCCTGTCAACTGTTGCAACATTGCACTTGTATGAATCTGTGATATGTCCTGATTTGTACCGGATGACAAGCTCCAAGTAAAAGGTGTCGCCAATCGAGGAAACCCTGTCTCATGGCTAACAACTCCTTTTCCAGAACGGAATATTGCCTTTCACTGTCGGATAATGGTCTCGACAGGTATGCCACGAGGTGTTCTTCTCAGTTTCCTTGCACCTGTTTCAGTACAGCTCCAATGGCTGCTTCAGAAGCATCGGTCTCAATGGATTAGTGATATGAGGCTGACAAAATATATGAGCTTCTGTAAATAATTTCTTGAGATGGGAAAAGGTCTTTTCATTTTCAGTTGATAAGAGTAAAGGAACACCTTTCTTTAGGAGGCAAGTGATGGGTAAGACTATGGTAGAGAAAGTGGGTATACACTTCCTGTAGAAATTACCTTGACACAGAAAGGACTGAGTCTGTTTCATGGTAGAGGGTCGAGGCCAAGAAGTCATGGCTGAAATCTTCCGAGTGTCTATGGCTATGCCTGACTGGCTTATTACAAAGCCCAAATAATGAAATTGACACTTTTCAGGTTTAGCTACCACATGTTTCTCCAGGAGTCTGACTAACACCAAAGAAGAACCAATGCAGGCAGACCAGGCAACAAAAAAAAGACAGGAACAGAAGGTAAAATCTGGTGTCCCAGGATGAACCACAGCAGCCAGGACAAGGGAGAAATCCAAGAGAGAAGAACCAGCAAGGAAACCCACAAAGGAAGGCAAGGAAGGGAAGGGGGAACCAAGAAGTCAGAGAGGGCGACAACAGAGAACAAGAAAAAGCACTGAGCAGGGAAGTTACCTGCGTTGAGACGCAAGGAGCTGCAAGTTGCAGCGTCTGTCAAAGCCAAAATCTGGAAACGTCAACAGAGTGCTGCACAAATACTAGACCGCAAGTGCTGCTGCACATGATTGCGGGGGGCCATTTTGGTGGGAAAAAAATGGCACCTGTGAATCGAGGAGAGCATCGCCAAGCCGACCACAAGGACCAAGCACAGCGATTCATGACAATAACATGTGAATACAGACCTTTATTTGCAAAAAAATATTAACAAACAAGCTTCTAACACACACAAAAATCAAAACACCAAATTTCTAAATGAAATGGATAGCTCATAAAATATACATATGCAGGAATGCTCTTCTATGCATAAAAAGTGTAGTCTAAAATAACAAATTGGTTAGCGCAAGGTTGTAGTTATTAAAGAAAAATTACTCTGTCTCTTGAGTATATTTATTAAATGATTGTATTGTACATCAATTTTTCAAAAAACATCCTTCGTCAAACAGAACAATTTAAGCCAAATCATCATATGGAATTATACACACTCCAATTACGTATCCTCAAGGGTTCAAGGATGCTATTTTATATAGCAGCCCAACTCTTAATAATTTAGTCATACCATGTATGGAAGTACAATAAGTGTACCATATGATAACCAATTCTACCCTAATTACAATACATAAAAATGTGACAAAATGCAAGCTTACAAAACAGAGTAATATTGTAAAAAAATTTGAAATCTTCACATGTACTTATTTTACTCGCTGGCACCAATTAATGCTGGACCTAATTGAGGGGAAATTCACTGTGCATGGTCTTCTTAACTTTCTTCATAAAATAAGTTTCTGCTGACATCCTGTAGGAGTGGACAGGCCGTGTGGAGGACAAAGCATGGCTAGGTTGGGTAAGAACAGATGCCAACAAGCACAGGGGAGGATACATAAACAGGGGGTTATTTGGGTGATGTCAGTGGAGTTGAAATGGAAGACCAAGAGACAAGCAACCGGAAGAAGGGAGTGGCAGATTTGAGAGACATTGTGCAGAGAAGGTGAGGTATTCGTTTTGTGAGAGCAAGGGTACTGCAGTGTGAATGGCCGTGACTGAGAAGTGAGTGAAGACACACTATTTAGTCTAAGGAGTTTTGTGAAGTGGCTGTGTGAGTGAAAGAAGTGGGTAGAGTGATAGGAGTAGTGGAGTGCGAAGATGAGTAGTAGTGGAAGGATGTGCATGGAAGGAGAAGGAGAGTAGTAGTTGAAGGAGAGTAGTAGGAGGGGAAGCAGTGGTAACATCAAAGGGTGAAGGGGGACTTGGGGGAGTGAAATATCGGATGGACGAAGGACTGGTGTGTGTCATGACCCTTGCCCCTGGCCCTCACTGGCAAATCAGCCTTCCAGTTAGGGCCAGGTCAAAGGCCTTAAAACCTCATCCAAGACTCTCTTTGAGTCAGCCCTGGCACCTTTGGCACCAGCCTCATAACCATCATGAAGACCATCATTAGAATGGGACTATTTACTTGGGACTATTTAACTTGGGGGGGTAGGGAGGGTTTAGCCAACATGGAGGCACACACATAGCTCAGTTACAAGGAACGGAGCTATGCAGTCTAGTCTTTTGGGTGTGTGAGGCCAGGGGCTACTTTACCTGGACTACTTTGGGTGTGGCAGGCCTGGGACTATTTTACCTGGACTACTTTACCCGAGACTATTTAAACCACACCCAAACTGCAGAACATGTTTTGCGTTATTTTGCTGTGGGCAGCGGAACGCTCACCGTGTCCAGTTCTTTGATGACAGCTTACTTGAAACCAAGGACTTGCAGAGAGAGAAGAACAAGTTACTTACCAACTGGTAACGTTCTTTCGAGTGGATGTTCCTCCAACGTATTCCTCATCTTAGATGTATTCCATCCAGCTTTAGCTGCTTCGGAAAACATTTTCGGCAGAGGGCGCCACGCCATGCGTTGATGTCGTCGAGTCGATGGTCCCTCGAAGGCCTCCTGTGTATAAGTAGCACACGCGGCGCCCGTTGGCCTCAGTTCTGTTTTTCCCCCTTCATTATTGATTTTTCACTGTGTAGACTGTGCCGGCAGACAGGTATTTGCCTTGCGAGAGTTGGAGTGGCAACAGCCCGGAAAAATCTACATAGGGCTAGGATGGGAGGGTGATGAGGAATACGTTGGAGGAATATCCAATCGAAAGAATGTTACCAGTTGGTAAGTAACTTGTTCGAGTGGATTGTGTCCTCCAACGTATTCCTCACCTTAGATAGGCTCCCAAAGCAGTATGGACAATTCCTCTGGAGGAGGGGTTAGATTTTTGGATACTCTTAGATGGCCGAGTATAGTATTGCTTTACCAAAATTAAGCTCCTTAGACTGGGAAGCTTACTGGCTGTAGAATTTTGAGAAAGTGTGCAGCGAGGACCAAGTTGCTGCTTCACAAATGGACCTTATAGGAACACCTCTTTGTAGGGCTGTTGAAGAGGCAATGCCTCTGGTGTAATGAGCCCTTAGACCTTCTGGTGGGTCTTTTTGTGCTAATCTGTAGCATTATGAAATACAAAGCACAATCCAGCGTGATATTGTTTGCTTTGTCACTGACTGACCCAATTTCTTTCCTGTGTAGCCAATAAACAGTTGATTGGCCACTCTAAGCTAAGAAAGCCTAGAGATGTAAACGCTTAAAGCTCTTTTCGGATCCAACCTGTGTAATCCTTCCTCCTCCTTACTAGGATGAGGTGGAGGATAGAATGTGGGTAAGACAATTCTCTGACAAATGAAAATCAGATACCACTTTTGGTAAAAATTAGGGTTTAACCCTCAACACAACTCTGTCCTTATGGAACACAGTATAGGGTGGCCCAGAAGACAGTGGGCCTCATTCCGAGGCTGGCGGTAAGGGTTAACGGTCACCGTTAATGGCAACGGTGACCGTTAACACTTACCACCATATTCCGAGTTCCCTTTTGCGGGTTGGCATTTAACGCCTGCTTTTAGCAGGCGTTAAAAATCCAACCCGCAAAGGGACCTTGGAGTAAATTACGGCACTGTAATTTACGGTGCCGTAATTTACTCCTTCCCCATTCCCATTGAGCCCTATGGGGGCAGGAATGGGGATGGGGAACCGGTATGGTGAATGGGGAATTACCGGTCCCTCCAACCTTGGAATGGACCGGTAATTACTCCATTCACCATGCCTGATTTCCATGGAGTAAATAGCTCCATGGTTGCTTACCATGGTGCTATTTACTCCATGGATAGCGCCAGCCTCGGAATGAGGCCCAGTGCCTGCAATTCGCTCACTCTTCTTGCAGATGTTAAAGCAACTAGGAAGGCAGTTTTCCATGTTAGTAATCTTAATGGACAAGTGTGCAAAGGCTCAAAAGGAGCACACATTAAGTATTTTAGGACCAAATTGAGATCCCAAATTTGCACTTGAAAAGGGCAAGGAGGAAACACATTCCTGAGTCCTTTTAGGAATTGTACTACCAAAGGAATTTTGAAGTAGGAGCTTTCTTCAGACGAGCGCTTGAAGATGGAAAGCGCCGCAAGATAACCTTTAATGGTTCCAACATTTAGACTCAATGTGCTAGGGACAGGAGGAAGGACAGTACTTCCGGAATAGAACATAGAAAAGGATCGACATTCTTTTCTCTGCACCAGTTGCAAAACTTTTTCCAATGGCAGCGGTATAGAGACTTTGTTGCTAGCCTTCTTGCCGAAAGCAACACCTCCATGACGTCATCTGGAAGGTTCCAATCCTTGTATCTCAGCCTTTCAGATACCAAGCGTGAAGGTTGAGCGTTTTGACCTCTGGATGGAGAACCTGACCTTCCATTTGTGAGAGAAGGTTCTCTCTGAGGAAGACGTACTGGGGGACAGATGGACATGTGTAGAAGGTCCGGGTACCACATTCTCCTGGCCCAATCCGGGGCAATTAGGATCATGCGGCTCCCGAAGCGTCTCAGTCTCCTGATGACCACTCGACCACGAACACGTCCCCCAGGGCTCCTCTCGGGGGAAATTCCCTTGAGCAATACCTTTCGCACTTCGGTTGATCCCAGGCGCAAATAGGTCCACTTGAGGGGTTCCCCAAAGGGCGAAGATCTCTTGAATGACTTCCTGAGCCAGTTCCCATTCGTGGGACACCGTGCTCTGCCTGCTCAGAGCAACTGCCGTCATATTCTCTTCCTAAGTGAACTGCTGTTAAAGAGATTCCTTCTTGAATTGCCCAATACCAGAGTTGCATTGCCTCTCTGCACAGAGGTAGTGACCCTACACCACCTCTTTTGTTTAGATAATGCATGGCCACTGTGTTGTCTGTCATTATCAGGACATTCTTTCCTCTGACAGATGGCAGGAAAGCTTTCAGAGCTAGTCTGATTGTTCTCAGCTCCAGAAAGTTGATGTGCAGTTTCGATGGAGACCAACGGCCTCTGATTGTCAGGTCGTTGGCATGAGCTCCCCACCCCTTGAGTGAGGCGTCCGTCACTACTGTGATCTCCGGCCATGGTTGCCAAAAAGGTTCTCCTTTCAGGATATTCTCTGAACAAGTCCACCATAGAAGATTTTGACGAACCTTGTTCGGAATCTGGAGCAGATCCGTCATTCGAATTGGGACCATTGAGTCTTTAGAGCCCATTGAAGGGATCTCATTCTCAGACGTGCCTCTGGAACTAGAAAGATGCAGGATGCCATGAGGCCGAGTAACCTCAAGAAGTCGTAGGCCTGGAGATTTTGGGCATTTCTGAATTTGGAAACCATCTGAAGAATGTCTTGAGCCCTCGACCCGGGAGGCGAGCTCTTTCCCAGGGATGTGTCTAGTACAGCTCCTATATATAGGAGACTTTGAGAAGGTGTCATTTATGACTTCTTGAAATTGAGGGAGAAGCTAGGTCTGTGGAGGAAGTGGCAGGTAACTTTCAGGTGATCTAGCACCTGTTCGGCAGAGCATGCTCTGATCAGCCAATCGTCCAGGTAGGGGTAGACGTGAATCCTCCCTCTCCTGAGGTGCGCTGCCACCACTACTATAAATTTGGTGAAGACCCTCGGGGCGCAGGTCAATCCGAATGGCAGGACTCGAAACTGATAGTGTGAGTCGCCAACCACGAACCTCAGGTATTTTCTGTGCTTGAGATGAATTGGCACATGAAAATAAGCATCCTGGAGGTCCAATGACACCAACCAATCCTGAAGTTGAAGGTTCTGAGAAAGGGTAAGCATCTTGAACTTGTCCTTCCTGAGGAACTTGTTCAAGTTTCTTAAGTCCAGGATGGGTCTCAGTCCTCCGTCCTTTTTGGGGATCAAGAAATATGGGGAGTACCATCCCTTGTTCCTCTCTGCTGCAGGTACCGGTTCTATAGCACCTTTCTCCAGCAGGGTTAAAACTTCCTGCTGTAGTAACGGGTCTGAAAACTTCAACGGGTGTCTCCTTGGTGGATTGCTTTGAGGTTGCGTTAGAAAAGGAAGGCAGTAACCTTGGGCTATTATTTCTAGAGCCCAAACATCTGAAGTAATGGCTCGCCATTCTTGCAGATGCTGTGACAGCCTGACTCCCACAGGTGTCTTGTGATGTAAGTCCTCAAAGTGGTTTTGAGGCGGTTGCTGCAGCATCTGATGGCAGAGAGGCTGTAGCTGGAGCTAGCTTTGCACGTTTTCCTCATCCACCGCGAGTGGCCTTTCTCTGGCCCCTTTGACTGGCCATTCCTCTCGCCTTTCCATACAAGGAGTAGTAACGATAGGATCGTCCCCTCCAAGATTGACCTGGTGCACGAAAAGGCTGAGGTTGCCTGATGGCAGCTCCCAAAGACTTGGCAGCTGCCTTGAGGTCTGCAACCTCTCAAGGCTCTCGTCAGCCTTGCTGCCAAAAAGGTGAGACTCGTCAAAGGACATGTTCAGGAGATGGTTCTGCACGTCTGGTGCGAAACCCGACTTCCCTAACCACGCAAATCTGAGCATTACCGTGCTAGTGCCCATGGACCGGCTCACACTATCTACAGTGTCCAATCCAGATTCAAGGGATTCCTGCATGGCCTCCTTCCCATCTCCAACGATGGCTAGGAATCCTTCCCTTTCGTCCCCTTCTGGTATGTGCTCCGCCGCCATTGCAATGCACTCCCACGGAGTGTACGAAAACTTTGCCAAGGCACATGTGGAGTTGGCTGATTTTAATGCCATACTCCCAGCTGAAAATACCTTCCGTGCCCAGCCATCCACACACTTATCGTTCCTGTTCGGAGGGATAGAAGGTACGCCAGTTTGTTAGAAGCTGTGGCTGCCTGTATGACCAAACTCTCTGGAATGGGATGTTTAGACAGATAGCCGGGGTCGCTACTGGCAGGGCGGTATTTTGAAGTAAGGGATTTATTCACTGGCGGAATAGAATCCGGAGTCTCCCAATTTTTGGCCACCCTATTTTGCAAGGCTACGTGAAAAGGTAATATTGGGTCTTCAGTAGGACCATGAGCCAATATGTCTGTTAGATCATCTTGGATGAATTGGGCTGGAGGTCTGGCCCATCCTAAATAATCTATTACCTTTGTCATTAGCTGACGGTATGATGGACTGGCATGTTCTCCTGGTTCTGGTCTACCAAAGTAATTTTCAGGAGATGTATCAATACCACTTGCATTGTGCAGTGATTCAACCAAATCCCTCATCCTGCTTTCTTCTGAAATCAGGCATTCCGGGACATTTGGGGTGCCATATTCTAGCCCAAAAGGTACATTCTCCTCATCAGATTTCTCCTGTTCCTCAAAAATTGAGGTCAGCGATTTAAAGAACTCTTTCCTATGAGTATTTATGGGTCTTGAAGGGATTACAGGTGTTTTCCCTTTTTCTGACTGATTTTGCCAAACTGGGGGTTTCGGCGTCGAGGTCGACATCGACAAAGGTGTCGATGTCGTCGGCGCAATACCAGTCTTCGACAGCGCCGGCTTTGATGGCATCGAGGCGCTCTTCGAAGACTTGCCCTTCGAGGTATGTTCGGTCTCAGACGGCGTCTGTGACCTCGAGCGGTCGACTCCACTCGATCGGCTTTTCTCGCTCGGCGTCCTAGAAGGTTCTCTATCCTTCCTCTTTCGATTACCCGGGCTCGAGGGCACGCGAGTGTCGGAGCAATGACGCTTCTGGCCGGCTTCCGAGGAAGGCGCGGACTGAGGCTTCGCTTTCTCAAACACCTCCATCATTTTGACCCTGAATGCTTCCCATTCTTCGGATGATGAATGTTTAGTGGGACAGTTCATCCTTTTGGGGGATTCGTCCGAGGACGAGGTGGAGGGGGACCTGTGGCGTTGTTTCTTCGATTTTTCAGTCAAAGACGAGTGATGGGAATCGCTTCGGGACCTGGACCAATGCCTTTCGCGTCGAGATTTCTCCTCACGGGACCTCGACTCGACGCTAGAGGCTTCACGGTCGGATTTGCGACCTACCTGTAGTTTTCCCCTCCTTTCTCGCAAGGCCTTCCCCGTCATCGCCTGACACTTCGTACAGGCCTTCATGTCGTGGCCTTCTCCGAGGCACCACAAACACTCTCGGTGCGGGTCTGTGATCGACATTTTTGAACCGCACGACTTGCACTTTTTGAAACCCGATTTCAGGGTCGTGGTCGGCGTCAATGTCGAGGACATCTTTGTTTTCTTATAATATTTACTATTCTTCACAGAACTCGAGGCGCGCCGAATCTCCGAAGCAACGTATACTGTGGAAAAACGGAACTGAGGCCAACGGGCGCCGCGCATGCTACTTATACACCCGATGACATCACCCTCGACGGAGGCCTTCGAGGGACCATTGACTCGACATCGACGCATGGCGCCCTCTGCCGAATTATTTTTCCGAAGCAGCTAAAGCTGGATGGAATACATCTAAGATGAGGAATACGTTGGAGGACACAATCCACTCGAAAGAATACTACGAAACTTACCTGGAACAGTATCCAGTCTTCAATCCATCGCTGACTTCAGTTCCACTCACCTGAAGGTACGAATTCCATTATCCGGCACCGCATGCATCCTGGAATACCATAACCTGGAAAGAGGAGAAAGAAAGACAGCATTAGTAACCGTTTACTCACGTTTCCTCCTGAATGAAGAAAGCCACACAATTCTTACCTGTGTAGTCATCTCCTGGTCAGTTTCATTGCTGGAACATTACGGCGCTCGGCGAGGAACATTGCAACCTGCAAGGAGAGAAAAGACACAGGTTAGCAATATAAAAGGCGAAACAGTGCAGCGCATCGTGCATTACTCACCGGACAGCATCGCGCACACCGCGCTTTCGCCTACCGGCCCATGCTCATCTTCAAACTGCATGACAACACCAAAATACCTTTCCATACCTAAAAGGAAAGAAGCAAGACATTATTATTCGAACTAAGAGGAACATAAGAAATGCATATAAAGACTGTAAAGCATCAAACCTACGGAGTCGCAGCAGGCCTGGATTCCCAAAGGGGGGCTTGCACCAGTGAAGTAACTTGGTCGCTGCTCGCCTCCCACATCTACGCGCCCCTGCCATGAGGAGCAGGACGGAGAATCCACCTTTTACAATATTAAGACCCATCTTTAACCAGAGGCCTTACCAAGGGACTGGGAGAGGGTTTGAGAGTGCAAATCATCCAACCAGGGCTGGGTGGCGCCACCGTGGATACCATGTGAGCGTAACAGTGGGAGGAGAAAAGAGAAGAAGAGTTAAGTGGGCGAGACTGAACTACCCTTAACACCACAGAGCAAGTGCCAGCCATTTTTTAAACTCCCAGTAGAATACTAACTACTGGGTAGAGTAGGGGCAGCTTGTAAGTCCATGAGGGAGTCTAGAAAGCCATTGTTTAAGAAAACCATCAGTAGTCTAAGCCAGGAAGGAGACAGCAGGGATTACCTTTCAATATCACTAACCTGTGTTTACGGTTACAGACGCTTGGGATAGGGAGGAAATACCATGGTAGACAAGAGAAAGCGGGACGGGCCAAGGGCTTACAAAATCTGTAATAAAGACCCTTGAAAGTCATTGAGACTCAGAGGTTTGTGTGCCATCTGTGACATAATATAAACAATGCTTAAATAATTCTTTATTGGAAATTTCAAGTAAAGCTATGATGGCAGGTGTATATATAGGGAGTGTGAGAAGTTATTACAACAATTGAAAATGTGCACATATGCAAGACATATCTGAGACAATAGCATCCGTGGGGAAGATACACAGGCTGTATGAAAAAAGTACACAAAACCCAGTATAGAGACCAAACTCAGATTATCAGCTTCGCAGAACGTACACATGCTTAAGCATGGATATAAGAGATAGATTGAAAGCAATGAGAAATGTAGACATACCATAGTATAGATAGAGGCTGTAGGTTGAAAGGTTACCAGGAAGGTGCATGCACCCGATAATAGATTAGAAAAGGGCCATGGTTTTCAAGCAGCGTTGCCACAAGTGAGCCCAAAACAAATTGTGATCTGCAATATAGCAATGGTGACTACAATTACATATGATGCAGTAACATAGCACAGGGGTCTGCAACCTTTGGCTCTCCAGAGGTTTTGGTCTACAACTCCCATGATCCCCTACCATTGATAAGGTTGGTTGGTGGTTGAGAGGTGTAGTCCAAAGGTTGCAGACCCCGACATAGCCAGTTAAACCATGATTGAAGACATTTTGAGGCATGTACCTTCTGAGAACAGAAATAATGTTATGGGGCTGGGGTGGCAATTTTGAAATATTAGGGAATGGCAATTTTGACAGATTAGGCACTACGAGATTTAATGAGTTGCCCAAGATCAGACATTTCAATTAAATGAAGGTGGAATGTGGAAGCTCAGTGCCACTTTCTGGTGTAGAGGGAGAGGCCTGACTTTTGCCAAAAAAGTGTTGCTGTAGCCACCATGGCAAGGTGGGCTGAGGAATGCCCCATAACACAGCTTTTCAGTGGGTAGTACCCAGTAACTGAAATCAACCCTTCTTTGCCACCAGGGTAGCCAAAGCCAGTTTCTGACCGATTTGCTGCTACCCCTACGACATCAGGCGTAAGATGAGTGGCCGACTTATCCACAGACTTTAACAAGAGTACTGAGGATAGGACCCATTGATCTGACTGAGGACTTTCATGGATTGGATTTCCCCAAGTACTCCATCAGTCCCTGTACCCTCTCATGGGAAGCTTTTGCGGACAGAGAACTTGTCTTTGTCTGAAGTAGAATCTGGGTCCCCAGGAGGTCCATGTGGAAGTGGAGGAAGAGGAGGATCCTTGGGCACAAGCAACAGAGATGGCACTGGCGGGAATGGCACCACAAAGTCCACCAGGGGTGGTGCAGGAACCTCAGAAGGCATCGGTCCAGGCCCATCTGGGGACAGATCAACCACCTAACTTGAGCCACGCTCTTGAGGATCTGCTAAGAGCACCTCCCACATAAGACCTTTAAAATTATGCCTTGTGTGATGGGAGGGCATGAGGTCCTACACTCTTCTACCAAAAAAAAATCATCTCTATTAATGGCCTTAAGGGAAACATTGTGAGGGACCCGGGGTGAATCTGGGTTCTCGAATGCTATGCGACATGGCACAATAATATGTGGAGTGGAATAGCCCTCACACTTGGGGACGACCCCACATTAGGAGACAAAGGAGAGAACCCAGAGGCAGTTGAAGAAGCATCTTCCGGGGGACCAGTCCAAGTTATGGGCTGACATTCACAGTCGAATAACATTACGTCATCATAGCAGCGCAGATGAGGGATAAGTTGAGACCCTGGAGAACTGTGAAGCGAGTTGTTGCGTCGAACGTCCTACTTCCACGGGCCCCTGAAAGCCCTCAGGCACAGACCAAGCAGATGAAGAGGAATGGGCCTTGTGACAAATCCCGGTACAAGCACTCTGAGAGGCCACAGTCCCTTAGGACTGAAATCCAGTTAAAGTCTCTGAAGAGCACTCAGTGCCATCAGTAGTAAGCGCCTCCTCAGACCCCGGTGAGGCACTGTCTAGCTGTGTGTCAGGCCAAAAGCAGTCCATCTCAACCTTTGGATCCCTGGCAAGGAATCGCCTAGTTGGGGTGCAAATGAAAATAGGGATATACTTACCATTTTAGACGTCATAAAGCTCCTCAGGTGATACAGGAAAGCAAACAAGAATAACTCCTCCCACCACGCCAGCCTATGCCTCTGTCTGTGAAAGTGGGACAGAAAGTGTAGATGCCCCTGTGGTGAAGAGGACTCTAAATAGAGCGGGGGGTCCACCAGTGGGAAGTACCTGTAGCACTCGGTGCGGAGAAAAAACCCTCCTTTAACTGCCATGCATAGAAGAGAGCAGGGGCGAGTGGTGGAAAAACAAAAATAAAAACTGCAAGGAAGCCGTGAACTGAAAAAGAAAGGAAGCTGTGTCAGACGTCTGACTCACAATGTAGAGAAAGGTACTGAGATTATGGAGCATGGGGGCAGAGGCAGGTGTGTGGCCGCATTAGACACATGTAGGCCACCTCAATGTGCACATTCTTAAAGGGGAAGCAC
Organism: Ambystoma mexicanum; assembly: GCF_040938575.1. Lineage (NCBI taxonomy): Eukaryota > Metazoa > Chordata > Amphibia > Caudata > Ambystomatidae > Ambystoma > Ambystoma mexicanum. Next base: position 1,281,313,481 of record NC_090932.1, on the reverse strand, counting down.
GTGTTGCTATGCTACGGCTGTGATCCTGTCCCCGATCTGCCGTAACTCCTGTGTATGTATGTAGGAAAGAAGCTGGGATGTAGGAATAATATAGATCTATTCATTCAAATAAGTACTTGAGTAAGAAATCATACATAGCAAAAAATAGAAAGTACATATATACAAAAAAATAGTAATTGTCATTTAAGACGCCACTTACTGTTATACCAAAAAGTAAGCTCACTCTCTGGTAATCGGCACAGTTCAAATAGTCAAAGAGGGTGGGAAGAAAAACGGGACCCATAGATAATAGAACACTAAAAAAATCATAAATGGGACTCCAGATGCCAACACTGAACACAGTCAGAGTATTCCTGGACATATAGCATTATCAGAGAATACAAATGCGAATTTAACAGTAAGCGCCGGACCAAGAAGGAGAAAAAGGAGGTTTTCTTTTAGAACCAGACAGCGAGGGACCACCAAAAATTAGCATACTGTAACGCTCACCTGATTCCCACGGAGGCGCCGGTCTTGGCAGGATGGTGTCTGTGACTCGAAAAGTGAAGTGCAGGACTCGATTGGCTTCCGGGGCTGATCCTCTTCTTACTGTGTGTCTAACTCGAAGAGAGAGATATCTGCAGGTGAAAGAATATGGGGTTAATGATCTGGCGTTGTCGGGTATCTCTCTCCCTTTCCCTTCCTCACTTTTCCGTGGAGCCCCAAGGTCAACGTGCTCACCTTAGATAGGTGAATGCTGGACTCTCCATCTGCGTCTGGTGCAGGGTGCCGTTGCCAGTTCCTTCACTGGATGAAACGTAGGCCTCTTGACATCAGAGGATTGCTACCGTCGTTAACTGCACGAGCGGTGAGTTTCCGGACACCTTTTAAATCCTTACAGTCTTTAGGTGCGTGGGCACGTTAATGTGGAACAGGGCTCTGTATAATGCTTTTTCTATTTGTCTTGCAGGGCGAAGATGGTGTGAAGAAAGCCGAAGTTCGAGCCAGAGTCTTGAATTGACGCGCTTGGAAATGCGTAAGTAAAAGGCCAGAGTATTTGCAGGCGCCCTATGGTGGCGGGCGCGATGGCGCGTAAGTAAAATACCTGTCTAATGTCTCTTCTTTTGTCTTTCAGGTGCAGGATTGCAGCGTTGAAGAAAACCGGAATTCCCGGAGTGCAGGCGGAGGAGCAACGTGAAGAGATGGTAGCTGCCGATGGATCCAGGTAAGGAAAACGCTGCGCGAGAAGGTTGCCGTGCTAACCTGTTGCTTCTTGTCTTTGCAGGTGCTACTGAAGGCTGGATACAGGAATGGTAAGTGTTAGTTCTTGCAGGTTCAGGATCGGAAAGAAGAAAACTGGAACAGACACGGTGAGCGTTCTGCTGCAGATGCAGAATAACGCGAAGCACGTTTCATCAATCGGGTGTGGTTTAAATAGCCTTGGAGTGATGAGGCGTCTTCCTTCACGGCCTCGCCCTAGTAAGAAAAGAGTTCCTGTTCCAGAAGAGTTCCAGTGTTGTATCCAGGGAGTGGAGCTTGCCCCACCCAGGTAAGAAAGTAGTCCCGGCTCACAGAGGATTTCTATATGGCTGGTGAGTAAGCAGCATGGTCTGCTGCAGGTAAGTCCACCCAAGCATCTTTATACAAATTATGAGCCCGGCGCTTCCAGTGCCGGGACCAGTGACTCGGATGAGCCTGGTGCCACCGGCGCCAGGACAAGGTCCAAAAGGTCCCAGTGGGGACTGGCTGGTGCCTAGGGTGAAGGTTAGGGGCCTGCTTCCAAGGACGTTGGGCTGGTCCTAGCTCCTTGGAAGCAGTGATCATGACAGCACCCCCCCCCAAGGCCCCTCCTAAGCGTGTCTTCTTCGGGGGTTTTGGCTTGTCGGGGTGATTCAGATGGAATTTCTTGGCCAGACGAGGTGCGTGGACATGTTCTGAGGGTTCCCAAGACCTTTCCTGGGGGCCGTATCCTTTCCAATCAACCAGGTAATATAATTTAGATTTGGAGATTTTGGAGTCTAGGATGTTCTTTACTTCGAAATCAAGTTCTCCATCCACTAAAACAGGTTCTGGGAGTTCGGTCAATCGGGTTTCTGGTTGTACTGGTTTTAGTAAGGAGACATGGAATACTGGATGTATTTTCATATGCGAAGGCAATTCCAATTTGACAGCCACCGGATTAATTATGGCAGAGATGAGAAAGGGTCCTAAGTATCTCGGGATGAAGGTGCGGGTCCTTTTAGAGGCAGGTGCTTAGTGGATAACCAGACCTGATCTCCCACTTCATAGTGAGGGGCCTCTTTACGGTGTTGATCTGCTCCTTTCTTGTATAGAGCTTTAGCTCTTTGCAGATGGGCAGTGGCTTCTTTAAAAGTTTGACTGATCACCGAGTGCAAGTGATCCACAGCAGGTGTTTCGAATTCTTGGGGAGGATCCAGGTTAGAGGTCCTAGGATGGTTTCCATATAATAGGAAGAAGGGAGTCTTCCCGGTTCCAGAATGGGTTGAATTGTTATAAGCGTATTCAGCGATCCAAAGGATATCCTTCCAAGGGTTTTCAGTCTGTTGGAGCATACAACGTAAATATTGCTCCAGAGTTTGATTTGTCCTCTCGGTTTGTCCGTCAGTTTGGGGATGGTGACTGGTTGAAAGTCTCACATCAATTTGGGCTAAGCGACAGCAACTTCGCCAGAAGTGGGAGATGAAATGACTTCCCCTATCGGAAACCAAAACCGAGGGAAAACCGTGTAATCGAACGATGTTTTCTAAGAATTCTCGGGCTAATACTGAAGCTGAAAGTAGGCCCTTCAGGGGAATGAAGTGAGCCATCTTGGAGAATAGATCCACGACTACTAAAATGGTATTATACCCTGAGCATGGAGGTAAGTCCGTGATGAAATCCATGGACAGGGTATGCCATGGACAGGGAGGGATGTCCAGTGGGTGGAAGAGGCCGGCTGGTTTCTCCTTCTGACTTTTATTCTGAGCACACACACCGCAGGAGATTACAAAGTCTCTAATATCCTTCTTCCATGATGGCCACCAGAAATGTCTTTTGACCTTTTCCATGGTTTTGGTAATGCCAGGGTGACCCTCCATTAATGAGTCGTGATAACAGGAGATTACCTGTTTTTGTATTTTCTCACAGGGCAAGTACAATCGTCCTCGGAAATATGGTAGGTCTTGGTCCACTGAGAAATCCTTCCCCTTGAATTGCCAGTCCTGTAATTCTGCCGGAGTTAGGAGTGATTTGATTGTAGTCTCGATGTCTTCAAAGGATTGAGCGCTGACCAAGCCCAAAATCCTTTGGTCCGGGATTATGGGTATTGGTTCAGGATTGGTCAAGTGTTCATCTATTCCCATCCGGGAGAGGGCATCTGCTTTTCCGTTTTTACTGCCTGGTCGATAAGTAATTATAAAGTCAAACTCAGCCAAAAACAGAGCCCAGCGGAGCTGCCTGGAAGACTGAGCTTTGGCTGTCTTCAGATATTGTAAGTTGCGGTGATCTGTCATTACGGTGACTGTGTGTCTGGATCCCAAAAGATAATGCCGCCAGGCTTTAAAGGCTGATCTGATAGTTAAAAGTTCCTTGTCTGTAATTGAATAGTTGATCTCGGGAGCCGAGAATTTGCGGGACCAAAAGGCTACAGGATGTAATTGGTGTGTAACCGGATCTCTTTGTGATAAAACTGCCCCCATAGCAAGGCTAGAAGCATCTGTTTCTACGATGTAGGGGAGTTCTGGGCGAGGGTGTTTTAGAACAGGTGCAGAGATGAATTTAGCTTTTAAGTCCTGAAAAGCTTGTTCCGCCTCGGTAGACCACTCAAAACGTTTGTTTTTCTTTAATAGAGCGGTGATGGGCTGGACTATTCAAGAGAATTCAGGAATGAACCTGCGGTAAAAGTTAGCGAAGCCTAACATGCTTTGAACTCCTTTTATAGAGGTTGGTGAAGGCCACTTGATAATTGCATCGACTTTCTTTGAATCCATATGGACTCCATTTGGTGACAATATGAATCCCAGGAACTCAACCTCAGTTACGTTGAAAACGCATTTTTCAAGCTTAGCAAAGAGGTTATGTTGACGTAATCTCTCGAGGACCTCTTTAACGTGCTTCTGATGTTCCTCTTCAGATGATGAATAGACAAGGATGTCATCAATGTAGACAACAACACACACATCTATGAGTTCTCTAAGGACATTGTTCATAAAATACTGGAAGGCGGCAGGAGCGTTGCATAGTCCAAAGGGCATAACTTGATATTCAAACAGCCCATACTTGGTGCGGAAGGCCGTCTTCCATTCATCGCCCTCTTTTATTCGTACCAAGTGGTAGGCTCCTCTGAGATCCAACTTTGTATATATACATGCGTCTTTGACTTGGTCCAGGAGTTCAGGGATCAAAGGTAACGGGTATCTGTTTTTAACAGTGATTTGATTCAGGGAGCGGTAATCTATACAAGTCCTAAGGTCTCCTTCCTTTTTCGGAACGAAGAACAAAGCCGAGGAAGCTGGAGATTTTGAAGGACGGATAAATCCGTTAGCTAGGTATTGATCCAGATATTGTCTGAGGTGAAGATTCTCTGGCTCGGTGAGGGCATAAATCCTACTGCAAGGAGGAGTTGTTCCGGGTATCAGATCTATTTGACAGTCGTACGACCTATGAGGAGGCAGGGTGTTAGCTTGGTCCTTCCGAAAGACGTCTTGGAATTTCTGGTATTCGGGGGGTAGTTTGGGAACCTCAGAAGAGATTGCCGCCAGTGAAACATCAGGCCGAGGATAACAAGTGGAGATACATTCTGGAAACTGAACCGTCTTTGCGTCTTTGCTCGCCAATCGATCTGAGGATTGTGTTTCTCTAACCAAGGAATTCCCAGAATGATCTGGAACTGAGGAGCCTTGATCACATCGAACACGATTTTCTCCCGGTGTCCCCCTTGGCTCACTAACGTCACTTCTTGGGTGGCGTGAGCTACTGGTCCGGAGGCGATCTCCGTGCCATCCACTGTAGTAATGACGTCTTTTACTGCCTTAGGGACAAGAGGTAGATTCATCCTTGATACCATTTCACGATCCACATAATTACCGATTGCTCCGCTGTCGATGTAAGCTTCAATTGCATGCAAACGATCCGGACGTTCAGGGCTAATGAGGACCATAGGCACCACGAAATGCGAGGTCATGGAACAGATTTTAACGCTCGGCAAGAGGACCTCTACACTTGTCGGGCTACGTCGTTTCCCTGCTCAGAATTTGTGGTACAGGTATCTGCGGCTCCTACAGCCTTCTTAACTGGTTTCACTGGACAGTCTCGAAGAAAGTGCCCCGAGTTTCCGCAATAGAGGCATAATTGCAGCTGTCTTCTCCTTTCTCGCTCTTTTTGGGTTAAAGGTCCTTTCATGCCCCCTATTTGCATGGGTTCCACGGTGTCAGCTCCCCTAGTAGAGGTCTGCGGTATAGAAAACACTCGGCTATCAAATTTGGAACGATCAGCCTTTCTGTTCTGTAATCTGTGGTCCAATTGAACAACTAAGTCAATATAGTCTGAGCATTCTTGTGGAGGATTCACAACTTGAGCTAACACATCCTTGAGCTCTCCACGCAGGCCTCTGTAGAAAAGCGTTATCCTTTTATCCTCAGGCCATTGAGTTTCCACAATAAGTCTGTTGAATGAGGCAATGTAAGTCAAGAGGTCTTGATTACCCTGTCGTAACGAAAGGAGTTCATTGTCCAAGGCCAGCCCTTGTGCATGTCTTGCGAACAGTTTCTCCATGCTGGACTGGAAGGCCTGGAAATCATGAAGAACCGGATCATCCTGAGTGACTAAAGGGATCGACCAATCTGCGGCACTGCCACTGAGATAAGAAAGCACAAAAGCCACCTTGGCCTGATCTGTTGGGAAGGCAGCTGGTCTACATAAGAAGTGTAGGCGGCACTGGTTAATGAACACTGAAAATCTCTTTGGGTCACCAGAAAAGCGTTCGGGCGGAGCCAAGGGCACATTACCGGGTAGATTGATTTGCACTGGATTTGTGGAAAATGCTGAAGGATAATTTCCTCCTGGAGCGGGCAAAGGTGTTTGTCCTGCTTGTGTTCGTAACAATTGTCTAGCGAGGTCCTCTGTTCGCTCCTTGGATATTATCAGCTCTCTTTTTAAAGCGTTTGTTTCCTGACGAGCTGCATGCACTTCCGCTCTTAGTTCCCCAAGCAACTGGGCCAATTGATCAGTATCCGAGGTTTCTATTGCGCCTGGGTAGGAGTTTTGCGGTGGCTTCGCGTTCTGTAACGCTCACCTGATTCCCACAGAGGCGCCGGTCTTGGCAGGATGGTGTCTGTGACTCGAAAAGTGAAGTGCAGGGCTCGATTGGCTTCCGGGGCTGATCCTCTTCTTACTGTGTGTCTAACTCGAAGAGAGAGATATCTGCAGGTGAAAGAATATAGGGTTAATGATCTGGGGTTGTCGGGTATCTCTCTCCCTTTCCCTTCCTCGCTTTTCCGTGGAGCCCCAAGGTCAACGTGCTCACCTTAGATAGGTGAATGCTGGACTCTCCATCTGCGTCTGGTGCAGGGTGCCGTTGCCAGTTCCTTCACTGGATGAAACGTAGGCCTCTTGACATCAGAGGATTGCTACCGTCGTTAACTGCACGAGCGGTGAGTTTCCGGACACCTTTTAAGTCCTTACAGTCTTTAGGTGCGTGGGCACGTTAATGTGGAACAGGGCTCTGTATAATGCTTTTTCTATTTGTCTTGCAGGGCGAAGATGGTGTGAAGAAAGCCGAAGTTCGAGCCAGAGTCTTGAATTGACGCGCTTGGAAATGCGTAAGTAAAAGGCCAGAGTATTTGCAGGCGCCCTATGGTGGCGGGCGCGATGGCGCGTAAGTAAAATACCTGTCTAATGTCTCTTCTTTTGTCTTTCAGGTGCAGGATTGCAGCGTTGAAGAAAAACGGAATTCCCGGAGTGCAGGCGGAGGAGCAGCGTGAAGAGATGGTAGCTGCCGATGGATCCAGGTAAGGAAAACGCTGCGCGAGAAGGTTGCCGTGCTAACCTGTTGCTTCTTGTCTTTGCAGGTGCTACTGAAGGCTGGATACAGGAATGGTAAGTGTTAGTTCTTGCAGGTTCAGGATCGGAAAGAAGAAAACTGGAACAGACACGGTGAGCGTTCTGCTGCAGATGCAGAATAACGCGAAGCACGTTTCATCAATCGGGTGTGGTTTAAATAGCCTTGGAGTGATGAGGCGTCTTCCTCCACGGCCTCGCCCTAGTAAGAAAAGAGTTCCTGTTCCAGAAGAGTTCCAGTGTTGTATCCAGGGAGTGGAGCTTGCCCCACCCAGGTAAGAAAGTAGTCCCGGCTCACAGAGGATTTCTATATGGCTGGTGAGTAAGCAGCATGGTCTGCTGCAGGTAAGTCCACCCAAGCATCTTTATACAAATTATGAGCCCGGCGCTTCCAGTGCCGGGACCAGTGACTCTGATGAGTCTGGTGCCACCGGCGCCAGGACAAGGTCCAAAAGGTCCCAGTGGGGACTGGCTGGTGCCTAGGGTGAAGGTTAGGGGCCTGCTTCCAAGGACGTTGGGCTGGTCCTAGCTCCTTGGAAGCAGTGATCATGACACATACATTCACACTAATAGTATCAACCACACTACATTCCTTGTGAAAATAGTTACAGTAATACTTTGCAGTTATACATTGTAGCCAAGCATTGCTCGTTGACAGGTGAGGAATCTAAGACTTTAAAGCAACACTAAAAATAAATCACAGGCACAGGCTAAAATTCCAGCATTTGTCCCTCCCGCCTAGGGTCCAGTGAGTTTTACTCCAAAGGAAAACATTTCCAGAGTCAAATAAGTATCTTCCAAGTCACTTTAGGAGAATTCAAGGTAAGTTCCAAAGCTCCCCATAGGAATAAATGTGACATTCAATAGGCACAGCCATGGTCATGAGGGAAAAGAAAGGTAAGCATCAGGTCTACCTCCTAGGTGTGGAGGAGACCATCGGAACGGACAGCAGGGCATCCAGTGCCAGGTCTGAGGCCGAGCAGCTCCAGGAAGAGATGCAGCAAGGCAGGATTCATACCAATTTAAGTCTATGGCAAAACACGGTTGGAAGGGACCTGCAGAATCCTTCAACCCCAGCCAACCGGAACTCCTGGGAATAAATATTTCAATAACTCACCAACCCAATGCCCAGGCCTAGGGGCATGGGCTCAAAGTCGAGATCCCAAAGACTGCTTAAGAAGGCAGAAACAACCTGGAGAGTGCAGGTCTTTTACGGATGTGGTCAACAAGATCCAGTTATACAGGGATTTGAAACCTGGACAAATAGACCAAAAGAAGAAGAATCTTTCTCCTCAGGAGTGGGACACACCAGAAGTAAGTGAAAACAACATTAGAGATAGCTCTCAGAGGACGATGGAAAACAGCAAAGCAGATTCAGACATCTCCGAACACATCGAGGACAACCACCCAGCAGAACACAGTCCCACAACAACTACTATAGTGAAGAGTGGCAGGGGTATTGGGGTCCTGTTGGGAGGAATTTGCAGAGCCAGCCCTGTGGGAGGGTTCGGAGAGCCAAACCTAGTTGGGGAACAAAGTTATACACATAGTCTAGTCCAACTCTTCAAGGTAACGTAGGTAGAGGAGTAAGGCAAACTTCACAAGATCAGGAGTTGGTTCACAAGTACAGCTACCACTAAATATAGTACACTAAGCAATGAAGCAGCATTAGAAGTATACATATATGCTATTCATTAGGCATTAAAAACACATTCAGGTAAAATTCAAGTATAGTACACACTACGAGACAATCCGATCTACTGCTAAATATATAGTTAGAAATCCCAAAATGAGATTAAACAACATTTTATCCTCCAACACAGTTATAAACAATTCAACAAAGCAGTGAAAACGTACAGTAAAGTCGCAAGAGAACATATTAGACATAATATATTACAACCTGCCTTATAATTATAAGGCAGGTACCTCAATTTAGCAATAATTCCCTAACAGGTGTGATTAATCAAAGAACCCTCCTCATGTGGCTAGGGAAAGGCAGCCGCTACCTGATCCAGACACTGGGGGCAGTATTATGTGGGAGGATCCGGTCAGGAAGAATGGGAAAATACTTTGAATAATTTCCCTAATGATAATACCGTATTAATGGCATATTGTAAAGGTGGACATTTTGAGACTAAAAGGATTATGAACATTATGGACTTCAAGTCCCAACATGCTCTTAGAACAAAGACTATGAAGAGGAGCTCAAAGTTACAGAACTGTAGTGTGCAGTCTAGTGGTTGTAATGACCCACACCGGAGTGTGACCTTTAAACATTTAAAGGCCTTTCAGGTGTGGGCCATGAGAGCGAGGCAGTGGCAGCAGCAGGAAGAAATAGGAGACATAGCCGCCGCTGTTTTGGAAGCGGGCAGTGTGCCAAAGAAGTGGCAGAGGGCGGGAGTCCGGTAGGATGAAGAGAATGCACGCAGGAACCGGTACAAAAACTAGCTGTCCCGAGAGAGGAAGACGCTCTCCTGGTCCTGCGTGCAGCTTCGGTGTGTGGCATTCACCGGAGTGCGAGCAGACCAGAGGCAGCTCCAACTAGAGGAGCAACAGAAACGTTACCGGAGCTGTCAGATGCTTGTGTTCCCCTGACGAAAGAAGAAACAGGAGCAGCGGGTCCAGGGAAGACACACGGAAAAGACCAGTGAGTTGGCCATTGTTGGCTGACCCCGGAACGCTCCAAAACAGACCGCTGGTTCAGAAGAGGTTTTGAATACAGAATAAATGAATTGAGGCAGTTTGGGCGCAACTCTTATTTTATGGCCAAATAGAAGCCTTCCATGCAGAAATCATCCATGGGGAGAGACATATAATCTGCATTGCCTGGGGCAAAAAAATCAATGTGAGAGGCATTGTCAATGTTTATTGTACCCTTGTAGAAGAGGTTATAACGCTCTTGTGGTTATTGAAAGTCAAAGGAATGATCCATGAGACAGCGGTTGATATACATTTCCCCATTGAGGATCTAAGTGTGGAAAGTTTGAAGCAATCCTCACATTTAGTGGTTAGTCCTGGCAGGCGACTGGACCATGAAGATCAATTGTAGTACTACAATGTGGTAGAAGGTTGTGGTGGAAAGAGAGTGGTATATCCATTGATGTGTACTGATCAACTGTTGTGGAATTATCCTGACAAAACTGTGTTGCTTATGAAGACGACACGTGATTTAATGAAGTGATTGGTCTTCAGAGAAGAGAATAACTATATTGAATACTGACGTGACAGTCTTTTTGGTTTGTCAGACAGCAGCTGAAGAGTGAGAAGTCTTACTTGAAAATAAGACAATATTGGCAACTGAAGGACATATGGAATGAACAGAACTGTGTGCTATATTTCAAGTGGAACTTGGCTACTGAAAAGAACTTTCTTGATTTTGAACTTTGGTTTGAACCATCCTGAATAGATCCAGGTAAAGGGGATTCAACCCTGGTTACAAGGATTTATGTTTATCATTTCTCTGTTTGAATTTAAATGCTATTTTATGGACTTTGAAAACCAAATAATCCCTATATGATTTTGTTTTATGTATGAGTGTGAGGGACAGAGATCATTGGACATTGGGTCATTTTCCTTTAGCCTTAGTTTGACAGACAGGGAAACGCTCGTTGAGTTAGGGAACACTAGGGCCATCATTACAACACCAGCGGTAACCAATGGCGCTATTAGCACCATGGTTGCTGCCGGTATTGTAACAAGTCCGCCAATGGTAAATGGGGAAATACCGCCCCATTCCAAGGTTGGCGGGGCGGTAATTCCCCATTTACCATTGGCCCTTCCCCATTCCCATTTTTGCCCCATAGGGCTCAATGGGACTGGGGAAGGTGGTAATTACGGTGCTGCAAATTGCGGTACCGTAATTACCTCGGAAGTACCTTTGCGGGTCCCTACTTTAACGGCTGGTCCAGACCAGCCGTTAAGGTCGGGAGCCGCAAAGGGACCTCGTAATTAGGCGTTAAGGGTTTAACGGCGCCGACACCTTTTACGGCGCCGTTAAACCCTTAACGCCAGGGTCGTAATGACCCCCTAGGTGTTTTCTTCACCCTTATTGTTTAATAAAATGGCTACTTGTGACAAAAATCTATCTACCTATCCGTCCCACATTTCTGACCCCTTCATGCAGGTAAGTAAGGTATTCAATTCCTCAGTGAGTCAATATTTACGTAAGTACCTGATTTTGAGGGATGGGTAGGAATTAGGGATAAACACTGAACCTCATCACACCAGGGGTTACTCAGAGGAGGATGCCTAGCTAGAACACCACATATCACACCAAGGGTAGCGCTAGGAAGTAAACTTTGAAAGTGCTCAATCCATGTAAGGGGTTGGGTAGCTCAGAAACAGGCATGTACACTTGCACACCTTACTCTCATTATCCAGGTTGCTACCCTAAGCAGCACTTACTTCACTCATTGGGTTTGTCAATGGGGATCCAGGGGAGTGTTAGGGAGAATTCTCTGTTTAGGCTGAATTTCCCTACCTAGTGAGTCCCCCAGCAGCTTTGCTGGATTTCTGGGGTTTAATTTTTTCTCCTGCCAAGAGTGAGACTCTTTTACCCTCACTCTTGGACATGTTGAAGTGTGTTTTCTTGGTTAAACCTTGTGTTGAATGGGCTATGGGGTCTTTTACTCCATAGGGCCTCATGTATTTTTGTGGTGTGGGTCACACAGCACCCTCTGTGCCGTGACCCAGGGGTGTCCTAGGGACTCCCCAACATAGACTCCATACCCTGGGACTGACTACTGTCTCCCAGGGCATGTAAAGTCACCAAAGACTTTGCTAGTCTTGAATCCTGAACAGAACCAGTACAAACCATCATATTGTGGACGTACTGGCTGGGGCAATTCGATTGCCCCAGGGTCTGTTAGTCGAGGGGGCACGTCTCCGTCCCCCCTGATCGAGTTTTGGCTGGTGGCAGTGGAAACTACTTTTTATATTCGACCGCGAATATTTCCCTATGGGATTTCCCATTGTTTTAGGCTAACACATTTAATTATTTATTTACGGTAGCCTTAAACATACCGCCGGTTTATATATTTATTTTTATAACTCCGGTTGGGACTTTTTGCCAAAACTTGATTCTAAAATGGCGTTGGTGTTCGCCTCTGTAACTCTGACCCAAAGTGGAGCCCTTTGTTCCACTTTTGGCGGGCTTCTCCACAGAAGCCCTCCAAAGTGGTGCCACTCTGTCTGGGGTACTTAGGAGGGGTGGAGGGGGATTTAGGCACCCTGGACTGAGTTACCTTGGTAACTCAAGTCGCACTCCGTCCTGATTGGCCCAAGTGGTGAGCCGCCCGGCTCACCACTTAGCATGGTTGAGTGACAGCTAGGCTGGGTGAATGGGGGTTTGCTGCATAAAAGCAGGGCTTTGGGGACTGGGACTTCAGAAGTCGCCACAGGACCAAGAATCCGACGAGGGAAGAGCTGAGCCGACCTGCTTCGACGACACCACCCGGTGGAGCCCTGCTGAACCGTCTCACCACTTTTTCCCGACGACCGAGGAGAACTCTTAACGGAGTGGCTCCTTCCCTTGACTGGTGGGGACAACCAGTTTTCGCCTTCTTTCCGTTCTTTGAGGTATCTCGTGGCCGCCTTGCCTGTGCCAAGCACCCCGGCAACCGGAATACCACACTTTACCCCCATACCGCGAAAGTCGGTACCAACCCTTTAACCGGAGGACTCCGCGGCTGGTTTCTTCCCGGGCAGTGCAACGACCCTCTTCTTCTGCTCTTCAGCGAGAACTTCTTCTCCCCTGACCGACGTCGAGCCCTGCTGCCACTGCCTGGAACAACTGCCACCGCTGGAGGATCCTTTCCGCTTAAGGTACTGTGTTCTGCCTGGCTTCCCTTGCTACCGACTGTACGGGGTAGATTTAGTCCCCGGCTTTCGAACCTGGGAGTGCCTGGGACACTTTGGCTAAACTTTCTGAGCCACTCTAACCTCTTTTTGACTCTTTGCAAGACTTTGAATCTCTAACTAACAGTGTGATCTTGGGCACATTTTCGCTCCGGCTACTCTAAGAGTGGGCCCTGCCTAGTGACTTTTGCTCACCTGTGACTTTATTCTTCTTTAAGCCTATTGCAAGTGCTCTGGACCTTAGAGTGGTGTGTCTAACCCATTTCTGCTTTTTCTCTCCCTTTCTTGGAAACTACTAGAGTGTCATCTAACGTTAAGCACTCACCTCTGTTTTAATTAAGTGGTGTTTACTTAGAGTTGTCTAGATAGGAGAAAGGATTGAATCTACTTTCATTATAACTGTGTTGAAGTGCTTTTACTATATTTTTGCTAGAGTGTTTTTAACTTATGTGTATTTTAAATAAATAACTATATACTTTTGAAACCAAGCTCTGGTCAGTGTTTGCTTGTGCTATTGTGTTTTGGTACATATTGTGTATACTTTACATACTGCCTAACTCTTCTTGAGAGAAGTCTGACTGCTCAGCCACAGCTACCAGGTAAATCTGGGTGGTACAGACTGCTACCAAAGGGGTTTACTGCTCTACCTGTAGTCTTAAATCTTTTGCAGTGTTCCCCAAGGGAACTGCACAGGTTTCTGCCTAACACTGGTGTACAGCGGTGGGATTTGTATTGAGTATACATTTTATTGTGCTTTAGATACCTTAGTGCAACTAACCACAAAGCTTAGCACTGAAAAAGTAAAACCTCTAACATGTCAGTTATAGAAAGCTATAGTCAAGAGTCCCTTGCAGCCAAAACTGCTGATTGTTTAAGAGTGCTCTGTAAACATAAGGATCTCCTGACTAAGGGCAAGAAAATGGAGCTGATTGAAAGATTGTTAGCTAACCAAAGTCTGGGTGATGGTTCAGAGGAACCTACCACTCCAGCAACTGTAGATGACAGTGTTGAAGTTAACATGGAACAAAATGTTGATGTTTCTGAGGAAGAGTCAGAAGAGGAGGGTGAGGCTGTTGTACCTGTCCCCCCTAGGCCTCTGCCTGCTCTACCTGCTGTGCCTACTGGACCTTTACCAGGTCCCACCTTTAGTCCTCAGTACTTTGAACTAGAGAAAATGAAGCTAGAATTGGAGTATAAGAAACTGAATGCTCAAACTGACAAAGAACTAAGGCTAAGGGAAATGGAGCTCAAGTATGACTTAGAAATGAAGAAATTATCTGTTGAGAATGTTTCTCTCTCTGGCTCCTCTAGAAGTTCCAGTCCTAAAAGACCCCGGATGCCTAAAGAATTGGTTGGTATGTATGAGCCTAAGTTGGATGTGTTGGATTGGTTGTCTCTGTTTGAATATAATCATGGGCTCCAGAACATCACAGGAAATGACTTACTCACCTGGTTGTTCTCTAGGCTTCCCCCTGTTGCAACTGATGTGGTAATGGAGATGGGGGAGGAGGATAGGAAGGACTATGAATGTGTGAAACTAGCTTTGATAGCTAGGTTTGGGAAGACCCCTTCCCAGTATCTTAAGAGGTTTAGGAACCTCAAAAAGCATGATGGTACCCCTTGGGCTACCTGGGTGAGTGAATGTTTGAAAAACTTAGAGGGATGGATTAAGGGTTACAAGGTGAACACTTATGAAGGTATGAAGAATCTCTTTATGTTGGAGTCAATTTATGATGCCTGCTCTCCTGAGCTCAGACAACACTTGGCTGATTCCAGGGAATTGGATTCCCGGAAACTAGCTAAGGCTGCTGACTTGTGGGTTGCCAACAGGGCCACTCACAAGGATTCTGGGGTAACTCAGAAGAAGGATGGGGAAAAACAGTCTAAAAAAGACTCCAAAGAGAATTCTAATAATTCCTATCCCAAAGAGGGCCCCAAACCACAAAATAACCAGGGTAAGCCACATGGGAAACCTAGTCAGGCTACTGTACCTTCTGGCCACAAGCCAGAAGGAGGTCAGAACAAGCCACCCTTCCAGAGAGCATTTGGACAATGCTATGTCTGTCAGGGTACTGACCATATCAAAGGAGATCCCAAGTGCAAGGGTAAACCTGCAGGGATCAGCACAGTCTCCTTAGCCTTCACTCCTGAGGATGAAGTACAGATGGCTAGTGCCCACTTTGAACTCTTTGCTGAAGAACCCTTGGGTCTTCAAGCAACTGTAAACTTAGAGCCTATGGGTCTGGTTAGTCCCCAGAATAGGGTTGTGTATAACTCCCTACCTGTTAACTCTAAGGTGTATTATGTGGACAGTGTTCTTGTCAATGGCCAGGATACTCCTGCCAGGAGAGACACTGGGGCCAGCAGAACAGTAGTGGATGAAAGCTTCTTTCAACCTGAGGATGTGGCCAAAGCACCCAAAGGTCCCACTAAGATGTCTGGAGGCCCTGTCCAAATGGTTCCTATTCTACCAGCCCTCATTCAATGTAACAACATGACAGTAAGGATCCCTGTCAGTGTTCAGACTGAGGTACCTGGGAAGGTCCTGTTAGGGAATGACCTAAGAACTCTAGGAGTAGTGTCACATACCCCCAGGCCTCCCAGTATGGAGAAGCAGAACTTAACCAAATTGGCTAGGAAGGCTACCTTGAAGGACCCTTCTAAGCCTGTGGGACCCTCTACTGAGAACCCCACTACAAGCCCTGGTGTTAGTAAGTTGACCTCTAACCCAGGCACATTTCAGGATAGTATGCTAGGAACATGGGCGCCCCAACCAAGCTCCAACATTGTTCCCCTAGTCTCAGAGTCTCTGACTCCCCCTGCTTCTGAGGAAGAGGTGGATAGACCAACTAGGCCCCTATCTAGACCCGAGAGAACTGGTAATTCTCAGTGCTGGTGGAAAACCAGAAAAGAAAAGTCTAAGGCCAAAAACCTTCAGACTGTTGGACCTTCTACTGAAGACCCCAACTCAAATCCTAATATTAGGGGGGAAACTCCTAAAATAGGTAAGGGTAGATCTAAGAGGAAGGGGAAGCAGGTACATTGCCTAACCCCAACCCCTCCAACCAAGAGGCCTAAGACCCAACCTGCTCCCACAAGAGAGGTGGTGAGGAACCTTGGAGGCCCCTCTAGATCTAAGGGAATCCTTTATAAGGACCCCTTCAAAAAGCCTAACATAGGTTCAGAAGTTGTCCCAACTTCTGAGGGACTGGTCAACCAGATCCCCTATAACAAAAAGACTGATGTTCCTCAAAGGGTTTGTAGGTCCTTTAGCTTGCAAAAGAAAACCTTTGAGTTCTCCCTTAAGCAAAGGTCAAGGTGTCACCATCAAAATGCTGATGGACTCTCTAGGATGTATATCATCGACTAGAGGTATGAGGTTCATCCAGGAGTGGAT
This sequence comes from Ambystoma mexicanum, assembly GCF_040938575.1. Classification (NCBI taxonomy): domain Eukaryota; kingdom Metazoa; phylum Chordata; class Amphibia; order Caudata; family Ambystomatidae; genus Ambystoma; species Ambystoma mexicanum. The sequence goes on along the minus strand of NC_090932.1, from coordinate 1,281,297,193 downwards.
TAAATCCTCCTGTCCCTTAGTCTGGGGGGGGCGAGTGTTAGGGAGAATTCTCTGTTTAGGCTGAATTTCCCTACCTAGTGAGTCCCCCAGCAGCTTTGCTGGATTTCTGGGGTTTAATTTTTTCTCCTGCCAAGAGTGAGACTCTTTTACCCTCACTCTTGGACATGTTGAAGTGTGTTTTCTTGGTTAAACCTTGTGTTGAATGGGCTATGGGGTCTTTTACTCCATAGGGCCTCATGTATTTTTGTGGTGTGGGTCACACAGCACCCTCTGTGCCGTGACCCAGGGGTGTCCTAGGGACTCCCCAACATAGACTCCATACCCTGGGACTGACTACTGTCTCCCAGGGCATGTAAAGTCACCAAAGACTTTGCTAGTCTTGAATCCTGAACAGAACCAGTACAAACCATCATATTGTGGACGTACTGGCTGGGGCAATTCGATTGCCCCAGGGTCTGTTAGTCGAGGGGGCACGTCTCCGTCCCCCCTGATCGAGTTTTGGCTGGTGGCAGTGGAAACTACTTTTTATATTCGACCGCGAATATTTCCCTATGGGATTTCCCATTGTTTTAGGCTAACACATTTAATTATTTATTTACGGTAGCCTTAAACATACCGCCGGTTTATATATTTATTTTTATAACTCCGGTTGGGACTTTTTGCCAAAACTTGATTCTAAAATGGCGTTGGTGTTCGCCTCTGTAACTCTGACCCAAAGTGGAGCCCTTTGTTCCACTTTTGGCGGGCTTCTCCACAGAAGCCCTCCAAAGTGGTGCCACTCTGTCTGGGGTACTTAGGAGGGGTGGAGGGGGATTTAGGCACCCTGGACTGAGTTACCTTGGTAACTCAAGTCGCACTCCGTCCTGATTGGCCCAAGTGGTGAGCCGCCCGGCTCACCACTTAGCATGGTTGAGTGACAGCTAGGCTGGGTGAATGGGGGTTTGCTGCATAAAAGCAGGGCTTTGGGGACTGGGACTTCAGAAGTCGCCACAGGACCAAGAATCCGACGAGGGAAGAGCTGAGCCGACCTGCTTCGACGACACCACCCGGTGGAGCCCTGCTGAACCGTCTCACCACTTTTTCCCGACGACCGAGGAGAACTCTTAACGGAGTGGCTCCTTCCCTTGACTGGTGGGGACAACCAGTTTTCGCCTTCTTTCCGTTCTTTGAGGTATCTCGTGGCCGCCTTGCCTGTGCCAAGCACCCCGGCAACCGGAATACCACACTTTACCCCCATACCGCGAAAGTCGGTACCAACCCTTTAACCGGAGGACTCCGCGGCTGGTTTCTTCCCGGGCAGTGCAACGACCCTCTTCTTCTGCTCTTCAGCGAGAACTTCTTCTCCCCTGACCGACGTCGAGCCCTGCTGCCACTGCCTGGAACAACTGCCACCGCTGGAGGATCCTTTCCGCTTAAGGTACTGTGTTCTGCCTGGCTTCCCTTGCTACCGACTGTACGGGGTAGATTTAGTCCCCGGCTTTCGAACCTGGGAGTGCCTGGGACACTTTGGCTAAACTTTCTGAGCCACTCTAACCTCTTTTTGACTCTTTGCAAGACTTTGAATCTCTAACTAACAGTGTGATCTTGGGCACATTTTCGCTCCGGCTACTCTAAGAGTGGGCCCTGCCTAGTGACTTTTGCTCACCTGTGACTTTATTCTTCTTTAAGCCTATTGCAAGTGCTCTGGACCTTAGAGTGGTGTGTCTAACCCATTTCTGCTTTTTCTCTCCCTTTCTTGGAAACTACTAGAGTGTCATCTAACGTTAAGCACTCACCTCTGTTTTAATTAAGTGGTGTTTACTTAGAGTTGTCTAGATAGGAGAAAGGATTGAATCTACTTTCATTATAACTGTGTTGAAGTGCTTTTACTATATTTTTGCTAGAGTGTTTTTAACTTATGTGTATTTTAAATAAATAACTATATACTTTTGAAACCAAGCTCTGGTCAGTGTTTGCTTGTGCTATTGTGTTTTGGTACATATTGTGTATACTTTACATACTGCCTAACTCTTCTTGAGAGAAGTCTGACTGCTCAGCCACAGCTACCAGGTAAATCTGGGTGGTACAGACTGCTACCAAAGGGGTTTACTGCTCTACCTGTAGTCTTAAATCTTTTGCAGTGTTCCCCAAGGGAACTGCACAGGTTTCTGCCTAACAGGGAGGCAGAGGCAGTGTATGAAGATGGTGTCAGGATTGGGCCCAGCTATTCAGCAGTTTCAATCTCTCGAAGAGGACTCTGATGAATGTAGAGCTGGACAGGCCAGACTCCTCAGGAAAGCCGCCACAGTGACTCCCACAATTGGGATAAACCACCATAATTCAGCAAACGAAAAAAAAGTGCAGCAAGGAATCGCTGGTCAGGTGCCATCGGGCACACTGAGGCATGAAAAAGGCTACAGGAAGGCCCCACTCTTCTCAGTTGACAGCAGCAACAGTGATGTTCCTGGACCACAAGTAGTAGATCTACAGAGTCTAAAGCTCCAGGACAGTGACTGCAGCAGCCCGAAGGATGGTCCAGGGACACAATGGCAGATGTTTAGTGAAGGACTCAGGAACAGTTGTTTCTACTGGTCCAGGGCAGGAAGGCACCATCTAGGACCTTACCAAGTTGCACGTGGCAGCAGCCACCAGTGGTTGGCTTGGACAATGCTGGTTCACTTCAGCAGCAATCCTCTGGGTCTTTTCCACAAGATAACCTTTCGTCCAACTCTTGGTTTCAGTGGGTGACCGACAGAATAGCTGGACAGCTCCTTCTCTTTTTGAAATACCAGTCTGGCGTTTAACCCAGCCAACCAGAAGCAAGCATTTGAACAGATAGATGCTGTCCAATTATGGACAGCCACAAACCCCATATCTGCCAATCTACAAACACTCCCTGGCAGGAACGTGTTTCTGAACTAGAAAGTCCGAAACCCAGTCCTGACCAGTTAAGCTAACAAACGCATCCAAGATGGATCCCTCAAACGTGCATGCCCTTACAGGGAGTTTCCTTGCCTGAGAGGGCAGGACAACTACCAAAAAGCAAGATGCCCATAGGATGGGACTTGGACTACATGTAATGTCCATTTTGTGTATATGTTACTCAAAATGGCACTGTGTGGTAAAAAAGGATGGTATAGAAGAGTGCACCAGAACAAGATGAAAAAAAGGTTCACTCCCACCAGCCAATCCTAGACACAAAGTTATAAAACATGTTGCCAGACAAAAGGGAAAAAAGGATACAAAGTACCCTTCCAGCCCTCCACTCTATTGTGGTGTGTGCTAAAATAAAACAGTACAGTAAATATGATAGATGCAAACAGTTCCACTGCACTGGTCGCTTTAAGAGCTCATCAGTGGCCCCAACATAAAAGGTCTGACCAGGTAATCAAAGCTGAAATTGCTTTACTTACCAAAAGTCACACGAGGACCACAACATAGGCAAACCTGACCAGTGTTCTGTTTAAATCTATGGTGGAAAAACAATACCAAAATGAAATGTGTCCCTCAAAAAGTCCCAATACCATTTGGACAACAGTAGCTTTCTACACCAATGCGGACAAACAAGGCAGTAAAATGGCCTAGAGGATTTGCTAGCATGGAAGGCCCAGTCCATGAGGATGACCAGTGAGGGTGGGAGGACTGGGGGTGGGGGGCAGAGGACAGCCGAGGAAGGATGTCCAGCAACCAAAAATCAAAAGTAGGCCATGGGTACATTTGCACAAGTCCAGCCAATATGGCTAAACTGGTCTCAAAATGTACCAGCAGCTTTGCAGTACCAAACCCTTTCAACAGGCAAGTAAACCTGCAGCCTGCTAATTAAAAAAAAACAGGAGAAAAAAGGCAGGATCAGGATCTCCCACAGATAATCCTACATAGTCATGGGCTGGCTTCCAATCACAGACCAGAATACCTGACAAAGGTTTTTGCAGTTAGCCAATTATGGTGACCCCAAAAAAGCCAAACCTTCAGGTCCACCACTACAGGATTAGCATTGGTCATTTTAGATCAGAGACTAATCTAAACCAGTCCAAACCAGTATAGAGGGTGCAGGGCTGGGTGTTGGAGTCGGCCCATTTGTGCACAGCAGCCATTTCATGCTTGCTTCGTGGTTTCGCTACACAAAGAAACACCCATACACAAAATAGCCAAAAGCAGGGCTTAAAAAATACATCACTGCCCTAATGGCTACCAAAAAAATACATTGGGCTACTACTGTGGTAAATATGCTTGCTGCCCTGGTGAAGCCAAATAGAAATTATATCTGCCACCAACCTACTCCCTAGAACCAGAATAGGATGATGTCATTAACCTAGGGCCAACAGTGAGTGATTAACAAGCACCTAGAAGACATGTGGGCTAACAGATGACCATATACAAAAAAACGCTTGCAGTGGCACTTCTACTGCAGTCCCTCTGCTCACAAAAGGAAGCCACAGATCTTACAAAACCAAGAGGAAAAGGTAAAAAGTTTAGGGATCCCAAAAAAGGACAGCAGATACTGCAAAAATTGAATTATGCCCTAGCAAGTCTACATTACTGTGTAGCCAAACACATTATAAACCTGTAACCACCCTGTGACACTAACACTTTCAGGGTTAGAGGACTCAAGCTGCATCAAAATGGGCCCTTTATATTACACCACTGCCCTAGCAGCCATATGGGCAACTGAGGACAGTGCACCAAAATACAATTGCAGCTTTCAGAGAGATGCCAGTAGTGGTTTCCCGGTATCAAAAAAATAAGTCCAGATACCAAAAAGAAAGCATTACGTTTTGGCGACTATTGAAGTTAGGTAAAAGAGCCAAAAGAGGCTTTCTAACCTAACAATTACACTCAAAATCATAGGCAAAGGCAGTTAAATTTGCTCTGTGAGATCAAGGAACATGAGAGGCTTACGATACAGTCAAGGGAGAACAGCGCAAGTACCTGCAAATCCCCATTTTGCACTCAGACTTGCTGAGAAGTGTCCCCAGCCTGGTGTGATCAGGCTTCTGCCTGGAATCAAGATGGTGGACATGGGATCCAAATCTTTGGGCTACTTTGAGAACAATTATGCAAAAAGGAAGGTTTCAAGGATAAAGGTGGTGCACCGGTCGGTCCACTCTAGAGAGGTAGGAACACCAAAGAGTGCACATGCACCCTTTATTAAGCCCACAGTATTTCTGCTGACCATATTTGTATTTCAGATTTTTGTCAATGCTTCATCTCTGACTGTTATTGATTTTAAATGTGCTGTCCTAGTAGCCCATAGGAAAACCAGAACAGGGACACCCATGTTGTACCCCTTTTTGTCCGCATGCGAGTCCCCTTTCCCAGCGTGACCAGTACAGGAGAGTGGCACCTGTATACTTTTTATGCGGCTGTACGACATTGCAACCCTTTTTACCATGATGTAGTCCTTGGTAAGTGCCATAATGGTTATAAGGCATTGTTAAGCCATGCAGATGGAAGCACTTGCCTTGTTGGGGGTCTTATTCAAGGTTTGTGGTAAGAATGCCATAGATTTTGTGTAATAAAATCTAACAATGTATAAGAATGTTGCGTCAAAGAACCAGTTGTGAAGGGGGTAGCAGGGAAGTGAAATCAAACCTATTTGACCAATAAACACCAAAACAACAATAGTGAATAAGTGGATTCAAGGGGTGCAACAAGCTGTATGGTAAGTCTAGCCTGATTAGACTTGGAGTGGGGCCCTAGGGGCAAGACCTTGCAAGGAAAACGGTGAGGTAATCTAGTCCTATCAAGTCTGATAATTTTCTTGGAAATTCCACTTCAGCAAGGCTGGTTTAGAGTGTCATTAAACCTTTTGCAACTAGGTTTAGTTTGAGGCAGGTGGGTAAATTATTCCACATTTTTTGGGCAGACACTACAAACGTTTTACCTGGGTCTAAGTCTTTTAAAGGAGGAAGGAGGAAGAGGGTAAATGATTTCCACTGGTGGAGCTAAGGTGCATAGTATGAGCATAGGGAGACCGCAGAGTGCAGAGGTACTTGGATACTCTATTATATAGGTCTATTTGGGTCAGGCACAGACGCTTTATACAGATTTTGGCTCCAAATCATTCACCCTTGCAGGCTCTGAAAAGAGTCCATAATAGAGCCTCTGAATGAACGGTGTGTACTTTGGAAAGTAGAAGGGTCTTGCAGATGCTAACTACATCTCTGTGCATGCTTGTCCAAGAGAATGGTGGTTGACTGTCCATCCCTGATGGAATAGCAATCATAACTTCAAATGACTCACGGATAGTGATTGGAGGGCTGGGGTAATCCCTAGCCGTGCGTGCGTGTGCGTGCGTGTGTGGGGGGGGGGGGGGCAGGTGGGTTTATATGTATGTATAAAAAGCTAGGGAGACTCAGGCATTTCTTCAGTCGACTACTGGATCCAATCCCGATATATTAGAGGCCAAGACATCACAGACTTCTATGCTGGAAGCTGTGCCTCTTACTCCTGATCCTCCTGAAGCCTAAGCACAACAACCAGAGGAAACCTCTAAAAGGCAACTCCTCCCTTTGACCGGCAAGCACTACCTGTTCACCTTCCCCTTGAGGCTTCTGGTGCCCGCTAAACGCTCCAAAAATAAAAAGTCTCAATCCATAGGTGCGAGCTTCTGATGTCTGTGAGAAACCCAAGTGGCATGATGTTGCGCAAAAAAAAAAAGATCTGGGACATCCTGGCATGGACTCATGCAGCTTCTGCTCATCATAGGGTCTATCCTCCAACAGCATCTGGTGGCCTGCTTTAAAAGGTCACAATGGTGCTTCCCCCTATGCTGATGCATTTGTGGATAACGGCTTGTGTTGAGAAGGTGCCCAACATTGTCATGTGTATTTTCAAAGCACAGTCATCTTGCATGGATCATGCATATCCTGCTTTAGAAACTGGCACTGCAATTTAAAGTATAATTCGAGGCCAGGGCCAAACCCCTGCACCTTGAATGGTAACCAAGGGCCTGGGTTGCTCTGTAGAAATCTCCAGATTTCGAATAAATCGTTAGTCTCTTTTTCTGGGGTCCCGGTGATTTGCTTCAAGCCCACCCCCTCATGACAGTGACTGCAACAGATGATTTGGGGTTGTTTTACCGAGGACGAAATGTTCGAGGGAGAAACGACCGAAGATTATTTGTTCGAAATAATGTTTGGTCTTTTCTCCCCTGAACATTCCCGATGTGCCCAAACCCCTGGCCAAACCCCTACCCACAACCCTACCCACACCCCCACCCTGTTCGGGCCATCAGCGGGGCTGTCCCCCACAACCCCTGCTCACTACACTGTATAGTATAGTGAGCGGGGCATTGTGGGTGACACCCCCAGAGCATTTCTTTGGTGACTGTGGGACAGCTGAAGGGGTGTCCCCCGCAACCCCTGCTTACTATACAGTATAGCCCTTGCAGCCCTTTTTTTTCTTCTTTTTGGGGGGGTGGCTGCGAGGGACACCCCCGCTCATAATATAGAGATTAACAGTGCGGGGGACGCCCCCACATCCCCCAGCACCGAATGCGTGATCTGATCAATTTTTTCGGGCGTTCGGAATTTTCAAACAGCCGAAAATCAGCCAAATCACGCGTTCAGGCATTTTTTTTGCTGTCATTTTGACCTAAACGCAACAGATTGCTTGTTTCCCCTCTGCAAACGTCCTTTAACAGGTTTGTCGTCATTGGAAATAGTCACAGAACTCATCTGGTAGGGACTTACATCCTCACCAACTCAAAGTATGTCTCTTTCACAGCTTTCCTGAATGTCTTGTAATACAGTTTTGAAAGCTGCATAGTAGCTTTGTCCCGGTTGTGGGATATAGGTATTTTGCAATGTTTCCTCCATTGGGCAAGGGTAGGGAAGAGAAGGGAAGGGAACTCCAGTCCAGTCGGTCTGCCCTTCTCTCCAAACCATCCCATCCCCCTCACCACTTACCATCCCTCCTATACCATCTTTCCCTTCTTGGATTCGACAATGGACGCATCACACTGGTTACATGTGCACTATTCATTTGGCAATCAAGGAAGTACACCAATGGCTGTCCATAATTGGAAAGCCCTTACTGGTTTGAGTGGCAGAGATCCTTTCAATTTGTGGTAATTGGTAACCTGCCAGCCTGGATTCCTGGAGCCAATTTAGAAGTTGCCCACTGGTCAGAAGAGAAGATGGAATTGAAGACCTGCAGGACTGCTGCTGCAGACAACCAGCATTGCCACAGCCATCTACGGGTGAAGCCCTGCTAACTTCCCTGCGACCATGGAAGAACCTTTATGGTGCCTTCATCACTTGGACTTGTGGCATCAAACAGTCCTGCACCAGCATCGTGCCATTGGTGGAGGTCATAAGTGTCCCAAGACCTCCTATGGGCTGTCCATGCACTGAGTAGGCCTCTTTGCTGCAACAGTCCTCACCCTGAACTGGTGCTGAAGACTTAACAGATCCTCAACCTGTGTCTCAAGAACGTAGTCCGCTGATACTGCTGCCCTGAATGGAGCCTGATCTTTGCCGCTGCCATGAACTGAGCCTGTAAACCCCTGGCCTGGGTTTCTTTGCAACTGCACTCGTCTGTCATGTCTTGGTGGTCCCTCCTGGTCGTTGACTCCGTTGTGGCTGCTGTGTGTGGCCTGCCCCGCTGCAAATCTGCTAGAACTGTCCAGTAACCTGAGACCGGAACTGCCGTCTAGCAGGACCCAATGCTGAAATGTTCAGCCACAAGCCCTGGACCCTCAATGTCAGGATCAGACAGATGTAAATCTTCAGCAATTCTCAGTACCCCAGGGATGGGCATATAAAAAATCTGAGTATGGGGTGAGATTGAATTTACCATTTTTGTTGATGCCCTTGTCGCCCATAGGGATTGCATGAGCATTAAGTCAACTCTCCAATTCTGCACGTATTTATTTATTTATGCATTTATAAAGCGCACCTAACCCGAGGGTATCTGGGTTAATTTCTTGAAAATTACAATGTTGTTACAGTAGGGAAAAGACATTTCATTACAGTGCAGAACAATTACATAACAAACAAAGTGTAAGGTAGTCTTGCGAGAGATAAACCTTGATATACAATCAACTTCAAGAAACCGTATCAATGTAGAAGATAGCTGGCTGTGATCAGTGGAGTCCTAGCCAAGGCTTCCCACCTAGGTAACCCCTATTATGGTGGAATTGGGAACATAATAGTAACTTTGTCTTTTTTCTCCAAAAGTGCACCTTTAAAATACATTTCCTAGCTGCCTGCGCACAGGAACCTTGAGACTTCCTGTCCCCAAACACTTGTCAGGTACTTGCCTGCATGTTGAAATCCTTTATGAACTTGACTCACTGACACACACAAACTCGCTCTTGAGTTTTAATTGCAATTTGTGTGAAGGTTCAATAAATATTATAATAATATACTTCTGTGTGGAACTGCCGCCTAGCCTATGCGATATTGAGAGTCTGGTTAGATCGAGTGTGAAAAGTCCTTGCATATCAACTAGGCTGGCCTCTTGGAACAATCCCACAGGGCTGGTTCTGAAAATGCCTATTGTTAAGGCACATTTTGTAGAACTCTCTGTTGAGGGCTCTGCAACCAACTGACCTTAACAACCCTGACCAGAAAGAGAAGCCAAGTCCCGCAAAGGTTCGTAATGAGGAGAGCGTGACAAGGCAGAACTCTAAAGTAGGGATAGCAATCTGACACAAAGGTACAATTAGTCCACACACTTATCCATAGAAAACACCCTACAACAACATACTGAAAACATATACTTTAATTATGTTACACATGTAGAACTCAATATTGGGCAAAATAACCACTTAAACCAAGATATAGTATTTAAAAAATACATAGCAGACAATAAAAGCAGTAAATGTCTAAAAGGACTCTCCTCTGACAGAGTCAAGGCATTATTACTGTTTTGAAACTGTAAGCCTAAAATGTACTAATTAACTAAATTGTAGATGCACAACTTTAAAATAAAAAGTATATATTTAATAATTATACTGTGGACAATCATGTTTTAAAGCATGTGCATTCCCTCGCCAATCATGGGGCATGGCGATCAGATAGGATTTTGAAGTGGGAGTACTTTACTCCCCATTTTCTGAAGTTAGGATAAAAACTGCCCCCCAGGAATTAACAGAAAACTCTATTCAAACTTAAAGTGCAAAAAGTGTTTATTCTCGATAGGTGTGGAGGTTAGGGCCAAAATAACAAATGGGGTGGATGAAGGTAACTAAAAAGTCTGTTAAGGTTCATCAGCAGCACCAACCACTGAGAGGGCACTTGCTAATTCAGTCTCTCTTGACATTCAAGTTGCAAATGCAGTGGTCTCTCCGGAGCGCAGGTTTATAGACGTTCCCGAACGCCATTTAGGGAAAGTCCAAACATTTATTTTTGTGACACTTGAAGACAGTGTCACAGTTTCTCCTGCAGAGCAGAGTGGGATTACCCAGTCTGTGTCGATGGCCCCTTGGCCTCCTTGCCAGGTTTCCCAAGCTTTCCGTGAACCTGTCCACCCCCGTTCCTGCTACTGGCTCATTCCTGCTCCCCACCTCTAAAGATTGCCTACGGTAAGCAGGACCCTTTTGTAACCCCAGATATTCATATTCTCTCTCCCTCTGCCCCTCTACCCCCAACCAATCAACCAAAATCTCTGCTTCCTCCACAGTCTCTGCCCTTCTCTCTGGGCCTCACCCTTCTCCTGCCTATAATGGATACACTTTGTAATGATCTCTGTCTTTACCAGACAATTCTTATCCACTACTTCAACGTATTATCCAACCCTTTCCACGTTGGTCTCTCCTAAAACCTCCTTATGACTCTCCTCCACCACCACCACACCTTGGCCTCTCCTCCTCTTCCTCCTTCCACCATACTTTCCTGTATCTCTCTGCCAATCACCTCCTCCAACAAACCTCCCACCCCTCCACAATGGAGGACCTTCTCAGACTATCACCCCCTCATTGAATTCTCCCACCTCTTCCAACAACAAGCCTTCAGACTCCACTTCTAAATCTCTCCAACCAACCTCCTGGCACATCTCTGCCTCCTCAGCTTCTATTAATAACTCTAGCACCTTTTCCAATATAACCATCATCTTACTCTCACCACTCTCCATGAGGACCATCTCCAACTCTGGCCTTCCAGTTCCTCCTCTCCCGTCTCCTCCTCCAGTCACATATGAGTTCCTTCTGGACTCCTTCCTTAAGGGCTCTCCAAACTACTTCCTGCTCATGCTCCAGCTCCCCCACTGACAGACTGGAAGTCTGGTTTAATATAGAGCTTTGGCCCCTGCTTCCAGTCTTTCTTTGATGAGAGAGGACTCTGGTGTGTTGACTTGGTATATGAGGCTTGTACGTTGTAGTTCACTGGGCCCCAATGGGGCATTCCTGACACTCTAGGGCCTTAGCCTTCAGAACTACATCAGCCTACTTCCCTCTTCCATTTTAGGTTGATGGTATAGAGGTTGGCTAGTAGGTCTCTTCCCCTGATGGTGGTTCCAGTTCTACTGAGGGCCTTGCAACTGGATAACTGCCTCCTGGATTCTTTGGCCCAACTCGAGTGTCTCCCTTATGAATATTTAAGAGCAGTTACTGCATCCGCACAAGCAGAGATGTGCACGTCAGTGCAGGGGGTTCCATGGGACCGCTGCTCCTTAAATCCCTTAAACGGGTCTGCCAACTTGTTCCTTTGGTTCTACGGGGGATGATTCGAATTATCCCCAGGGTCCTCCGTGTACAGATATCCGTTTCCTCTATAAATTAACCCTTATTCATGTCCACCCTCTTGAATCCTAAAATCATTCCTCTTGTCAACCCCTTATGTAACGCTTGCAAATCTATATACTATGTTTGTCATCAAAATGTTATCCATACAAAATAAATAAACCCTAAAAACATACCTGTCCACAGTCCACTGCTCTGTCACCCGGTACTTTCAGATCACCAAATCCACCTCGAGTCACGAGGCAATTTAGCTCACAGTGCGCAATACACAAGAACTAAATGTACAAACATACTGTGCAAATGCGCATTAGTTTGTTAATTTATTTTTACATTTATAGAGCACTCTAAACCCTGAGGCATCAAGGCGCTGGTTACCTATGTCAAACATCAAGTGAAACAGTACAGAAAACAGACAAAATAAAAGAAGTCTTAAGACAGAAATCCTGCAAGAGAGGCATCCTGGGTGAACATCAGGGTCTTCAACTGTTTGCGGAAAGCCCAGTTAGATGTTTCAACTCTGAGCTCCTGTAGCAGGGCATTCCAGTTCTTAGTGGCATTGAATGGGAAGCCCAGGCCCCCCCAAACTCTTGTCTATATTTGGGGGATAGGTCTGTGGGTGTAAGCCGAACTGGTCGGCCTGGTTGATTGCACCTTAGTGAACGTTTGCAACAAATACCTAGGGGAAGTGTTTGCAAGGCATTATGTGTGCAGTCTAAGTTTTGAAGATAATGCACTCACGGATTGGATGCCAGAGCACACTTCTTCGGGTGGCAGAGATGTGCTCCTGCCTTGGTATATTCAATGTGGCCCTGAGAGCATTGTTCTGTACAACCCGCAGTTTGTTGAGATTCCAAACGGATGTGCCTGCAAATAAGGCATTACAGTAGTCCAATCGGGACCCAATGAGAGCCCGGGCAATGGTGAGACGGCTGCCCGTAGATAAGAATGGTCTGCATGCAGTAATGAGTTTGGTAATGTACGCCACAGAGGAGCCATCAGCGTTAACCTGTCTGGTTAGTGACAGGGTGGCGTCTAAATAAACCCACATGGTTTTGACATCACTCGATACAGGGATGGTGTCATTGGTAAAGGATTTGTAGTTTACGTCAAGCCTGCTGAGTAGTGTTTGTGAGCCGATCAAAAAGATTTCCATTTTGTCATCGTTGAGACATAGCCGGTGGACAGCCATCCAAGCCTGGATGTTTTGGTAGATTGAGTGCAGCGTGTAAGGGTCAGAAGTGTAGTTAGCCATGAGGGGCAGGAGGAGTTGAGTATCATACACATAGTTTGAATAGGAGAAGCCCATGTCATCTAAGAGGTCGAAAAGGGGTTTGGTGAAGATGTTGCACAGGGTAGGGGAGATGCTGGAGCCTTGGGGGACCATACAGGAGATTGGGGAGGGTAGGGCTGAAACAGTAGCTGAGAAAACTCTCAAATATATTAGTTAGAAATGAGGAGATCCAGGCGATGGCCTGCTCAGAAAAGTGAGCTGCTGAAGAAAAGTTTTGACAGAGGATTTGGTGGTCCATGAGGTCAAAGGCAGACGACAGGTCCAGCAAGAGTAGGAGTAATACCTTGGCCTGACTGTGTTCGTCCAGTTTTTTTAAATCTAGCAACGCAGCCTTCATGCCATGGCACGGTCAGAAGCTAGATTGACGCAAGCCTAAGAGGTTGTTAGTGTCAAGGCATGACTATATTTGGAAGTAGGTGGCACAATCGAGGATTTTGAGGAGGAAAGGGACTGTTGTGATAGGGCGGTAGCTAGTAGGCATGGCTGTGTCTAGAGAAGGTTTTTATTAGCAATGGGAGGACCCCACGTGTCTGTTAGGGTCACCTGGTCTCTGCGGGGGCATTGGGGCACAGTTGCAGCCCTCCCGAAAATTAGGCCGCCCTCGTCTGGCTTCTCACCCCTGCACTTATGCAGTGAACTGCAGCAATGGGTGACGTTGCTCAGGACTGCTCCTGTGAAATATAAAGGGATGTGAGTATGCCAGTCTGTGATCCAGATCCCCTCCCAGACCCTTCCTACCAGGACGTGATTCCCACAGGTTGCGCTGCCCTTAGAAAGCTCACCTGATTATTATTGGTGAGCACTCCGTCCTGCTACTTCTGGCAGGGGCGCTTGTCTTACCGGGACCAAGTTCCTTCACTGGTCCCTGCACGTGGTAGCCCAGTCTAGCTGCGACTAATCCACTTATCTCCAGGTGAGTTTTTTCAGTGTGTCTTTGTCTTCCCTTGCCTGTTTGCTTTCAGTCTGCTTTTGTTGTATTTGTATAGTTCGTTCCCTCTGTAATGTCATCCTTCTGCTCTCTCTCTCCGTGTAGGTGGTGTTGCGGACCTTGCAGCAGTTGTGGAGCTTGAGATGGCAGCCGGCATGAACGAGAAGTGAATCCAAGATGATCCGGTAACAGGTAAGTGGTCTCCTAGGGATGCGCACGTGGTTTGAATGCGGCGCGACACTAGACTGATGGGTGGTAGCTTGTCTAACCTTGTCTTCCGTCTTCTTCGCAGGAATAGACTCCATGGACGAGAAGCGTGGCGTCAGGATCAAGATCGCCGAGTTCCAGAGGATGAGTCTGCAGATGCGCTGATGAAAGCTAGATTCTGGAAGGTGAGTGTACAGGAAAAACACTGGGATCCAAATGTTGAGTAAGCTGTTCCAAGCGGCGGTGAGCATCATGTTGCATGTGAAAGCAAAGTAATGCGAAGTGCTGGCATTGGGGCTAGCACAGCTTATATAGCTGAGCTCCTGGGGCCACGACGACTCGCCGACTGGTTCTAGCCTGCCTGCCACACTCTGCAGTTTCTAGAGTCTGCACGTGTAGTCTGGGCCTGGTGAGCCACACCCAACGGTATGCTTGTGGAGACGTTCCCGAAATAAAAACACGTGGAAAAGTTCTTGTGAATGAAGCGCTCTTGCACAATAATAAAGTGTTCCTCCTTACATTCTTACATGAGCCTGGTGCCAGGACTTAGTCCAGCTAGGTCCCCGGTGTGTCTGCGTCCTGTGACACATTACCCCCATTACTTGATGGAGTGGTGACTGTGTTCTTGGGTCAGTGATCATGACAGAACTCCTCCTCAAGGCCCCTCTCAAGGGTGATTCCTCCCCTGGTCCTGGTTTGGTGGGGTTGTTGCGATGGACTGCCTGATCAATCGTGGAGTGTGGACATGCTCACTAGGTTCCCATGTCCGGTCTTGAGGTCCATAGCCTTTCCAGTCTATAAGATAGTGTAATTTGGACCGGACTACCTTAGAATCTAGGATACTTTTGACTTCGTATTCTGGTTCTCCCTCTACTATCTCGGGATCAAGTGGAGTGTCGATCCGTGTACCTGGTTTCATTGGTTTTAAGAGGTAGACATTAAATACAGGGTGGATCCGCATGTGGGCTGGTAATTCTAACTTCATGGCAGCAGGTTTGATCACATCCTTGATGGTGTAGTGTCCCAATTATCTGGGCCAAAAGGCCTGTGGTCCTTTCAGAGGAATGTTTTTGGATGCCAACCAGACCTCTGACTTGATAGTTTGGGGATTCCCTTCTGTGTCGATCTGCAAACTGCCTTTGTCTCTCTTTGGCTCTGGCTAGGTGTTCTGCTGCTTCCGTTAGAACCTGGGTGATGGTCTTGTCTAAGGTTGTTACAGCTGGCATTTCCAATGACTCGGGAGGGTAAAAAATGGATGTCCGTGGATGTCGTCCCTGCACTGTGTAGAATGGACTTTGCCCAGTACTGGTGTGGATGGAGTTGTTGTATGCTTATTCCGCTAACCATAGTATATCCTTCCAGGTATCCTCGGTTTGTTGCAGCATACACCTTATGTATTGCTCTATGGTCTGGTTGGTCCGTTCGGTCTGGCCGTCGGTTTGAGGATGGTGGCTTGTAGACAACAGAAGGTCGATCTTGGCGATTTTGCAACATCTTTTCCAGAATGCAGAGACAAACGAAGTCCCTCGGTCTGATATTAATATGGATGGGAACCCATGTAGCTGAACAATTTGCTCCAGATGCAGTGGGAAGATCCTTCAGAGGAATGAAGTGGGCCATTTTAGAGAACAAATCTACAATGACTAAGATGGTGTATCTGTTGCAGGGTGGAAATCTGTTATAAAATCCATTGACAACGTATGCCATGGCGCTGGGGGTACTACCAAAGGTCGTAGAAGACCTGCAGGACTTTTTTTTGGACTTGTATTGTGCACAGACACCACAGGTTTCAATGAACTTGATAATGTCCTTTCGCCAAGTTGGCCACAAGTAGTTTTTCTTAATTTTAGCTAGGGTTTTTGCTATTCCCGGATGCCCTTCTACTAAAGAATCATGATAGTTTGCTATGATCTGATTCTGTCATTTTTTATCTGGGATATATAACTGACCTTGGAAGTATGGTAGATTGTTCACTATAGTTTTCCGGTCTCCTTTTGATAGCCAGTCCTGTTGTGCTGCTTGATTCACCAGCTGTTGCAGATCAGATTTTAAGTCGAAAGAGGTGGTTGCGGCAATCATGCTTAGGATCTGTCCTTCAGGGATGATGGCCACAGGGTCTGGTGTAGTGAATGCCCCTTCTTCCTCGTTCATGCATGACATGGCCTCTGCTTTTCTGTTGCGTACTCCGGGTCTGTAGGTAATAAAAAGTCGTACTCTGCGAAGAAGAGGGCCCAGCGGAGTTGGCGTGATGATTGCGCCTTAGCAGTCTTTAATTATTGTAGATTGCGATGATCAGTGAGGACGGTAACTGTAGGTCTAGCTCCGAGAAGATAATGCCTCCATGCTTTGAATGCTGCCTTAATTGCTAGCAATTCTTTATCAGTGATGGCATAGTTCAATACGGGGGCAGATAACTTACGAGACCAAAATGCCACGGGATGCAACTGTCCTGTTTCGGGGTCTTGTTGTGACAGGACTGCTCCCATTGCTACGTTGGAAGCATCGGTTTCGACCACATTTGGTATTTCTGGTCCGGGATGTCGTAAAACTGGTGCGGTTGTGAATGCTTGTTTTAATTTCTGGAAGGCCTCCTCTGCAGACCAATGAAATAGTTTATTTTTTCACAGCAAAGAGGTGATTGGGTAGACGATCTGAGAGAACCTGGAATAAATCGACAATAAAAGTTGGCAAACCCAAGCACACGCTGTACTCCTTTTGTGGATGTTGGCGAGGGCCAATTGAGGATAGCGTCTACCTTGCGCATGTCTATGCGTACGCCCCGTGGTGTGAGAACAAACCCGAGGAATTCTACTTCCGTCACATGAAAGAAGCATTTCTCTAGTTTTGCATATAACTGATGTTGCCGAAGTTCTTCTAAGACTGCCCGAACATGATTGACGTGGTCCTCCTTGGTGGTTGAGTAGATGAGAATGTCATTGATATAGACAAGTGCGCAGACGTCCAATAGTTCGTGGAGCACATCGTTCATGAAGAATTGGAACGCCGCAGGGGCATTACATAGCCAAAAGGGCATGACCTGGTACTCATAAAGGCCGTATTTTGTGCGAAAGGCCATCTTCCACTCATCCCACTTTCGACTCTTACCAGATGATAGGCCCCTCGTAAGTCTAGTTTTGGATACATCTGAGCGTTTTTGACTTGATCCAAGAGTTCGGGGATAAGTGGCAACGGGTACCGTTTCTTTACCGTGATTTGGTTATGTGCCCTGTAGTCAATACAAGTTCTCAAGTCTCCCTCCTTTTTGGGCACAAAAAAGAGGGGCGAGCATGCAGGGGACTTGGATGGAATGATGAAGCCGTTTGCCAGATACTGATCAAGGTATGTTTGTAGATGTTGGTTTTCCTGTTCTGTAAAGGCGTAAATCTGGCTACAGGGAACTTGGGCTTCGGGTACAAGGTCAATTTGGCAGTCGTACGGTCTGTGCGGAGGTAGGGTGTTCGCTTGTTCCTTCTGAAAAACATCTTGCTAATCCAGGTATTTAGGTGGTAACAAACTCGTGAGGCCCAATACGGTGGTTTTCTTAGATCCCGGGTTAGTGATACCTTTTAATGGGGATCCTTTGTTGTAGCAGGTGTCGACACAGTCTCGTGAAAAGGTCAGAACCCTTTTGCGCCAGCCAATCTAAGGGTTGTGGGTCTCCTGCCAGGGCATTCCCAATATCTGGAACTGAGGAGCCCCGATGAGATCGAAGGTGATGTACTCTCGGTGACCGTCCTGACACAGAAGCGTAACTTTCTCGGTGTAGTGCGTCACTGGTCCGGATGATAGCTGAGATCCATCCACTGCTGCAACTTTTTCTGATATTTGCTTCTGTCGGAGAGGAAGGCCTACCTGAGTTGCCAGATCCTGGTCAATGTAATTCCCCACAGCTCGACTGTCAATGTATGCCTCCAAGGCATGTATTTTTGACGGTTGATTGTGGTTTACCAAGAGCACAGGGATGACTAGATGTGAGATCTGTATTGGTTCCTTTTCACCGCTCGACAAGTGGACCCCTACGCTTGCCAGGCGTTGGAGTTGCCAGAGTCCTGTTCTTCTGCTTCACTTTTGTCAGTTGCTCCAAATGTTTTCCTGGATTGTTTCACCGGCATTCTCAGAGAAAGTGACCTGCCTTACCACAGTAAAGACAAAGTTGCTGCTGTCTCCTTTTCTCCCTTTCTGCCTTGGTGAGCGGACTCCACAAGCCCCGATTTGCATTGGTTCAGACTGATCGTGTGACTTAAGTTTGATTCTCACGGGATCGTATGTAGACCGACCGTCGTCCTGCTTTTGCTTGATCCATTTTCCAATCCTGCAACCTGTGATCGAGCTGCACTGTCAGGTCGATGTATTCTGCACATCCTTCTGGGGGATTTACTACTTGGGTTAAAACATCGTCGAGTTCACCCCGCAACCCTCGGTAAAAGAGCGTAGTTCTCTTCCCCTCTGGCCAGTTTGTCTGGGCTATAAGGCAATTGAAGGAGGCGATGTAGGTCAGCAAATCTTGATTACCTTGCCGGAGTGACAACAGTTTGGTGTCCAGAGCTTGTCCTTGAGTATGCCGGGCAAACAGTTTCTCCGTTTCCCGCTGAAAGCCCCCGAAGCAAAGGATCATCTTGGTTGACCAAGAGTATTGACCAGTCTGCCACACTCCCTCCCAAATATGAAAGTAGAAATGCCACTCTAGATTGTTCATTGAGGAACGTCCCAGGTCTGCACAGGAAAAGAGGGTGACATTGGTTCTTGATGTGGGCGTACTTATTTGGGTCGCCTGTGAAACGTTCGGGTGGGGCCAGGGGAACTGCCCCTGGAAGAACCACCTGTACTGACGTTGACTGGGAAGTTGTAGCAGAAGGGGCCAACCCTGGTAATGGGACCTGGCCAGCTTGTGCTTGGAGCAAATGTCTTGCTAGTTCATCAGTACGCTCACGGTTCACAATGAGATCCCTCCTTAGGGAATTAGTTTCCTGTCTTGACGCATGAACTTCAGCCCGTAACTCTCCCAGTAATTGGGCCAACTGGTCTGTCTCGGAAGTCTCTATAACGCCCAGGCAGAGATTCGTAGTGGCTTCGCATTCTGTTACGCTCACCTGTTCTCTGCGGGGGAGTTGGGGCACAGTTGCAGCCCTCCCGGAAATTAGGCCGCCCTCGTCTGGCTTCTCCCCCCTGCACTCATGCGGTGAACTGCAGCAATGGGTGATGCTGCTCAGGATTGCTCCTATGAGATATAAAGGGACGTGAGTATGCCAGTCTGATCCAGATCCCCTTTCAGACCCTTCCTCCTAGGACGCAATTCCTGCAGGTTGCACTGCCCTTAGAAAGCTCACCTGAATATTATTGGTGAGCACTCCATCCTGCTACTTCTGGCAGGGGCACTTGTCTGACCGGGACCGAGTTCCTTCACTGGTCCATGCACGTGGTAGCCCAGTCCAGCTGTAACTAATGCACTTCTCTCCAGGTGAGTTTTTCAATGTGTCTTTGTCTTTCCTTGCCTGTTTGCTTTTAGTCTGCTTTTGTTGTATTTGTGTAGTTTGTTCCTTCTGTAATGTCGTCCTTCTGCTCTCTCTCTCCGTGTAGGTGGTATTGCGGACCTTGCCACAGTTGTTGAGCTTGAGATGGCAGCCGGCGTGAATAAGAAGTGAACCCACAATGGTCCGGTAACAGGTAAGTGGTCTGCTAGGGATGCGCGCGGGGTCTGAATGTGGCGTGACTCTAGACTGATGGGTGGTAGCTTGTCTAACCTTGTCTTTCGTCTTCTTTGTAGGAATCAACTCCGTGGATGAGGAACACAGTGTCGGGATCAAGATCGCCGAGTTCCAGAGGATGAATCTGCAGATGCGCTGATGAAAGCTGGATTCCAGAAGGTGAGTGTGCAGGAAAAACGCTCGGGTCCAAATGGTGAGTAAGCTGGGCCAAGCGGCGGTGAGCGTCACGTTGCATGTGAATGCAAAGTAACGCGAAGCGCTCGCATTGGGGCTAGCACAGCTTATATAGCTGAGCTCCTGGGGCCACGCCGACTCGCCAACTGGTTCTAGCCTGCCTGCCACACCCTGCAGTTTCTAGAGTCTGCACGTGTAGTCTGGGCCTGGAGAGCCACACCCAACGGTATGCTCGTGGAAACGTTCCCGAAATAAAAGCATGTGGAAACTTTCTTGTGAATGAAGCTTTCTTGCACAATAATAAAGTGTTCCTGCTTACATTCTTACATGAGCCTGGCGCCAAAGGCACCAGGACTTAGTCCAGCTGGGTCCCCTGTGTGTCTGCGTCCTGTGACCCATTACCCCCATCACTGGATGGTGTGGTGACTGTGTTCTTGGGACAGTGATCATGACAGCGTCCTTTAGGTTGGTTGGGACTGAGCGTGTGGCGAACAGGGCATTAATAAATGCAACAAAGAATGGAGCAAGTGTATCAGCACAGTCCTGCACTGCTGTAGTTATCAAGATGTCCCCTTGGCATCTGGAAACTTTAAGGCCTTTAATGATCTGTATGATCTTGATTTCAGAAACCGGTTTGAAATTGAATATAGGTAGGTTTATTGAGGAGGCTAAAGGGCCATAGGCTGCAATTTTAGAAGTGTTGTACCCTAGCGATTTTTTTTTCATTAGCATTTTCTTCTGGAGCAAAGCAATTGCATCTAGCAGGGCATTTTGGATCTCAGCACACCAAGTGCTGTCTTTGCTACAGCTGGTGGTGGAGATTCTAATTCCCGTAAAATTGCAAATTATTACCGGGTGATTCATTTAGCATTGGCAATTCTGCTATTGTACAAGGAGTTTTTGGCAAGGAATATCACCTGTGTATAAGCCTTTGCTGTGGAAGTGGACTTTGTTAGGCTCCAAAGGGCTGTTCCTCTAGTTGGTTTCTGCCTCTCGAGGTAAGGTTTGCAGAAGAGTGGGTGCTGGTATATTAAAAGAGATGACATTGATCTGAGCAATGGCTGGGCAGATTGATAGTGACCGACATTGCAATTAGTGTCAGCTAGCCAGTCCAAGATACAGCCTTTAGAATGTGAAGGGCTACGTATGTGCTGCATGAAGCCTAGAATCCTAATGGAGCTAGCTAGAGATTGGGCATTAATGTCCGCCTCATCTTTAAAGCCTAGATTTAAGACCCCCATGAGTAAAGTCCTGGATGATGGTTTGGCGTTGGCTGAGAGAAGTTGTAAAATGTCTTCTTCAAATGAGAGTAATGGGCCTGGCGCCCGATAGACCAGGTAAATAGTTAGTGTGCAGGTGTGTGAAAGTGTTAGCTTGGTAGTCTGAGTTTCTCCCATAGGGAAGGTATCATTGCTAACATCTCTAATAGATAGGGAGTCTTTGGTTACCTAGGCAACCCCCCACCCCATCCCGCCCCGCTGCCTCTAGTGTTGGCTCCGTCTTTCCTGTAGATGGCATAATTATCGGGAATAGCCATGGAGAGTGCTTTGTAAGGGAGGCATGGTATCACAAGTATGACACTGGCACAAAAGGTACAATTTGTAAAACCTTTATTGAAGTTTTAATGAGGTTGGAGACACTCCTACTTTATCCTATAGCTAAGATGGGAGTAGTCTCCACAATTAAATTATAAACAAAACAGTCTTAGTTGAGTCCGTCAAATCAAAATGGCCTATACTAACAAAACGTAATGCCTGCCCTATATCTTGCACAAAAAAGTGTGAAAAGGAAAATATGTATCTAAAGGAAAGTCAGTGTTCAAATATAAAGAATAAACGTGGCTGAGTCAACTCTCCTCCCCACGTTGGACAGCACGGAGTAGGGCAGTCCCTGTAGGCAAGATGACAGACTCTGGCTCA
The DNA here is from genome assembly GCF_040938575.1 of Ambystoma mexicanum. Lineage (NCBI taxonomy): Eukaryota > Metazoa > Chordata > Amphibia > Caudata > Ambystomatidae > Ambystoma > Ambystoma mexicanum. The sequence continues at coordinate 1,281,275,304 of NC_090932.1, read as the reverse complement.
GGCTCTTAACACAAAGGCAGTTCAATATGTGGTTCGAGGCCCGCCTGGCCTTCCACTTTAAAGTCTTTCTTTCCAATTTTTAAACACAGTTCACCAAACAGTTCACCTCGGTCGCCCTCTGTCGGGCTCAGACCTTTCACAGCAAAACAAAACACTTGCTGTGGTTCCCTTCCCCAAGCTTCAAGCACCTCCTTTAGGGGTTTCCTTCCCCCGACTTATTACACCTTCGGTGTCTCTCCCTCTCTCTCTCTCTCTCTCTCGGTCTCTATCTCTGTCGGGCTCGGACCGTTTCCTGATGTCGAAGACTTTTGAATGTGTGTGGCTTTTTCTTCAGACCCCCACAGGACCATTTTGACTTTCCAAATTTTAACTCCTACATGTATATCATTTACCCTAGTGCTTCCTGGTCTCGGTAGTTAACTATATTATGCACCAAAGTTCAACATTTATCTTTTTATTCTCCCCTTTTCTCAGGGTCAATTTCAATCACCTCACTTTTACAGTTCATTCACTTTATTGCTACAAACTTTTCACCTTTCACTGAGACTTTCCAGTGGGCTACTTCCTTTCGCCAGACCACTCCATTACCCAGTATCACTGACTTTACAGCTATCGTTACTTCAAGGTTCATTCACAGGTCTGCCTTTCCTTGCATCTCATCCACATGCATGCAGCCTTCAATTGTGCGATAACATATTTCTACTTCAATCTTTCTTTAGCACACGCTGGTCTCTCACATTGCTTGCCAACTCATCGTCTGTGTGCGTTTCTTTTCTGTTCTGTGCTGCTTTGATTCTCGAGTCAAGGTTAGTACCACAGGCTTGACCTCGCCTCCCCAACTCTGCCGATCACCCGGGAGGGTCGCTGGCGTCCTTGAAACATGATGCAACTTTCTTGTTTCTGACTCGGCCTTCTCCACGTGCCTGTCGGGGCCTTTTGGAGGCAACGACCTCCTGAAGGGAACTCCTGGGATTCTCCACCCGTGGCTCTCGTCCCTTGGTCCGTTGCTCTGCTCCAGTAGGTTTGCCTTCGCCCGGAGGTTCTACGCTTACTCGAGTTCCACCTTGCTCAGAGTGTGTTTCTACGTTCCGTCTTTTATCCGTTTGAGGAGAGCTCATTGGTATCAGATGTATGCACTTAGGGTTAAGTGCATGACTGCGCCTGACCCAATTAGTGTGACATGTCCAACGCAATGTGTAGGAGTTAGCATTATTATTCTCAGTCGCCCTCTTCCTCAGCCTAGTGTTTGTGTGGAAAGGGAGGGCGGGAGGGTTGGGACATTGAAGAATACTATGAAATAGGAGGAATCATGGGTACGGAAAAGGGAGGAATACCATGGGCCTCATAAATTGTGCCGAATGGGTTTAATGGCGCCGGTAAAGGTGCCAGCGCCGTTAAACCCATTTCGCACAATTACGAGGTCCCCTCGCGGGACCTGCTCTGGACGTCTGGTATTTCCAGACGTTCATAGCGGGTCCCGCGAGGGGACCAGGGAGCTAACAACGGGCCCGTTCGTAATGTTGTTAGCTCCCTCCCCATTGAGCCCTATGAGGGCTCGAATGGGAATGGGGAAGGACCGGGCCTGGGTTCCCTGAAGGAGGAAATTTCGGGCACTCCATACTCGGAATGGCCCGGTATTTCCCCATTCAGGGAACCTGGACCCGATTTTGGAGGCCGCCATGCCCTTTTTAAGGGCATGGCGGCCTCCAAAGTCGTAATGAGGCCCCATGTCTCGCAACCAGCTGCCTCATCCCCACTCCCCAAAGACCCCTCACCCAGGTGATCCTCCAGCACTGGTCTACCCCCAGGATCTGGATCCAAAGGCGATTGCCGTACCCTGGTCACCTGACAGAGAGCCGCAGGGACTAGCAGGCGAGACACCCTTTGGTTTCTCACAGCTGGGCCTGATGCAGTGTGCAACTTGCAACCAAGTTTCAGATATGGCTAATAGGTCAAGTTTATTAGGTGATGAGGTCTGAAATGTCCAAAGAGTGAGTTTGGACAGATCTAGCATTGACTAATGCCCCTTCTAAAGTAGTGTTTGTGGTGTTAATAGGAGATTTATTCTGTCTGTCGAAACGGATGGAGAGAGGTACTGGTATGGCGGTCCTTCCGATCCTGGGCAGATCCTCGGGAGGATAGCTGAGGGCCAACGTGCTCGCCTTGGAAGCAAGACATCACGGAGCAACACAGGTTTGATCCCAGGGTCCGCGCTTAGAAACCTCTGGTTTTAAAGCGCGTTATAAATAACCTATCATATAAGTGGCCAGCGCAGGGTTCAGGTGAGAACATGATGGGGGCACAATTGTATGCTTTAGTAGTGTGTTCTCTAATGAGGCAGTATTTGATTTGTTGCAAGTGGCCTGAATAAGTGTTGCACAGTTAGTATTACACAAATTAGGCAGAGTGTGGAGATTAGAGGTAGATGCTGAAATGTGCTTGTGCAAGTGGTAGGGCCATTTTCGCGAGATTGCATGAACATACAAGGTAGAGCTGGTTAATTGCCCAGTGCCGTTAGCAACGATGGCAGTAGGCCATAATGAGAGGTGGTATCAGGAGTGGCTGGGGCTGCAGTGTGTGTGACCTGGATGGGTTAGGGGGAAGCAGGCTGGGACGTAAGGTGGTCAACTAAGTTTCCTGAGACTTGTAACAAGTGGTAGGGCAGGTCCTTGGAAGAGTTAGAGGTAGGCGCCCGTAGGCACTCATTCCTAGATGAGAGAAGCTGTAGTCTGCAGAGAGGAGCATAAGGCTGAGTGGTCCATGCAAAGAGAGATGAGCCTGCCTCTCGTAGCCATTTATTTGGGGGGTTGTCCCCCTACCCCCAAGTCCCCCATTCGGTAAAAAAGTTGATGGGTTTTTTCGAAACAAAATTTGCAGTAAAAAACCCTGTGAAAAAACATCCCGCGACGAAAGGACGTTGTACCGTCCCAGTCAGCGTGTGCTAATGTTACATGAATAATTGATGTGTTCACACAACGAGAAATTGCTCAACCCTATATAATTTAAGGATGTGGAGGACAATAGGGTGGCAAGATTCACAGAACCTGCTAAAAAAAAGGCAGCCTGGATAACAGTGACGCACAAGATGGGGATATTTAACACACACACACACACACACACACACACACACACACACACACACACACACACATCTAGGGTCTTAGATTTATATCTGAGTGGGCTTTGCTTGTGTATGTGGGTACCAATGTGAATCACACGATACCAACCAGTCATTTCTGGCGTGTGTCTTCGGTATCCATTTTAAGGACTGCATGACCCAGAACCCAATGCGGCGTCAACCAAACGAACGCATCAAGGAGGACAATGAACCAGAAGATCCCATTCAAGGCAACTTCCAACTTACTGGCAAGGAACATAACACACTACCACAGAGAGAAAGGGAGAGAATCAGCAAATGTCAACCAGGCTGCCATGACTGAAAATACACCAGTGTACAAAAAGGTGGCATGGCTCAACACATTTTTCTGAACATGTGTACCGTGAAGACCGCGCCACAGGCAACGGCTCTGAACTTGATTGGCCCCAGAAATCAGGTGAAAAGGGGAATAATGATAAGGAGCAGGTAGTGGGGAGGGTATAAAAAGGCATGAGACCAAGAATATAAAAAGAATGCCCGCATAAAACATAGTGAAGTGTGTTCAGGTAAGGTCAGGTCAGGCAGGAGGTGTGGTGGTTGATTAAGACGACTAGGAAAGCAGAAGATGGAGAGGAGCGTTAAGAAGTCTGTGGAGCTGTTGGATACAAATGTAGGTCAGGTATTGATTGTGAGAGGGATACCAGTGTAAAAGGAGAAAGGGTGTAGTTGTGAAAGTGTATGTTAGTAGAGAGAGAGAGAGGGGCTGGTTGTCAGCTCCCAACAAATGGGCAAATACCAGATATGTTGACCTACAGGAAGAATATCCCTAAAGTCCCCAAAGGCCAACATTGACGATAAACATTCATTCTGGCCCTCTAGTGCATCACATTTAAATTTGTATTTTATTATTATTTATATAGCGCTTTAATCCAAAGCGCTTTACAGTTTAACAACCCAGAAACAACAAACAAGGAACATAGAAGCAATAACAGCTTACATGATTCAAACCAGGAAAACAGCATGTGGAACAATTTGCATTTGAGAAGGAAGAAGAAAGGAGGAGAGGAGAAAAGGGAGAGAGCATGGTGAGTAGCGGGAGAAGTAGGGAGCATGGAGATCATGGGGAGACAGGGAAGATAGAGGAGTAATGAAGAGGGTATTGGGAGGAGAGAGAAAAGGTGAAAGGGAGGGGAAGGAGTCAGGGAGGGGAGCGAAGGAGTGCTTTCAGGGAGGACCGGAAGGAAGAATAGGTGGAAGTGGAGCGGATAGTGAGGGGAAGGGAGTTCCAATGAAGGGGGGCAAGGAGCTGAAAGGAGCGGAAACGAGAAGAGGCACAAGGAGGAGGGGGGACAGACAGTAAGAAGAGATCAGCCGAACGAAGGGAGCGAGAAGGGGTATAGAATGAGAGAGAAGACAGAGGGTACGCATGGCAGAGTGGTAGATGGATTTAAGGGGGGCAAGATGAGAGGTAGGGAGACCGAAAAAGAGAAGAACAGTAGAAAAGGTGAGAAAAGATAAGGGAGGAGATTAAAGGAATGGTTTGGTCAACATTTTTTATTGCCCCTACGGGTCGGCCATGTGTTTTTAAGCCTAAGTCGCTCGATTTTAGAAACATTTCCTATGGACCTTAGCCGAGTTTTCGTCCATTAAACGCACGCGAAAACAGGCACCAGGGAGCTGCCATTTTGTGATAATCCTATCATTTCCCCCATCGCCCTGGCTGACCTGCTTTTGCGGCACTAAATCATATCCCCCGCCCCTGAGCCTGTAATCAGCAGACGCGTACCGCCCATTTCACAACGCCAAAGCACGTCTCGTGTCAACAATCGCTGCGCTTCAGCTAATGACGTGTCGCCATGGAAATGGCAGGATGCCTCTTTCCTCAATAAGTATAAACAGACTGTTTCACAACACACAGCAGCAGATTTTCGATTCCATTCCTCTCTCTGTGCTACTTTGAGTATTCTGTGACTCGTTTCTGTGCTCTGGTCAGCTACCTTCGTTGCTTGTAGCCCGTGTGGACAGATACCAGTACCACCGCTATCAATTATTTTAGTTTGTGAAACACAATGGATACAATAATGCCCTACATGTACGAACCCGAGTATACCGAGGAGGAACTACTGGAAAGGGAAACACGCGAAAACGATGGGGCTTCGGACAGCAGTTGGGAGGACGAATCAACGGATGAAGACACTGGACCTAGTCGCATGGACGGTGTTTCCACCTGGTGCACATGCAATCGGTGCGAGCTAATGCCGACCGAGGAGGAGAACTGCTGCTGCTGTGAAAACTCGGGATGCGTGGCCTACATTTCGGAAGGCGAGCCACGACCGCAATGCATCACCGAGCTGCCAGACTTCAGGGCAGCCTGCTTCACACAGTCCGTGTTGAGGATAATGAGGATAATGATGGTGCTTATGCACGAACTTCGCGCAACTGTTCGTCCTCGTAATCCGAGTAACGAGTAAGTATACTCTGCTTGTCATGCCACTCCCATTTCATGGTCTTCTACTATATCCAAAATTACAGTAGAACAAGGTGTTCCAGAAGGCCACTATGACCACCAGCGCTGATGCCAGTTAATATGCTTGTAAATACGGCAGCGTTCAACTGAAGATTTGAGGGTGCCTAGACGAAGAACCCTCAGTAAGGAACAAGGTAATTATGATCAGTGAACTGCGCCAATTTTACAAATAATACATCAAACAATTGAATTATATTTTTAATTCCATTCCACAACCTGACACGTGTTTCGAGCAAAGCTCTTCCTCTGAGGCTGTACATCAGTTTACAATTAGAAAACATTTGCATGTTCAACATTACATACATAGTATAACCATTGGACAAAAACGTGGTAACCAGAATCATAAATGTGTAATGCATGACACCATTGTTTGAATAAATTCGAATTTGCCATAGCATTATAATCGGGTAGCCATGAGAGATAGAGAAACAATTAATTGAAAGTTGGTTAGGTCAGTAACCGTTTCAGAATGACAGCCATTCGATTCCGAAACCAAGAAAAGAAATAACAAAAACAACAAGAAAAGAAAGTAAGTGCGGTGCGGTGACTAGACAACCATGGATAAATTAATTAACTGATTCGCCAATATTAGAATGTAGACTATCAAAGGATATATTTACCCAAAAACCTCGTCCAAGGTGAGTAATCTATACAACAAGAATTAATGCCTAAAATCACAAATTGTTGCAGAAATCAATAATCATGTAACACAATAAATGTCACCAAAAACAAAAGTACCAATGTACTTTGCTTACCAATAGTGCGAATAATTCTAGGGAACAATTCCAGAACTAAAACAGAAATAAATTGAATATGACTTAAGTGTTAGAGATGAGGATATTAAAGCATTATTTGCACCTCGTAGTTCTACTTTGAATCCGTTTAAACGGTTACCTAACATCACTGAGGATCTTTAATCGAAATTTATTAAGTTAGAGAGGCTGAGTATTAGAGAGATCAATACATTTTGGGAGATGACCACGCTCAGGCATTATATTCAAGAACACAAAATACTGAGAGGTCTGCGTATACTCATTTTGCCGGATTTTGAGGATCCTCAGGATAATGATTTGGCAGTGGAAAGGGAAGCCAACCTGACCAATAGTTCCAACAAAATGCTACTATTACTTATTGAACATGCGGAAAGAGCGCACTCTCGTATAGTTAAACAAATTGATGAACTGAAACAAGAAATTCAATTGTTTGATGCTCCCGCTGCAACTATTGATAAACATTTCAAAACAATGTACAATATATTGAGAAGACATCAGGATGAGGTAAAAATGATAAAATGTAGAAAATTGTCCAGAGACGACAGGGATTACCGAGATAATCGGGTCTATACTTATCAGCCCAAATTTGATGATGTGTCTAGATCACGTAACAGCAGTGCCGCTTCATCTCCTGCCAGCTCTGATATTGAAAGTGATTCGGATAGACCTAGGAATAAAGCTGTTCCAGGGAATGTACCACCTGAGGATGAGACTCAGGACAAAGTGGATGTTGATTCTGTTGAATTGCCTGAACCACCTACTCTGGCTCCAGCACCTTTTTTAAGAACAGATGAGAAGATTCAAAAAGGGCAACAGACAAGAGGCTATCAGAAAACAGGTCAGGTTTCGCCTACCACCCGCTGCCAATATCGCAATGCTCCGGCCCAACCAAGGGGCTCAAGGGGTGGCCAGCACAGGCGGCGCCAACGCCGCTCCATTAGGACAACGGCTAACCAGGGCCTCTTACCAGAAATCCATTCAGAATCAGAACGATCCAAATCAGCTCAGATAGATCTAATACATCATTTAAGCCAATATCAGCTCTCTCCGGAAGAACACTCACTACTAAACAAAGGTCTATCATTTGCTCCTTCCTGTAAGAATGATTGTGTGCAGATACAGATTGATCTATTTAAGTTTATCAGAAAACTCAAATTAAAAAATTATTTTGCTACACAGGTTAAACAATACTCCCCTAAGACACCTGTCGCCGAATTATTAGAACTTACTTTGCAAACAATGATGAGCACACACATACTCATGTCTATAGATGATGCAATGTCTGATAGCGAGTCCAACCTCTTGGACACTATGAAAGAATTAGATATACAGCATCGTAATTTGACAATTAAAGAATTTGCAAACAAATCGAAATTTACTCCCATTTTTTTCAGATGACAATGTTATAGACACTTTTCACCGGGTTGTGACTAATGATATTCACGCACTGTGATCGCTGTTCCTCTCGTTCCTATCACACACATTCTAATCTAACATTAGCACAGCGACAAGCCCTTCACAAGCTAGCATCCATTGACTCGCTTGTGATTAAGGAGGCTGATAAAGGTGGTAACGTTGTGATTATGGATAAAGCAGATTACATCTCTATGGCACTGGATCATTTGAATTCTCCTGGTTGTTATGCCATTCTGAAAAATAATCCTATTTCACACATACGTAAGAAAGTTCATTCTCTAATTGGCAAATGGTATAAACTAGGTATCATTACCGATGTGGGAAAATGTTTTCTGTTCTCTGACAAACCAACAATGCCAACCGCCTATTTCTTGCCCAACATTCACAAGCAGTTTAATAAGATACCGGAAGGAAGACCCATTATTAGTGGCCAGGGTGGAATTATGGAACCAATTTCAATCTATGTAAATGGATGTATATCACCACTGGTACACTCCACATCTACATACATACATACGTGATACCATGCACATTCTTGATATTCTTGTACAATTGCCACACATTTCTGAAGTATTATTGGTCACACTTGATGTTAAATCTCTATACACTTCTAGAAAGCAATTGACAGTATTACTTATATTTTCTGACACAAATCAGCATCATATCACCTTCATATTGAAATGATTAAAGAATTTCTTTTTTTGTGCCCTGCAAAACAATGTTTTTCTCTTTAATGACACATATTATCAACAATTGATTGGGAACGGAATGGGAGCTAGTTTTGCTCCTTCTTTGGCAAATATATTCATGCACCAATTTGAAGAACAATATGTGTTCCAGAATAAGGACTTTTCCCATTTCATATATCTTTGGAAAAGATACATTGATGATGTTTTTATGATTTGGACTGGTAATGAAGAAGTCATTGTTAATTTTCTGAATGCTAACAATTGGGGTTTACAATTTATATATCATTGCTCTACTGACTCTGTAGACTTTCTTGATTTGAACATTTCCGTGTCCTCTACTGGCTTTATTACTAAAACTTTCCGCAAACCTACTTCGGTTAATGCAGTTTTACATTCATCTAGTTCACATAAACGCTCTGTCATCAATAATATTCCGAAAGTTGAATATATTCGGGCTAAAAGGAACTGTTCTCTAAATGCTGATTTTGATGCGGAAAGTCTGTTTATACATGACCAATTTGTGCAACGAGGGTACCAACCAACCCTTCTTACCAAAGTTGAACGTGAAGTGTCTAGTATGAAGAGAGCTGATTTACTCAAACCCAAAACTAGACCAATTTCTGCTAATGTGCCAAATAATAAAATTAGACTGATTACTCGGTACAACAGTGATAGTAATGGTGTGTATGCTATACTCAAACGTCACTGGCACTTACTACATCTTGACAATGATCTAACTAAACTACTTGAACCACATCCATCAATAACATTCAGCAGAGCCCCCACTCTTAAAAATGTTCTATGCCCATCCTTTATGGCACGAGCACCTACTGCCAAGACATGGGTAGATCAAGGGCGGTTAAATGGGTTTCATAAATGTGGGAGCTGTAATATGTGTCCACACACATTTGAGTCTGAATTGCTAGATTTTGTCACCACAGGAAAACATGCAATTAATTAATTTATTAATTGCAATACCAAGTTTGTAGTGTACTGTATTATATGTGTTTGTGGCTTATTCTATATAGGGAGCACCATTCGGCCACTTAAAATTCGGATTCGGGAACATTTGGCCTCTTTGAATAAACAGGATGCGAAATATCCATTAGCGCTGCATTGGCAGACTTTACATCAATTGGATGATATTAAGGATTTAAGATTCATTGTTCTGGCTCAGGTACGTCCTTCCAAGAGAGGAGGCGACATGGAACTCAGGCTTAGGCAATTGGAAGCTAGACTCATTTGTAAACATAGATTGGTTACTCGAGGACTTAATTCTGACCATGAATTTCATGTTTTCCTATGACCTAACCTGTAATTCAGACAACATTTTTGCTGCGATTTGGAGTATTTTATTAATTAGCTTCAACTATATTAATTCCGATTTATATGTGTTTTAATGTAGTCACCAATTCTTTTCTAGGCCAATGCATAGCTGGCCCATGTAATTCTCTATACCTGTATTAACATGAATGGGTTCAAAAAATCTTTCTGCTTTAGAACACATGTTTCATATTGGTTGCTATTATTTGGGTTGGCTGCAAGTGCCTTTGACATTGAAGATGGCTATACATTATTCTTTTGCTTTAATTGGGAGGTATTTTCCCCGTCATTTTTGTGCTGTGACTATTGTAATAAGTGTGTGCGGTAGATTACACAACCAGGGTGCACTATGTGCAAGTGCGCTATTGTTCTTTATATAATTTAAACTACTACTATTGTTTTTAACTGGGCCAGGTGATTCTCTAGTTTTAAAAAATTATTTTTGGTACTTCATGATGCTATTGTAGGCTTTTTAGCCTGTGCTTATTGAGGTTCGACTGGCAGCTAGGGTTTTCCCTCACCCAATATGGCTGCCGTTTTTTGATCGGTCACGTTGCTGCTTACGCGACCCAGTTCTCTTTTAACAACATGAGCTGCATCTCGCGCGCGTTCTCCCTTGGATACAATTTGTTGCCGGAAGACTGGTAAGCAAGACGCATGCTCCTTTGACACGGTCCCTGCTTCCTAATTATGTCCGATCTGAATTAACTTTGCCTAACTCCGGGTTTTGTTTCTTTTCCTTTTTTACTAATGGCTCGACTTACAATGACATTGGGATTACCTGCGCTCCATTGATGTGGTTGATTAATTGCATCTTCGTTGACAACTTTCCCCCCCCCGTGGATCTATGCAGTCTGCCATAATTAGTCAATTGCAATTGCAATTAATATTAAGGTAATTTCTTTCAATTCAATTATATAATGTGTCTCCTATCATTGACGAGTGTTTTCGGCCGGGTTATGTGTATCAACACTTAAGTCATATTCAATTTATTTCTGTTTTAGTTCTGGAATTGTTCCCTAGAATTATTCGCACTATTGGTAAGCGCAGTAAATTGGTACTTTTGTTTTTGGTGACATTTATTGTGTTACACGATTATTGATTTCTGCAACAATTTGTGATTTTGGGCATTAATTCTTGTTGTATAGATTACTCACCTTGGACGAGGTTTTGGGGTAAATATATCCTTTGATAGTCTACATTCTAATATTGGCGAATCAGTTAATTTATCCATGGTTGTCTAGTCACCGCACTTACTTTCTTTTCTTGTTGTTTTTGTTATTTCTTTTCTTGGTTTCGGAATCGAATGGATGTCATTCTGAAACGGTAACTGACATAACCAACTTTCAATACATTTTTTCTCTATCTCTCATGGCTACCCGATTATAATGCTATGGCAAATTCGAATTTATTCAAACAATGGTGTCATGCATTACACATTTATGATTCTGGTTACCATCCGCTTTTCACCCCTACGTTTTTTTTGTCCAATGATTATACTATGTATGTAATGTTGAACATGCAAATGTTTTCTAATTGTAAACTGATGTACAGCCTCAGAGGAAGAGCTTTGCTCGAAACACGTGTCAGGCTGTGGAATGGAATTAAAAATATAATTCAATTGTTTGATGTATTATTTGTAAAATTGGCGCAGTTCACTGTTCATAATTACCTATATCCAAAATTACATATACATATTGTAATGCATGAAAGTCTTTCAATAGTGTGCAGTGTCTAGATAGCATTTGCCCGAGCAGAATGCCATTAGTTACAAGAATTGTCATTGACAACAAACGTTTATTAAACTTATCTTGGTCATTTAAAAACAGTTTGTTTCATTCCTTTTCACAGGTGGTACAGGCTGGTGGCCTATCGCTCCTTTACATGGTGGCTTCACGGGAGGCTTGGACACCACGTTGGAAGAGTGATACCCGCCTGTGCCGTTTGTGCCATAAGAGAAACGTTCCCGAGTGACAGTGGTCAGTACAGGGGATTTTCTCTCGCTGTGCTGCAACCTGAACTGTACAATGTGTAAACTTTTGTATTTTTGTGTCATCAAAATAAGCTACAAAATAAAACACCACGTATATTTTAACAACGGTTGTTTCGATTTTTTAAATCAATCAAGTGTGTCTCCATTCAATGATGGACGTCAGACACCTGTGCTCGGAATGGGTGAAGTTCAGGTCGCTGTGAAGCGGGGTGGTCACTCTCTAAGCTAACATAATATATTATCAATAATGCATGCACTAAATAACACTTGTTCAAAGTCTTTCAGTCGGTTATGTCTCTATAAAAGTCACACATATATCAATACTATCAATTAACATTGGATTATACAGACCTTACGTCAAGGGTCTTGACCACTATAATACAGTGTTTGAAGTGTGGGTCTGTGCTCACAAGAATCTCCGATATGTGGCATTTGTTATTGATAGGCAACAATATACTGCAGTAGGGGTCTAATGTTAGTTGGGGATCTGCTAGGTGGCCATCATGGCGTGGTTAGTGGTCTGGCACATGAAGAGAATACCTTGCAGGGACACAGGGTCAGAATGGCAGTAACTTTCCACTGGCGAGGGTGCGTGGGCAAGGACACGTTTGTGGAGATGAACGAGCCGTGTGCTTGGTTCAGGCCGGTTAACATGCAGGACCGTGATCTCAGAGAGTGATGTGTTACATTTATTAGCTGTTGCAAATACCTCTGGAGTTTTCCAGTCAGAGTGGGAACGAGGCTGTGGGACATGTGCTCTGCGCGCTGGACTATCGCAGTGAGGCCTGGTCACCAAAATAGAGTGGAAAGGGGGTACAAAAATGGATGCCCCTTGTCCTGCTCAGTGTTTCCATCTACGCAAATGTCATGAAAAGTTAACATCACATAAGGGCAAGGGACGGGCGCAAACGGCCAAGGTGCCAAACAGCATGTACACTTCAAAAGGTATCCCACGGCCAGGGGTCATCGCTCACATGGCCTCCTCAGACCCCGTGTCACCAGGCAGGCCGCCCCCCTGCAATCCACATAAGTGTGTCTCCATTCAGCAGTCTTCCTGTGCCTTATCTGCACGCCCCAGGCCCATCCATCCCACCCCCTCTATCAAAGGCGGTTCGCACCCGGGGATGAGCGCTGGCGTGGGGGGCTGTGACGGGCGCAAACGGCCAAGGTGCCTGTGACGGGCGCAAACGGCCAAGGTGCCAAACAGCATGTACACTTCAAAAGGTATCCCACGCCCAGGGGCCATCGCTCACATGGCCTCCTCAGACCCTGTGTCTCCAGGCAGGCCTCCCCTGAGGCAGGCCACCCCCTGCAATCCAAATAAGTGTGTCTCCATTCAGCAGTCTTCCTGTGCCTTATCTGCACGCCCCAGCCCCATCCATCCCACCCCCTCTATCAAAGGCGGTTCGCACCCGGGGATGAGCGCTGGCACGGGGGGCTGTGACGGGCGCAAACGGCCAAGATGCCAAACAGCATGTACACTTCAAAAGGTATCCCACGCCCAGGGGCCATCGCTCACATGGCCTCCTCAGACCCTGTGTCTCCAGGCAGGCCTCCCCTGAGGCAGGCCAACCCCCTGCAATAAACATAATACCACAACATACACACGTCATTCATTCACAAACACACCCCTGTTTCTAATACTTTATAAACCACTTGATGTCTCATGAGAACATCTTTGTGCTTTGCAAGTCAACTCCTGAACCTTCTACCTGAGAAGCACTGAGATCTATGCTAATCTGCTCGTCGCCGTGCTATCGGTGACCGCTTCGAGCAAACTCGTCAGTGTGCTACCTCTGGCCATCTACCTGTTCTCCTGCAACATACTGCTCGGCATGCTGAATCCAACTGTTTGTTGGTCAAGGTAAGGCCATGTATCCTAGTTATATTTCGGTCATTTTTACATTTCAATCTATTTACTATTACAGTACCCAATAGAGCTATGGCCATTGGTTTCATTGCTATTGACTTGAGTTTCAATTGTTATGCTATCAATAGATCTATTTATTTTCATCTGTGTCAATTGTCATCGAATTGCATCCTTCGGGGGTCCAGTCTATAATGTAAGCATGGTTCCTTTTCGTGCAAGACAGAGCATCCAAGGGACGAGTCACATGTTCAGAGTTTAGTCACATAATTTAAAAAATTTCTGTAACTTATGCAAATACTAAGCCGCACATGATGAACTGGTATAGCTCCGGCGACCAAAACAAACCTTGCATTGAGCATGGTATGGTTCATTTACTTTTTTATGACATTTTTATTCATCAAGGTTTTATAATAATCTTGATATTTACTTTTCAGAATTCTCAACAATGCCTGCCTGTTCGATTAGCGGTTGCCCTTCGAAGACCCATGCTAAATCTGAAGGCACTACAATGCATGTATTCCCGAAAACTGTTGATCGAATAAGAGAATGAATCAGACATTGCGGATATCCACTGGATGAGCTGGAAAGTAGAGTCCAACAAGTCTTTGAGGACAAGAGGGGTGATCGATACCGCATCTGCAGCCGGCACTTTCCCTCGAACATCTACACCACATCTTGGGTAACAAAGAAGAACAAACGGCGATCGACACGAAAATTGCTCGCAAACGCTATTCCCACTCTATTCATCCACAATCCGCCACTGGTGAATCAAGTGTCCGTTTTTAGCTTTAGGCCTTGCGGTAGTGTGTAGGTAGCCGAATGGATTCATTGATATTTTAGGTGTTGTTTCCAATTTGTAATACTTTCGACATTGATATGAGTGTATAGGTTTTTGAATAATGACATTCATCAATATATTATTTTTAGATTTCATAACCCACAAACGAAATCTATATATGGGCACAGGGAACTGTGCTATATTGCGCATTACTCAAGTATTCTGTCTCCTTACATGGCAATTTTAAATATTGGCATTTCTTTATCAAACAATAATTTACCTTTACAACTTCTTGACTATCCCTTGAATCTGAAGCAAGAACATTCTACTTTCGTCACGTGCTCGCAGTTATCAACCACTTCTAGCGCGCATCAGGTAATCATACTTGGCTATTCCGCTAAAGACTTGTTTTATGCATGTCAAGTAATAGTATGTATGTATCGTGTGATTATTTTACCAATTGTTTGGTTAGTGCTTTCCAATTGATATACACCTTAGTTGTCGTCCCCTGGTGTTTGTTTTCAGTTATAATTAGTGTTATCCATACTAATGCAAGTACTGTCTTTCAGGGAGATGCTGAAGCGTCCACCACATTGACAACAGCCCTAGATGTTCTTCAGCAGCCCGAGGTATGGATACTGACAGCTCAACTGACCGTGATCATCAGGACTGGAACACTTGTCGTTTGATTGTTCTACACCATGTTTCATATGTGGTTAGCCGTTGATATGTACCTGTGCGGTCGACCCCAAGAGTGTGTTGTGTTTTCAATATTGTAATCCTTACTAATGCAAATGACAATGCATTACTTACCGTAAAAGCATTTCTGATGGTTGTATCTGCTTAGATTCACATGCTGTGCATAGGTCCGACATCCAGTGGTCACTGCGTAGTCGAAAAGGGGACGTCGACAAGGCGTGTCTGTAACACTATCCCTATAGTGACGTGCGTTGTACCCACAATCCCTCACGCGTCGAGGTCCCTCTGTTTGTATTTTTTCTGCCCTGAGGGAGCCTTCTATACGTGAGGGAGTACAGAAAAGAGAGAGATGTAGAAAGATGTCTATGTTCCTTCCATCCGAGCGGGGAGGAAGGGTGGGCGCATGTGAATCTAAGCAGATACAACCATCAGAAATGCTTTTACAGTAAGTAATGCATTGTCTTCTGATGTTTGTTAATCTGCTTAGAATCACATGCTGTGCATAGACTAGCAAGCAGTACCCGGAGTTGGCGGTGGGTTATGAGAAGGAACAGTAGAGAAAAGATGTCTTAATACTGCCTGTCCCACCTGGGAGTCAGATCTAGAGTGTGCATCTAGACAGTGTTTTGTAAAGGTGTGCACAGAACTCCAGGTAGCCGCTTTGCAGATGGACTCAAGGGGAACATTTGCAATGAACGCTATGGAAGCCCCAGTGCCTCGAGTGGAATGTGCTCTTGGCTTGAAGGGTAGTTCTCTCTTAGCAAGAGTGTAACAGAGAGTGATGCATTGAACAATCCATCTAGATATAGTGGACTTTGAGACTGCATCTCCTTCTCTTCCTGCTGCCACCGAGACAAAGAACTGATTATTCTTTCTCAGTGGTCTGGTTCTTTCAATGTAGAACATGACAGCTCTGTGTACATCTAGTGTATGCAGACTTTTTTCTCCCAAGCTGGAAGGGTTTTGAAAGAACGTTGGTAGTTCTATTGACTGGTTTACATGGAATTTCGAGATGAATTTTGGTGCAAACCTTGGGTGTGTGCGTAGAACCACCTTATCCTTGTGAACGGTTACGAAGGGGTCTAGAACAGAAAGAGCCTGTAGTTCACTTACTCTCCTAATGGAGGTGATAGCTATTAGGAAAGCAGTCTTAAGAGTGAGGTCTTTAAGAGTTGCCTTGTGCATGGGTTCAAAAGGAGGGCCCCTGAGTCTAGAAAGTACCACATTTAAGTCCCATCCGAGAGCTGGGTTAGCTATCGGAGGGTGTATTCTCTTTACCCCCTCCATGAAGGCCTTGATAACTGGTATCTTCAACCACGACACTTTAAGTTGGGAAGTGGTGTATGCCGAAAGTGCCGCCAGGTGGACTTTAATGGAATTGAACACTAGACCTGAATCCAGTAAATGGGTCAAGTACAGAACAATGTTTGTGGGAGAGCAGTCAACCGGGTTGATGCTCTTACCTCTACACCAGATGACAAATCTTTTCCACTTGCTAGAATAGCAGTGGCGAGTATTAGGTTTTCTGGCTTCCCTGAGGATGTCCATACATCTCTGCGGGAGTTGTAGATGGCCAAATTCTATGATCTCAGGAGCCAGGCTGCTAAGTTCATGGTCTGAGGGCATGGATGCAGTGTCCTGCCCTTGTCCTGTGACAGCATGTTGTACGGGCAGGGAAGTTTCACTGGGGGAGATGGGGACATCTCCATCAAGTGAGCGAACCATGGCTGCCGGGCCCACATTGGGGCCACTAGTATCATGGTAACCTGCTCCTGGTGCATCTTGTGCACCACCTTGTTGAGAAGGGGAGTCGGGGGAAAGGCGTAAACAAATTTCCCTGACCATTGAATCGACAGACCGTTCCCCTTGGACTGGTTCTGGGGGTACCTGGAGGCGTAACTTTGGCATTGTGAGTTCTCCAGAGTTGCGAACAGGTCTATGTCCGGGAATCCCCATTGCGTGAAGACGTCTAAGACGATGTCTTTGTGCAATTGCCAATCGTACTCTTCGGGCAGGGGGAAGTCTCTGCTGAGTTCGTCTGCTAGCAGATTGAGTTCCCCTGGTACGTGTTGTGACAGTAGGAACATGTTGTGTTTGAGAGCCCACTTCCATATATTCTGGGACAACTTGGACAGTCCTGGAGAGTGGGTTCCCCCCTGCTTGTTGATGTAGTACATGGCTGTGGTGCTGTCTGTAAGGACCATCACTGTCTTCCCTTGTAGGTGTTCCTGGAAGGCTTTTAGTGCTTTGAACACTGCCAGTAGCTCCAGTAGGTGTATGTGCTTGGATGCTACGTTCGGAGTCCACACTCCGTGAGCAGTTTGATGGGATAGGTGAGCCCCCCATCCTGTGAGGGATGCGTCCGTGGTTAGAGTGGCCTCCACCGCGGGTGTGGCAAAGGGTTTCCCTATTTTCAGGTTTTCCTTTGTCCACCACCGTAGCGAGAGAACCAAGGCTTGCGAGACCACCACTAGATCGTCCCATTGTCCGCTGGCCTGACACCACTGGCTGTTGAGCCACTCTTGCATTGGGCGCATGCGCAGGCGCGCGTGAGGTACCAAATAAATACACGACGCCATCATACCTAGCAAACGCATCGCTTTGCGCACCGTCACCTGTCGACCTGCCACATATTGGGGCATCTGAAACAGCATGTTTTGGACCCTCTCGTTGGAGGGGAAGACGAGGCCGTCCTTTGTTCGAATTAGAGCCCCTAGGAATTGTTTGACTTGGCTGGGGTCTAAGCTGGACTTCTTCTCGTTGATGGAGAAGCCCAGATGGAACAAAAGGTCTACAGTGCTTTGGGTGTTTGAGAAGCATGTCTCGTAAGAATCCCCTGTTATGAGCCAGTCGTCGAGGTAAGGGTATACTGGGATGGATAACCTGCGCAGGTGTGCCGCTGCCACTGCCAGTACTTTCGTGAATACCCTTGGTGCAGATGCTATGCTGAAGGGTAGAACTCTGAACTGGTAGTGTTTGCCCTCTATCATGAACCTGAGGTATTTTCTGTGCGTTGGCAACATTAAAATATGAAAGTATGCATCTTTCATGTCCAGTGTTGTCATGTAATCTCCCTGTGATAGCAGTGGGATCACTTCCTGTAAGGTCACCATACGAAACTTCTGGGGTTTGACAAACTTGTTCGCTGGGCGCAGATCTAATACAGGGCGCATGGTTAGATCCTTTTTGGGTACAAGGAAGTACACTGAATAAATACCTTCCATTACCTGAGATAGAGGCACAACCTCTATGGCTCCTTTTTCCAGCAGTTGGTCCACTTCTTGGAGAAGGATGGCGAGGTGTTCTGGTGTCATGCGGCGTCCCCTCGGGGGTCTGCATGTTGGGGAACTGTTGAACTCTATACAGTAGCCGCGGGCTATGGTGGAAAGTACCTAGCGGTCTGATGTTATTCCCTCCCATGCTGGAAGAAAGGATGTTAACCGGCCCCCGACCGGCGTTGCATGGGAGGGTACGCGAATCTTCGCGTCACTTGGTGGTGTTGTTGGCTTGGGAGCCTCTGGGGTGGAACCCCGGCCTCTTCCCTTGCCACGACGTTGACCCCTCTGATTGTACTGGCCGCTATTACTCTGGTAGTTGCTGGCAGAGTACTGTTGTTGGTTTTGTTGCTGGAGTTGTCCACGAAAAAAGCGCTTATTACCAAATCCCCGCCTATTATGGGGTTTAGAAATTTGGTCTAAGGTCTTTATTGTATCAAATTCTTTCTTCGCGTTCTCCAGCGCGTCATCCACTGCTCTCCCAAAGAGGTTGGACTCCTCTATGGGTTTATTAATAAGGGACGCTTGTGTTTCCGCCTTAAATCCGGAATTGCGAAGCCAGACGTGACGCTTCAGTAAAATTCCTTGTACCAAAGTGCGGCCAGCAGTCTCTGCTGCATCAAGGGTATTCTTGACGATGCTTTGATTGACCAGAGAGCCCTCGTTAACTGTAGCCAGTAAACAAGTCCTTAGGGGTTCGGGAGCTTCTTCGATGTCCTGTCTGAGCATTGGCGTAGCTTGCCAATAGGGTATTATTATTGGCGATTCTGGTAGAGAATGCTGCAGAGGTGGTGATTCTCTTGGCTAGGGCATACAGCTTCTTCCCCTCTTTATCTGGGGGTGCCTCGCTAGTAGATAGTGGGACTCCTGCCCTTTTCCTGGTGTTGGTCACGACCAGGGAGTCCGGGATTGAGTGACCCTTAATACATAATGGGTCTGATTGAGAGGGAGAGAACAGTTTCTCAATCCTCGGATTGACCCCTCTCACCAATGCAGGAGTGGAAAGAGAAGGTGTAATACGTCTCTTAACTGAGGCGAGGATAGGTATAACCTGGCTAGTGGGGGGTTTTTCTTTGATAATCCTCTCCACAAAATCGGTGTCTGAGGTGACGTCCCCAGTTTCGATTTCGAAATGTGCTGCTGCCTTCTTCAGCAGTGCATTGAAGGTGGGTTGATCATCGACAGGCGAAGGGTTCCTGACTGGTGTAGTTTCAGTAGACCTGATGACTATACTGCTACTGCCTGTGTCAGTCGACCTAGCCGGTGACTGCCAGGGATTTTGGTCGCCCTCGCCTGTGTCTTCCTGGAATCCTTCCTTGCATAGGTTAGTTTCCTCGTGAAAACCTTCCTCTTCTTGTTGGTCCTCAACATAGGTGAACTCATCTTCCTCTTGGAAGAAGGTGTCTTCCTCAGTGGGATTGTAAGAGTTTATGTTCTCCTGTATGGGGTTATAAAACTTCTGGTATTTAGCCCTTGGACTCTCAAGGGGTGCCTCCCTTGGTCTCTTGGGCGCCCTGTCTTCTGGGATGGACATGAACCTATCTAGTTTGTCCATACAGGTCTGGAACCTTTCAAAGGTCCACTGAGGTCGGCCAGGACGGTCTGGGAAAGAAAAGGGGGTTTCTTCCTCCTGTAATTGTCTGGTTCTGTCCCATAACGTCGAAGAAAGAGAGCCTTCGCCTTCTGAGTAGCCTTCTTGCTGGCTAGGGCCTTCTGACGGCGTCGGGAACTGGCCTGATCTGTTTTCCGGCGCCTTCGGCGTATCTTTGGCTTTGTGCGCGGTTTTCGGCGTTTCACTCGCCGTACGTCTTTGGCCGTCCTTAGATGCTATGCGCGCGAGGCTTTCGGCGATCATTCTCTCTTCCGAGGGATCGGTCGCCGTCGCGCTATGGAGCGTCGAGCCTTTGCTCGTCGAGTCCTTGGTCGTGGAGTCCTTGGTGGCAACGTGAGCGCTCTTGCGATGCGCGTCGCCGGAAATTTTGGTGTTAGCGCCCTTATTTTTAGAGTGCCCAGTCGCCTGTCACGGAAGCGGTGGCGGGGAGGGCTGACGACCCTTACGGTCGGTGGAAGACGTCGGTGGGCCCGGCGTCTCCGTTGGCGCTATGGCTGTCTTCGTCTTCGACAAATGTGTGCCTGGGGGTATGTGCTTTGGTGTTTTTCTGTGTGCGTCCTTGTCGCCGGGGTGTTCATCCCCATAAACTGGGCGTGAGCCGGGCTTTTCGGGGCCGGGGACGGATGACGAGGAGCGTGAACGCTCCTTTGAGAGGTCTACAGCCTCCGTTACGGGGGCCGTGTAGTCACTGTCCTCGTCACACTCGGCGGCAGCGGGCGAGGAGTCAGGCCTAGACATGGCGTAGGCCACCCACCTTTTGACCCTGCGATGGAGTTTTGGGCTTTAGTAATTTACAGGCCGCACAGCCGTCCGCCTGGTGATCGAGGGGTAAGCAACGGTTGCACCGTTTGTGCTTATCCTTCCAGGTATATTTACCCTTGCAAAGCGGGCAAAACCTAAATGGCGTCCTCTCCATAGCTGAGGGTAATAGGTGTGACTACGACCTCGAAAGAGAGGGAGGGGAAAGAGAAAGGCATTCTTAAAGAAAAGAAAGAAAGACCACAAAGCCCCACTCTCCCTACTGTGTATGGCCGGCGAGGCCAGTCCACGTGTTCGGCAGCGCAGAAGGATCTCCTCCGCTCGTCCTTCCGTCGAAGATCTTGCTCGCCGGGGAAACGGCTCTGCGTCGAGGGAGGGATCTACGTTATTGATATTAATAACAAACAACCAAAGGTCGAAGAAACTATTTGGCAATGTCTCTCGAGGAGCTCCGCATAAAGGCGACCAGTAGCTGGGCGGAAAAAAACAAACTGAGGGACCTCGACGCGTGAGGGATTGTGGGTACAATGCACGTCACTATAGGGATAGTGTTACAGACACGCCTTGCCGACGTCCCCTTTTCGACTACGAAAAACAAAATGCAATACTCCGCAGTGACCACTGGATGTCGGACCTATGCACAGCATGTGATTCTAAGCAGATTAACAAACATCAGAAACTATGTTTCAGGCAGTTGTTGAATCGTCAATCCACGCACTTGATGCGGAGCCTGACATTCAAGTAATTCCGGTGGAAGCGGGACCATGCGGATATGAATCGGCGCAACAGCTTTCGGAAGTGCGCACCACATTGACAACAGCCCTAGATATTCTTCAGCAGCATGAGGTATGGATACTGACAGCTCCATCGAGCGTGATCATATAACGTGATTCCATTTGCTATACTTTCTTCCCTATTAACGCAAGTACTGTGTTTCAGGGAGATGATGGAGCTTCCACTACAATCACAAGATCCCATTTAGATGATGCAGATGTAAAGAAATCGGAGAAATAAGTCGATTAAATCTGATCATTTTTAAATATTCCTTGATTCTTTTAGACAATGCAACATTTGTGGTTATCTCTTTATATGTACCTGTGCCGTCGACCCCAAGTGTGTGTTATGTTTACGATATTGAAAACCATACTAATGCAAGTACTGTGTTTCAGGGAGTTGCTGATGCCTCCTCTTCAATACAATCATTCGTGGCAGTCCATGTAGAGCCAGAGGTATGGATACTGACATCTCCATCGAACTAGGTCATCAGAGCTCGAATACTTGTCATTTGATTGTTCCACACAATGTTTAAATTGTGTTTGGCTATTGAGGTGTACATGTGTGTTCGTCCTCGCGTGCGTTTTACGCTAACAATAGTTTGATACACAGTAATGAAAATACTATGTTTCAGGGAGTCGATGGAGCCTCATTCTGTGCTGTCTATGCGGATACAGAAAATATAGTCGTTGCAGCGCAAGAGGAAGGGGAGACATGCAGATACGTATCAGAGCAACAGCGTGCAGATGTTGAAGGTCGAGTCAAAAAAGTTGCAAAGAAAAGAAACCAAAATAAGGTTAGCTACAAACAGTTCATAACTTTAGAAATGTTTTTGTGCTGGGGACTATTTTATGTTTTTCTCCAGTCAATTGTACTATACTTTATCTTGTGTTTAAACTGAACATCCCTTTTCCAATCTGTCCTCTAGTTACCCATGGGTCTACAAACTATACATACACAGACAGTGAAGCGAATGAGAGATTTTGCTTGCCAGACCATTTACACTATGGAGGAACTATTAATTCAGGCGCGGCATGTTGAGACTCGGGATGCTCATGTCCAATGGCCAGAACATGAAATGAATGTGTCCGGAGAATCCAGCAAAGTTTTATTGGACCATTGCTACAGTACGACCGCACCGCCGCAACAACAAGATACTGGATGTATTGAAGATAGCTCTGAAGTACTCGCAGATCAATTCACACAATCTACACCCGCCAAAAAATTGCCACCAAAAAAGCTGTCGACATTGTTGTGTTCTCCCATCAATGTTGAGGTAGCAGATGTTGAAATGACAGAGAATGAACCAGTAGCAGCATTCACCGACGCATCAGAACTTGATAGCAGCGATATTTCTTTCAAATGTGGTGATATGTCCTCAACGTCACAGGCCGAAACAACTTTGACGCAGGATGACAGTCTAATGAAAGAGGGCAAATGCATAGTATTCGATAGATGTTTGATGAATATTATAAGTATGCTAAAATGTGGGCATTCCTTCAGAGGGAAAGTATGTGGGAAGCCATTGATTCATGTGACTCGTCAAAAACAAGGCAGTAACGTCACAATACATGCCGGCTGTAGATTACATCATACATTCTCATGGTCTGCACAACCGATGCTGGGGAAACTGCCAGCAGGCAATCTACTGTGTGCAGCTGCATCACTTTTTAGTGGCTCCAGTTTTAGAAAGTTAGAGTCTTTCTTTCAGTTTGTGAGACTCTGTTTCATTTCAAAAACGCAGTACTACAAATACCAACATGATTATCTGTTTCCGGCCATTAGTGATGCTTGGAAAATTTAACAATTGTCTCTAGCAAGTACATTCGAAGGCAGACGATTCAGGCTAGCTGGCGATGGACAGTGCGACAGCCCTGGATTTTCTGCCAAGTACTGCACCTACCACTTTCAGGACATGGATAGTAAGAAAATTGTGAGTTCGGTGGTCATGCAGGTAACACAATGTACATCCTCAGTGGCCATGGAGAAACTAGGATTTATAAAATCAGTGGAATATCTACAATCGAGGGGAATGCACATCGACCTCATAGCCACGGACAGACACGTTTCAATTGCCAAGACAATGAGAGAGCAGTTCCCACATATTAAACATCAATTTGACGTATGGCATCTTGCTAAATCAATCAATAAGAAAATCTCGGCTGCAGGGAAAAAAAAAAGGTTTGGAAAGTATTTCAGAGTGGTCGCAGTCTATCAGCAACCATCTTTGGTGGAGCTCCAAAACTTGTGAAGGGTCAGTGGAAATACTACTTGAAAATTGGCAGTCACTGATGCACCACTGTACCAACATTCACCGCTGGACAGAAAACCAACATTTCCACCAATGTGAACATGGCTCTTTATCCCCAGTGGAGGCAGGGAAGAAGAAGTGGTTGAATCCATTTCACCGACACACAAAGCCATTGAGAAGCTTGTTTTCGATAAAACTATCAAGAGATTTGAGGGGACAGACAGAATTCTGTCACACAGGAGGTTTGGAGGTGTTCCACAATATGTGCCTAAAGTACAGGCCAAAGCGCTTGCATTTCAGCATACAGGGCATGAGACATAGGACTCTACTTGCAGTCTTGGCCCATAACGAGAATCTCGGCCGTGAACAATCTAGGACTATGGGTAATGTAAGGATGCCTCGCTACACTAAGGCCTTTTCAAAAAGAAGTAAGCAATGGGTGATCAAACCAGTCTATGAGGAAATGGAGTTAGACTTTGTCAAAAGCCTTATTGTTGCTGTATTAGAGAAGCACAGATATGGAATTTTGAACGTTTCTGTGCAGAGCACTGATCCATTGCCACCCAACATTGCCACTGTGCCATGTCCACCCAAAAGAGAGCTGGTTGTGAAGTACAAATCCAAGTTTAAATAATTGTAATACGATTGTCTTTTTGTAAATACATTTTATTGTACAGTGTGCATACAAAGTACGCTAACCCTAACCCCTACCTTCACCATCCTGGGTGCCGAACTACCTGGGTGTCATCTTTGAATTCTCTCTCTATTCACCTCATATTGCTGACCTTGTCTATATGTGCATGTGTATATTTTTGTTGATGTAACTAATTTTCGCAATCTCTTATAAATGCTGGGCACTGTTAACCGAGGGGAGGCTTGCGTATTGCAAATAATAAAACAAACAAACAATAAATCTCACTTTCAACTCAACTCCTCGGGTACTTTATACATTCCCTGACCTTCCCCAAAAAATTAAAAGTCTCAATAGTTATGGTTCTTTGGGGCTTCAAAGCTCGCAGACAACGAGGACAAAATTGGGGCCTTAGAACGCGCCAAGCGAGCCGTTGCAGATGGGAGAGAAGCCAGTTCGCATTTGCACATTGTGGCGCACTACATAGATGGATTTGAAACTTCAAGTTCTCACAGATGGCTTTACTACGGGATGTTGCAAAGAAAGAATGTATGCTCATTTCTAGTGAAGGTCAGCGGCTTTGATTTTCAGCTCGCGCCCTGAAGAGGCCCACAACTCGCACTGGCAGTATAAGGTTCTTGAGAGACAGGGACCATGCAGAAAGAACTTCATTTGAAGGGGGGGTTGGGGGTTGCAATAAAGTTTGAGACGATAAGGCAGAAAATTCTTAAACTAGACCGAGTTTCATGTTAGTTCAGTATACGAAAAATCGTTGTCAAGAGCACAGTGGGATTTACGGACTGCATTACGCAGACAAACAATGGAAATTGCAAATATAATGTAAGTGACTCTTTAGACGCTTTTATACCGGCATGAAGAATTAATGAATGGATGCATGAATAAATTAATGAATGAAGAGCTTTGAAAAGGTTTGTGGGATCGTCCTTGTAGCGGGCACATTGGCATGCAGGTCCACATTCCACACGCATGTAGACAAAAAGTCGTATCTCATTGTGTACCAACCTCGATTTATTTCGTTAGTTTTCGCATTGATTTTAGAGCCGCACATACTCCATTGCACTATCCTTGAAAGCAAATAGTTTCAGCTCGGCCGTAATAAATAAAATGAATAATATTAATAAAGATCGGCTGGCGAGACCAATTATAAATTTTATGTTTTCAAAATAGGTACATCCTTCCCTTTTGCCCCTGCCACCAGTTTCAGACACCGGCAGATGGATTTTTTAACCGCCAGCTGCAGCTTAATGCACCATTCGAATGATCTTATGGGACGATTGCCAAGGGCCCATATCCCCTCACGCGTTACTAGCCGCTAGAAGCAACATATCAACCTTTACGCTGGCCTAGTGCCTACTGGATGGAATAGCCTTGCGGTTCAACGTGCGACAAAAGTGCTTCTTTGAACGAAAACCAACAGCCTGTGTACCATAAAGGAACAGCGGATAGAGATAAAAGAAAATAAATGTCTTTTGGAGTTCATATGGCAATTGCAGAATATTCTATAAACATTTAATGTCAAATAAATGTACTTTACCAAATTTACTGTGTTGCTGTTTGATTTTAAAGTACAGTTTCATATTACGAATTGTGGCGTGCTGTGTTGTGAGCTGATCTGTGTTGGTTTCTGGGTTCTGTGTGAAGTCGCGTAGAAGACGACTGGGCGCGTTTGCCTACGCAGCACAGTAACGTCACGGAGAGAGGTGGGGAATATGAATGTTTTGATAATGTCAGGCTCAGGGGCGGGGGATATGATTTAGTGCTGCAAAAGCAGGTCAGCCAGGGCGATGGGGGAAATGATAGGATTATCACAAAATGGCAGCTCCCTGGTGCCTGGTTTCGCGTGCGTTTAATGGACGAAAACTCGGGTAAGGTCCATAGGAATTTTTTCTAAAATCTAGCGATTTAGGCTTAAAAACACATGGCCGACCCGTAGGGGCAATAACATTTTTTGACCGAACCATTCCTTTAAGAGTTTAGTAGCATAATCCAAAAATAATAATCCAAATGCACACCTTCCAATTAAAGGGGATGGAAAACAGTTTCTAGACAAAGCACAATAATAGCAAAAGGAAATTAGGAAACATTGTATACATTGTTACAACTGCAATTCACTGCCCAGAATAATAGCTACAGAGATACCAACATTAACTACAATACACACACAGTTTCTCTTTTCATGCTATATCATTACTCACAACCACTTAAAAAACAATCTTATTTTAACTTTCTAGAATAACCAAGATGGTGTCTGCTGTAAAACTCTGAATCCATGCTGATATTTTAGCTTTGGTTGCCTATTTCATATGTAACTAATTGTTTACTAACAATTTGAATGTATATGATGTAGTCAATGGTAAAAAAAAAGAACTTTTCATGTACACTTTGACTGGAGATTAGAGCAGAATTTAAAATATGCACTTACAATTACAGTTAAGTCATACAATTACAGTGTGTGGCCTTAAACTCCCTGAGCCCCTTTGTGTGCCCAGGTAAAATGTCCAGGGGCAGGTAAGTAGCCCCAGGGTCACTTTAGTAGAGTTCCAGGGTAAGCAGGAAGTTCCATAGAAGTCAATGCGACAATTGACAATCTGGAAAGACCAGAGAACAAAAAGAGTTTTTCCGTAAACATCTACAACTTTGATGTAGATTTCTTTATTTACTAAAACTGACCCCTTCACAAATTGTGCTGTGTTTTTAAGAATGTGTTTAGTAACATTTTGTATCGTTTAATTCATATATGTATTTTTATATTTAATAAAAATGTGTATTTCAGTCAATCATAAGAGTGGTTATATAATATGTGGTTCAATTATATAAGAGTGTTGTCCAAGTGTGGTAGCACAATGATCTAACCTATTTGCTGATCAGAAGATATTTGTACTAATATGGTAATAGTATAAAAACATCACCATCCCTGACCCTAATCGGCGTAGAGAGGGGTAATCTTTTTCTCACCCTTGTATAGATACACAAAGTCAGTAAGCCATCATCTTTTATGGGGAACATTAAGTTAAGTCTCGGTTTTACTGCAAAGGTGCAGATTCCCCATCAAACAATACCAGGGAGGACCAGCAGGGACTCGAATGAAGAGCTCTAGAGGTTGGTTGAGGAACCCGAAGCCCAAGGAGAAGTTGCAGTAAAACAGGAAGACCCCAATGTAAGTAGGAAATTCAGTTGAGACTTGCAGCCAAAGAATTGACCCTGGACCAGAGGAGCCAGAGGTTGAGTATCAGTATCAAGAATAAGTGCCCTCCCCCGGACCAAAGGACAATTTGCTCACAACAGCAGTTTCTGCGAAACGGCTCCAACAAGACCAAACAACCCAGATGGTTACTGACTTCTTCCTAGGTGCTGTTTACAGGGATCCGTTGTCAAGAGACTTGAAGCCTTCAACCAACTAAGGCTAAAATGGATGAAAGGAAAAAAAACGGCCTTCCTACAACAATAGCCTTCAAGCCAAGAGTAAAGAATCCGGATCGGAAGACAATGAGAAAATGATGGAACCTGTGAAGATAGATCTCGACAGCTCAGTGTACAAGGGGTGGTAGATCACCAAAAAACTAAATTGAACCCAGCTGTGGACTACCCAAAACACTCCGAAGCAGCGGCAACTTCCAGCAAGGGGCAAGACACATGCAGTAAATGGCCCAGAAAAGGGGTCAAGCATAGAAAGCTCAAACCAGAAAAGGAAGGTAGGTAACAGGAAAACATAGGAAGCCAGGACTGGACTACTAGGATCAGAATACCTTGTCAGGGATATGGCAAACCACTACAGTACGGCCAAGTGAGGGAATAAATCAGGGGCTAAAACATCAGGAATCAGAAGGAACTCTCCTTCTGCGGATTGGCAGATCAGCTTCTTCCAAGTTTTAGAACTAAGAGCCAATACAAAAAGTAGGGACCAGGCAAAGCCTCAAGTACAACTGCAAAAATGGTCTGGCCTACTAGTCACTAGTGGGGGTTGGGGCATCTGCCACTCAGCCCAGACCAAACTCACAGGAAGTGAAAGGGTGAGACCATGAAACTACGCTAGTCTAAAACATTTTGAAACAATATTGAGGCTGCCACGGGTGCTCACAAAGAGCACACGTACAACAACCATTTAGAGCCTACCTCATGACTGCACTGAAAAAAGGGAGCCTTAAAATTAAAAATTGCAGAGAGCAGGATTTCAATAGACATTGGTGCCCCAGAGGCCACCGCAAAGGTATATTGGGCTGCAAATGAAATAAAATGACTTGCAACCCTGGTGAAGACAAAGCAAAATGACCACAGCCACCAACCAACTCCATAATACCAATGTAGGGTGATAAAATCAACCCAGGGCAAAAATGGGCTGCCGGAGAGGCACCTCTGGTAATGGGAGCCTTATAGTTGACCAACTACCACCTACGTTAAGACACAAGGGTTGCAAAGGCAGAGAAGCTTTAGAAGAAGTCCCTTCGGCCACCAGAAATATGTTATTGAGCAAGAAAACAGAGCTGCAAAAGCAACAGCTTAAGGGGCCCTAGAAAGTGGCTCTAGTATTCCAAAAAATAGGATTTCGGTCAGTTACTATAATAAAAACATGTCTACTCAAGTTTATCAACCTCTTATGGAGGAAGGGCTCAGTCTGCTTTGCTGAGATCTGGCATTTGTAATTGCGACTTGTAACACGCCACTCGCATAATAAACTGCATCAAGGCTATTGCGATGTACCATATGAACTCCCTGTAACAAGTACTTAACACACTGAGCCATCTTCTGGACCATCATGGCATTCATTTATCGATATGCATTTTACATCCGGTTATTTCCAGTGAGCAATATATTACAAAAAATAAGGTGAAAACGCCGCACAGGGTGTACTATATTGAACACAAAAACTATGTACTACAGTGAAGACATAAAACCTAGGAATAATTGATCAGATCAGAACTTTGTCAACAGTCAGGCTGCCTCAGCAGTGCACTATGCAATTCCATGACATATTTGTTTTGTAAGTAAATGTTCACTGACATCTTTGCATCAGTCAGCTAACAGGGTTGGGGGGGCTACAATGTGTTGCCTTTGCCCACCCATTAAGCCTACCCTGAGCTCTGAAATATGGAAGGGATATATAGTATTGTATCCCTTCACTCAGGAATGTGAGAGGGGATATGCACCCATCGACCTCCCTGGTTCCTACACCTCTACTAAGCAACTTCTAAGTAAATAGGGAAAATGAGTACACAGATAAACACAGTATTAGCTACATCACAAGGAATTAAAGAGTGAAGAGTAGTGATTTGTATACATAAATGCTTATAAATAGCAAGTAAATTGTAAAATGATAACAAGTATGCAGTATAGGTTTACAAGTAACTATAATAATAATATCTTTAATGTGATTTAGTTTAGATAATAAATTTTACATCATATCAATCTACATATAAAAGCCATAAAAAACAAATAATATTCATACATTAATAAAATACACTTGTATCAAAATCAAGTTAACCACCACATAGCAATAACCTTTACCTGGTAGCCTGGGTATGCTATATTACAGATTTAACCTCATTCTTCATTACCACACCCTCCATCCGCTGCAACATTAAAGCACCTTATGCTGACTTGGCCTAAGTATATATCACAATTGCCCTCAATGATATACCCAATTTGGTTTCCACCTTCAGCCAAATATTATAGAGGGCAGTTAACAAGCGCATACTTTCAGTATTGATACAATGGTTCCAAAATGATATCTCCCCTATCATGTCCAAGTTATGTACGTACGTACTTTCCAATATGGTATTTTATATCACCCACCATTTCGTGGCATTTGGCGAGGACATGTTTAGCGGACTCTGGAATTTCCCGCTTCTTATAGAGGCGACACCATCGCTGTTCTTTAGGTGTCTTATCTATCACCCCTGTGGTCGTCTTGGTGGGGAGATGTTCTAATCTTAATAAGAGAATGAATCTTCTGAGCCTATTAGAGGGACATAGTATCAGATATTGTTGTGGCTTCTTAAATGTATATAGCCTAGATTGCACAAAATTATACATTTTCAGCTTGCAGAGATGTTCGTAATGCTCCAGCCAGTCCCATAACTCTACCCGTCTTCCCATTGCCGCATGCATTGCCTCCGTATAGGGACCATCTCGGTGTGACCAACAAATGTCCCTCATAAATTGTTCCATCTGGTTTGCCAATTGACAGGTAGAGCTATCTTTATTTATTGCCCTCTTTTTCAAAACCATTGCTTTTAAAGATATCAATCCGAGCTCAAGTCTTAACCCTTGGGATGCAAGTCGGGAGTCCCAATACCCTCCGCCAATATTTTCCCTCAATAAGCTGTAGCCAGTTCAACTCCATTTGCATCAATGCTTCTAATCCATAAACCATCATAGGGGACAATACTTGGATGTATAGACGGCGAGTTCCCCAAACGGTATAACCACCCTGTTTTATTGTAAAACTTTTGAAAAGGGCTGTAAATTGAGCTGCTCTTATCATACGATTGCGCTTACATGTGAGATAATCGCCTTTAGGTTCGAAATCAATTCCGAGATATCTATACACAGGAACATATGTGATTTCAACGTTATTAATATAGAGCTTAACACGTGTAGTTCTTTTATTTATGTATCTTATCACGAGGGTTTTCTCTACATTAATAACGAGGCCATTTCTTCCAGAGTATTCCCAGAGTGCGAGGGCAGATCGACGTAACCCACCAATAGTGTGGTCAAATATCACCAGATCATCTGCATATGCAAGAACCAGGCAAGGATCTTTACCAATGCTCGGGGGACAGTTACTAACCAAGGCTATTGCCTGAGGTATATCGTGCACATATACATTTTACACTAAGGGGGCGGTAACACACCCCTGTTTGACCCCCTCTGTTCTGCAAGACCTCTTTGGTCATATGGCCTTCCTGGTCTAGTTTTAGCTTCACCTTGGTATTCTGGTGTAATAACCTAAGATAATATAGAAGGTCTTCTGGGCAGCCTAGCTTTTTTAGCTTCATCCATAGTTTCTCTCTGGGGATAGAATCAAATGACGCCTTAAAATCAACATAGAGTGCGTACAGGGGGGGTTGCCCACTCTGCCACGCCCTACTGCGCATTATATCCATAACCAAAAGGATATGAGTGGTGGAATAGCCTTGTCTAAAACCGCATTGTAACTTACATAGGATGTTAGGCTGGTCCACCCATATCTGCGATTATTTCAGTATTAACGAGGCAAATAGTTTGCCTGTCGTATCGAGCATAGAGAGTAGCCTATAGTTATTAGGATGCAGGTGATTTCCCTTTTTAAAAATCGGTATTAGGATCGCCGATTGCCAGGAGCACGGAACTTTGCCTTCACTCAAGATCTTCTTAAACAAGATATTGAGCAAGTAGCCCAGAAGTCGGGATGACTCTTAATTACAATATTGGCCAGTCCGTTGGGTCCCGGGCCTCTGGAAGATTTCAACAGTTTAATCTCGGCCAATATTGAGTCATATGAGATGTCTATAGTGGATTCAGGTGGTAATTTACTTACCAGCGTTTTTTCCTCACACTTGATTACTACATTACGATTCTCCAAAAACATCATCCACTCGCCACTACCAATGGGGTTTACTGTCTGTCGTGTCTTATTCCCCCTGGCTTCATTCAATAGTGCCCAGATGTTACATAATTTCCTGGAGCAGATGGTCTGCACCAACCTTTGCCAAGATTTATTTCGATCTAAGCTTCTCTTGGCCTTAATCTCTGCCCGATATCTGTTCTTTAATCTCTTAATAGTCGAGAGATATATCTCCAACGTCATGTTTGATTTCTTAGCAGGACGCAACTCCGCCCTCAAAGATCTCTTTGCATCCCGGATGTATCTATCATATGTAGGAGATTTCCCCCGTTCGCTGACCATACCTCTGATCGGCGTTGATGCATGTTTGCCAGAGAACAGGTGAATCCATTCCTCCACATCATCCATGGACAAGTAACTATATATTACAAGTAACTACATTTTTAAGCACTTTTAGGGGGTTTTAAAAGTTCAGAAAAGTTTGTCCATAGAAGCAAGGGGTCAAAGCTCATCTCCCGGTTATAAGGAAAAGTTAGCTAAGTATTACCAGCGTTCAGGAGAGTTGCAGTGTTAGGAACGATTTTCTTTTTTAACCTTTCCTCCATAGATTCCTATGGAACCCCCAGTCATTTTGCTTATTTTTGAACCTGTATTGACTTTTGGAGGTCAGTAAAGCCTTGTACTTTACTTCTCTTGCCTGTTTTGTTCTTTCTTATGGGGAAACGGACTAGTCCTTAGACTGGCAGACTTTGTATCACTTTAGGAATTCTTGTATTTTTACAATTGCACACATCTTACAGTGAAGTACAGTTAGGGTAGTTTGTATCCCTATAACGTTTTCCCTAATGGCTTTTTGATTACTTTGACAATGAGCCTCTAAGGCAAGCTAGTGGCAGCTGTGTGATCTTTACAGTTTTTGTGATATTTGTAATGGCAACTAACGGTGGCTATTTCCTAAAATTGCCACACCACTAGATTTTTTACTTGTTCCTTTGTGATGAATCGAGGGAATCTGTCCCTTCTCCTGTGAGGCTAGGGAAGTGAGTTCGCTCTGCAATACCCTCACTAGGGGTAGAGGCGAGTGGGACCTCATCGGGAGAGACTCCCTCTTCCCTTTGGGCACATGGACTACTGTTCTCATAAGAAACTCCTGAAACCTATACATATGATGTCTAAGAGCATCACAGGTATGCCATCTAAAATCTTTTTCCAGCACAACTTGGATGAAGAAACTCTACAGGGATGTCATTATGTTATTGAAAAGGAATGGGTCCTGTGAGGCGTCAGGAATGAAACTCAGACGCAGGTTAAATGCGGTTTTGGCTAAAGACTTTTATAAATCAATAAAAAGGGGTAGGGAAAATGTCTCGTTGTCCCAGCATTGGAGGTGTTTCCCGACCTGAACTCAAAACTAATGATTTGTCTGTGTGAGAAAGTCCAAAACCAAATCAACCTGCGTCCAAAGTACTATTCAGTCCCTCACACTCTAAAGAAAATAATTCTAAGGTAATAAGGATCATGTCTTTGGCCTTCAGTGTTCAAAAGGTAACTCCAACAAAAAGTGTCTCAAAGATATGCTTCCTTGTTCCAGAGGATGTTTCCCTTCCCCTGGATGATTCTTCACGTTTTCTTACAAATAACAGTTCTTGGTTTTCCTCTTGCTCTCTTCCAACACAGAAGTTCCTTAGTTGTCTTTGCCTTGAGGGTAGTTCTCTCACCCTTTTGGATATTGGTGTCAACTTAAAAACATTGTCCTTTCTTATGCATGAGGTCTTTACTCCTCTGGCTGTTGGCATGCACAAACAAAAGGCTTTTAAGATTGGAAACCTCTGTTTCAGAGATAGGTTGTTTGTTCTTCTCCTCTGAGCTCTGTTTTTTGGGTAGTACTGAAATTGCCTTCTCAAGACTTCTCTTCCATTTCTTCAGTTTACCCTGAAGTAGTTCAAAAACAGTTTGCCTTTTTATGTTTATGTTTTCAAGATAGCCGTGTAAACACTGGAGGGGGGTGTCTGTACTCCTGCTCTCTATATGGCAGAGGGGAAGCACAGAGTACCCCAGCCAAGATTCTCTATAGGCTGGCTATGGACGAGCAATCAAAGCTTAAGCTCTCAAGAGGTGATGTGGGCTGTAGTCCCCAAGCACCCACAAAGGAATGTCCACACACTATGTTAGTGAAAACACAGTCTTTATATAAATAAGGTTCACGTTATATACACAATAACACACTTTGTACTCTGGCAATACTACAATGGCAGATATATACAGGTCTACGTGGTACCACTCAACTATCGATTCCTTTGAAATGCGACCACAGCTAACAGCCCCAAATAGCATACAAATCAGATTGCAAGATAAATCAACGAGAGACATAGGAGGAAAGCAGTTGGTTAGAACAATTGGCAGAATACTGAGCCCCTACCAACAGGTACAGTTCTGTAGGAGGATACCCCCACCTGGGCAACCTGTAAATAAAGATATCGTACAAGCCCGGTCCATATATTGTTCACAAGAGTCTTATTTCCTTCTAAATAGTTCTACAAACCCAATGTACCTGGAATAGCAGAGTTCGACGTCGGGTCGTCGATGGCTCCTTCTTGAGCGAATCCCTTTAAGGCAGGAGCCACGGAACGCCGAGATCCCACAAGGAAAAAAGGGTGAACACTGTTGTGGCGGCAGCAGCTGCGGTTCTTGCAGTGCTCGTTGACGATCGGTCGAAAACGCCCTGAAAGCTGAGGTGTGCAGTGCACCTCAACAACAAGTGTTCGTTGCAGCAAGGAGTCAATGAAGAACTTTGGCCCAGCAAGTGCGTTGGGTCATCAGCGTCTGGCTTCGGCGAACGGGACGTGACCACGGCTGACTTCAGTAGCTTCGT
This sequence comes from Ambystoma mexicanum, assembly GCF_040938575.1. Lineage (NCBI taxonomy): Eukaryota > Metazoa > Chordata > Amphibia > Caudata > Ambystomatidae > Ambystoma > Ambystoma mexicanum. The sequence goes on along the minus strand of NC_090932.1, from coordinate 1,281,240,398 downwards.
CAGCGTCTCAGAGGTCTTTGGGCGGCTGGAAACCTACCAGCGGATTCTCCTCGTTCGTCAGAGGCCTTGACTTTCTCCGGCAGGACGATAGCGGTCGACTGTGATGAACAAGGGAGTCCTCAGATCAGAATGTTCTTAAGCAAAGGGAGCACTTCGGCTCCGGTCAGTGACGGTGGACGGCTGTCCGGTGCTTCTCTTCATTCTCCTCGGCGGTTCCCTTCGACGGTCGGCAGCCTTTCGCAGGTCTGTCTACCAGGGAGCTTTGGCAAAGATCAGCAGGTGCATGATGGTCCCTCGTAGCTCAGGGAGAGGTCTCCTAGCCAGGTCCTCTCTTGGATCCGTTCCTTGAAGGCACAATGCTTTCAGATTAGCGAAGGACAGCAGCAGCAGTTCTTCTTCTTCCAGTGGGCTTCAAAGTTAAGCATCAGTTTCAACTTCAGCTTCTGAACGATTTCTAGCAGTGAGAGGCCTCCAGATATACTGTTGATCTCCCATTCACTCTGCTGGGTCACACTCAGGCAACCAATTATTCAGAAGGGCATTCAGGCAGTCAGGCAGCCAATCGGCTCACAGTGCTGTCTCAGTCATTCTGTCAACCACCAGATACTAGACACCGATCACACGGATTGCATATTAGCCACACACTCCATTCACCCAGGCCCCACCCCACGGGCGTACCCACAACATACAGTCATTGGGAAGGCTCCAGCCAGTCTGGCCTGGACTTCCCCACAATACCATATATGGAACTTCCACCCAACAGCCAGTCAGGGGGAAGGGACAGAGTCAGGGCTTCCCAGGACTTCGGGACAAGTAAGGTAACAGGTGATAGAAAGCAAGAGGTTACAGGGGCCATCTCGTTTCCGATCAGGAATCCACCTGTCAATTCAGCACGGAGTTGCCACCAGCCCATACCCTGTTCTGTGGGCCACACATAGGTCGGGGTGGTCCTCCACGTTGAGCACATCTCCCGCAGTAGAGTCTTCTGCTTCTTCTCCCTCAGGAGTCGAGTTTGGGTTTACCACTGGACCCAGCCCGTCCGGAGCATGAATCTCAGTGGGTGCTGCTAAAGCAGCAGGAAGAGACTTTTTGCAGAGCCGGCCTTCTTGCTCTTCCTTCTTCATGCCTTGGGTTTCCCCGTCGGCGAGTGTACCAGACTCACAGCTGGACCCCGTGTGACCTGTGATCGGGTGAGCGCCGGAGCAGCCATGTGTAGACCATCTGTGATCATCCCCATTTCTACCGAATCATTTCCTAACAAAATGTTAGCCGGCACGTTGTCCTGAACCAGGACAGGAAGCTTCCCTGTCTTGACTCCAATCATGAGTGTGACTAAGGCTACAGGCAATAATTTGGGAGGCCCACCAGCTAACCTGGTGGTTCTCAGAGGAGCACCTACATAGTACTCTGGCTTGAGCAGGGTCCTGTCCACCACTGTCATGCTTGCCCTAGTGTCTCTTAAGCCAGTAGAAGGCTGGCCATTCAAGAGGACACTTCTCAAAAACCTACGGAATTCTGTGGGACTGTCGCCAGTACTTCTGTGTACTGGTCCCAGGCCCCAAGGGACACTAGGGAAATCTCCACACGGGCACTGAATGTGATCCCTGTAGAGGGGCGGGGGGGCAGGACAGTGGCCTCCACCTCAGGCATGGGGTAAGGGTAGGTCAGGCTGAAAGCCTGGACTCCAAGTGCCTTACCTTTACTCTTGGGGTCACCCTTCTTGTGATCGGAGCCCCACAATCCCAACAAGTGCCAGGAATGCGGGGTACGGTAGTGGAACCACTGGGAGCCTGCTTTGCGGCTAGTGGACCACTACTCTTACTCCCACCCACATAGGACCTATCCCCACTAGATTATTGGGTTTTAGGAGAGGAAGGTTTTGGCTTGGTTTATAGTCATAATCCCGAATTTAGAAATCCCGAAAAAAAAAATCTCGAATAAAAAAGGCCGAAAAAAAAAATCTCGAAATTTTTTTTATGACGTTTTTTGTTCAAAATGGGGGGTTTCCCCCCCCCCCTCCAACCCCCCCCCTTTTTTTTTTTGTTTTTACTTATTTTAATTATATAACTAGAGCCAAAAAGAAATATTTGAAAATTCAATCTTTTTTTTTTCGGCCTTTTTTATTCGAGATTTTTTTTTTCGGGATTCTGAATTCGGGATTATGACTGACCACCTTTTGGCTTACTCTACTGATTGCTTCTGTGACTCCTCGGCCTTCTGAGATGTCCCCTTTTCTTTGTCCTTGTCCTTCCCACTGGAGTCCTTAGGGGACACCCGGTGGGAGATCCACTTGTCAGCCAGCCTGGTCAGCTTAAAGGGGTCTAAAATGTTCTGGTCAGCAACATACTGACACAACTCTGGTAAACAGGCTTCAGAAAAATGCTCAGAAAATGTGGGACAATTCAACAAAGGTTTTCACCGTGTATCCATCAATCCACCCCATCATGTTCATATGTGCAGCACTCACCCAGTCAATCCAAGATACATTTTCTCTTTTCTTAAATTCCCTGAACCTCTTAAGGTATTGGGTAGGTGTCTTGCCAAACTTGGCAATCAAAGCAGACTTCATGCACTCATACTGACCCCTTTCTTCCACACTCAGTTTCAGAATACAGTCATATCCAGTCTGAGGCACTCTGCTTAACAAACACTTAGCCCAATCTCTTTGATCAACACCATGGATTCCACAAGCCATCTCAAATGCTTCAATCCATTGGAGGATATCAGAACCCTCCGCATACACACCAACTAAATCTTTCATAAACTTGGTGGCAGGGGACCGGACACACAACTGGTTTTGCTGAAGTCTCCACTCTAGCTCTCTCCAGCTGAATTTTCTGGTGCTCAGTGTCCCTATCTTTGAGTATCACTTGTTGTGCCAACTCCTCTATCTTCAATCCAGCTTCTGTTGCCAACCTTTTGTATTGAAAGGTTAACAGTTCCCGTTGTAGCTCCAATTTTAAAAGTTTAATCTTCAGGGCTTCCTACTGAAGAGCTGTCCTGGGGTTCGAAACAGAGGCAGCAGGAGTGGTGGCATTCTCAGAATCAGATTCAATAACAACCCCAGGGGCAGAGTCCTCATTGGTTGCATTCCCCCCTTCAAGAGCTTCACAATCAGTCTAGTAGTCCACCAGGGTAGCTATCAGCTCAGCCCTAGACTTACCTCAAAGTCTAACTCCCTGGCTTCACAAGCACTCTGGAGAGCCTCTAATCACATCCTAGTCAATTTACCATTTGCAATAAATTCAATTGCTTGTAGTTATCTAGTACACAAGTAAACCTCAATTTAACAAAGTGTAGATATTTTGTAAGTGGCAAGGTTGCACACCGATTCTTAAAACCATAAGCATCCCACTGCTGCCAACAGTGTAAAGACAGGAGGAGGGTGCCTGTACTCCTGCTCTCTATATGGCAGAGTGGAAGCACAGAGTACCCCAGCCAAGATTCTCTATAGGCTAGCTTTGGACGAGCAATCAAGGCTTAAGAACCAGCTGCATCACCACCTGAGAGCTTAAGTACAGTGTAGTCCCCAAGCACCCACAAAGGAATGTCCACACAGTACGTTAGTGAAAACAGTCTTTATTTAAAATATATTTGTTGTTTTTAGTTCGTTTTACAAACTTTTACAACAATTTTTACGTTTCTTGAAACATTTTCTGTTCACATTATTCTTTTTTCCACATTTAACGTATGCTATATACAAAATTTCACAGTAATTCATATATCTTTTTCATTACATATAACAAATTCTAAAATCATATTTACACTTCATAATCACAAATTACAATATCGCCGCTACTTTACTAAGCACCTATTGCATGTATGCTGTTGACACCAGCCTTTCATTAGCTGTTTGCCTGTGCCCAGACAGTACGATTCACCAATTGCAGTTATAGTGGGAGATTAAGTAATTTCCATTGGCGTTGTTGAGGATACATTCAATCGCATACATTTATTAAAATTCAACATATGGCCAACTACTGCATTTGCTGGAGCCTTTTAAGTTAAGTCCCCATGGATTACATTTGCCCTTGTGGCATTGCTATCAGGGTTTAACATTAACCATGTTACTGGTCAGACGCTGTCCTTCCATGTTTTGCAGATCAGCTCAAGCGCGTCATTTGCAGGTCAGGTCTCACCCATGCCTTATATTCAACTAATTTCTTTTGAAGTTGCGTATTAATAATGCTTAAAAACCTTGTCAATGAAAGAATCAGCGTTACATTTGTACCCCACATGCAACGAATCCACAGCCATTCTCTCCCTAGTGTCGTGATATCAGTTTTATTTTTGCCAAAGAAAGTGATGCGATGTGTTTCAAAGTGCCTACAATAAACAATGAGATGCTTAAGAGTTTCCTTTATGGAGGGATTGCCACAGAATCGACATCCACCATGTGCAATTTCTACGGGCGTGATTCTCCAATATTGGATTTTTTCAATAGTCGGAAACTGATTTAACTTAAATCGTAAGGAAGTGTCCCGTTCTAATTTTGCCGGGAATTGCATCAAATATCTTGCTCTTGGGGTGTATCTAGTAATAAACTGTGCTATTTCTGTGTGCATTGTCAACGTTCAAAGGGTCTCAAGGGTAATTCTGCAATCATATTCATATAGCTTTTTTTAACATATGCTGGGCGCAACTGCAAGTCGTCAATTGTTGCATTGATATTTGATAATAAATTCAACATTTCCCCATAATATTTTTTTATAGATTTGGGAGATTTCTCTGTGATCATGGTTGACAGATTTTCATACAGAGAGTTTTGTGGTGGAGTAAGCATTTTTGAAAGATTGTTAAGACGCCTCCAGTGAAGGCGAGCAGATAGGGATATGAGACCAAGTTCATGTCGTATCACTGCACTCGGGATTGCATTAGATAGCCTTAACGTTTTTTTCCATATCACGGATTGAGCCTGATTTAGCTCTGGTCCGATGTTTATCAAACACATGTCCAGACTATAACACTATTGCTTCTACTTTTAACGTGTAATATTCAAATAGAGGAGACATAGAGTACTCGCAGTATCTATTGAATATAATTTTCATTTGCGCATATAGTGGTTTGATTTTATCTTGAATGCAAGCTTTCCACATGCTTTTCGACTCATTGTTGGATAGATTGTATCCAAGATATTTCACCGAGTGTATGCATTCAACTCGAGTATCATTTAGTGCCCACTTATATTTAACATATTTTTTCTTAGAGTTACTGAATATAATGATGTTTGATTTCAGTGCATTTGCACTCAGATTATGTGATAGTGCAAATTTTGCAAACATCTCTAATTTGGTTTGCAGACCAGATGGCGTGAGGTCGAACAGTAATATATCGTCCGCAAACGCCAACCACTGTATGCGCAAGCCCCCCAGCTTGGCAGGATAGATGGAAGTACCCTGCCATATGTTATCCATATCACACAAGTAGGCATTAAAAAGAGTGGATGCTAAATTGCATCCCTGTCTGACGCCAATAAACGTAGGGACTGCGTCAGATAAATTGCCTTGTTGAGTGATACGAATCCGGACTTGTGTGTTTTCATGGAGAAGAGCTAACATGTGTAATAACATAGGATCGAACCCTGATTTTTTTAACTTGGACCATAATAATAATCGGATGACTGTGTCAAACGCAGATGTTAAATCCAGGGAGGCCATGTAGATAGGAACACATTCACCATGTTTAGATTTTGTAAGTAGGTGCGCTAGGATGGTGGCATTCAGAGGGGTGCCCATTGCCCGTCGAAAGCCCACTTGGAATCTTGAAAGCATGTTTTTGTCCTTCATGTGACGTTCCAGTTCCTTTAGAATCAAAATAGAAAATACTTTTTCTGAGGTGTCTAGAAGTGTGATTGCTCTATAACTGGCTGGATCTTCTCTGTTTCCTTTTTTCCAGATAGGCACTACTATGGCAGTATTCCAAGATGTGGGGATTGATTTGGATTTGAAAATGTTATCGTATTTGATTTTACATATGGAGGCCCATAATCCAGGATCTTGTTTCATGACGCATGCCGGGATGCCATCGGGCCCCGGTGCCTTTGAGTATTTTAGGTTGTTTATCACCCATTTGATGTCTAGTTCTGACCACGGACAAACAGATACAGTTGTATAGTTTGTATCACATGGATTTGTTTGCTGGAACGCAAGAGGGAGTTGGTATTTCCTTTCTATGAATGTCGTCCAAGTTGACGCAGAGATTGGAGATGTCATTACTTCTGATTGTTTGTCTACACCACTGCGGAGCATCGCCCATATGGACCTCCTGTTGTTTGTGCACAGAAATAGGACCATGTTTTGATTATTTTTAATTTTTGCACTCCATTTGATGTTGCGAACTTTGTTGGTGAAGTTATTACAAATTTTCTTTTTTTGTATTAGATAATCTTCGATATTAGGACAACTTTTCTTTAATTTTCGTAAAGTTCTGTTTTTCACACATTTCATTTTGAGGATTGCATCATTACAAAGTTTGTGAGGCTGTGATTTTGATCTATCAACGTCACTGGTTCTTAATAAGACAGTGGATGCAATCGTCTCCATGAATAACTTCTCTGTGCACTTGATGTCATGTGAATGCCAATTAGACTTTGTTAGTACGGAAGTAGAAGCTTTAATTACTTTGTTTACTTCACGACATAATCGGGCATTCCATTTTATCGAGATGTCCGGACGTTCAATTTCAACAAAGTCCAACCCTAGGTCCTTTGCTAATGCTGGTACTTTCATACCAATATTTGTGCCAATAATTAGGTGATCCCCCAGTTGTACATCTACCGTATATGCCAGTGATGATAACTGTAGCAAATTTTGTGATGCAGCCAAAAAATCAATTCTGGAGGTACTTTTATCTCGCCGCCATGTATATTGAGTTGCGTTGGAATCAAAGTCTATCAGATAAATGTCCCAGCTTTCCAAAAACCGTCTCCATCTGTTGCCATTCTCCTGTGACTGTGATTGATATGCAGAGAGCCCATGTGACACGCTTGCAGCTTCATACCCACTGCAGCATGCATTGAAATCCCCTCCAATGATTATATGATTCGAGGGATGGCGTGAGTGAATATCCTCCAGAATTGAATTTAACTGTTCCAGCATGCACTCTAGAGATATTCTGGCTGGATTATGTAAAATGGACGCCACGAATCGTTACATAAAGAAAGCAGCACTACTACCGTGAATTCTGTGCTTTGAATCATCTCTGACTTTACATTTAAACTATTGTTAATGCAAATGGCCAGCCCTCCAGCCGGTCGCCCTCCCCTGCCAGACTTGGCTTTAGTGAGAAATGTCGTAAAGCCATTTATAACCCAGTCCTGTGTGTTCATCGTTTCCTGTATTAGAATTATCGATATCTCAGAATGAGCAGGAATTTTATCCTGCCATGTTATTAAGTTTTTGAAACCACAGGAATTCCAGGAGCAAATTGATATTTCGTTGTTACTATGTAAGATGTGCTACCGGCTTTACTTCATTTAGAGTTTTAGCTAAAGGAATCAGCCATGACCAGTCTTTGATCGTGGCAGTTAAGTTGGCCAGTTGAGTAAGTGCTATTATTTCTGGCTCTCTGAGGGCTTGATTGCCATCAGCTTGTGTGTCAGCCATGGAATATTTGGGTGGTTGAAATTGGAGAAAGTTTTTAGCTGCTTCATGCGATTCAAATTGAAAAGTTCCAGTCCCAATAACTCAAAATCCATGCAGTGTTCTAAGAGCAGTTTCGTAATAATTAACGAGTGCGTTTTACATACCATTCTATTATTGTTGGAGTTAAACAGTTCCACCCAGTCAATGTCCTCTGATTTCAGATTTCTGAGCGATGGTATGAGATTGAAGATGTGCATTAAATGAGAGCGATTAATTTGTTTCTTGCCATTAACATCTTCATCGCTTTGCCACCGATGATGTTCTCCATTTCTTTATCTACATCTCTGGTGGCATTGGATGTGATTTCCTGTTGGCAATCAGAGCTCATTTCCTCCTCGCTCTCTTCCGGGACAGTACGCGGTTGATTGGCGCTTGTATTGCCACTTGGTTCTTTTTTGGGGAGCTCCAATTTTTCTATACAAATATTAGCATGTGCGGGTTGTGGTGTTACCTTCTTTTCTGTAGATGTTTTTTTCTCTTTAGGTTTCATTTCAAGCTGCGATTTAGCGTTGGTATCTGATGGTTTTTTACTCCCCTTCACTTGAAAAAAGGCGGAGAGTTGTAGCTGTTTAGATGGTTTAGATTCGATAGCCGAAGCACCTTCAATACTCATTGCGGCGGGTACTTGTGCCTCCCTGCAGTTGTGCATGTCTGTCTTCTTTAATTGTGTTGCCGTTGTGGTGATATGTGTATCCTTCTTGATTTTGGTAATTTTTTGTTTTTTTGTGACACTCTTTATTCCTATTTCTGCTTCCTTTTTTTCGTTTATCATTTTATTTTTCTCTATTTGCAGGGCTTTTTTACTTTCATCATCTAGCTGTTCCAAGTCCAGCACGCCCTCCTCTCCTGAGGTGCTTAGCTGGGTGTCTGTCATGTCCACACCTTTAGCATCATCCTGGGGCATGATTACTGATTGTGCAGTTTCAGACACTTTAATCTCTTTTTTAGGGCGAAGATTCCTTTTTAATTGGCGTGTGTGCATACGCTTTTGTCTTCTTGACATATAGGGTCCTGCTGAAAATCCCTTTTTGTTTTTGATAGGGACCTCATTTGTGATGTTAGCGATTGTTGCCTCATTAACTTCCTGCTGTTCATGCTCAATTATCTTTAATAAAAAGGACGGGCTATCACTCTTCTCTCTGCTGGGGGAGGGAAAGCTAGATGTAGGGCTTTCCGAGCTGCCTTCCAGGTTGCAAAAAACTCTGTTTGTTAGTAGAGTAAGTTTTGAATCTAACATATCCAATTTAATTTGAATTGTATCACTAATTATCGATGGTTCAGCAGAGGCCTCTGCCTGTGTACTTTTATTCAACGTCGTTTTTTGTTCCAGCACTTTAGAATATGATCTAGATGACACCGCAAATGGGTTTTCCGAGAGGTTTGTTTGTACTGTTTTGGAATGCCGTAAGAGAACTGCAGTTTGAATGGCCATAGAGGACACTTGAGTTATTTTTCCTGTGGTGGAGTTGCTTGGTTTGGGTTCACCAACATTCTTTAATCCCAAAATATACCCCTCTATTTTGCTGATCTTGTTGAGGGTTTCTTTAGCTGTTTGTTTGAGTTCTCTGATTTCAAGGTGGGTGAACGCCCCTTATCAAGCAAATTCAAAATTCTGGTTATTACAGGGAATGTTGCTTCTGCATTCTCAAAATCATTGAGTGCATTTGTCATTCCCATAGTTGGAATTTGGGAGGCTTCATGAGCTGCCAGGAGATTTTGTTTGTAGTCTACGGGACTGGAGCATGCTCTAGCCCCATCAGTCGTGGTTGGATTTAGTTCGTAGTTTTGAGGATTATTGCTGTTCGTGGCAAAGATGTTTGTATTAAGATTGGATCTGAGTCATTTAGTCCCATTGGAGGGATTTGCATACAATCAGAGTTGATGCAGCTCGCACCAAATAGATGTACAATGGTTCCATGTCTCGGATTTGCAGGAGTCGAGGGCCCTAGTGACATACGTACTCGTTTTCCCAGCTCAGCCATTATAGTTGGAGCTAGCATAGATTCATCAGATATGCCCTGTTTTAAGAGGCCACCTGACCCACTATTTGGTACATTGGTGTGTGGGTCTTCACGTATACTCATAAAACTGAGTTGCACAGAGTGTTCATCATCATACATTTCCTTCAGAGGGAACGGAGGGATTCCGTGTGGATGCGCACATGGTGTATGTACTTCTGCACTTACAGTTACAGGATTACCTTTGATTGCATTACCATTATTTTGATCTGGCAGCATTTGTGTCTTTTCTGCCTCAGTGAGAGGTGTGGGTTGTGCGATTTTCTCACCCACCTTGCTTCTTAGCCCACTGGCCATATTTTCCTCTCGCTTTGGATGGACTGCTACGGCTGTTTTAACTACCTTGCAGACCTAGTAATATAGCTCTGTCACTTCGTATGCTAATTGAAAAGTGCTGGAGTCACTCACTTTTCAGTAGTGGTTATGGTAAGTTCGCATACAACCCACTAGTTCACCTTATCAACAATAAACATTAGCTTCCAATTTATGCACGTAATTACACAGATGAATAAGGGCAAAAAAATGAAAATACACAAAGCCACCTCACCGCCCTCAATGCCCGAACAGCCCAAACGGCACTTCCAGGCACTTCTGTTGTCAACAATTGGAAAAAGTAAATTACAGTTATTGTGCTTCAACAGACTCAAATTCTACTAGTTCAATGGACACGACTCCAAATACCTCAATCAGTTAATAGGGACCCACTCCTTGCACGATGCACCCCGCACAGCGAACAGCCAACAGTACTCGTGGTACTCGCTAGGTGCGCAGCGCGGGTGCGCAGGAGTAGGAGATTATAATAGATGCAGGAAGAGGCGCGGCCAGGAGAGGGGCGGGCACTCTAAAACATATAAACACAAACAAAGGTAATGAGAAGTAGCATAGACAACAAACGTCACACGTTAACCGTGCACCACTCAGGTGCGACGTGCAAAGAACATCAAAGGTACGTTGTAACGTTCAAATCACTAACCGCCCCTTTGGAGCGTACTATGCAAGAGACACCAATTATGTGAAAGCGGCGTCATAAACAAGTCCAATGTGAAGAGCCAATGTCTGTGTAATCACCTTTAAGCTTCCTGGATTGAGGTCAGGCAAGCAAGTGTAGCCGTTAAAGACGTCCTCTTGGGAAATTCGAGCAACTTGACAAAGTAGAGAGGAGAGTCGAGCAGCCGGTCCACACAGCCAACAGTACTCGTGGTACTCGCTAGGTGTTATATAAATAAAGTTCACGTTATATACACAATAACACACTTTGTACTCTGGCAATACTATAATGGCAGAAATATACAGGTCTACGTGGTACCACTCAACTATCAATTCCTTTGAAATGCGACCACAGCTAACAGCCCCAAATAGCATACAAATCAGATTGTAAGATGAATCAACAATAGACATAGGAGGAAAGCAGTTGGTTAGAAAAATTGGCAGAATACTGAGCCCCTACCACCAGGCATAGTTCTGTATGAGGGTCCCCCCCACCTGGGCAACCTGTATATAAAAGATATCGTACAAGCCCAGTCCATATATTGTTCACAAGAGTCTTGTTTCCTTCTAAATAGTTCTACAACCCCAATGTATCTGTAATAGCAGAGTTTGACGTCGGGTCGTTGAAGGATCCTTCTTGAGCGGCTCCCTTTAAGGCAGGAGCCTCGGATCGTCGAGATCCCACGAGGAAAAAAGGGTGAACACTGTTGTGGCGGCAGCAGCTTCGGTTCTTGCGGTGCTCGTTGACGATCGGTTGAAAACGTTCTACAAGAGGAGGCGTGCGGTGCACCTCGACGACGAGTGTTAATTGCCGCAAGGAGTCAATGAAGAACTTTGGCCCAGCAAGGACGTCGGGTCGTCGGCCTCTGGTGTCAGCGAACATGACATTACCACGGCTGGCTTCAGAGACGGCAACAAGGTCTTCGGGTGGCGGGAAACCCACAGGCGGATTCTCCGCGGTTGTCAGCAGCCTTGACTTTCTCCGGCAGGACTAAAGCGGTCGACAGTGATGAACAAGGGAGTCCTTGGATCAGAATCTTCTTAGGCAAAGGGAGAACTGTGTCGGTGGTCGGCGACGCTGGACGGCTGTCCGGTGCTTCTCTTCATTCTCCTCGGCAGTCCCCCTGCCCCCGTCGGCAGCCTTTCGTAGGTCTGTTTACCAGGGAGCTTTGGCAAAGATCAGCAGGTGCACGATGGTCCCTCATAGCTCAGGGGAGAGGTCTCCTAGCCAGGTCCTCTCTTGGATCAGTTCTGTGAAGGCACAACGCTTTCAGATTAGCGAAGGACAGCTGCAGCAGTAGTTCTTCCAGTGGACTTCAAAGTTAAGCATCAGTTTCAACTTCAGCTTCTGAACGATTTCTAGCAGTGAGAGGCCCCCAGATATACTGTTGATCTCCCATTCACTCTGCTGGGTGACCCTCAGGCAAGCAATAATTCAGAAGGGCATTCAGGGAGTCAGGTAGCCAATCGGCTCACAGTGCATTCAGGCTATTCTTCTCCATCCAGGCACTCATAACACAGAATGTGGATTCGGACAAGTACCCAGCCATTCAGCACTACACACTGCATTCATACCAGTTTCGGGCAGGGCTGTCTCAGTCATTGTGTCAACCACCAGATACTAGACACCCATAACACGGAATGCATATTCATCACACACTCCATTCACCCAGGTCCCACACCACGGGCATACCGACAACATACAGTCATTGGGAAGGCTCCAGCCAGTCTGGCCTGGACTTCCCCACAATACCATATATGGAACTCCCACCCAACAGCCAGTTAGAGAGAAGGGACAGAGTCAGGGCTTCCAGGGACTTTGCGAAAAGTAAGGTAACAGGCGATAGAAAGCAAGAGGCCACATGGGCCATCTTGTTTCCTATCAGGAATCCACTGATTCCAATGACAGGGCCTGGGCATCCCAAAATGGAGGATGCACAGGGCACCTGTCAATTCAGCACAGAGCTGCCACCAGCCCGTACTCTGCTCTGTGGGCCACACATAGGTGCCCAAAAACATACACTAGAGGTACAGGGTTGTACCCCCACCCATGGGTGCCATAAGGTTATCCCAAGGGTCTGTTCACCAAACCAAAAAGAGGAAGAGCTGCACCGCCAGAAGTCCCACATGAACTCCTGCGTGGAAAACAAGTCAGAACATACATGATAAGGCATAAAGGATAAGGATATGGAGGCCCTGTCCCTTCAATGCATTTCCAGCATCACAACCTGGTACACCCACGTGCCAGGGTTTTTGATTTCTGTGGCTGTTCTTTTCATTAACAACAAAATCATAGACAGCTTTGTTTGGTCTTTGTTTTATCAGGCTGCAGGCGTATTCTCCTGCCATGTTTTTCCTTTGTCATTTGGATCAATATTGCCTTTCTGGTTATTCTTATATGCTTCTTAATTTGTCCTGGCATGTTTCCTGTGGGGTACATTTAAAAGGTACCGAACAGACATCCCTTTTACCTGAACAGCAGCAATTAAACACTGCAACCAAAAATGGCCTGGCTTTTGCTTTTATTTTCACATGAGTGGCAAGAATTTCAACACTGCAGCAAAATGGCCTGGCTTTTTCTTTTTGTTCATGTAAAATTAAAGAACCATGGGGAAACGAGCATACCTGTCATTATCAATGGACCAGCAGCAATGTATTTCACCCAAGAAGGCAGAATCAAAGAATCCTGTGACATGGATTTTTAAACATTAAAAGCAAAAACAGCCTGCACAGGTATTTGCAAATTAAAATGGCTTTAAAAAACCACAATGGAAAAAGATACTATTGCTCACAGAGAAATGTCAGGAAAGTAAAACCTGATGTGTGGGGGTGACTAAAGCAAATGTATATTATGTTTCACCCACAGAACTCCTGTAAACATGTGAAGAAACACTTTAGGAAAAACCTGTTCTGGCCGAGTTCTAAACTTCACAATGAAATGCCCTGCTTCCAGCTGGATGTCGCACCTCCCAGCCAACAACCCTGCAATAAAATGTGATGCTGTTGGAGGCATCAAACTTCCCTATTCTGCAGACTGGACGGCAGGAGAGCAGAGATTTCAAAAGAAGGCAATCCTTGGCTAAGGCATGACAAAAAGGTGTGATCCCCTGCTGCACCCACTTCAAAAGAGCCCACATAACTTCAAAGAGACTTATAAAAAAAAACCAGGGAGGCAGATGGCATTGGGGGATGAGGCGGCCTCCCATTTGATGAACAGAGACACTCACAATTAATAGTAAAGGACTGTTTTCATTTTATGCATTTTGCGCAGCCATCAGACGGAGGACTGATTTCAATTTCGTGACACTGTTCAGGTAATTTCCAGGCGGTTTTGGGCATATAAATTGCATTTACCTGGGACTATGGGAACGGTAATGGCCAGTTAGACTGGTTTTCTGGCTGATCTGGACATGTGACAAATGTAAAAGTGGGTATAAAGATGGAAAATAAAATTGGGAATATGCTTTATGACTTGCATATTCATAACTGTTGTACATTTTATGAAAATGACACAAATGTGGCACATGGCCATGCTACATTTTACGGATTTGGCGATCGGCTTATCTAATTCCCCATGGTCAGCTCAAACCGAATATATGCTTCATATGGCAGTGGCTAGTACAATTATGAAGTTATGATACATAACTAGTTTTTGCCAAAAAGTTGTAATGAGAACAAAGGATGGTAATAAATGGGAAAAGACAGATGGTGCTCCAAAATCCCTAATCCATCCTGACTGGGGGCAGAGAGAAAGAGTGAAACTGTCCAATCCTGGCAGCCAGGATTATTGAAGGGTACTTACCCTAGATCTAAAATTAGTGATGTTATTTCTGCTATATAAGGGGCTCTGTACTAGGACTCAGGACACACACAACAACAGGGGAAGACAGAAAAAGGACGGAGAGAAGGGTGCTGAAACTTACCGTCCTTGAGTGCAGTGACCAGACCCTTGCCCTATCTTTCCAGAATGTCCCGAGATCCAGCTGGCTTTCCTGAATCTTAAACAAAGGCTTGCAGAGTAATTAGCAAAAACCCCAGTCCTAAATTACATAAGCCCTTCACTTGTTCAGCAGTGCATCCTATATTTCCCTATTGAAAACCCAAATTGCCAAAGTACGTCAGTCATCTCCCCATAGAAGATTCTCTTGTTTTCCTGTCTATGTTAGCATATCTCCTTTGAAAAAACCCTCATTTGAGTGTGTAAATCCTTAGTATTTTTGAAAGTAAATCTATTTCCTCCACTGAATTTCACGGATCAGGATTGTTGAAATTCGAAACCAACCACCCTTGTCTAATTGTTATAGTCATTAAAGTGTTGTCCAAGAGAATTAATCCCCTTGTGAGCTGAAAACTGAATTTGTCCCAGTCTAAATTATGCCCTGCTAAGCGAATTTTCATTTGCCAGTGTCATTCCTACTTGCATCTGTCCTATTAAACCCCAAACCATTGTTCCCATCGTGAGTAATCTCTTTGCTCAAAAGCCTACCTATTAGCTGGACCCTGTCATTTTCACTAAAAACCGATTTCCCTACGTGCCTTTCTCATTGTTGAAAGCATGTGTGTCATTTCCAGCCCCAGCAAAGTTAATGTGAATTTAATTTTCGTTTTTCTAAAATGTCTTTTCATCCTTTAAAAAGCGTGTTTCCTAGAGTATTTCCCTTCCTCTATCATAGTCTGAGCGCGGATTTCGAATTGCATTCCCTTCATTTTTCATTGCTCAGAGCTTGCCCGTCACTTCACATCCCCAGCAAAATTAGTGTGATTTGTCGGTTTTGTTTTTCTAAAAATTTCTTTTAACCTTGGAAAACTTGATGTCCCTAATTTATATCTCTTCCCCTACTATACCCTGATCACCGATTCTGAATTGCATTCCCTTACATTTTTTTAATTTTCTTTCTCATGTGCTGCCTGTGTTCAAATGGAATATCCTATGTGTGCTAGCTGGTCTATTTTGAAGCCCGATTTGTCCTCTATTGTAAGCAGCCCGAAGTACCCTTGTGTGCTGTCCCATAGCAGTAGTGCTGAATCATTAAAAACTCATTTTTTTGATTGTTGCAGGGGGAGTACTTAACTGTTGGTGCTATCACTTTGTGGTACATTTTTCTTTTTCCGTTCTGCCATTAAAAAAACGGAAATAACTAATAGTATATCTTAACCTGATGGGTTTGTAGACATTATTGCATTTTGTGTTGCCACAACATTGGTGGCTGTGCAATTAGTTGATTTTCCTTTTTCATTAAATAATAAATTAATACATATTGTATTGATACACAGCGGCCTGGTTCCTAGTCCATTGTGGCACAGGGTGTTTGTGGAGGTTTGGTGTGAGACGGGTTGGAGGCCTACTCAAAAGAATCTGTAGTGTATTAAAAATAAAAAGTGTTTTATTGTGCACCACATCCATTGTAGGGGAAGGACTTCCCTAGCTGGTGTGTGCGTGTAATAAACTGTGACTTTCCTTACCAGGACTTTGCCTATGCATTTGTACCTGGCTGGTGTACTCTCCTGCAAGGCTTCCTGCAATCCCACTCTTGCATTTGTCTGGTATACTCTCCCAACAGGCTTCTTGGAATCACGCTCTTGCCTGGTATACTCTCCTGCTAGGGCTTTCCACTTGTGTACCTTTGCTCACACTTTCACTCTTGATAGTTCACCACATTAGTCTTATTGGCTAATACACTTTCTGCTGTATGCTGCTCCGTTAGCATTTCTCATATGCATATACGGCATATACTCGCAAACTTCAAAGTTCTATTGCTTTAGAAGATGCACTTTTACTTTCTCTCTCCCGGGTATGGTAAATGGCTCTCCTTCCCTCTCAGTTATGTTTAATTATTTGAATATGCGCAATCGCCAACACGTCCTGGTGTTCCCTTTATCTCAGCGTGGGCTCACCGGCTCTTCGCAGCGTTCCTTATTCTTCTCGTAGCCCACTGATAAGTCTTCGGATGCTTTGTTTGTTTGTTTATTTATTTTGTATAGCGCTCCTGACCCAGAGGTATATGGGCGCTTAAGCATCAGGTTACAGGCATAGGTAAGAACATTTGTACATTTGTGCAGCATATGTATAGTTACAAAAGCAGTTATGAAAGCAGTTATAGTAGAATTAGTAACATCGTAGCGGATACATACATACATACAGTGCTAGTTATTTGTTGAGTAACCAGGTGATGATCTTAGTTCTGAAGGGTTGAAATGTAGGGGTAGATTTGATGTCCAATGGAATAGTGTTCCATAATTGTGAGGCTAGAACTGGGAAGCTGGATCCACCGGCTCTTTTTAGGGAGTATTTGGGCACTGTCAGTTGTAGTGTATTAGAGGATCTGGTGGTTCTAATATTCTGTCTTAAGGTGAATTTATCGGTTAAATAAGGTGGGGCCAGGTGGTTAAGAGCTTTGTAGGTGAGGCAGATAGTTTTTAGGTCTATTTTGTGTTGGATGGAGAGCCATTTGCATGCGATTCTTGTGGCTGAGATATGTTCTCTTCTGGGAATATTAAGGGCGGCACGGAGTGCATTGTTTTGTAGAACTTGCAGTTTATTGACAACCGTTTTATTGGCACCTACACACAGGCTGTTGCAACAATCCAGTTTGGATTGTATAAGTGCTCTGGCTAGAGTAAGGCAATTGTTGGGGGATATCAAAGGTCTGCAGGCTCTGATTAGTTTCCCAGTGTAAGCAGTGGCTGAGGCGGTCATATTAATTTGTTTGGCGAAGTTGGTGTTAGTGTCGAGATAGAAACCCAGAGTTTTTACACTTTTGGCAGTGGGAATGGTGTTGCCGTCAATGATGAAGCTAGAGTCTTCCTCAAAACTGTTTGCTTTCTGCGTGCCTGCTTCCTACGGCTCCAACTGGGCTGGTCTACTTCGCACAGATCTCCTGGAGGTAAATTGCTGCTTTCCGCCACCGGCGAATACCCTGTAGCCCTGCACTGGCTTCTGGCATTCCCGCCGTGTGTTGACTTTTCTGCACAGCCTTCTCCTTCAGAGCTGAGCTGGTTGGCTCCACCGACCTTCCAGCCAGTCAATCGCACAGAGAGGAGCAGTTTGCTCCCACCAGCAGTCGCGCTGAGTTTCTTACTGTCCTGATTTAAATGGCCCGGGCATGGACGTGTGTGCTTGCAGCAACTAGAGCGCTGCCTGTGCTCAGTGCTTTTCTTGCTCCACATTCCTCCACTCCTATTCCTCGTCGCAGTGTTGAGGTAGTCTGTTTTTGGAAACTTGCATGAAAATGTTGGATGAATGTCCATAATGTGTTTTGATGGAAAGTCAGTCATGGGGGATTGGTATGTGGAGTTATAACAGATGATTTTAGCAGATTTACAAGGGAAGTTTGGGAGTTGGTCTATAGGTTGTAAGAAAAGGGATTCACTACTCTCCATGGAGGGAGCTGGCGAGAAATTACAATAATCCATTAGAGTTGTAAATGGGAGGTTTATCCTGAAATGCAAATGGGGGATACCATGTCTCACCTGCTGATACCATCCCCCCCACCCGGTGGTTGTCTCCCCCCCCCCCCCCATGTGATCCTCCCTCATTTAGCCACCCGCAGGGTCAGGATCAGGCAGCAGCTGCCATCCCGTGGCCACATGGAAGGGGGCTATCGCCGGGAAAGAAGTGATGATAGGAGTGGATTCATCAAAGTCCCTTTAAAACCAAATAACCAATCTACGGAAACAAGTATGTTTATTAACGTCACATCAACAACACGCACGGGGGAGGGAAGGAAAGAGAGAGAGAGAAAGGGAGAGAGGTGGTCTCGAAGGGAGGATCATTATCACACAGCCTCCTCGTCTTAGTACCAACATTTAAAGAAAGCTAAGTTTTCAACCAAGCAAGTCATTGGGTACCTGAATCAAGTAAAAGACCCAGTGATTGTAATTCTCTGGGAGAAGGTAAAAGTAAGTAAAACAAACTTAAGTAACATAAAATCAGAGAAAATAAGAGAAAATGTTATTAAGAATCTGAATCCAGTGAAAGAGCCAGTGATTGAAATTCCCTGGGAGAAAGGAAAAGAATGTGAATGGAATCTAAAATGAGGACATTAAGAGTGAGCCTACCAGCAAAAAATTGAACAGTAAAACTGAGAAGCCAATAAGAATAATACCTGAGAGGAGGACAGAAAGAGTGCCACAATTATCAGGTCGGAGAGACCTAAGTAACCCCAAGTCACAGGATCATTGAATACATTTAGAAATCCCCACAAGAGGGGATTTGCATCAAGAAAGCAAGAAAGGAAAGATTTAAAGAGAAGAATATCCAGTAACACACTGAAGACTTACAGAGACTAATTAAAAAAAGTCACAAAAGTATATTTAAAAGATCCCAGTTTATGCCAGAAGTAGCCTGTCCTTGCAATTTCAGCCATCACACTAAAAGGGAAGCAGAGTATGCCATGTTTTCATTGCAGCCACTCTGCACGTTTGTACTTTAAACGTGCAGTTTTAACTGTGGTCGTTTTTGCCAAATAATTTTTTTATATATATATATGATACATTACTCACCGTAATCGGATTTCTGATGCTTGTATCTGCTTAGATTCACATGCTGTGCATAGGCCGACATCTAGTGGAAGCTGCGGAGTATGACAGTTTGTTTTTTGAAACTCGAAAATGGGCATCGACCTAGGGCGTGTCAGTAATACTATCCCTAGTGTGACGTCCACTGTACCCATGATCCCTCACGTGTGTAGGACTCTCAGATTGTATTTATTCTGACATGAGGTAGCATGAGGAGTAGCTTATCCAAGCAGACAGATAGATAAGACTACAAGCATCCATGCGCCTTCTCTCAGAGGGGAGGAAGGGCGGGCGCATGTGAATCTAAGCAGATACAAGCATCAGAAATACGATTACGGTGAGTAATGTATCCCTTCTGAGGCTTGTGGAATCTGCTTAGATCACATGCTGTGCACAGATTAGCGAGCAGTGTTAGAAGAAGGAGGTGAGATGTGAGAAGGGTCATGAGCAAATAAATGTCTTAGAACCGCTTGTCCCACTTGAGTATCTGTCTTGGAATGAGCGTCAATGTATTAGTGCTGAGTAAAGGTGTGAATAGAGCTCGATGTAGCTGCTTTGCAAATGGTGTCAAGGGGTACATTTGCAATGAAAGCCAGAGTGGCCCCAGTGCCTCTTGTTGAGTGGGCCCCTGGCGTAAAAGGCAGAGTTTTATCTGAAAGGGAGTAACAGCTGGATACATTTGACTATCCATTTTGAGATGGCACCTTCAGAGACGCGATCTCCTTCTCTGCCTGTAGCTACGGAGACGAACAGTTGATCTGTCTTCCTTAGCGGTCTGGTCTTGTCTCGTAGTAGAAGACCGCTCTTCGCACATCTAGTGTGTGTAGTTTCACCTCAGCAGAGCTTTTGGGTTCTTGGAAGAAGGCCGGTAGCTCAATGGACTGGTTAACATGGAATTTAGAAATGAACTTAGGTGAGAACCTAGGGCGAGTTCGTAGAACCAGTTTATCTTTATGAACAGTAAAGAAAGGATCATGCACTGACAGAGCCTGAATTTCACCGACCCTTCTTATGGATGTAATGGCTACTAAGAAGGCAGTTTTATAGGTCAGGTGTTTGAGACTAGCTTTATGCATGGGTTCAAAGGGGGGTGCCCATGAGTTTAGCAAGCACCACATTAAGGTCCCATCCTGGTGGTGGGTTCGAAATTGGAGGGTGGAGTCTCTTTACCCCTTCCATAAAGACTAACTACTGGTACTTTCCACCACAACACCTTATGTGAGGTGGTGTAGGCTGACAGCGCCGCCAGGTGTACCTTGAGTGAATTAAATACCAACCCTGCGTCCAGCAGGTGGAGCATGTAGGTGACAATATTGGAAGGAGTGCAATCAACCGGGTTAATTTGTCTATTCTGGCACCAAATAACGAATCGCCTCCATTTATCAAAGTAACAGTGTTGTGTTTGGTTTCCTTGATTCTTTTAGGATATCCATACATCTCTGTGGTAGATTGAGATGGCCGAACTCTATGACTTCAGGAGGCATGCTGCCAAGTTCATCGAGCTGGGTTGAGGATGTACTGTTTGTCCTTCGTGCTGGGATAGTAGGTTGTGCCAGCACGGGAGTCTGATGGGTTCGCACACTGCCAGTTTGCGCAGGTGTGGGAACCACGGTTGTATCGCCCACATGGGAGCAACTAGGATGAGCGTCATCGATTCCCTGTGCATCTTGTTGACCACCTTCCTCATCAGAGGGGTCGGTGGAAAAGCATAGGCAAACATCCCTGACCAGTTCATCCATAGAGCGTTCCCCATTGAGCCTGGCTGGGGGAACCTGGATGAGAATCCTGGGCATTGTTTTTTTTCGCTTGTGGCGAATAGGTCTATAGTGGGGAAACCCCACTGTAAGAAGAGGTCTCCTACGACCTCTTCGTGTAGACACTATTTGTGTTCTTCCGGGAGGGGAACTCTGCTTAAACCGTCTGCTAGTAAATTGAGATCCCCTGGAACATGTTGAGATGACAGGTAAATGTTCCGTCTGAGTGCCTGTTACGCTCATCTGGCTCCCACAGAGGCGTCGATCTGAACTGGACAGCTGCGGTCTCCACCAATGTGACCCGTAGGGCTGAGATGACAGACTGGACTGGCCCACCTAGCTTCGTTTGCTTGGCCTGTAGGAATATTCTTCTGAAAATGGAGAAAGGGAATTAACCACCCGTGGAGTTGAGTGTAAATCCCCCTCCCACCCCCCCCACTGTTCTCCCCACGGATCACCTTTGATGTCCCCTCTTATAGTTTCACCTGATGGTTTGAAAAGATGAGCTCTCCATCCTGCATTGAGCGCAGTGGCGCGTTGATAACCAGTTGCTTCACTGGCTCGAAGGAATTGGTGAGTTCCAGAACAATATTGACTCCGAAAAGTATGTAGTTCGTAAGAATTCAAATGCCTGACTTTCACTCTTGTCCGATTCCTTGCAGATTGCAGCTTGACCCTAGTGAAGAGTTCCTCGTGGCAACCGGTAATATTCTGGTAAGGATTTGTATTTCCAACACAGTTCGATAAATAATGTCAGTATGTAACCTGTTGCTTTCTCCCTTATTCAGGCACTGAGAGAAAGTATGAAGTCTCGGGGAATAATACCTCAGGCGGTAAAATCAGGTAAGTCTAATGTGGTGAGGAGGGTTCCCCTTGATAGTCCCTTTGTTTCACCGTGCTGTCCTTTTGTTTCCCCTTTGGGGCCGGGGTTCGGCGAAGATACAGTGGAAGCTGCGCTGACCCGTGAAGAGGAATAGTACCCCCGGTGGTAAAATCAGGTAAGTCTATGGGGGGGGGTTACTAATATTCCTCTGTGTATTCCCTTGGCTCACCTTGCTGTTCTTGTCTACTCCTTAGGTGTCGAATGCGGCGGGAACATGCAGGAGGATGCAGTGGAATGTGAAGATGCTGCTAAGGCCGGTGAGTTCAGCGCGGCGCTGCAGCAGGCGAGGCGACACGCATAAAATAACTTCTTTCTTCCAGCTGGAAGGCGCGATGGATCGGGAATTCAGGTAAGGATCAAAGGTATTGCTCTTGTTCTAACCTTTTCTCCTTCCTTCTCCCTTTTTCTAGGCGCTCCAAACTCGAGGCGGGCGTGGCAGAAGGCTGGATGCAGACTTGCAGGCACGGTGAGCGTTACGCTGCTTGATGCAGAATAACACGAAGCATGTGCTGCTCTTTGGGCGTGGTTTAAATAGCCTCCAAAGTAGTCCCAGGTAAGTATTCCTCCCCAGCCCCTCCCGAGTAAAAAATAGTCCCTAGGTAAAATAGTCCCTTCCAAGCCTCATTTGGCTTGGAGCTCTTGCAGCATGGTCTGCATCAGGTAAGTTCTACTCTATGAGCCTGGCGCCATAGGCGACAGGACTGACTCTCCATATGAGCCTGGCGCCATAGGCGCCAGGACCGCACCCAAACATCCCCTTGCAGGGGTTTTTGGGCTTGCCCAAAATAACTTGATGCCTGCTTCCGGGGTTGCTGGACCTGGTCTGGATACCCGGGGGCAGGCATCATGACAGTGCCCATGTCCAAATTCTCTGGGCTAGCCTGGACAGGTTTTGCGAACGAGTGCCCCCCTGTTTGTTAATGTAGAACATTGCTGTCGTGCTGTCCGTTAGGATTTGCACCGACAGGTTCAACAAGTGGGGTTCGAACGCTTGAAGCGCTCTGAAGACTGCCAGAAGCTCTAGCAGATTGATGTGATTCTTGGCCACTGTGTGAGACCAGACACCCTGAGCTGTGTGGTGAAGGAGGTGCGCTCCCCACCCTGACAGGGATGCGTCCGTAGTGACCACCGCCTGTATCTCTGGATCGTAAAAGGGTTTCCCCTTTGCCAGGTTCTCTCTTGTCCACCAATGAAGACTTTGTACCAGTGTTGGCGAAACAACCACTAGATCGTCCCACTGACCGCTTGCCTGAGACCACTGTTTCGCCAACCATTCCTGCACGGGTCGCATGTGCAGGCGCATGTGGGGAACCAGGTAAATGCATCACGCCATCATGCCTAGCAAACACATTGCTTTGCGCACCCTTATCTGGCGACCGGACTGATATTGAGGAATTTGCAGTAGTAGATTTCAAATTCTTTCCTCTTATGGAAAGGCCAACCCCTCTTGAGTGTTTAAGATAGCTCCTAGGAACTGTTTGGAGGTGCTTGGCACCAGGCTTGATTTTTCCTCGTTGATTGAGAAACCCAATTCGAAGAGGAGGTCGATCGTTCTTTGGATGTTGGATTTGCAAATTACTGGGGTCTGTCCCGTGATGAGCCAGTCGTCCAGGTAAGGGTACACTGGGATTGCCTCCCTGCGTAGGTGTGCCGCCACCACCGCCAGTACCTTGGTGAATACCCTTGGAGCTGAGGCTATACTGAAGGGCAGCACCTTGAACTGGTAGTGCTGAATGTCCATCTTGAAGCGCAAGAATCTTCTGTGCGCTGGGAACATGGAAATATGAAAATAGGCATCTTTCATGTCCAATGTTGCCATGTAATCTCCTCTTTTTAGGAGGGGGATTACCTCTTGGAGTGTAGTCATGCAACATTTTTGGGGCTTGACATACTTGTTTGCAGGGCATAAGTCTAAGACTGGGCGCATTGTCAGATTTTTATTTTGGCACAAGGAAGTCAGTTGAATAAATACCCTTGTTTACCTACGAGTTCTATCGCGTCCTTTGCGAGAAGATTGACGATTTCCTCGAGGAGGATCTTCTGGTGGTCCAGGGACTGTATTTTCTGTCTTGGAGGGTGGTTGCGGGGACGCTCTAACCGTTCGATGCAGTATCCCGCGGACACTGGACAGCACCCATCTGTCCGAGGTGATCCCTTCCCATGCCTGGGTGAAGGTGTAAATGCGTACCCCTACTGGGGATGCATGGGAAGGGACCCTGAGCAGAGCGTCACTGTTTGTTGGGAGGCGTACCGCCTCTACCTGGGCTGTCTCTCCCTCTACCGCAGCCCCTCTTGTTACCTCTGGTGTAACTTTGGGTAGTCTGTTGGTTTCCACCCCACGATGTACCCTGTCCCTGTGAGTAATTTGAACCCCTCTGGGAATTTTGGCCGCGTGAGCAACGAAAATTATTATTCCCTCTTTGGTTCATGGGTTTGTTAGTTAATTGTCCCAGGGACCTTAGGGTATCGTATTCTTCTTTGGCAGTTTTGAGTGCCTCCTCTACCGCTTTCCCAAACAAGACATTTGGTTCCACCGGCATGTCGATAAGAGTAGTCTGGGTCTCGGGTTTGAACCTTGACTGTCTCAACCAAGCGTGTCTCTTGATGACAGTGCTCTCTGCAATGAGCCGGCCTGCATTGTCTGCTGCGTCAAAAGTCGCTTTCAGAATGCACCCGGACACCGATCTACCCTCCGACGCAATCTGGGCTAACTGGCCCTTTAGTGGATCTGGTGCGGAGGCAATGAGGGCAGCTACTTGCTCCCATTGGTGACAATTATAACTTGCCAGCAGAGTGGTGGAATTCGCGATTCTTGCCTGGTAAGCGGAAGCCACTTTCCTTCCTAGTCCATATATCCTTTTGCTCTCCTTGTCTGGGGGAGCTTCAGATGATGCTAAAGGTGTCCCTGCTCTTTTCCTGGTGGTAGTAACTACCAATGAGTCGGGCTTAAGCTGACCCCTAATGTAAAGTGTGTCGGAAGGGGCGGCCCTGAATAATTTTTCAATTCTGGGGTGGACTGCCCGGGTGAGATTAGGGGTGAGGAGGGAGGGGTCAATTCTGCATTGTATAGACTTCAGAATTGGCATGGCTTGGGCAATGGACTTCTTGTCACTCATGATTTCCTCTGCAAAGTTCCTGTCTTCTTGAGCCCCTTGGGTGTCAATTTGAAAGTGCTCTGCAGCTCTAGCTAAGATCTCATTCAGTAGTAGCTGATTGTCCACAGGTGAGTCATTTATCGATGGATCTTTAGGCATAGGCGAGTCTAGATTATAGGCCCCTGCCTCGTCTTCCTCCTCCTCATCCTGGTCCTAGTCGTCCCCGTAATAATCGACCCCTGCTTGGTCGTCCAGCATCTGTATGTTTGGATCTTCAGCATACTGATGGTAAGGTAGAATAGAGAGTGGGTCTGAAATCAGGCCCTGAGCTGGAATATCATTCCGAGGTCTCTTACTAGGAGGCTGAGGGTCCTTGGATCCAAAGAAGCAGAGGTGTCAGGGGTACTCTGATAGGTCAGAAAATAATCAGCGTTTTTCTCATAGAAATTAGCTAAAGAAGACATTCTTGACATCACCCTGTCGATGTCATCAGAGCTCCATTCCCTGGAACTGGGGATGACCACTTCTTGTTGAGGTTCTTCTTCTCCCATATCCTGTGGAGTGGGAGGGATAACTTTAGGTCTAGTGACACGGTCAGGGGTCTTAGATTTATCTTTATCTAAAGATCTATGTTTGTCCTTCTGGACCTGGGGTACAGATGTTTTCTCTGATGGCTTTTTCTGCTGTTCGTCCCCTTTACCATGAGTAGAGGATGTTTCCCTGAATGTTTGGCCTTCTCCGAATCTTTCAACGCCTGGCGCCGAGATTCAGAGTGTTGGGAAGGTTCTGTAGCTTTCAGGGGGCGTGCGCCGAGACTCGGAGGCAGACGTGGAAAGAACTGCCAGAGCCGACTTTAATCGTGCTGCTTGGGGATAGAGGTCGGTTTCGTCGTCTGACGACCATACCTCCGTAACTTTGGGCAGCGAGGCACCCTTGGTAATCGTGGACGGTTGCCATGTGTCGTCAGGCGATCTCGACCTGGAACGCCCAGGGCACACAGTTTCTGTGGACCGCTCTCTTTGTGCCTCTTTCTAACGATCATTCGACACGCGTGTCGAGTCTCGGCTGGGTTAGTGTGCTTAGGTGCATTAGTGTGGGTAGCACTCGTGTCGCCGGGTGTGGTCCCCATAACTGTCCCGCGCTTGGGTGTCTATCGATGCCCATGTGCCCTTGCAGTCCGATACGGCGGCGTTGCTGCCATCACTGAAGGAACCCACCGCCTCTATGGCCTCAAGCTGCCTGACGTAGTGGGCCCAACGTTTAGTGGAGCGGTCCTTTAGTGCTTTAGCCTAAAGAGCTTACACGCTCTGCAATTAGTTTCGGGGTGATCCCTAGGCAGACAGAGATTACAAGTGTTATGCTTATCTACCCAAGGGAACTTGCGGTTGCACTTGGGGCAGAATTTAATGGAGTACTCTACATATGTTATTCTATGGCAGCGGGCGAGTATGTAGGAAATAAACGAGTGCGAGTATGTCCACCCCTCACTCTCCCTACTTGCAGGGCCGAGGCCAGAAGCCTTCCGAGGCCCAAGGTCCGTCGTGCAGTCTCGACGGCTGTTCGTTCTTCGGACCGGCGTCGATCTTCAGAATCTCGAAGTGGGATTTAAAGAACGGGGAATTTTATATGAATTATGACTAAATGGCTGAAAGCCAGGGAACTCTGCAACTATGCTTCCGACAAGTATGGCGGAAAAAAACAATCTGAGGGTCCTACACGCATGAGGGATCATGGGTACAGTGGACGTCACACTAGGGATAGTATTACTGGCACGCACTAGGTCGACGCCCATTTTCGAAAAACAAACTGTAATACTCTGCAGTTTCCACTAGATGTCGGCCTTTGCACAGCATGTGATCTAAGCAGATTCCCCAAGCCTCAGACATTATATATATGTGTTTGGGGGGGCGGTGGGTGAGGTGGCAGAAGTGGGTTAGATGGTGAATTGGGTGGGAACTGTGCCATTAAATAAAATAAATATGTTAAATCGGCAATAACGACTGCAGTGAAAACTGCATGTTTAAAATGCAAACATGCAAAGTGGCTATGATGAAAACACGCAGAACCAGGAAACTCTGCTGTGGCTGCTTGTGTTCACTGCTGGATGATCGCCTGTCACCACATGACAGCGCTGACCTCTGCTGGAACAATCTTTCGTACTGTCCCGTAAGGTGTCCCGAAGGGTCTGCACTGCTGAAGTATTAAACTTTTCTTCAGTTGGGGTCACTCGTGAAGCAGACAAACTATCTGGTGAGAAACACAACCAGCCCCGACAAGAAAAGTAACCTCTGCACCCGCGGCCCGTGGGCTTCCCTCACCCGTACCAAGGACAGACTATTGTGTCCACAGCGAATTCCAGAAGGCCTGCAGCATCACCTGGAAGAATCTGAGTCAGGGAGGTAAGTTAACATACCTTTTTCTGTCCCCCTTGTCCTCCATAGGGTAACATTGGGTGTAGAGCCCTTGCCCCCAACACCCTCGGGTCATCAAACCTGGGCTAAGAATCCTAGCCTAGGGCTTAGCAAGGTAAGAGGATAGAGTGGCTTACTTACCCGATTTGGGGTAAATACTTCTAATATATTAAAGAACTTTCAAAGCACCACCACAGCCAGCTGTTCGACCTAGTTTTCCTGCATCTGATTCCTGACCTGTTGGACACTGGTACATAAAATCATATTTCTAAGCGTACATTTTTATATATATATATATATATATATATATATATATATATGGGTTTTGATGAACATGACTTACTTGTGATTGTTATATGCTTACTGTGTTCCTACAGGCCTAATAAATAATTGCATTTTTATATACTTGACTAAATTGAATTATTGGTGTTCTTTGTGGACTCACTATAGCCCTAGACCACTCTCACTTTACCTGAGACTAAGCCTTGACTGCTTGTTAACCTGCCTTCATTGGGTTTTGGCTAACCTCTCAGTCTCTTTCCTGTTTACTATAAATAGGGTGGGTTGCTAAAATCCTCCACACAGGGAGTGATTTTAGAAATCCATCTTAACATGCAGACCTGGCACCCTTGAGGGTGGCGAGGATGCAGACCCCACCAGGTGGGTTCCTGACTCTGGTTCCGGAAAGGGAATGTTGCATAACTGACCCAGAGGTGGCCAAAAGTAGTGCTACTTTGGAAGCTGGTCTGGATATGGAGAACCAAAACACTGAAGACTGTTACCAACAATGGATGGGCGTCGCTAAGACCCCAAGAAGAGTGTAGTCCTGTGGTAAAGGCCCATGGTTCGAGGGTTCCGCTGTAAAAGGAGACCTCCGGTTTTTCTTTTTGTAGTTCCAACTTCTGATTCAGGGACTGTGCACAAAGTCCATGGGGACAAATGGATGGGTCCACTGACCCAGACGACATCCAGAGACCCACATGGAAGGACCCTCAGGATAGTGATTGGTAGAACCTCTGCAACCGTCAGAAACCACAATGCTTGCCTTTCGTATGCAGACCTAGTGATGCACCAATGAGGACAAAGGACATCAGGACTGGCGGCAGATGTGTTCCTCTAAGAACAGCTGGAGGAGACCAGATGGCAAAGTGTCCCACAAAGACGCAGATGTCTGAGCAGCAGCCACAAGCCTCTAGCTTCCATCCAAGCAGCAGAGGCACAATCCCCTTTCCTTGTCACAGACAAAGGAAGCAGGAGCTCAATGGGATAAAGGCAAAGGGCTGCAATGAAGGTGGGTCCAGTTGTTCCTACCAGTGCAGAGGGAGGAAAAACATGAGACGGGGATCCCCTGCAGGTTTCAAAATTAAGTTTCAATGAGCAAGAGCTAAAACCAGCTCCTGGGCGTCAGGCACGGCCCAGTAGACAGGGGCTACCACTGGGGAGTCGGTAGCAAATACACAGCACACTGCAAATGTAACTTCCAAATGGATGCACACCATCCTTTTGCCCATTGTATGATAAATTATATGAAAAGGTGTCCTAGATGTGGCCCGATTCTTCTTTATTTACATTATAAAACACACAGAGTTAATGTTACAAATGCATATGGATAAGGCACCAGTTAGCCTAGGAATCTGCTGGTAATTGTTGGTTTTAAGCAAGCATGCCAGACAGCGTTTACACACTTTTCACAGCGTGGTGCTAAAGTGCAGGGCACATTTTTCTATGCCTTGCAGAGATAACACCGGGAAGCTAAGTCTTCCTCAAACCCCTCCTTATGGGGAACAGTGTTAAAACATGTACTTGAGTCACCAGGTTGATCCCACATTGTCATATCACTTATCAGGTAACTAGCTGATTAACTCCAGAGCAAATTATTACAATACCACACAGAGCAGAAAATTACTAAGGTTAGAAAAATGTTAGGAAGGACAGAAATACATTTTTGAGGTTCCATTTACAACTTTAAGAGTCCCCAAACTTTATGCTGGCTTTATTGGATTTTTTACTTTAGTACAAGTCCCTTTGATAAAACAAATAGTCCCCCTAAAACCAACTCAATTTGGATGTACTGCCTTTAGTAGCCCAAGTGGCTACCTGGGCATATGTGCTTTTTAGCACCATATTTTATCCCTAAGGGATTTCCATTATCCAAAATATTGGGAATAGGCAGGTGGCAGCTGTAAAATGTGGTTTTGGCTACACCATGTCCGTAGCCTTTGTCTGCGGTAGTAGCCAAATGGCTATATATAATGGTCAATTGTATACTTAGGCATTTTAGAAGCAGTGCATCCAAGCCATTTTGTTTTGTGGCCTGCGTTTGTCTGGGCCATGAAGGAATGGAAAATTGTCCGCCCTGCCTCTTTTAGAGTCCACATCAGACTGTGCATAGATGCATTTCCTGTTTAAACTGGACATGGGTCTGCCAGTATTCCAACCCACACTTGTGACCAAGTTTATTCAGCTGCCAAACCCTGAATGCTGAAGACTAGTTAGTGGGTGGCCTGCCTTAGCCAGTTCCTGTGGGGAATGTGTATATCTGTGGAGATCCTGCAACATGCTCAGATATGTTGTGAACATGACTGGAAGCTCTCCTGGGTGAAAGAATGACTTCTAAAGTTGCTGTGACCTGCTATTTTGACAGGGGCATGTCCTTCTGTTTCAGTATTCTGGGAAGTCTGCTGGGCTCTTCTGCTGTTCTCATTCAGCCTTTATTGCTTGAACCTTCAGACCTCTGTGTTGGAATCTGCATGCATGTACCTCTTGTGCTCCATGGTAAGCTTGTAACATTGCTGGATTCCTGAGGTGGGAAGAGTTATTGCCTGGCTGGAACCCTGAATATCTTACTGCACTCCATTGGATTCTCCTCTTTTGTGGGACACAGTCACCACCCTCAGCTGCTCCTCGTCCACTGACCATTTTCGGCTGCATGACTGACTTCTAGGATCCACATGAAATGCCTGGATCTACTGCTGGGTCATCTTAACATACTCCGTCTTTGCTGTTGCTGCTGCGACACCCTCCTCGCTGTTGGCCATCTTCAAGGGTTGACACCTTCAGGATTCTTGGCTCAGGTACACTTGGAAACTCTGCTGCTACAAAGCAAAAGCCCCAACTGTCAAAGTCAGACCCAATACCAAAAACCTTCCTGTGCACACACACACACACACACACTCAGCTACTTGTGTAAGTCTCCCTGGATCATCGGTTCCTCTGTTCCAACATTGGGATACTTGTTCAAGGTCTCATGACTACAAGTGGTGGGGACCATTCTGTGCCCCCCCTGAGCACGACATTAACACACATGTGGCCTGGGACCTCTCACTGCAGCCATCAATCTCTCGGCCTCAGGGTGTAGAGCCATGTCCTGGAACTCTTCTACTGGGGTCTCCAGAACTCCTCAACTTAGTGGTCGTTTCCTCTTCCGCACCTATGACCTGTAAGTAAGAATTGCTTACCTTTTCAGCATAACTTCAACAAAAACCAATTGGGTTGAGAGCCTTTATTACAAAGGAAAAACGTTGGAAACCAAGAAACTATGCAAAAGTGATTATAACTTACGGAACGGGGGAATGCCATTTTTGCTGGGGCCCACAGACAATTCAGGACAGGCTGGGTATTTTCAAAGGGTAATGGTCATTTCATATCTATTTTAGAGGAATAAATCATAACATTTAACTCAACAAGTGAATCCTATTGTAGCTAAAGATATTTATTTCTTCCAACTGAATTTTGTCAGTGAACTAGTCACGCTAGACTGAGTTTTGCACCTTTCTTATTTGCTTAACTGATTTATAACTATTCAGGTCTGCCTTGCTCTTTTGACTCTTAACTCCCTGCTATACTGTTCTAGGTTGGTAGCATTTCGTGGTTAGGGACTGTCTCTTCCACTAGCTTTTGGATCAATTTAGTATTCCTTGAGCCCTAAGTGGGCTGGCTAACAACCGAATGGAGGAGACATGAGGGCACAATGCTTTCAGGCAACCCCAAGATTCCAACGTGTATCCTAAGCTGTATGAGGCTGGAATGGTAGCTTTGCATGTGAAAACAAGTCACACCCTTGGACTACAGTGTAGTGGTCGATGCGGCCTACGTCTCAGTACAGCAGGCACCTGCGATGGAACGGAAACAGTGCTCTTGAGTTAGCACAGAGGAACAGAGGTTGGTGGCAGATGCCCTCACCACTCCACAGAGTGGCTTGGTGCCCCCAAACGCCCCACCCCTGTCAGAGATCCAGCAGGCTACGGTGGGGGAAGAGCACTGTGGTGACCCGACACCATAACCAAGGTGAGGTGCCTGGGTTGCATGTCACACCCGGGCAAATGAACGGCGGGATGAAGATCAGTGCATGGGGAGGCGCAGCCCGGGTTGTGGGGACACTGGTGCCAGGACTGCAAGGAGAAGGAGCCAAACAAGAAGCTGGTGGCATCCTCGCTACCCATTTGCTGCACGCATTTGGGCTTCCTGTGTGCAGGTTTGCAGCACTAATCGTCAGCCAAGGAGCAACCCTCCACTACATCCGATGACTGCTGGTGCTGCGACAGGCGTGGGTATGCATGGACAGTAAGCTAAGGGGGCACTTCTCTGCTTGGACTGTCTGCAGTGACTAGTGTAGGGTGGGCTATGCTATTACACTCCTCAGAAAGATGGAAGCTATACAGAGATGCAGTGGAGTTTTGCAGGCATCGGCTGTTGAATGTGTGCAGTGCCACAGATTATACAACCCCGGAGGCTGAGGTTGGGCATCCTGTGAACATTGAGGAGGAGCAAGCCAAATCCCAGGTGGCTTACTTGATGGCGCGCAAATGCATGTGTGCTACCCGTTGTATCAGACCTCAAGGCAGCACTGTCAGCCATCTGTGTCCGGGTATAGGGTGAGGGTGTCTACTGTGGCCCTTTTGAAGGCAACCCAAGGCTCCACAGAGGCACTAAAGGACAGAAATTGTACTTTGGAAGTAGAGGTGCAACTGATGAGGCAGGGCCTGCATAGGGTCTCACAGTGGTTAACCTTGACAGCTGGTAAGTGCCCAGGACTCTAGCCTACAAATCCAAAATCAAGTGAAGATCCTAGTTAGCAGGGTGGTGGTACTGGAGGCGAGGACAGGGGATGCCAATGGGTGTTGGGCAGAACAATCACCAATTCCAGAAGCAGCACAGGGCCGCAATAACGAGCTGTTCGTGAATAACTGGTTGAGGTCCCTGACTGGCATGGAGAAGTTGTCAGCGTGCTTCATAATTCAGAGGGCACATAGGGCTCTCACAAGACAGCTTACAGAGAGAGAGCTGCAGCATGCAATAATTGGAAAGGTGCACAACTACAGGGACCACAACGTTATCCTGCAAGGAACCAGATCTAAAAGAAGTGTCTATTCCCAAAGTAGCATAATTAACATTTTATTGCGGACAACACTGTGGTGCTACAGAAATTCAGACGAGCATTCAAGGCGATCCAAAAGAGAATTAAGCTGCTGGCAGTAAAATATATGCTTATGTTCCCCTAAAGGCTCATGGGCAGGTTTTTTTTCTCCAAGACATTACAAGTGCCATGGGACTGGACAGTGCAGGAGGAGGGTAAAAGTAGCCAGTTGTATCTGGAGTGGACAAGCGCAAGTCAGACTCAGTTTTTGTGACCGTAAATAGTGTAGCGCTCTGGTCTGGTTCAGCACTGGCTTGGGATGTGGTCAATGCTCCAGGGGTTTGTTACCATCCTTCAGGTGGCTGAAGGATGGTAACAGTGATCTTGACTGCATCATGAAGGGGGCAGGTCACTAAGGAGGTAATGGATGTGATGCACAAAGAAGAGAATCACAAAGTGTGCAATGATGGCTTGAATTCAGTTTGCTGTGTGGGGTGGAGGTGATTTGTATAATGCCATATGTTGGGTTGGTGGATTAGATGGATATGGGCCACTTAATTAGGGAGCGGATAGGTTGGCTATAATCGGGCTCTGATTCTTCAGTCCAAAGGGAAGAGTTTTCTTTTTGCATTTTCCAACCAGAGATTTCAATGGAACTCGAAGCAGCTTTGCCCATGTTGTGGACCCCTGATTTGTGAGGGAAGTAAAGCCTTTTCACCTTTGCTTACATGAACAGCATTGTTGAGGCCCTTGAGGCTACCAGTGCAGAGTGACCCCCCCAATCCCCAGCCCCAGTAATGTTTTCTTTATTATTTTAATGTAGCGCAAATCCTCTTACAGTGGAGGGCTGCAGAGGTAATCTGCAGCTCTTTTTCACGTTTCACTGGCAATATTTGTTATGCCTTTCTGATGTGGATAGGACGGGCTACTGACAACGAACCATCATTTTCCTCTATTTTCCATACCCTTCTTTGTACCAGGTTTCATTAACCACATAATGCTACTTTGTGTTCCATGCACTCAAATAAGTCACTCAATGTGGTTTGAGTCCTATGCTTTGGCTATTTTGCTTTGTGGCCATCTTCATTCCATCTCAGGTCAGGAAACTCCATATAAGGGCATGCACTCGCAGAACCAGGTTGGATCCTGGGCAGGAGTCTGTGTGGCAGTACTGGTCAGGAATGTCTACTCCAAATACACATTACTGTTGTCAAGTGTCTGTTGCTGGGCAGATGTGGGATTTGTCAATGATTGGGTAGCACCTACCCATTTAAATTGGACATATCCTTGCCATTGGTGGGCTTGGGTAACTCAGTATGGAATTTGGATAATAGGAGTACTGCAACTGTTCAGAAGGTCCCTATTGGAACCAAGAGTTTGAAGGTGTTAAGCCTGATGAAGACGACCTAGGGCAGTGCTGCTGAAGCGAACCAATATTTCCCAAGTAAACCACTGGTGCTTGCTGCTGCCTCTCCTGCGATCATGAAAGACCCTTGATGGATCCTTCCTGCCCTGGACAGTAGGAACAACTGGTCCTGTGTCTTGCATCAGAAGCCTGTCATTGGTGGACATCAGAAGTATCCCAGGACCATCCTGAGAACTGTCCATCCGCTGGCAAGGCCCTTCTGATATTTTCACCATCCTGAGCTGGAGCTACAGATGCTTGACCCGTGACTCAGGAATATTGCTACAGCTGGTACTAAAGTGTGAAGAGGGACCTTACTGCAGCACATTCCTAGCCACAACGAATAAGGCCTGCGGATCCTAGACCAGGTATCTTCGCCACACTTGTTTGCTGAATCCTGGTGGTTCATTCTCATTATGGAAGTTGCTGTGGCTGCTGATCGAATGTGACTGGACTGACTGGCTGGCTGCTAGTCTTTCGGAGCCATCCCAGAACTGGAGATTGGAACCGCAGTATAGGTATCTGCAACCCCTGGCCAGCCCAGTGACAGAATTGATGATTGAAGTATCTATCCTGGGCAATTCTGAGTAACCTAGGAGCAGCCATCTGAAAAATGGGAGTAAGGGGGGCAGGAGTACTTAACTGTTTCAGGACTTCCCACTTGCATTACAGGGATTGAATGAGCACAAAACCCATGCCTTAGCATTACACTTTCCTAGCTGTGATTGTTTGAGTTCTAGTAAAGGATCGCCCCATGTAACCTCTAGTGTGGTGGAAGAGGGAGGGTACCCTTAATTTTTTACTTTCCTGTTTTTCACAAGAAGAGCTTTTCAGAGACATGTTCAGTCATCTGTTGGCTTCGGCAACACTTGTGTAGGGGATCTTTGGACTTCCTACCAACCAACTAGGTACTTAGCTGAACACTGGCTCTTTGGAGACAATTACCTGCTAGAGAAGGACTGCCTAAGTGAAGTGCCTGCTTTTTACTTAAAAGGCAGGTTGTAATTTAATGTGTTTTATTGTGTTCTCATACCACTTTCCTGTTACAGCTTGTGCATTGCTTTGTTGAACTCCTTTTAACTGCATTGGAGGGTAAAGTGATGTGTGCTCTAATTTTGGGATTGCTAACAGTGTTTTTATGTGTAGGCACAATTGTTTTGTAGTGTGCGGTATACTGGAGTTTTACCCGGTGTTTTCTTTAAGGCTTAATAGTTATTTTTTCTTTTTTACTGTTATGGTTAAATAGACCTTATAACAAAATCAAATCAGATTAAAATCAGAACATTACAAAACATGTCATTACAGTAATTACAAATAAGAATAGTGTCAATAAATAAACACTGTATATTCAGATAAACCCTTCTGGTGTATCTCTTTTAGATTTGTACATTTTGTTAACAGACGTCTATGTTTCTCAATTTCGCATTCACATAACCTACACAGTTGTTAGAAGTATTCTATATTTTTCCACACCCCTGCTGTCAAAAGGGTCAGAAGTAGATCAAGTCTTAATGTCATTATGAATCTTCTAGCTCCAGTGTGGCTCATGGTTATCAGGTAGGTGCACAGATACTCAGTTGGAAAACTCTGCCTGATATACTTGCTATATTTCTTGTATTTACCCAAGTGGCTAATATTCGAATTGCAATCCCATATGTCGGCTAGCTTTTTTTTTTTTCCCATTACTGTTATATGACTGTCCTCATCAGGATCGAAACCAATCTCTTCGAAAAATATTGTAGGACATCAAATATAACATCTGTACTTTCTTTCTGTAATATATTTTAAAAATGTGAATATATACAGGTCTTCTCGTCACTTCTAGTTCTCATTCTGGTATAGGCAATACCCATCATTATCCTCTTTTGGGTAGCTAATGATATCAGCCCCAGTTCACAATCCAATCCTTCTACAGGCATGTTCCTGGTCAAGCCTAGGGCTTACTTCCATATTTTACCTTCTATTTTTTTCAAGAAGCACTTTTCTTTGACAGTAAATACTTCCAAACCATAACAAGCACATGGGATAAGACAGGTTTTATAAAGTTTGATTAGGCCTTCAATCGAGTAGCCACTGTTAGTTCTTACAAAATTCAGTACTGCCATAAATCGTTTTTCTAATTGTGCACCCCTGACCCCACACACCTCTCCTGAGACTAAGCCTTGAGCACTCTCCATGCTACCGTGATTGGTTGGGCTGAAATCCCGGAGTTTCCCTTGTTTACTATGACTAGGCCGTTCCATCTTTTGAGGATTGCAAGAGGTCCTTTCATTTTATGGGGAAGGAACACCACCACTATTTCAGCTACGACACGGTCTCACAGCCCAAATACAAAAAAAACAGTATTAAGTGAAAAGGTAGTTTTTATAAAAAAACAAAAGACGATTTATAACGACAGCTCTGTGACCGCACAGAGCAGTTTTTCTAAATCAAACTGTCATGCCCCTGCCGCACACGAGTGCACACAGGGGCTGACATGCACGTCAGTGCCATGAAGCGCAGTCACCGAAGAGCAAGGTGAGTCATTATGTGTGTGTGTGTGCCAGCATGTCTGTGGGGTGGGGTTTGTGTATGTTTATGTGGTAGGGGAATACTTGGGTGAGGAGGCAGGTGTCGGCTGATGAAGGGCGGTTCGGGTGTGAAAGCCCTGACTTCTAATACATCTGCCTGCATGGGTGGGGGTGGGGCCAAAGGAATGTGATATTTTCGTTTTTTGCGGGCCAACAAAAATCGGATGAAATACATCAGTCTTTTTGGTAGGTGGCCTACAAAAAGCGGAAATATCACATAGAACCAAAAAAACAGCCTAAAGAGAGTTCAGCCCTCATGAGAGATTCTTGCCCACCCAGCCAGGAACCAAAATTGATTTTGTCCCTGTATAGGATAATGCTAGATCGTTCACCAGAGATATGTTTACCCTACATTAATAGATGGGAGACAGTGGATCAGAAAATCACCAAAAGTCAACAGGACTGGCTCTGGAGAAATATCCCGAAGCAGGCCCGAGCAATTCAGATGAGAGAAATGTGGTATGAGATAATGGTGCAATGGCACTACACCCCAGAGAGACTTCATTAAATATTCCCCAAGACATCACCCAACTGCTGGAGGGGGTGCAGTGAATGAGGGTACTGGCTTCATCTCTGTATTGATACAGAACGTCTGTAAGCATATTTGACTTCCCACTCTATGCATCTCCAATCCTTTGTCTTCTAGGTCTATGGGGCCCCGCAGAAGCACCTCACAGTAAAGACGACAGAAAAGGCGTGATGATTCTGCTGGTCACAGCCTGGCTGCTAATTGCCCAGTGCTGGAAAAGTGGGCAAATATCTACATTCCAGGACTGGATCCGCAACATATGGGAATTTGTAGCACCAGAGTTTGCTAGGTACTCACTGCTTCAAGATCACGCCAGCTTTCGCATGGAATGGGAACAAGTACTGGCATTTCTAAAGGCCAATTTCAATCTTCCTCTATGTCCGGAGAGACAAACTACTGAACATTTGTTAGTTGCAACCCAACCACCTCTTCATTCCTATCCTATATAACCATCATCTGATTTCTATGTAAGGGCGAGGGAGGCACTGGAAGTAGGGAAACTGGTAATGTTAATTTTGGTATTGTCCAGCAAGATCACTGTGATCCTCTAATAAAAAACTCCTAGCAGTACCTGTCTCACATTTTGTTTATTTACATTTAGTTATATCACGCAAAATTGACCCTCAGGCATGATGGCGCATACAAGACGAACAAAGTACAGAAGATAAAATATAAACATAAAACTTATAGCATAAAACAAAAAAGTGCAAACCTAAGCCAATGCATTAAGAACCGTTAAAGAAACGGAATGTCCATACTGCAAGCAGTAACTATGAACCCATAAGAGTTCTGGACCATAAGCAAATTACAAGATTAATATACAATTTGAGCCCCCTATGGGAAAATATTTGCAATTACTTAAATAGTGTGGAAGTGTACTGGCACCACAACCAACAATAACAGAGTCACCATTTGGTTCAGAGCACAATTCCTTCAGAACGATTCTGTGTGTAAACTTTAGGTCAGACAATCTGATTACACCTGGTCCTGTGCGTTGTCGCAACCATGCAAGCAATTTATTTCTCAGGGATACTCTTTTCCTACACACTTGCTAATGTTAGAAATAACAAACTTACGATGGTCCATGATAAAATCATGATTAGTGAAGTTTGTAATGTCTGGCATTTTGGATTTCCACATTCAAACATTTTGCGCTGACCCCTGCTTGCGTGAAGTGTTGCAGTCAGCGTCTTGGGCTTTAGCGACTTGATCAGTTATGCGGTCGACAGACTTCCATTGTGTGACTCTTAGCCTTGGGGTTGGGGTTGGATGGGTTGGTGATCAATGTCATCTTAGGTGAGGTCGTAGAGCTGCATCTTGTAGGTAAAGTTTGCGTTACTCTATTCTTTCTCTCTTTTTGAGTGTTTACTTGGATGCCAATGTCTGATTTTTCTGATTGAATCACCTAGACTCCTTATGCTTGTGCCTCAGTTGGTGTTGCAGTGTTACCTTTTTGCAAACAAGTGGTCGATACCAACTCTTTCAGTGTATCCATCAAAGCGCATAAATCCGTCAGACTAAAGCATTGGTGAAGCTCTTTAGAAATACACACCTTAAGGTGTAAAAATTGCATTGATGCTAAGTCGACAGACAACGGGCTAGATTGCAGGTTATCTTTAGTTAGATCAAATAAAGGAGGTGTTGGGGGACCCATCTCATTGCTGGCATATTTCATTATTCCCCCCCTTAGTAATGCTACTGCTGGGGAGTAACTTGACTCCATGTGGTCTGCAAGATTCCTTTCCTTTTTGTGTTCTGGGGTAGTTAGGCATTTTTTATGTAATGATAGTAATGCTACATCCAGTTCTATATTTGTGCTATTACTGGCTTGGTTATGTTCGTTGGATTTATCATTGTGGTCGATGGATTAGCCTACTGGCAGCCTCTGTCTCCTACAGGAGCTTAAAGCAAGCACTTCAGAGACTCGGTTCCTATTAAAGAGCGGGGAGGCCGGTGCTAGCCCAACTCCAGTCCACAAAGAGGCAGCCCTTAGGCCCAAGGAAGATTTATTTTTTTCTACCTACAGCTCCGACTGTGACTTTATCCCGCCCGAATACTTAGTTTCCGCCATAATGTTGTTATTGAGTCAGGAATTATACAGAACTAGTCCGTAGAGGCAACAGGTGGTTTCTCAGTTCAGGGTTTTCATTAATGGAATTCACGCCTATCGATCCCAGAACAAATGACTTATCTGGTATTTAGAAAAAACCTGAAAACCCATCTTGTTTAGTCTATTTCTATTGTCTATTTAGCTTGAACCTCTAGTAAGATCGGCACCCAGATGCAGTTTAGTCTGCCCGGTTTCCCCAGTCTGCCGTATGAGAATATGCGCCTGATAAACAAATTCAAATTCACGCTGAGAAGGGAGCAGGTCATTTCATTGTACGGAATCAGTATACATTAAGAATCTAAAGAGCACATTTCCATAGTTGTTAGAGGCAATTGAGGCCTATGGCCTTATTTCGATTAAAATATTAACTGGCAATAATACGGTTTGAATCTAGTGGGAAGGTGGGGAGAGCTGCAAACAGGCATTCAGAGGTCACTGGCATCAATTAAGTATTTTGGGACATTTGCATCTAACTCTACAGAAGGGGAATGAGAATGCGTCCCCCATTGCTCCCCGGCTGGGGAAGCCTGCTGGCGAAACTCCGGCACATGGTGTTCGTCGTCGTCGCAAACAGATCGATCTGGGGATTGCCCCATCGACGGAACAGAAGATCCACTTGGTCCTGCCGAAACTCCCACTCTTGGCAAGAGCGCTGCTCCCTGCTGAAGGAGTCGGCAATGGTGTTCTTCACTCCTGCCAGATGCAACGGGACGAGGAACATCCCCTGGGCAAAGGCCCAGTGCCATGGGTCCTGTGCCTCTCTGGAGAGCGCTGGGGATCTGGTTCCCCCCTGCTTCCGAAAGTAGAACATCGTGGTGGTGTTGTCCGTAAAGACCCGTATCACCTTGCCCTTGAGGGACGGAACGGAATACTTTAGGGCCCAAAACACTGCCCGTAGCTCCAGTACATTGATATGCAACGACTTCTCCTCCGGTAGCCACAGGCCTCATGCGTGGAGACCTCTGGTGTGCGCGCCCCATCCCTCCAGGGAGGCATCCGTTGTGACCGTCTCCTGATGAGGTGGGGTCTGGAAGTCCACGCCCGCCGACAGATGTGTGCGGACTCCCCACCACCTTATCCATCGACGGAAATCCTTGTCGAGAGAGATTGTGTCCTCGAAGCTTCCCGATACCTGGATCCAATGGGCGTTGAGGAACTCTTGCAGTGACCACAGCCACAGCCTGCACAGCCGAATGAGGTATATGCATGACATCATGCCGAGAAGGTACTTGATGGACCTCACCATTGCGCTCTTCAGGGTCAACAGCCATTGTACCTTGCCCAGGACAGCTGCTATCCTCTCCTCCGACGGAGATGCCAGGCATGACACCATGTTGAGTCGAGACCCCAGAAACAGTGCGTCTTGCAATGGCATCAAGCAACACTTTGCATAGTTCACTGAGAACCCCAGCTCCATCAGCAGCTGGACGATTTCTGCCGTGTGTGCAACGGCAGTCTCCCTCGATTTTGCTCGGATGAGCTAGTCGTCTAGGTAGGGGTAAACGTGGATCCCTCGTAGACGCAGCTGTGCCACCACTGGCGCCAGGCACTTGGCGAAAACCATTGGCGCTGACTTGAATCCGAAGGGAAGGGCCTTGAACTGAAAGTTGCCCTTGAACCACGAAGTGCAGAAACTTGCGGTGTCCCTTGTGAATGGGGATGTGAAAGTAGGCATCCTCCAAGTCCAGTGACGATAGGAAATCCCCCTCTTCCAGCTGTCCCAGCACGTGCTGAAGGGTGATCATCTGAAACTTTTAGGATCTGATGTACTTGTTCAGACAGCGGAGGTCCACGATGGGCCTGCAACCGCCCGTCTTCTTCTTGACGAGGAAGTTCTGAGAGTATACTCCGGAGCCCCACAGCCTCTTTGGGACAAGCTCTATGGTGCCCTTCTTCAGCAGGGCCTGCACCTCCAGCAGAAGCTGAGGGACGTGGTTTTCCTGCCTGGCCACTGGTGGTATGCGAGGACACTTTCGTTGGAATTCCAGGGTGTGTCCGTGGGCTAGAGCGCCCAGCACCCAACGGTCGGTGGAGATGGACTTCCACACACTGACTAAGTTCGCAAGCCGGCCTCCCACCGGTGTGCATGTCCAACTTCACGGCCGGTTCAATCTTGCTTCGTCGCTGAGGTGCCGCCTTGGGGACCTTGGCGACGACGGCGACCTCCTCTGGACTTGCTGCGGCCCCTGTAGGACTCCTGGGCCGAAGAGCGGGACGGTTGACGGTAAAACGATGGGCTTCTGCCAAAGCCCTTGAAGGAACCTTGGGATTTCCCTCTGGAGGTCCGAAAGGAGGGCCATCGCTGTTGCAGCGTGCCCAAGGTCTGAAGGGACTTGTCCACGGTCTTTCCGAACAAATTATCCCCATCGAAGGGCATGTCCAATACCCTCGACTGGCCAACCCTGCTGCAGTTTCTACCCCTCCTGTTGCCTCCCAGGCTCTCTGCAAAGCCCTTGCCTCTCACTTTATCTCAAAAACCCAGGACATCCTGTCCACCCTTATTTTGCCTTCCCTTCCCCGCCCCTCTCAGTCTATGCCTGCTGACCCTCCTTCAGCCACCTCCCCCTATCCCCTTCTCGTCCTTTCCTCATTTTTCCCCTGATGAGGTGCTAGACAAGTCCGATCTATGAAAACCTCATCACAACAGGTTCATCCCTGTTCCTCTAAAAACATCAAGTACCACATTGACACCCTTGCTCCAGCCTGTGCTGACTTTTGCAACCACTCTTTTGCCTCTGGATCCTTCCCCTCCCCCTTGAAACACTCCCTTGTGCATCCTCTTCTCAAGAAACCCACAGCTGATCCTACCTGTCTGGCTAGCTATGGCCCAATTTCCATTACTCCCTTTCTGGACAAATTCCTGGAAAAACTGGCCATCTCTCAGCTCAACCTTCATTCTGACACGGTTGGCTATCTCCATGACCACCAGTCTGGCTTCAGAGCTGCCAGAAGCACGGAAACTGCTCTCCTGAACATCCGTGAGGATCTGCTCTCCAACCTTGACGCTAACATTCCCTCTGTCCTCATCCTACTCGATCTCTCATCTGCCTTTGACACAGTCAACCATACTATCCTGCTCAACCGTCTCCGTGATAACCTCGATATCACTGATCAGGCTCTGGCCTGGCAGGCCTCTTTCCTCTCCGACCGACCTTCCCAGGTCAAACTTGGGTCCTTCCTATCATCTATCTCCCTCTCTACGTGCGGTGTTCCCCAAGGATCTAACCTCTCACCCTGGCTTTTCAACCTATATTTGGCAACTCTCACCCACTGCATTGCCATTTTCTGTTAAAATTTCCAGTGCTACGCTGATGATACTCAACTCATCTTCAGGCTACCCTCGGCCACCTCCTCTCCTTCTCTCATCTCCGATTGCCTTACTGCCATTCAAGATTGGTGTTCCGCCAACGATCTCGGTCTGAACGCCAGCAAGACTGAAATCCTCCTCATCGGGACACCTACTCCATCCTTTCCCCTCACTCTATGGCCGGCCTCTCTTGGCCCTTCTCCTACCCCCCCACCTGCGAGGGTAAGAACCTCAGGGTCATCTTTGATTGTACACTTTCCTTCTCTGACCTCTGAGGTCTCTAAAAAGTCAAACTTCCTACTGCACCTCCTCAGAGGAAATCTACCTTTCCTCTCTATCCCCCAGAAGCTCAATGTCTCCCAAGCTGTGGTTCTCTCTAGGTTGGATTATTGTAACAGCCTCTTTCTAAATCTACCTGCCTCTTCTCTCCGCCCTCTGCAACTAATCCAGAACAGGACTGCTAGACTTGTCCTTGGCCTCAAGCCCTGGGATCATATCTCTCCAGCTCTGAAATCTCTCCATTGGCTCCCAGTGGATGCAAGGATTACATTTAAAACCTTCTGAATTGTCCACAAGGCTTTCTGGGGCCTGGGTCCAAAATATCTTCAGCTATCCCTCTGTAAATACCTCCCCTCTCGAGCTCCTCGCTCCTCCTCCTCCTCCTCCTCTAACTCCTTCAGGGTCAGTCGTTTTTCAAAGAAACGAGCTGAGGGTAGATCTCTGTCTTCGGCTGGGATCTCCCTCTGGAACAGCCTCCCTGCCACTCTAAAACTTGAGGAAAACCATCTCAGGTTCCGGAAGGACCTCAAGACCTTCCTCTTTGCTTCTGCCTTCGCCCCCCCTCTCCCCTGCTGATCTGCTCTCTTGGCACCTTGCACTGGGACACCCTCTGGTCCCAGGTTCCTGCTCATCCTGCCACCCTACCGCACTGCCTCCAGGCCACCCCTTGCAGTGGGGGTTGTATCTGTACCAATACAGCAGC
Source organism: Ambystoma mexicanum (assembly GCF_040938575.1). Lineage (NCBI taxonomy): Eukaryota > Metazoa > Chordata > Amphibia > Caudata > Ambystomatidae > Ambystoma > Ambystoma mexicanum. Next base: position 1,281,196,831 of record NC_090932.1, on the reverse strand, counting down.
CCCCCCCCTTTTTCCCCTTCTGCACTTATCAGACCCACCTGATCTGCTGCCTCAAACTTAGCACTTGCCACTTGGCTGCACTACCACTTTGTGCTGATTTTATTATTTATTTATTTTTGTTATGATTATCCCGTTTCTCCTTTGCTCTGCACTTTGCACTTTCTCCCTCCCCTCCATGCACTTTTGCCCTCCCCCTCTCCCATGCACTTGCACGTTCTCAATGTCACTGGGCCTAGTAAGATTGTTGTTTCGTTCTCCCCTGTTCCCCTCCCTTGCCTTGTCGCGCTCTGAAACACCTGTGTATGAGTGCGATATAAATAAAATATATCATATCATACCTCCTGAAGAAAGTTGGTGGCCTTCAACCATCCCCGCAGACGAAGGCAAACGCTGTTGCCCATTTGGCGAAATCCTGTGTTGGCAATGTCCGTGGCCACTGTAATGGCATGGTCTGATGCCACCTCGCCCTCCTGCAGGATCTCCAGCGCTTCCGATCGCTTGTCATCGGGAACGAAGTCCAGGAGGGGAGCGATTTAAACCAGAGCTCCCTGTCGTAGCGCGCCACAATGGCGAGGGCGTTGTCCGCCTTGATGGCCATTGCTGCCGATGTGATGACGCGTACTCCCATGGCGTCCAACTTCTTCCCCTCGCTGTCCAGGGTCGGGGGAGGAAGTCGCTGACGCAGCAGAGCCAGAGGATTTGTTCCTCACAGCCGCCGAGACTACTGAATCCGGGGAAGGCTGGGACCTCAAATACTTGGGTGCAGATATCTTGGGACCATATCCTAGCAAAACACGCATTTGGTCTGAATGCAGGCAGTAAAGGCATACCGAGTGCCCATCGTCCAAGTAGATGTTCAGTAGACTGCATCCTAGACAAATCCGGAGCAGAAGCGTCAAGTCTTCCTTCTCCTCTGCCATTTCCACACGGGGTAGGCCTTGAAGAAGCTTCTGGAATCCTCCAAGAAGATACTCGATGAAAAATCGCCCTTGAGGGGCGCTAAAGAATCCGAAAACGGGTCCCCGTTAATCGGAAGATGGATCGATGGAGCTTGATGCTCGATTGACCAGAAAAATAGAGTACAACTCTTAGAAAAATAAATAAGCAAAACGCAGTAAAAGTTCGAGAGCTATAACACGAGGACTCCCAACACTTGAACGTGCTGTAAAAATCAGGAGAGGGCTGCTAGAGGAGGGGCTTAGGTAGAAGCAGTCATTGGCTGGGGGAATTATGACCCAGAGGCCAGTGATTGGTTCTTAGGAGAAAGACAGTTCAGCAGTGAAACTGATTTTTTCTTTACCGAGGATTCCCAGCCTGACGACAGGGAATATTCATGAGCATGTGAATCGATGCCAGACCCCATGCTGGAGAAAAGCATACTTGTAAAGAATATGGCCACCCCGACCCCACTCTCCCTACTGTATAGGCCGGCCAGAAGGCCCGGCCATGTGGACGGCAGTGGCGCCCGGATCAACAGGCGTCGAAAGTCTGCAGCAGTCTTTGGCGTCGTTTCACAGGATTCAACTGTCGAATTGACTTAACGGGAATAACGACAAAGTCGATAATTAGGACAATAACGCTATCTCTATGTAAGAGCTCCGCATTAGGGCGACCAGTAATCTGGGCGGAAAAAAACTATCTGAGGGACATCTGCGCGTGAGGGATTTTGGGTACACTACACGTCATGTTAGGGATAGTGTTACAGACACGCCTATGCAGACGTCCCCTTTCGACCCTCGAAAGACAAGATGCAATACTCCACAGTTACCACTGGATGTCGGACCATATGCACAGCATGTGATTTTAAGCAGATTAACAAGCATCAGAAGTATATATCTGTTTTATAGTGTTGGTGTGACAATATTTGACTAGAAGCTTTTACTTGCTTATTGGGTATGTTACAGGCCTAATAAATAATTGTATTTGTGTACTTAGCTATCTAACTGGAATTATTGCTGTTCTGCGTGGACGCATTATAACCCTAGAACACTCTCACACCCCTCGTAAGACTAAGCGTTGCTGCTCTGCTACCTTATATTGATTGGGTTTGGCTAAAATCTGTGTCTCCCTATTCACCATGATAGGGTGGCCTCCCAGAATCTACCGCCAGGGTTGATTTAGGAAATCCATCTTTACAGAATAATGTCAGCGCTCAATTGGTGGAAACATGATTGCAACATTAAGAAACGTAATATTGCTAAGAAGGAAGGTTAATGTGCATTAATTAACAGTAACCTACGCCAAGTGCCATTCTTGACCAGGCAATTTGCAATGGCCTTTAAATGTATTTGACCCAGAGTTGGTGTTTTCAAGCAACAATGAGGAAATTAAGTGGCCAACTGGGCATTTTTAAATTCACAAAGCTAGTGAAATTGTCTTTAAAAAATTGCAGTACTTCTACATTACTGAGAGCTTCGAGTTCTGCCCTAAGCACATTTGTAGAATAAATCAGGAAACTAATTGGAGAATTTAAAACAAATATTAAATGTGAACTGTATGGTCCTCCCCTACAGACTTTTTCAATTTTTGTGACAAATTGTGTATTTTTAAGCACACAGGTCAGAACATGGGAGACTTCCACTTCACTTGTGGGGTTTTCCCTTAGGAATTCCTATGACTTTCAGTGGCAAATAGTGCAAGCCAAAGAGACCCGTTACATTGGTTACAACGTGGTTAGGATTAAAATACATTTTTACTAAAGGATTAAGGCTCTTTCGATCTATCTTCTGAGAAATGCATTGGGATATAGTGCATTTTAAGCACATTAGGACCATATTATTGATCACAGCTTGGCACATTTGAAGACCACTTTACAGAATTGGTTGGGGCTTTACTTTGATATTTGGCAGAATGTATGGTCCTGTTAATTACAAATTATTAACTGTACATTCATTGAATTTGAATCAGATGTTCTGCAAATTACTTTATGATTGGCAAATTAGCATACATTTGCTCATTATGCGCGTGCCAGATGGCAAAGAATCAGATAAGGACAATTTTCCAAAAGACACCGCAATTAATATCTAACACTGTCACAAATATGAAGGGTGGCAACAAACGTCACAGGCGCAAACTGGCATATGCAAATTATTTAATAATGAAATGCTGGGCATTCCCAACTGGGCAAAGTACAAAAGATGGTAATTTTCCCCAGGACTCAAATATGGGCATCAGGTTCAATTTGCCATTTAGTGCATACTTGTCAAAGTATCAGACAATGGTAATTTATTCAGATGGACAATGCAATGGGTATGGAACATTTCTACCAAATAATTTACATGCACATTTTTCATGTACAAATAGAGTCAATTGGACCTTTTTAATTGTGGACAATTGGACATTCATGTTACTAATTTTCCCCTTATGCACTTGCTGCGCTTCAGTAAAGAGCCAAATTGAGAGTAACTTGAGAGAATCATGGAAACGCTTTGTTGAATGCAACAGCTGATGCACAGATATGTACCAGATCCAGCCAGCAGCATGTAACCTCCTAATGTGATGCAGCTCCAAGTAATGCAGCAATTGTAAAGCGGGTTGGGCCCTGTAAATGTAGGTTAGTGGGAAAGTAGTTCTTAATCCCAATTACAGCTGCAAGCGCATAGTATTCACTAGGATGGCGAGGCAGGCCTTATTTCTGGGTTTCAGGTACTCCTCAATCACTATCACACTAGGACTGTTTGTATTACTTCCCTATTTGAGCCAAGAAAGGTAAGGGCACCAGTAGACTGTTACTTCTAATTTCAACAGCAGTAGTGTGTTCACCATTGGTCTTGTCTAATCTGTAGCTTTAAGAATAATCAACAGCCTCCTCCAATCTCTGTGCACTTCAAATCCATCTGACCCCCTCCATGCCTTAGCCAACTGCTGATGCCTCCACAACTAATGGTATAGCATTTTTATTCTGCTATAGGAGGCCTATTGGCTAACTCGTCCGTGCAGTCCTGGCTCAGGCTACATTACCATTGCTGCCATAGATTGAGTGGCTCTTTCCTCTTGGCCTTCACACGATGCTCCAGAGAAACTAGTGAGCAGCATTTTAGGGAGCCAAAAGCAATATGTTATTGCGAGCGACACATTGAGGATCCCTGCCCCAGAGTTGTTGGTTTTGGCCTAGGGATCCTATTTTGAATATGTTTCTCCCCGACTCCTTTGTCTTTATGTGTTATCTGCCTACAACCAGGTAGTGGATCTACAAAATATTACCGTAGTGGGTTGTGTCTTTTATGACAATGTACTCTTCATGTGCAGGCACTAGGTATTTTTAACTGTGTCTTAGTAATGTCTGGGTCCCTTGGTCTCCCTCCGCCCCCAATCCCCCTCTTGTTACTATATGTTTTGTGCCTATTTGTATACAGTAGTCGCACATGCAAGTATAGGGGTGTGCAGTATATTAATGAGCATCCAAAAAGCAAACTGAAGCAGGGAATACCGAGAAGGAGCAAACTAAAAAGGGCAAAATGGTGCTATAAAAAGGATATAGGACACTAGTAGGCAGATAGAAAAGACAAAGGCGAAGCCACAACATGGAAAAGAAACAAGGGGATCCAGATTGCGGGACAGTTCACTATTAAAAGGAATAGTATGATGGGGCAAAAGCAAAGAGCTGCAGCACCCCGTGCTCAGACTAATTATGCTTTTTATCTTCCAGCTTCCGTTGAGGGTGGCTACTCTAAACCAAAAGCAGCGTCCATGGTTTCGCCACCATGCTGGAAAAGACTCTCCTTCTACAATACAGATTACAGACAAGGGGGGGGGGGATTATTTTCTCCAAACAATCCCTCCTTAATTTACAATTATAGTACATACAATGTGCTTGGATGGTCCTCTTTCTTTTCAGACTTCACCATGCGACTACTGGATAGAGTTTTTGTATTATATCTCTATCCTCCTTATATATCATAGATAAACCACCAAAAGCATTCAGCATTTATCCAAAAATATACCTATTAATCTTAAAAACATTTTTTCTTAAAAAGATAATTCTTGCAAGATTTCATTGATCAGTTTCTGAAAATGTATAGTTTGTTTTTCATCTCCAATTCTCATCAACAGTACAAAAACGTTGTGGTTCTTTTGTTCTTGGAGAACACCTTACAGCATCGAAAAACATTAGATTTCATCAATCGTGTAAATTACAGTTTCTCTACTTCTAATCTTCTTTTCTATCAAACCATTCATCCCAACATGTTTCATTCCTCATCATTCATTCTTTCACATTCTCTTTGCAGGAAATTCTTCAAGGGTATACACTTCAATAATGATCAATCAGCTTTTGCCTTGGCTCTGTTGTGATCTTGTCTGAGCAGTGATTAAATAGGTTCAATTCCTCACTATTATTAGTGTTTCGTCAGTCATGGTGTCTACCTTTGACTTTAGTTTTTCAGTTCTGTTGATCAAATTAGATGTTAGAAAACCATCCCTTCCCTTATGTCGATCCAGCATTCTTCTACATAAATGCGTATTACTTCTCTCTCTTATTCCATGAAGAAACGCATGTTCCAATTATCTATGCTGGTGTCGTGGAAGGTTATTTGTTGAATATATAAGTATCAGGATCAAGAAATTAAGCTGTCCCAGATCTCATTTCTTCAGAGTATTGGCACGTTTTCTTTGTTCATCTTTGACGCATATCCATACGTTTTGGCAACAGACTGACTCGCGTAAATGTTCTGCAACGTTTCTCCAAGCTCACTGTTGTCCCTTGTGCTTCCTGTCTGCATGTGATGTCTGCACATACTTTTCTTCCCAGTTGTCAACAATTGAGTTTCCCAGGATGCAGCATTCCTTTTTTTATATTTACGTTCATCCGGGCAGGTTCTTTACTCTATAACCCCCAGGTTGCTTTCTGTTACGTTTGTTTTCCACGTCTTTGGGTACATTGTTTGCAGACTCTCCCCCATGTACCCACAGCTTCTGCGCTGAACTGGGGCTTGAAAGCCCAGCATCCTAAGGGTGGAAGGTCAAGCCCTGCAGCAGCCTGGACCTAACCACCCAAGTCTCATGCCACTATGAACCCACTGGCACAAAGTCCTTGCCCGCAACCTTGAGTGAACACTGTTGGGGTAAATCATCTGCAGGGTACATCTACTTCTACTGTTGGTCCCGTCGATGGAGGTCCAAGAGCCACAGGTGAAGTGGCTAAAGATGGTTTTGGAATTGGGTCTAGCTATGTATCGGTTCTGATCTCCGGTTCCAGGACAGCTCCGACAGACTTGCATCTGCACAGGCCAGACACTCAAGATAGTAGTCACAGCAGGTTCTACGACGTGGAGACCTAAAACAGGCTCAGAGTTACGCAGTGATGAATCGTAGAGGCGGTAAAGATAAAACCAATAGGGCAAGCCCCTCATCATCCAGAAGAGCAGCAACCGCAGGAGGGTTAATCTTGGGACACAAATCGCACATTTAAATTGTTACAAGTATTTAATCAGTCTGCTGAAGTGAACAGCTCGCCTAATGGTCACGAGATGACCCTCCAGCACAGCAGCTTGCATGTTCTTTGAACTGGGCCTATTGTGGTGTCAACACAAATTCATAAATGTAAAATGCAATGAACAACTGCGTGGTAAGCACTGGGCCCAACAACTGCCTTACTTTATTTCACCAGGTAAGCAAATACGGGTGACTTGTCCCTTCTGCCACCTTTTCCCCCTGTGGTGAGAATAGGGATCATGGTGCGCAGATAGAAAGGAGACCGGTATTGGGGGAACAGGCCAAAGGTCAGAAAACTTCCTGAAGTAGACGAGAATGTCCTCCCGGAAATCAAACTGGAGCAGGGAATGCCAAGGAGGAGCAGACTTAAAAGGGAAAAAAGTGGCAAAAAAAGGACAGAGGACACTAGCAAGAAGCTAGCAAACGCCTAGGCAAAACCGACAACAAGGAAAAGACAAGGGGAACCAGATTTCAAGACAGTGAACACTATGAAAGAAGTAGTATGAGGGGGGAGAAGCAAAGCGTTGCAGCACTGCATGCTCACACTAATTCAGTTCTTTATCTTCAGGTTTCTGTTGAGTGTGGCTACTCAGAAAGAGAAGCAGTGTTGCTAGCTCCAGCTCGGGACAGCTACTGGAGCAGCAGGGAGGCCTTTGTAGATGATGAGCAGCCCACAAGATTGTCAGAGTACACTTTGAATGTCCTCTGGTTGCAGGGTTCTTATTCAGGAGTCTGGTCTGGTTGGTCGCACCAGTACATGGGTCAAAGAACTGGTGAGGGGTCTTTGTGTTCGCAGCAAGAGCAACAGGGCTTAATTGGGAGATTACTTCGCTTTGGCACTGCTGCGTGTACGTAGCAGCAATCTTCGGTGTCTTCATCGTAGACTCTTCGTCAGGGTCTTGGCTTTAGAGGAAGATCTCATGAATGGCTACAGCCTCACCTGCACCCCCTCTGATCCAAAATTCAGATGGGGAATGCACTGGCCTATTAATTGTAAGATTCTGCACCATACAAACCGGTTAGGATTGTCTAATCATGGACAAACCGCTTTGCCTGGGAATCCAAGCTGGATCCTGCAACAGTGCATATGGCTTTCCCACACATGAGAGGGCAGAAAGAAGGCAAAAGAACAAGATGGCCAAAGGACAGGACTTTAACCAAATAGCACAAGTATGTGGTCCTCAAAATGGCACTTTGTGCCAAAAAAGGGATGGTGCACGGATAAATAAGTAGGACATGCTTCACTGCCATCAGCCTGTTCTGGGCACAACCTAAAGGTAAAATGGATGATACAGAATAAAAGTTGCCATTTACCTCAGGGTGATGTGTGCTACATTAAAAAACAGTATTTTTTACCCTGGTAACCTTATGGTCAGATGAGTGCCCCCAAATAGATCAGTCCAGCAAGGCAATTAAAGCAAAAAGGCACTAATTACCTGTAAAGTCACGTTACAAAACAAAGCATAGCTAAATAGCTAGGGATTCCATGGATGTCAAAGGAAGGAAAGTTGCACAAAGAAAAGTGAGCGTGTGAAAGGGAGTGTGTGTGTGTGTGTGTGTGTGTGTGTGTGTGTGTGTGTGTGTGCGCGCGCACGTGTGTGTCATTTCGTGCACATTTACCTGTGCAATAATGGAGCACTGCACAACCATTGGACACAGGATACAATAATTTGGATACATGTTCAGTGGATAGAGGTCACTGTGCTCCATCGTAGGAATTCCCAGAAGAAACTACAGACAAAGGTTGTCATAAATCTTCCCCTCCTTCCCAAGGGGATAAACATTGCCGTAATGAAAGCCACAAGGATGTGAAATTCATACAAATAGTTTTTCATACCTTGCACAATATTTCCATAAACCAGAAATTATGCAAGTATGCAGATAACAAAGAGATAACGTACCTAGAACCACAATCATAATACAGGCATTCCTATTAAACACCACCATAATGTTCCACAAAATTCTCTCTTGAGGCTGAATTTCCTAACCTAGTGAGTCCCCCAGCAGCTTTGCTGGATTTCTGGAGTTTGTTTTTGCCTCCTGCCAAGAGTGAGACTCTTTCTCCCACTCTTGGACATGATTTATGGTATTCCTTTGACTGGTAATGTGTTTTATGGGCTATGGGGTCCTTTACTCCATAGGGTCTCATGTGTTTTTCCTATGTGTGTTACACAGCACCCTCAGTGCAGTAACACAGGGGTGTCTTAGTGACACCCCCCCATAGACTCCATACCCTGGGACTGACTACTGTCTCCCAGGGCATGTAAAGTCACCATTGGCTTTACTAGTCCCAAATTATTAACAGAAACCAGTACAAACCATCATATTGTGGATGTACTGGTCGGGGCAATTTGATTGCCCCGGGGTCTGTTAGTCGAGGGGGCACGTCTCCGTCCCCCCGTCCCCCCTGATCGAGATTTGGCTGGTGGCAGTGGAAACTACTTTTTATATTCGACCGCAAATATTTCCCTATGGGATTTTCCCATTGTTCGAGGCTACCAACTTTAATTATTTAATTCTCATAGCCTCGAACATACCGCCGGTTTATTTAATTAATATTAATTCTCCGGTTCGTATTTTTTGCCAAGACTCGATTCTAAAATGGCGTTTGTGTTCTCTTCTGTGACTCCACCCCAAGTCGAGCCCTTTGTTCTACTTTTTGGCGGGCTTCTCCACAGAAGCCTCCAAAAGTGGTGCCACTCTGTCTGGGTACCATAGGGGGTGAGAGAGGGGGTTTAGGCACCCTGGACTGAGTTAGTAACTCAAGTCACACTGTTGTGTGATTGTCCCAAGTGGTGAGCCGGCCGGCTCACCACTTAGCATGTTTAAGTGACAGCTAGGCTGAGTGAATGGGGGTTTTCTGCATAAACACAGGGCTTTGGGGACTGGAACTTCAGAAGTCGCCACAGGACCTGAGAATCCGACGAGGGAGAAGCTGAGCCGACCTACCACGACGACACCACCGGTGGAGCCCTGCAGAACCGACTCATCACTTCCCGACGACAGAGAAGATCTCCCGGCTGGAGAGGCTTCTTCCTCTGAATGGTGGGCACAAGGAACAAGTTACTTACCTGTAACTGTTGTTCTCCAGCATGGGTCTGGCATGGATTCACATGCTCATGAATATTCCCCGTCGTCAGGCTGGGAATCCTCGGTAAAGAAAAAATCAGTATCAGTTTCGTTTCTGATCTGTCTTTCGTAGTAGTAACCAATCACTGATCTCTGCGTCATACTGACCACAGCCAATGACTGCCATCTCCCTAAGCCCCGCCTCTGGCAGCCATCTTCAGATTTTTACAGCACGTTCAAGTGTTGGGAGTCCTCGTGCTTGGCTCTCGAGCTTTTACTGCGTGTTTCACGCTTTTTCAGGTGAATTTTCACATTTTTTCGGTTAATCGAGCCTCAAGCTCCACCCTTTCTACTCCCGTTAACGGGTACCCATTGCAGGATTTTACTACGCCCCTCAAGGGTGAAGATTTCGTCGAATCAACCTCTTGGAGGATTCCAGAAGATTTGCGGCCTACTTCGAGATGGCCCAGGACGCGAGTTCGTCACCCGGACCCAAGCTGTTTCGCAGCTGCCCTGGATGCGGGCTGCAGAATGTGTTTAAGGAGGACGAACATTCGCGATGCCTCTACTGTCTTCATGGGGACAAGACTCATGTAGAGAAGGACTGCCAGTTCTGCAAGAACTTGTCAGAGCGGACCATGAGGGACCGTCGATCTCGTCTCGCCAGCTGGTTGGAGAAGGGCTCAACAGGTGAGAAGAAGAAGAAAGGGTCCGAGCGGGCTTCTAAGTCCTGTGCGGGCGCCCCGGCGACGGGGGCCCAACACCAGGCCAAGCGCCGCGAGTCCGCTGGCTCCGGGAGCGCCGAAAGGTCGGGCTCTTCGGTCGCCAGGCAGGGGGCACCTTCACCGGGAAACCGTCAACCACGAGCCAGCGCTCCGGTTTGGGGAAGAGGAAGTCCGAGACCCCGGGTAAGCTTCGGGAGAAGCCCCGTCCGATCTCGGGAGAGGGGGAGCGAGGCGTCGCCCCTCCCCCTAAGGAGAAGGCCCAGGACGCACCTAAGGTGGTGAAGGCCCCTACCCAGCAGGCAAAAGCCTCTATCGAGGCGATCGCAGTGACTCTGGCCAAGCCGGCAGAGACCCCACCAGCGGAGACTGCCTCCGGGACTAGAGTTTCCCTGCCGCCAACGAGGTAATCCTCTTTTCAGCCCATCGTCATGGCCCCCATGATGGAACAAGGGGGGGGGGGCACGGTAGCCTCCTCGAGCTCGGAGTCAGCCTCAGAGGGGGAACTGACCGAGGTCGCGAGGAATCTCGAAGTACAATTCGAGAAGGTTCGGTCCCGCAAAGAAGATCCTCAGGAGATAACCGAGGAGGACGACGATGGCGAGGAAGAGCAGCCTGAACCTAGGCCTCAGGATAGCTTGGCGGCCATTGTGTTTGCGATCCAGTCCTTATGCTCTGAGATAAGGACGAGATTACCACGGCCCAGGCCGGAGGACCCGCAACCTGGCCCATCGGGAAGTCTTCAGAACAAGCGACGGAGCACCCAACCCTCTCCTCCGCTCGCCCCTGTAAGGCCTGCAGTTCCCTCCTCATCCTCACACGAGTCGGGAGATGACGGTGCGGTGGGCTCGACGACGGGTTCTGAGGGCGACAGCGACGGAACGGGTCTCCCGTCGCACGGGCATCTCCGCCCGACGAGATTGGCTCATTCCATGCTATGATCGCCAGGGCGTCCGAATTGTTCCAGCTCTGCCTGGAGGAGCAGAAAAAGGAAGGTTTCCTCTATCAGCGCCGGGAGGCCAAGAGGAAGACTGTCATCGCGGTGCCTCTAATCGATGACATCTAGGAGGAGGGCCTGTCGGTACTCAAGAACCCCTCCACGGCACCAGCCAAACGGGACTGGTACGAGAAGAAGTACCGGGTCCCCGAGACCGCTCCCCTGTGCCTCAGGGCCCAGCCAATGCCAGACTCGGTCGTCTCGGCGGCGGCGAAGAAGAAAGCGGCGGGGTCAGGAGCCTCAAAGTCGAATTCCCCTCTGGATGGCGAGGGAAAGAAGTTGGACGCCATGGGGCGACGGGTCATTTCATCGGCGGCGACGACGATCAAAGCGGCCAACGCCCTGGCGATCGTGGCCCGTTACGACAGGGAGCTCTGGTTTAAGCTGGCCCCATATTGGACTTCCTACCGGACGACAAGAGGTCAGAGGCCCTGGAAATACTTCAAGAAGGCGAGGTGGCGTCGGACCACGCCATAACGGTGGTAACCGATATTGCCGATACCGGGTTCCGCCAGCTGGCTACGACGACGGGGTTGGCTCCGGGCGACCAACTTCCGTCAGGACGTCCAGACCAGGGTGTTGGACATGTCGTTCGACGGCAGCAACTTGTTCGGGAAGGCGGTGGACGAATCCCTCCAAGCCATAAAGACGGACACGGAGACGGCCCGCGCCCTAGGAGCCCTTCAGCAACGACGGCCCTTTCGGAGCTCCGGAGGCAGACAGGGGGCCTCCAAGGGATCCAGCGGTGGCTCGTCGTCCTACCGCCAGGCGGCACGCTCCTCGTCTCAGGAGGCCTACAGGGGTCGCGGCAAGCAGGGAGCGCCTCGCCGCCGTCGGCAAGGTGGCCAGGGCAGCAAGGCCACCACCTCCAAGCAGGACTGAACCGGCCGTGGCCTCGGGCCCCCACCGAAGCACCCCGGTGGGAGGCCGGCTGACGAAGTTCGTCGGCGTGTGGAAGTCCATCTCCACCGATCGTTGGGTGCTGGATACCCTGGCAAGAGGACACTATCGAATTCCTGAAGAAGTGCCCTCACATTCCACCTGTGGCCAGGAAGTCCCGCAACTGCTGTTGGAAGTACGGACGATGCTCAGGAAAGGCGCCATCGAGCCCGTCCCAAAGAGGCTCCGGGGCTCTGGGGTGTACTCAAGGTACTTCCTCGTCAGGAAGAAGACGGGCGGCTGGAGCCCCATCCTGGACCTTCGTCGTTTGAACAAATACATCAGGTCACAAAAGTTCAGGATGGTCACCCTCCAGCACGTGCTTGGACAGCTGGAGGAAGGCGACTTTCTATCGTCGCTGGACCTGGAGGATGCATACTTCCACGTTCCCATCCTCAGAAGTCACCGAAAGTTCCTCAGGTTCGTCATCCAGGGACGCCACTACCAATTCAGAGCACTGCCGTTCGGATTGAAGTCGGCCCCCAGGGTCTTTACCAAGTGCCTAGCACCTGTGGCGGCGCGGCTGCGCCTGCAGGGGATTCACGTCTACCCCTACCTGGACGACTGGCTCATCCGCTCAAGGACGAGGGAACTCGCCGTCGAACACACTGCGAGGACCGTCCAGCTACTCACAGACCTGGGATTCGCCATAAATTACCCAAAGTCCCACCTGGTGCCGTCGCAGGTGGCCCTGTTTCTGGGAGCGAAGCTCGATACAGTGAGGCGCCTGGCAGGACCGTCGGAAGAACGGACGAAGACCATTCTGGGCAAAGTGCAGCGCCTGCTAGCTACGGACGTGGCCAGGGTGAGGTCCATCAAGTCCCTCCTGGGGATGATGTCCTCTTGCATCTACCTGGTGCGCCTATGCAGACTATGGATGCGCCCTCTTCAAGAATTTCTCGACGCCCGTTGGATGCAGGCGACGGGCACCTTCGAAGACAGGGTCCCCCTCAACGAGGTGTTCCAGCGGGCGATTCAGTGGTGGGGCGTTCGAGCGCACCTCATGGCGGGCAAGGACTTTCAGACGCCGGGGTACCAGGAGACGGTGACGACGGACGCTTCCCTGGAAGGTTGGGGCGCCCACACCGGAGATCTCCACGCAAGAGGCCTCTGGCTCCCGGAGGAGAAGCTCCTGCACATCAACATCCTGAAACTCCGAGCCGTGTGCTGGGCTCTCAAATCGTTCCTCCCGCCGCTCAAGGGCAAGGTGGTGCAGATCTTCACAGACAACACCACGACAATGTTTTACATACGGAAGCAGGGAGGTACCAGATCCCCAGCCCTATCCAAGGAGGCACAGGATCTGTGGCACTAGGCGGTCGCCCAGGGGATGTTCCTGGTTCCCTTCCACCTGGCAGGAGAAAGAAACACCATCGCCGACTCGCTCAACAGGGAGCTGCGCGCGTGTCACGAGTGGGAGCTGCGCCAGGATCAGGTGGATCAACTCTTCCGACGATGGGGCAAACCCCAAATCGACCTGTTTGCAACAGCGACGAACTCGAAGTGCCAGAGGTTCGCCAGCAGGTTTCCCCAGCCGAGAAGCATGGGCGATGCGTTCTCGTTCCCCTGGGACGGCCTATACCTGTATGCGTTCCCTCCGTTGCCGTTGCTGCTTCGACTCATCAACCAGCTCAAGAGGTCCCGGTGCAGGATCTGGTTCCCGGACCTTCTGGACTGGTCAACGTCCCCATCCATCAAGCTGTCGGCGGACGCGGATCTTCTCTCCAGAGAAGGAGGCGCCATCTTCCACAACGACCCGGCGTCGCTGAACCTGCAGGCTTAGCTCCTGCAGCGCTAGAGTTTGGAGGGTACGATATACTGGCCGACTGCAGAGAGGTTCTTGCAAAGGCCAGGGCGTCCTCGACTCTCAAATGCTACGGTCACAAGTGGAAGAGGTTCTCTATCTGGTGCCGAGCACAGAAGTTCAACCCCCTACGGATTACGGCCCCTCAGGTGCTGTCGTACCTGCTATCGCTGGGAAAGGCTGGGCTAGCCCATGCCTCCATTAAGATTCATCTGGCGGCGATCTCCAGATATACCAGAACCACAGGACGGACGTCCCTGTGGTCCCATCAACTGATGAAAGTTTATGAAAGGACTGTTCCGGTCGTTCCCGCCGGTGAAGGCCCCGGCGTGAACTTAACGTGGTGCTGACTAGGCTCATGGGGCCCCCATTCGAGCCGATGAACTCCGCACTGATGAAGTTTGTATCGTGGAAGACTGCATTCCTGGTGGCCATTACCTCCGCACGACGAGTGGGAGAGATCCAGGCCCTATCCTGCAAAGCACCGTACTTGACTTTCCATGCCTCGAGGGTGGTGCTTAGGACGCACCCCTCCTTTATGCCCAAGGTGCCGTCGGACTTCCATCTTAACGAGCCCCTGGTGTTACCTGTTTTCTTCCCGTCTCCTTCGTCGCCGGCCGAGAGGACTTTGCACTCGCTGGATGTGGCTAGAGCGCTGAAGTTCTACGTGGACCGCACGAAGAGTTTTCGGAGGACATCACAGCTGTTTGTGAACTTTGGACCTGTGAATCAAGGGAAGGCTCTCTTGAAGTCTTCTATTTCCAGATGGCTCTCCGGCTGCATCATGCACTGCCACCGGTTGGCTAACCGACCGCTGCCAGGCCGTCCGAGAGCCCATTTGACCAGAGCGATCGCTGCTACTACGGCGTTCCTATCTGGTGTGCCCCTGCTGGACATCTGCAGGGCTGCTACGTGGAGGTCGACGCACACCTTCACGAGATTCTACTGCGTTGATCGGGATTCCAGGGAGGAGTCCAGGGTCGGCCAAGCAGTGCTGCGCAACCTTTTCGCTTAAGGTGAGCCTGGTGAGGAGGTAAGAGATGCTTAATGTTGAGTTGTTGTATTGCTTAATGTTGAGCCTTTGCCACCTCCCGTGGTTGTGCATGTGTGTACTGCTATGTATTCTTATATTCATGAGCAGGTGAATCCATGCCAGACCCCATGCTGGAGAAGGAACAAGTTACTTAGCTGTAACTGTTGTTCTCCAGCATGGGTCTGGCATGGATTCACATGCGAACCCTCCAGCCTACCCCTCTGCGGCTCTTCACTTGGTCATACTGCCACTTCACGTGCTACCAAATCTGAAGATGGCTGCCAGAGGCGGGGCTTAGGGAGATGGCAGTCATTGGCTGTGGTCAGTATGACGCAGAGATCAGCGATTGGTTACTACTACGAAAGACAGATCAGAAACGAAACTGAGACTGATTTTTTCTTTACCGAGGATTCCCAGCCTGACGACGGGGAATATACATGAGCATGTGAATCCATTCCAGACCCCATGCTGGAGAACCAGTTTACCTTTCTTTCTTTGCACCCCAGCCCGGTTTGTGGTCGAACTGCCCGTGCCAAGCACCCGGGCAGCCGGATAGCCACTCACCACTGAACCGCGAATCACCGGACCGCTCCTTTTACCCGAGAAACTCTGCGGCTGGTTTCTTCCCTGGCAGTGCAACGGACTCCTGTCTTCCTCCACGACGAGATCCTCTCTTCCCCCAGACGAAGCACTGACTTGCACCCGCTGCCAGGAACAACTGCCCCCGCTGGAGCGTTCTCACCACTTTGAGGTACCGTTTCCGCCAGGCCTCCCTTTCTAAAGATTGCAACAAGGTAATAATAACTCCTTAACCTTCTGGACTGGGCTGGCCGCCTTGACCCTCTAACGGGTCCCTTTCTCTGATCCAACTCCTTTTTGAACCATTACAAGACTTTTGTGCACTGCAACCGTGTGACCTTGGACACATTTTGTTTCGATCCTCTTAAAGCGGATCCGGCCTACTGACTCTGAATTCACGGTTTTACTTTGCCTTCCACTCTTGTTCTGTTCTTGCAAAAGTGTTGGGATCTGTTTCAAGTTGTTCTCTGCTTTTCTCTCCCTTTTTAAAAAACGAATTATTAGAGTGCCATCTACGTCAAGCGCTCACTGCTGTCTGAAAATAAGTGGGGCTTTACTTAAGACTTGTCTAATATTCTTTTAAGGGAGTGTATATCTTTTAGTGACCGTGTTTTTGAATTGTTACTATTAGTGCCTGTGTGTTTTTCTAGATGTGGTTTTAAATAAATAATTATATCTCTTTTACACCAAGCCCTGGTCAGTGTTTACTTGTTCTATCGTGTGCTCTTGACCTATTGTGAATACTCTGTATACTGCCTAACTCTTCTTGAGGGAAGTCTGACTGCTCAGCCACAGCTACCAAGTGAATCTGTGTGGTACAGACTGCTACCAAGTGGGTTTACTGCCAAACACCTGTAGTCCTAAATCTTTTGCAGTGGTCCCAGAGGGAAGTGCACAGGTTTCTGCCTAACACAGAGGAGCCAGGTTCTCAGAGCAGGAGCCTAAGAAATGGCAGAGGAAGCAACAGTGAACTACACCAAAGGAGTAACTCTAAAACTATAAGCACACCATTTATTAAATTAAAGGATAGTTCCGGGACTTTTTTTTTATTGTCCCTACGGGTCGGCCATGTGTTTGTAAGCATAAATCGGTAGATCGTAGGAAACTTTCCTATGGACCTTACCCGACTTTTCGCCCATTATCGCACTCGAAATCAGCCTCCATTTTGTGATAATCCTATCATTCCGCCGCATCGACCTGGCTCACCTGCCTTTGCGGCACTAAATCAAATCCCCCGCCCCTGAAACAGACTTTATCAAAACATTCATATTCCCCGCCTCTATCCGTGACGTGACTGAGCTGCGTAGGCAAACGCGCCCAGGCGTCTTCTACGCGACTCCACACAGACCCCGGAAATCAACACAGATCAGCTCACAATACAGCGCGCCACAATTCGGAATATGAAACTGTACTTTGAAATCAAACCGCAAGATTGTAAATGTGGTAAAGTACATTTATTTGACATCAAATGTTTAGAGAATATTCAGCGATTTGCATTTTTATTTGCTCATGTTCCAAAAAGTTCGTATTGAGGAACGCGATGGTCCTTTGCTGTACACAGGGTCTTAGAGCATCTCACAATACAGCGCCACAATTCGGAATGTGAAACCGTGGTTTAAAAGCAAACGGCAAGATTGTACATTTGGCAAAGTACGTTTATTGGACATCAAATGTTTAGAGAATATTCAGCGATTTGCATTTTTCTTTGCTCTCGATCCAAATTAGTTCGTCTTGAGGGAAGCGATGTTCGTGTGCAGTACACAGGGTGTTGGTTTACGATAAAAATAAGCTCTTCGGTCGCACTGATAATCGCATGGCTGTTCCAACAACGAGGCACTAGGCCACCACAACGGTAGGTATGTTGCATCTAACCGTTAGTACCGCGTAAGGGCATACTTGTACTTGGCGATCGTCCCATAAAATGGTCAGGGTGGTAACGTTGTTCACGCGGAGAAGCAACTGGCGGCTGTAGAAGCCGTCCGCCGGTGTCTGGTACTCGTGACACAGACAGTAGTGAATGATGTACCTAAAAACATAAAAAATGAAATTAGTCTCACCATCAGATCCTTATTAAAATTATTCATTTCATAGCGAGGACAGCGCTACTGGGTGTACACAAGTGTTTAAAGGCGTGGCGAGGCATGGAGGGGGGGGGGAGTGGAGTACAAGGTAAGTAGCATAAAATAATAAATAAATAGGGCCAGCTGGTGGCAAGTGCAAGGTAAGTGCAGAACAAGTGCTGGGAAGGGGGGGCTGTAGGATACTGAGACAGTCCCCCAGTGCAGGGGTTGACAGGGAGGCAGTGCAGGTGGAGAGTGGAAGGGCCCAGGACTGAGGTCGCAGACAGTGGACCAGTTGTAGCAGGGGAGAGGGAGAGAGAAAGCAGAAGCAAAGAGGAAGGTTTTGAGGTGCTTCAGTAAAAGCAGATGTTTCTCCTCAAGATAGTGCGCGGTAGAAAACAATATGCCACATAGAACGAACAAGTACAACTGAACCCGTCTTTAAAGCCACTATATAGTAATGAAATTGCGGTATAAACTCATCAAAAGTTACTTACATTATATTTGCATTTTCCATTGTGTCTCTGTGTAGGGCAGACCCGAAACACCACTCCTTCTTTGCCGACGTTACTTCTTCTAATGAACGTGGCTCATCGTTTCGTTTCTGAAATTTTATTCATTATCTTTTCTTAGTCTTTCAGGATGGTCCCGGCCTGTCAAGGTCAAATCACAATAGAACCTTATATTGGGTCGTGGGCCGTTCCGCCACCCGAGCAAAACATCAAAGCCGCTGACCTTCACTTTGAGCGAGCACACATTTCTAGTTAGCTGCAGTTAGTTTTAGGGACATCTTGTCTGCGTGCCTTTTTTTTTTATTGTCCCTATGGGTCGGCCATGTGTTTGTAATACGGAAACATTCTATAATTTTTGTAAAAATGATTTATATTACTGTTTGGTTTAATTGCAATGGGCCTGCAACATGAGGAGACTCGAGAGAACAGACAATCAAATTACAATCATTTAAACCGTGATGTGTATTTCTCAATGAGCTCTGCTTTAGGTGGACATGGAACAGAGGCAATGTTGGGTGGCAATGCAGTTGTCCCCTGCATAGGTTCGTTCACCACTCCATGTATGTGCCTATCGAGGACATCTACGATAAGTCTCTCAATAAACTCATATTGCATATCCTCAAACACTGGTTTGATCACCCATTGTTTACTTCTTTTAGTGAAGGCCTTATTGTAGCGAAGCGTCCCTAAAGTTCCGGTCGTCCTACTTTGTTGACGGCCAACATTATGGTTATGTGCCAAGACCGCTAAAAGAGTCCGATTTATCATGCCTTCCATGCCAAAATGCAATCTTTTGGGCCTGTACTTGAGGCACATATTGTGGAACACCTCCAAATCTCCTGTGTGGCAGAATTCCGTGAGTCCCCTCAAAGCTTTTGTTATAGTTTTATCAAATACAATCTTTTCAATGGCCTTGTGAGTGGGTGATGAAGGAATCAACCACTTCTTCTTCCGTGCCTCCTCTGTGGACAAATGGCCATGTTCACATTTGTGGAAATGTTCATTTGTCGACCATCGATGTACGTTGCTACAGTGCAACATTACTGACCGCCATTTTTCCAGTAGAATTTCCAACGACCCTTCACATGTTTTTGAGCTCCACCAAAGATGGTTGCTGATTGACTTGGACCACTGTGAAATACCTTGCAATTCTTTTTTTTTACCTGCAGCCGACAATTTTTTATTGATTGATTTTGCAAGATGCCAAACGTCAAATTGGTGATTTATATTTTTGTACTCTTCTCTCATTGTCTTGGCAATTGAAACGTGTCTGTCCGTGGCTATCAGGTCGATCACCATTCCCTGCGATTGTAGTTCTTGCAATGATGCTACAAAGCCAACTTTCTCCATGGCCACTGAGGATGTACTTTGTGACACCTTCACGACCACCGAACTCACAATTTTCTTACTTTCCATGTCCTGAAAGTGGTAGGTGCAGTACTTGGCTGAAAATCCTGGGCTGTCGCACTGTCCATCACCGGCTAGCCTGAAGCGTTTGCCCGCGAATGTACTTTCCATTGACATTTTTTCCATTCTCCAAGCTTCGCTGATGGCTGGAAATAGATAATCGGTTTGGTATTTGTAGAACTGACTTTTCGCAATGAAATGGATTCCCACAAACTGAAAGAAATACTGTAACTTTTTAAAACTTGAACCACTAAAAAGTGCGGCCGCTGCACAAAGTAGATTGCCTGCTGGCAGTTGCCCCAGCATGGGTTGTGCAGACCATGCGAACGGATGATATTGTGTACAGGTGGCATGTATTTTAAGGTTAGTGCCTCGAATTGCACGAGTCACATTAATCAATGGCTCCCCACATACTTCCCCACCAACCCAATGCCCACATTTCATCATCGTAATAATATCCATCAAACAGCTATCGAATACAATGAATTTGGCCTCTTTCCTTATACTGTCACTCTGCATCCCAGCTGGTTCGGCCTGTAACGTTGAGGACATGTCACTCGCATGAAAGGTACAATCTCTGATATCGTCTTCCGCTATGCTGAGTGATATTGATGGTGTTTCATTGTCGTCCACTTCATTCTCTTCCATTGCAACATCTGTTCCTTGTCCGGAGATGGGAGAAAAAAACAATGTCTTCAACTTTCGCGTGCTCTTATTTTTTGCGGGTGTGGATTCTGTGAATTGATCTCCGACTGCATCCAAACTACCAGGAGGACATTCACTATCAATGGCTGGTGGTGGTATAGCTCCGTTGTCAATCACTTCATATTCTTCCCATTGGCACGATGCATCTCCAGTCTCAAGTCCCTGCCAAAAGGTTTGACAAGCAACATCTCTCGTTCGCTTCACTGTCTGTGTAGATCTAGTTCTTACACCCACTCGCAACTAGAGGACAGATTAGAAAAGGGATGTTCAGTTTAAACACAACTTACAGTATTGAACTATTGACAGTGAAAGACAACATAATATAGTGACCAGGACACTAACCTTCTTTTGCTTTCTTTTCTTTGAAACTTTCTTGCCTCGAACTTCAACATCTGGACGCTGTTGCTCCGACTCGTGTGTGCATGTCTCCACTTCCTCTCGCGCTGCAACGACTATATTTTCATGATAAGCACATCCATCACTCACTGAGGCTCCATCGACTCCCTGAAACATAGAACTTTCATTAGTATGTATAATAATATTGAAAACACAAAATGTACTTGGGGACCAATACCCATACGTACATCTCAATAGCAAAACACGAATGAACGCATTGTGTAGAACATTCAAACGACAATAGTTCACGCATTGTTGATCTAGTTAGATTGAACTGTCAAGATCCATACCTCGGGCTCCGCATAGACTTCCATTGATGATATTATTGAAGATGATGCTTCAGTAACTCCCTGAAACACAGTAATTGCATTAGTATGGTTTTCTATTTTGTTTAAAAGAACATAAACTTTCTGCAGGCGTCAACGGCTCATCTAAATAGACCTGCACAAATGATCAGTTGTCTAAAATAAATAATGGATATCTAAATATGATTCGATTTGCTCCATCGTTGGAAGTGTCACCACCCAGAGATCTGCATCAACTACTAGGGGTGATGTTCTTGTTGAAGAAGCTCCGTCAGCTCCCTGAAACATAGTACTTGCGTTAATAAAGAAGGAAGTATAGCGGATGTAATCACGTCATTTGATCTCGCATGATTGATCTGTCAGTATCCATACCTCGAAATGCATAAGAACATCAAGGGACGCTGTAACTGCGGTGCACACTTCTGCAAGCTGTTGCGCCGACCCGTAACTGCATGCTCCCCCTTCTTCTTGGACTAATGCTCCATCGACTCCCTGAAACATAGGACTTTCATTAGTAATGAACACAATATTGAAAAAAGAAGACACATAGGAGGGCGACGACAGAAGGACATACCAATGGCTAAAAACGAAAGAAACATTGTGTGTAACAATCACGCTACAAGAATGCAAGATCTGATGATCTCCATCGATGGAACTGTCCGGAAACGTACCTCGAGCATCTGAGTGACATCTACGGTTGTCGTCAATGCGTTGGACTCCTCAGCATCTCCCTGAAAGACAGTACTTGCATTATTTTGGATAACAATAATTATAACTGAAAACAAAGACTAGAGGACGAGTACTGTGGTGTACCATTAGGTAAAATGATTACACGATCAATTAAAACTATTGATTTACATGCCTAAAACAAGTCAGTGTCAGAATAGCTAAGTAAGATTACCCGATAGGCGCTTGAAGTGGCTGATGACTGCAATAACGACACGGATGGAGAATCTTCCGCCTTCATATTGAGTGGATACATAAATGGGGAAATTATTGTTAGCTAATGCTACACACTACCGCAAGGCCGAGAGACAAATACGTAAACTTGACTCACCAGTGGAGGGATGTGGACGAATAGAGTGGGAATAGCGGTTGAGAGCAATTTTCGCCTCGCTCGCGGTGTTTTCTTCTTTATTAGCAATGATGTGGAGTACATGTCTGGGCTAAAGTGCCTGCTGCAGATGCGGTATCGATCACCCCTCTTGTCCGCAAAGACTTCAAGGACTCTACTTTCTAGCTCAGAGGCTGGATATCCGCAATATCGGACCCATTCTCTTATCTGATCTATTGTCTTAGGGAAAACATGCATTATAGTATCTTCAGATTTGTTATGGGTCTTCGAAGGGCAACCGCCAATGGAACAGGCAGGCATTATGGAAAGTTCTGAAAAGTAAAGATCAACAATTCTCTATGAATACCAATGTGTTAAAACATTAAATGACACATAAAAGGTTCAATGCAAGGTCCGTTTTGGTTCTTGGAACTATACACGTTATTCACATGCGGATAAGTATTTCAATAACTTTCAAAAAATAGAAAAAGTAATTTGACTAAACTCAGAACATGTGACTAGTTCCTTGCATGTACTGTCGTGAACGAAAAGAAAACATGGATGCAATTTGATGACTACTAGCAAATAGATATAAATTAAAAAATTGGACGCAAAATGATTATGGTACATGGACTTACCTTGACGAACAAACAGTTAGATGCAGGGATCAGAGTAGTTTCTTGTCGTAGAACAGGGAGCAGTTCACAGGTTGCAAACTGACGAGTTTGCTCAAAGTGGTCACGGAAGTTCACAGAGACGAAGAGCAGATAACCAGCACCTTCACGGGTTGACTAGCAAAGCGCAAAGAAGTTCTCATTAGAAATATGAAGTGGGTTATAAAGAATTCGAAACAGGGGTGTGTTTGTGAATGAATGACGTGTATATGTCGTGGCATTATGCGGTCTGCAGGGGGCCGTCCAGCGTGAGGGGGGATGCTTGGCAGGAGACACAGGGTCTGGAGGTAGACATGGGAACAACAACCCATGCTCTATAGACCACTTTGAAGTGTACATGGTCTTTGGCACCTCTTGGCCTTTATCGCTCCCTGACAGCTCCACTTGCCAGCACAAGTACCCCGGTGCGAACTGCCTTTGATAGGGCGGGGGGGTGGATCGGGGCGGTGGTCGTGCAGACAAGACACAGGAAGACTCGTGAATGGAGACACACTTATGTGGATTGCAGGGGGCCGTCCAGCGTGAGGGGGGATGCTTGGCAGGAGACACGGGGTCTGGAGGTAGACATGGGAACAACAACCCATGCTCTATAGACCACTTTGAAGTGTACATGGTCTTTGGCACCTCTTGGCCTTTATCGCTCCCTGACAGCTCCACTTGCCAGCAGCGCAAGTACCCCGGTGCGAACTGCCTTTGATAGGGCGGGGGGGTGGATCGGGGCGGTGGTCGTGCAGACAAGACACAGGAAGACTCGTGAATGGAGACACACTTATGTGGATTGCAGGGGGCCGTCCAGCGTGAGGGGGGATGCTTGGCAGGAGACACGGGGTCTGGAGGTAGACATGGGAACAACAACCCATGCTCTATAGACCACTTTGAAGTGTACATGGTCTTTGGCACCTCTTGGCCTTTATCGCTCCCTGACAGCTCCACTTGCCAGCACAAGTACCCCGGTGCGAACTGCCTTTGATAGGGCGGGGGGGTGGATCGGGGCGGTGGTCGTGCAGACAAGACACAGGAAGACTTGTGAATGGAGACACACTTATGTGGATTGCAGGGGGCCGTCCAGCGTGAGGGGGGATGCTTGGCAGGAGACACGGGGTCTGGAGGTAGACATGGGAACAACAACCCATGCTCTATAGACCACTTTGAAGTGTACATGGTCTTTGGCACCTCTTGGCCTTTATCGCTCCCTGACAGCTCCACTTGCCAGCACAAGTACCCCGGTGCGAACTGCCTTTGATAGGGCGGGGGGGTGGATCGGGGCGGTGGTCGTGCAGACAAGACACAGGAAGACTCGTGAATGGAGACACACTTATGTGGATTGCAGGGGGCCGTCCAGCGTGAGGGGGGATGCTTGGCAGGAGACACGGGGTCTGGAGGTAGACATGGGAACAACAACCCATGCTCTATAGACCACTTTGAAGTGTACATGGTCTTTGGCACCTCTTGGCCTTTATCGCTCCCTGACAGCTCCACTTGCCAGCAGCGCAAGTACCCCGGTGCGAACTGCCTTTGATAGGGCGGGGGGGGTGGATCGGGGCGGTGGTCGTGCAGACAAGACCCGTTTGCCGCAGGGCCTCACCAAGGAGAGGCCATCTAACTGAATGTAAGAGGATGGCTGCAGGATCTACTACATGGAAGGCAGGGGGGTGAGTTTATAAATACCTCACCCTCCCAGGAGAATATATGGGGGTCATCTCTGTACCCGGTGCCCAAAAAGAGGATTTATTATGATCAACCATATTTATTATTTACCTATAACCATGTTTTGTATCAATAAAATCCAACAGCTTTTTATTGCCAACACTTGATGCCAACCCACAAAATAATATATGTATGACTGCTGCATATATGGGTTCAACGGTTATGTGGATTGAAGGTGTGCGGCCAGCGTGAGGGAGGATGCTGGCCGGAGACATGTGGTGTGACAAGACAAGGCACTGGAAGGCTATTCAACGGAGACACACTAGATTCATTTAAAAAATCAAAACAACCATTGCTAAAATATATGTTGGGCTTTATTTTAGATTTTAGTTAAACATAAATAATAAACATTACACATTGTAAAGTTGAGGTTGCAGCACATCGAGGGAAAATCTGCGGTATTGTCCACTGTCACTGGGGAAATGTTGTCTAATGGCAAGTACCGCACAGGCAGGTATTACTCTCCGAACGCGGTGTCCGAGCCTCCCGTGAAGCCACCAAGTGAAGCAACGATAGGCCACCAGCCTGTACCACCTGTGAAAAAAAAAGATGCAAACTGTATTAAACTGACCAAACTTTCTTATCAATGTCGATTCAGGTAACACATGTCATTTTCCTTAGAAAAAAATTATATCTAGAAAATGCACTATATGGAACCAATTTACATGCGTTCGAATGATATGTAAATGTAATTTTATATGTGGGAGACGACCATGAAATAGTGGTGGCATCACTGACATCACAAACAGAGTATACTTACTCGTTACTCGGATTACGCGGACGAACAGTGCCACGAAGTTCGTGCATAAGCACCATCATCATCCTCAACACTGTCCGTGAGAGGCAGGCTTCCCTGAACTCTGGCAGCTCGGTGATGCATTGCGGACTTTGCTCGCCTTCCTGCAGACTTTGCTCGCTTTCCGAAATGTAGGCCAAGCACCCGGAATTTTCACGGCAGCAGCAGTTCTCCTCCTCAGTTGGCATTAGCTCGCACCGATTGCACGTGCACCAGGTGGAGACGCCGTCCATGCGACATGGTCCAGGCTCTTCATCCGTTGACTGGTCCTCCCAACTGCCATCCGAATCCCCATCGTTTTCGCGTGCTTGCCTTTCCAGTAGTTCCTCCTCGGTGTACTCGGGCTCGTACATATACGGCATTATTGTGGCCATTGTGCGGTAAAGATAGTAAAATAATTTACAGAGATGGTACAGGTGTTCACACGGGCTACAAGCGGCGAAGGTAGCTGACCAGAGCACTGAAACGAGTCACAGAATACTCAAAGTAACACAGAGAGAGGAATGGAATCGAAAATCTGCTGCTGTGTGTTGTGAAACGGTCTGTTTATACTTATTGGGGAAAGAGGCGTCCTGCCATTTCCATGGCAACACGTCAATAGCTGAGGCGCAGCGATTGTTGACACGAGACGTGCTTGAAATGGGCAGTACGCGTCTGCTGATGTCAGGCTCAGGGGAGGGGGATTTGATTTAGTGCCGCAAAGGCAGGTGAGCCAGGTCGATGCGGCGGAATGATAGGATTATCACAAAATGGAGGCTGATTTCGAGTGCGATAATGGGCGAAAAGTCGGGTAAGGTCCATAGGAAAGTTTCCTACGATCTACCGATTTATGCTTACAAACACATGGCCGACCCGTAGGGACAATAAAAAAAAAGTCCCGGAACTATCCTTTAAAGGCATTGCACAGCCTACATCAATACAAAAGAACACTAAGACAAACTCATACCATGGTAACAGTGAAATCAGGATAGCACAGGGACATGTGCTGGTCCTGGAAGCAAGACCACGCAGAGCAACAGAGGTTTGAATCCCAGATCCGCGCTTCGAAACCAAAGTCTTATTAAGAGCGTTATAAAAAAATAATAATTATAATCCAATATATAAATTAAAGTCTAGTTCCAGTGGTATGCTTCCCCAACGGTGCAAAGTAGTAAAAAGAATGAAACTAGAACCAGAAGGCAGAATAACTCAATTTCAAACAAAAATGGGTGTGGGGGGTCGACAGGAAGCTATAGACGAACTTTAGGTTTTACATCATTAAAATGACACCTAGAACATCATCTAAAGTAAACACATGGAAACAAAAATTATTAATATGCCATGGACATGTGTGAATGACAACATTGAACATGCAGCAACAAACAGTCCTAACAGTGAAGTGTCCACAAAGGAATAAAGGAACATTGAAAGATTGCTTAGGAAGGAGAAAAAAAAAACTAAACTATATCAGTAGAACACAGCAAGACCAAACATAACAGTTAAGCAGAGCATCAAAAGTCACATTTAAGAACTGATGAATATGTCAATTACGCCTGGAGAGCAACACTTGAAACTATAGAAGAAGATTTGACTTAATAAAACATCAGGAGTGAAGGCATTTGAAACACAACGTTAAGGTGGAACGACAAACTTACTAGTGACAACACTAAAACTACAAATGCAGTGTGATAAAGGACTATAAACGTACATATTCCGTCCCACTCTACGTGTGCTACCGTTTCTTTTACTGATCACACAAATAAGCCTTCCTATTTACCAAAAAATACCCTTCATGCCCGAGGTTGACACACCCCCATTCATTTCACTCACCATGAATGCAGTTTTGCTGCTAACCTCCATGAGCTTTTGCTTCGCATGGCGTTCTGCATCACGTGCTTCCTGAAGGTCTTGCCTCAGCTGCTCCGCTTCCTTTGCCCTAAAAGCATCAGATATTTTACTTAAGCTGACAAGCATTGCAGTAAAGGGTGAAAATTTAGAAGTGACGGGGAAATGAAAAAGGACATCTGCAAGAAGGCCTCGTCCTAGAAATGGAAGGCAAGAAATGGAGCAGAAAAAAGGAAGGTTGTCAGAGGAGGGACTACTTTCACTTCCTTGAACAAACGAGCATACTCAATTCCCATTCTTCATACCCCACCCTAAAACTTTGAATTACAGTCACATACATATGGCTGGTTGAGCAAGTGTGTTTAAGAGCATGCACTGTTAGGAAGAATTCTCAGAAATGTGCCAATTCCTCTCTACCTTAGAGACCCCCAGCAACTTTGCTGGATTTTGAGGACTTGATTTTTTGCCTGTAGAGAGTGAGACCCATCCCCCCCCCCCCACTCTCTCATGTATTTTAATGTGATTTTGAACTCTGTTTCTTTTGGTTGTGGAGTCTGATAAACTCCATTTTGCATTGTGTCACACAGCACCTTCAGAGCAGTGGCACAGGGAAGTCTTCCAGATTTCCCAAAGGTTTAAATACCTTCTCTTGGATAAACTACTGTTTCCAAGAGCAGTAAAGTGAAATGTACTTTACTTACATTTGTAACTTTCTAGACGCAACACACACTACTTGCTGGAAGGGTTACTTAGTATCCCCTTTGTCTAGCTTCTCGTGTAACATTTTTATGTTACCCTTTCCTCGATGAATGGCTGGTGGCAGTGGTTTACTTTTAACTACTGTGGTGTGCTTCCATGGGTGCCATTTTTGTCAAAATGGCCCTGGTCTTTTTTCGCCATTTCTTCTTGAAAAGGTCCTTCTTGCGATTGTGTGCCAAACCAGGTTTGGTCCCTTTGCCTTTGGCGGGATTCACGAGTGAAGCCCGCCTATGGCTCCAGGGTGTCTGGCGGGGGCAGGGAGGGAGGGAGGTGCCCGAAACTCCCTGTGCTTAGTCTCCTAGGAGACAGGAATGCACTCTCGGGTGAACGGCCGGCTGGCTGGCTGTCCTGCAAGGACAGCCACCCTGCTGGGTGACTGGCAGCTGGGCTGGAATGAATGGGAGAAACCTGCATAAAAGGTGAGGATTTATAGCTTGGAATCCGAAGAAGAACTTGAAGAGGACGCCTGCTGCAACTCCTGGACCGTTGGTTTGCCCAGTGAAGCCCTGCTGCTGTGCTGAAACTCCAACTTCATTTCGACTAGAGAAGCCCTGCAAAGACGACTTCTCCCCTTGAGTTGGTGGGACCACTCAACTCCAAAGTAAGCCACCTGGACATCCTCTCAGAGCTGGTTGAAATCCACTGCAGTTGCTGCTGGAACCGAATAGCCAGGGAGAGGAACACCAGATCGTGTGTGTTGCTTTTAAGCCTGCCAAGAGCTCCAGGAAGATCCTCCGGACTCCCAACAAGCAGGACTGAGCCACCTCAACAGAGTGCAGGACTCTAGATGCAAGGAAAGCCCATCTTGACAGCCAGGAACGGGAGTGTTGCTATTTGCGGTAGACGCGAGGAGCTGAAACACCAAAGTGCCACTTGTTTGAAGATTGCCGATTGCGGTCGGTGACCGTCCTATTGCAGTGCAGGAGTCCCCAGAAGTCCTCCATCTTGTCCAAATGACTGAGGCCCAGGAACACCAGGATCTGCAGAGCTGCACAGGCACAGAAGCCATCTGCTGCACATTTCTTCAACCTAAAGGTACTGTACAGTCTGAGAGAACTTACCTCTTGTTGTATAACTGCACGTGTTCTCTGTTGATGAGACTTGTTGTGGTTGCTCTGTAGAGTTGCTGATAGCTTCTTTACTTCACAAGCCTAAACAGCTTGTGGCCCTACTTTGAATTCTTCTTTCCTACAAAGACTTCTAAACCATTGTGCAAGACTTTTACCTACTCTGAGAAGTGCTTCAGCTCACCTAGACTTTTGCCCAATTGACTTTGGCCTAGCCTGGCTCCCTGAATGACTCTTCTTCCCTCTGTTAGTGTGTTTTGTCTTCCTTCCAGGAAGGGGTTAACTAAAATTGCATTGGGGGATTTACAAAAGTACTTACCTACTTTGATAATATTTGAGAGATCTCTTGTTTTGTCATAGTAACCTCTCTTTGACAAACATAAATCTGATTCTAAATGCCAAACGTAGTATATTAATGTCCACAGTGTCCTAGTTACTAAAGTCACCTGAGGGTGTAGGCAGTTTATGTGTTCCATCCCAAAAGGGTACTTACTGATTTTGAAATATTAAGAGTGTATGTTGGAGTGTATTTGTGTGTTACTATTATCTTGCCCCCTTCTGAAGTAGGCTTACTCTGACTGTTAAATAAATTAATCATTGTTTAATCAAGAAACCTTGTGTGTAAGAGTTTATTTGAATACTTGTCACTGTGAATCTCTGTGTAACTCCCCTACAGCTCACATAGACCCCTCTTGAGATAGGCCTGGCTGCTCAACACTACCAACCTGTGTAGTACAGACTTATACCAAAAGTTGGGTTTATATAGCCAGGAGGTCAGGGTTGTTGTAGTGCACCCAAAGGGTACTGCATACAATCTTGCCCAATATGCACTTAAGGAAGGAAGGGAAACATCAGATGAACACTGACCTCCTCTCAGACTCTTCTGCCATTTTAAGAGCCAGCACTTCAGTCTCTAGCATTTTCTGTTCCATCAGCCGCTTCTCATCCTCTGTTCGTATAGCTGTGGCCTTGATCCTTTGTATCTCTTGTTCTGCCTCTGCTGCCTTCTGAGCAAGGAGCTTTGCCTCCTCTTCTGTAATCTGAGCCTTCTCTGCCAGCAGGTCTGCGGTCTCCTCCGATCTCATCTAAGGAAAAGAACAGGAAGAGCCCTCCGATGACAAATCCATAGGGAAAGAAATCTCAAGTAAATCAATGAACAGGAGTGCAGTAACAAGAACCAGGGTGTTTACCTCTAGCAGTAAAATGCGACTTGGATAATCTACCTCTGACACCAGGAAAGGCGATCATGCAGGGAATTGGTCGGCAATCTGCAGCCCTTCAGATGTTTTGGCCTACAATCACAAGTCTCCTGGGCAGGCTATTCTCCATGTGGCTAGCAATAGTCACAGCTGTCCTTGCACACAAACACCATTTTACAAAAGCAAAGATAGAGAATTTGAGGGTAAGGGATAAATGTCCACAGAACTTTAAGGGTATGTCAGAGCTTTACTGGTGCAGCAGGGAGAGTCGTTTTTGGGGCAATGCTTGGAAAAAACTGATGTGCCAAACTGCCTGCAAAATACTGAAACTGGCACTGGTACTACGTCTGTATTTGATCAAATGTTTTTCAGCATAGTTTGAGGGTGTGAAAAATGAATTCATGCTCTGCAATGAAAAGAATCCACAGTTGTCTTTGCTATGGTGGAAATAGAGGGCAAAGACTGAATGGTCTGCAGGTTGGACTTGCATTGATGCAAACCCTTGTCAGCGTTTGGTGAGAAGAGTGTTTTATAATCAAAAGGAGGGTCAAGGGAGACCACCAGGGGGCGCAGGCATAATGGCCGCCTGAGCGCTCAGTTCCTACGTAACCCTCAGATTGTGGCGAGGAACCAAAGCTTGCCCAGACCGCAGGCCGCCCAAACGAGCTATAAGTGAAGAAGAAGGTGCCAGCCATAAGCGTACCATTTCCTGGGAGGAATCGGACCCCGCTTCACCACAAACGGAGCAAGTGAAGCGGATACCCCCGGCCTGCGGATCGCACGCATCAGTGAAGCCACTGCTGGGACCAGCCACGTGGGCTCGCAGGAGACTGGGAGTCGAGCAAACATGCACACAGCTGTCACAGCACCCAAAACGCAAACAGCTTCGCAAGATCCCAGCAGCTCTGAGGAGATGGCAGTAACCCAGTGAATCAGCCCACAAAGCGTCCGAGCTGAAGGGGAGGAACACCGTAGAAGCAAGCAGTGAGTCGGCTGAAGTGATGGCTTCCTGAGCCGCGCCACTGCAGGTCTCAGACCAGGAGCCGGAGCAGCTAATAAACAGCTCAAAACTTGCAAGGCATGGCGCAAAACACCCGCCGACCTCTGCTGCAGACTTGGCAGCTTGAGAGGGACCCGCGCAGCAACCCTCTACTGAAGCCACCATACCGCCTCGTACCGCAGGTAAGGGGAGAAGGGGGAGGGGGGGGGCGAAACTGAAGAGCAGCGAGACCCAACAAATGACACCTTAGCCCCATCCCAGGGCAAACACAGCAGCCTCCAAAGGAGTGCTGCTGGCCCCTCCACCCCCATCTCTCCCCTTTGGAGTATAAAGCTGAAACAGACGCAGCCTCGGCCCCCACCAGGCTCATGACACAAGCCACAAAATCAGACCATTCGAGCCAGGGAACGCAGAAAGGAGTAAACAACTTCCTAGCAGGCACGTAGCAGACCCCAACCAAGGTCCTCCCCCCGACCCCCACTGCGGACAGCGAGAGAGTCTGGTGGGGGAGCCTGGGGAGGACCGAAGAACCGGAACCAGGGCCTAGGCTCTGCCTAGGCAGAGCACCAGCCGCTCAGGCCACGTAGCCCCTCCTGCCCCAGGCTCTGGCAATCGGGCCTGGGAGGCTTTCGTTTCTGACATCAACAAGGGCCCAAGATGGGGAGACGACTATCCGGACAAACATAGATCATAACAGAAGTGGTGGGGGCGCACTCACTTTTCCGTTGCTGTGCACCTGAGAGTCCAGTTACACCAAAGACAAACGTCTGAACCCACGGCTCGAGTGGGAAACACTCAACCACAAACTCCTCGCCAGAGAAGGGGGGGATCTCCTCCCCCACAATTAGACAACAAACTCAAGTCCCCTACCGCACCCCGCACTCCATCAAACAAAGAGCAAAGAAACACTGCGCCTCACCCTGGTGCTGTACCATTGCCAAGCCCCCACACACAGCCGAGGACAGGTAACCAGCAAAGAGGGTAGCCAAGCTCCAAAAAGGCACACCCAATGTGACGTTCGCCTAAGGCGGATTACCCTACCCATCAGCTGTCCACCCGAGCCTTGCTGGGACGCTCAGACACCGCATTGGACCACTGCTGGAAGTGAGAAATTAGGAACGAGCAGGCGGCCCTACCAAACTCCCATTCCCATGTGAGAGTTCCCGCAAGAAGTACCACAGGCCTACACTGCACCACTGGAAACACCAGTGCATAAGGGGAGACAGAAGCAACATTGCAACGTATTTAGCAAAACAACAGTTACGTCTCTCTGGGAAAGCAGCAATAGTGAAAGGCACATGCAGAGTGTGATCGACCCTGCCACAGCCCAGAAACTGCAGGAATTTCAACGAGACAACTCAGCAATGGCGGCTTCCCAATCCCAGGAGATCCCCCTCACATGGGGTTGACCAATTAACGTCCACTAAAGCAAACGTGCACCTACTACTCGATGAGATTTGCTCGTTCAGAAACAGCATGACCACAACTGTCTCCACTCTCCAGGAGAAAGTGCATAGGATCGAAGATAAAATTGAAGCGCTGGAGAATTACCAGCAATCTGCAGACATTGCGGAACTGAATACAAAAGGCTGATTCCAAGACTGGAGCAGAGGAATCAGGACCTAGAGGCAAAAATCGATGACTTAGAAAACAGGGTGAGGAGAGCAAACATCAGAATTGAAGGACTCAAGGAATCCCCTAACAAGACACCAGCGGTCCTAGAAAGAAAGATCAAGGCACTGATAGCCGCCCTCCTACCCACTCCCCTTACTCCAGAATTGGAATTCGAAAGGGTGCACCGAAATGCCACCACTACAGGCACAAAGTAGAGATTGTCAAACATGGCAGGGACAGAGAGTGCATCGACTTCGAAGACTCAAGGGTAAAGATTTATCAGAACTTATCAGCCAAGACTTTGGCCCGGAGAAGAGCCTGCCAACCCCCGACATGCTTGCTATGAGAGCATCATACTAGATATAGATGGCGTTTTCCCTTTGCACTCACATTCACATACGCAGAGGAAGAATACAGGGTGGTTTTCGGAGAGGAGGCGACCAGTGCACCAAGACGTCTGCAAGACAAGGAAGGCCCAATGGAAGGGGAAGAGAAGCCATCCTCATCGGAACCTGTCAGGAAGCTCTCCAGACCTTGGCCACAAAGAGGCCGTTCAAAAGGCAAGAGGAAATTCACCAGACTGAACACGCCCTGGGATACTCGAAGCTGCAAAGACTGTAAAACCTATGGGCCGTGGGGTTTGCGGGGGGCAACCGAGCTTTTAACAAGAAACAAAAAGAGCAGAGCTTGAACAGCCCAACAAGACAGAAAAATGCCCCTGCCACCACGGCAGGGTTCTCCCCCACCCCTCCAGCCCTCTAAGGCCCCTCTGCACGAGACAAGCCGGGCTGGGCATACAAACATGCTGTCATTTCGCATCCACGCTATTCACCAGTGGCAGAAGCAACGTTTGTATAAAGGGTTCCTGGGGCTCCACCCGTTGTGTGGCCCTATGTTAACACCTAGGGCATCTCCGATGTTTGGACAGAGCCTTTTTCTTTTCCTCTTTTTTCCTTTTTCTTCTTATTCTCAGCAGGGGGGAGGGAAGGAGGATACAAGGGGGTCAATTCAGAACTCCGGGGGGAGCTATGGGAAGCCAAAAGATCAGGAAACCAACCTACACAGTCCACACTCCAATCAAGCATGGGACATCCTCATCCACACACCAGAAATGAGAACAAACGCCTATTTAGCAGGACACAACACACCTGGCTTCTAGAAGCGCACATCTCGCTCAACCCCGATGGTGGGTGACACTGTATGCATGGGGACCTTGAACGTCAAGGGCCTCAACTTGCCACAGAAAAGATCCATGCTAGTCAGGGCATTCCAGCAGGCCAAATTGGACATCCTCTTTTTGCAGAAAACCAAATTTAAACACAAAGAGGAATTTACCCTAAGAGAAAGAAACATAGGAGGAGCATTATGGGCCTCAGGGCCGGAAAAGAAAGGTAGTCTGGGTATTTTTTATCGCTCCTCCCTTGAGCAGCAAATATCACAAATGCACATAGATCAAGGTGGGAGGTTCCTGATAGTGCAACGACCCATTAGGTCCAAAGCAGTTACTTTATGCTCCACATACACCCCAAATTCCAAGCAGTTAGCTTTTTGCAGAGATCTCTTCCTGCAAATAGAGAAGGAAAGAACAGGCTCACTGATCTGTGGGGGGTCACCATAGACCTCGATCTGGGACCGGGTAGCAGTATAGACAAACTATGGACATGCAACAACATGCTCTTTAAAGACAAGCTTTTCAGGGAGTCGCTATATGAGGAAGTAAGAAACTTCTTTAAAAGAAACGACACAGGAGAAATCCCCCACACCACAGTATGGGAAGCAGCAAAGGCAACCATGAGGGGCTTGCTAAAAGCTTAAGGTGCTTTGATTAAAAGAATAAAACTCCTCAGTGAAGTCCAAATCAAACAGGCAATTAAAGACAAAGAAGCAGCCATTGAGAAGGAGGAGGGAGGCACGCCTGAATCCAGAGCAGAAATCAGAAGCCTCAGGCAAGAACTGAAAGAGGTCTGGCAGGAAAAGGCCCCGACTCACTTTAGATATGTCAAACAGAGATACTTTGAGAAGGGAGATAAAGCACATACGTTGCTAGCAGCCAGACTTCGTAAACCGAGAACTGAGAGGGCTGTCCATAAAATATACTCCTCCTCTAGAACCACCCTAGTAAACCCTTTCGACATCACTGCCCGTTTTGCCCAATATTACGAACAGATATACACCTCAGAGAGCAACCCCACACAAGAAAGCACAACAGGACTCATGGCCAGGGTCACGCTCCCCCCCAATACAATCCTTAGACCATGTTAAACTGAACGCCCCGGTAGCATCAGAAGAGGTGGACCGCGCCATTTCACACTTAAAAGCAGGGTCAGCGCCAGGCGCAGACGGATTTACACCAGCATATTGCAAGAGGTTGAAAGGAGCCCTTGCCCCATTCCTCGCCCTCCTGTTTAATGACATCATGGCCCCCGGGCAAGCCCCACCCATCGTTCACAGAAGCTAGAATCATTGTCATACCAAAAGAGGGAAGGAATAGGCTAGAATGCGGCTCGTATGGACCGATTTCACTGCTAAACTTAGATGCGAAAATGTACGCAAGACTCCTAGCCAATAGGCTGAGCCAAGTCCTTCCCCATTTGGTCCATAGTGACCAAGTAGGGTATGTTAAAGAAAGGCAGGGCGCCGACAATGTCCGCAAAACACTGGACCGAATGGCTTCAATTGATGCACATGATGTGGACCCCACTCTGATTTCGGTTTACGCAGAAGAACAAGTTACTCTCTTACCTGGTAACGTTCTTTCGATGGGATGGTCCGGCGACGTATTCCATATCTATGACAGTAATCACCACAGCTGTGCTGCTTCGGAACATTTTTGGCATCTGCGTCGATGACGTCGATGCGCCGTCCTCGAGGACCTCCTCCAATGGCCGACGTCACCCGATGTGATAAGTAGGACGCACAACGCCCGTAGCCTCACTTGTAGTTTTTTTCCCCAGAACGTGTGCCACCAGTCTTCTGCCAGTCTGACACACAAAGCCTTGCAGAAACGTAAGCTGCAATCGCATAAGAAATTCCTTAGCGGGGAAGGTAGGGAGGGAGCGATATGGAATACGTCGTCGGACCATCCCATCGAAAGAACGTTACCAGGTAAGAGAGTAACTTGTTCTTCGAGGGGATTGGGTCCTCTGACGTATTCCATATCTATGACAGACTCCCAAAGCAGTACCGATGCAAGGAGGTGGGAAAAGAATTTAGAAAACAGAAATTTAGCATGCCCAATCAAATTGCGGAGTAAAGGAGGGCCTTGCCAAAGGCCAGATCCTGCCCCCGGATGGAATCGAGGGAATAGTGACGTACAAAAGTACGTACCGGAGCCCAGGTGGCTGCATCACAGATGTTGCGAATAGGAACACCCCTCTGCAGGGCAGTAGAGGCAGCCATACCCCTGGTAGAATGGGCCCGTAAACCGACCGGGGGGTCCTTACCTGCCAAGCAGTAACACTCAGATAGCCAAAATAATCCAGCGAGACAAAGTCTGTTTCGTCACAGCCTGTCCCAAACTCTTTCCAGCGTAACCAATAAAGAGCTGATCGTCCACTCTGACCCGGGACATGCATGAAATATAAAAGCTGAACGCTCTCCTAGGATCAAGCCTATGGAGCCTCTCCTCTTCCTTACCAGGATGTGGAGGAGGATAAAATGCCGGAAGAACAACCTTCTGGCCTAAATGAAATTCCGACACCATCTTCGGAAGAAAAGAAGGACAAACTCTAAGGACAACCTTGTCCTTCTGAAACACAGTGAAGGGTGGTTTAACTGAAAGTGCCTGTAACTCAGTCTGCGAGCGGAAGTGATCGCAACTAAAAATACAGTTTTCAGAGTTAACAGTCTCAAAGGGCATGAATGCAAAGGCCCAAACACATTAGTGAGCCCTTTCAGAAACTGAGAAATTAAAGGAATTTTAAAATAGGAACACTCTTCAGGTAACCTTTAATGGTACCCACTTGAAGGCCCCTGTGGGCCAAAGAAAGCAAAAAAGACAGAACCATGGGAATTTCGCATGCAAAAGGATCCACATTCTTAACCCTGCACCAGTCGCAGAACTTACTCCAACGGCAACGTTACAGGGACTTTGTTGCGAGCCTTCTGGCCGAAAGCAACACCTCCATCATGTCTTCAGGGAGGTCCCAATTCTTATACCTCAACCTTTCAGCATGAAGGTTGAGGGACCTGACCTCTGGATGGAGAACCTGACCCCCCTCCCGTGAGAGCAGATCGTCTCGGTAGGGAAGACGACGTGGAGGACAGATAGACAAGTCGAGAAAGTCCGGGTACCACGTCCTCCGGGCCCACGCCGGAGCAATGAGGATCATCCGGGAACCGAACCTCCGTAACCTCCGCAGTACTTGCGGGATGACGGGGACTGGAGGAAACGCGTACAGCCGTGGGAATGACCACTCCACCACGAACGCGTCTCCTAAGGCTCCGTTAGGAGGAAATTCGCGCGAGCAGAACCTCTCGACCTCTCGCACTTCCGGTTGACACTGGAGGCGAAGAGATCCACTTGAGGGGTCCCCCAAAGGGCGAAGATCTCCAGGAGAATCCCCTGAGCCAACTCCCACTCGTGAGAGATCGCGCTCTGCCTGCTCAGAGTGTCCGCCGTCTCGTTTTCATCTCCTGCCAGATGAACTGCCGAGATCGAAACTTCCTGCTGGATTTCCCAGAACCAGAGCTGCATCACCTCCCTGCACAGAGGAAGTGACCCTGCCCCCCATTTTTGTTTAGGTAGTGCATGGCCACCGTGTTGTCCGTCAGGATCAGGACATTCTTTCCTCACACAGTCGGCAGAAAAGCCTTCAGAGCTAGCCTGACGGCCCTCCGCTCCAACAGACTGATATGGAGTCTGGACTCCGACGGAGACCAACGACCGCTGACTGTCAACTCGGTGGCATGAGCTCCCCATCCCGTGAGGGATGCGTCCGTCACGATCGTCACCTCCGGCCAGGGGAGCCAAAATGGAGCCCCCCTCATCAGATTGCCTTTGTTGGCCCACCACAGAAGGTCCTGGGTGACCGAAGACGGCACCTGAACCGGATACAACATCCTGCCGGAGGACTGAGACCACTGGAGCTTGAGTGCCCATTGCAAAGATCTCATCCGCAACCTGGCCTCTGGCACCAGAAGAATGCAGGATGCCATGAGGCCGAGCAGTCTCAAGAACTCGAACGCTGGGAGAGTCTGGGCAAGTTGAAACTTGTGCACCATCTGCTGAATGGTGAGCCCTCACCTGGGGAGGAAAACACTGCCCCAGGGACGTGTCGAGCACTGCTCTGATGTACTGGAGCCTCTGAGTTGGTGTCAAATGGGACTTCTTTAAGTTGAGGGAGAAGCCCAGCTTGTGGAGGGAGTGGCAGGTGACTGACAGATGATCCAGGACTTGTTCGGGAGAGCGCGCACCAATCGTCCAGGTAAGGGTAGACGTGAATCCCCCCTTTCCTGAGGTGCGCTGCCACCACTACCATGAGCTTGATGAAGACCCTCGGGCGGAGGTCAATCCGAATGGCAGGACCCGAAACTGAAAGTGCGAGTCGCCAACCGCAAACCTCAGGTACTTGTGCTTTGGATGGATCGGCACATGAAAATAAGCGTCCTTGAGGTCGAGAGACACCAACCAGTCCTGAAGTTGAAGGGCCTGGAGGACGAGAGAGAGTAACCATCTTGAACTTGTCCTTCCTGAGGAGTTTGTTCAAACCGCGCTGAGGAGTTTGTTCAAACCGCGCAAGTCCATGATGGGTCTCAATCCCCCGTCTTTCTTGGAAATCAAAAAATAAGGGGAATACCATCCCTTGTTCCTCTCCGCTACAGGCACCAGTTCTATGGCACCTTTCTTCAGCAGGGATTGAATTTCCTGCGCAAGGAGCAGATCCGGACTCTTCAAATAGAGATTCCCCAGTGGATTGTCTTGAGGCCTCTGCCGGAAAGGAAGACAGTAGCCATGGGTTATGATCTCCAGAACCCACACATCTGAAGTAATGGCGCGCCACTCTGCAAGATGCTGCACCAGCCTTCCCCCAACCGGCGAACCATGGGACATGGCCTCATGACTGAGCTGAAGCAGCTGCGGCGTTGCCTGAGGGCAAAGAGGCAACAGCCCGAGCGGCCTTGGCACCTCGAGTACCTTGTTTTCCACCTCTGGCACTCCTACGGTGGCCCCTTTGACTGGCAGCTTCTCTTGCCTTACCAAAGGATGAGTAATAACGAAAGGAACCTCCCCTCCATTGCTGTCCCCTAGGACGAAAAGGCAGAGGTTGTCGAACTGCAGCGCCCAACGACTTTGCTGCAGCTTTGGAGGTCTGCAACCTTTCAAGGCTCTCGTCAGCCTTGCTGCCAAAAAGATGTTCCCCATCAAAGGGCATGTTGACGAGCCGGGCCTGCACATCAGGAGCAAACCCTGACTTCCGCAACCACGCAAAACTGCGTATCACGGTGCTCGCCGCCATGGACCGCCTGACGCAATCTGCCATGTCCAAACCCGACTGAATGGCCTCACACATAGCATCCTTGCCATCCTGAACCATGGCAAGGAAACCATCCCGTTCATCCCCTTCGGGAATATGTTCAGCCGCCAAGGAAACACAGTTCCACAGAGTGTGCGTGAAACAAGACAAGGCACAAATGGAGTTGGCCGCCTGAAGCGCGATACCCCCTGCAGAAAACACTATCTTCGCCCAGCCATCAAAACGCTTGTCGTCCCTATCAGGAGGGATGGTAGGGTACGACGCCTGCTTTGCCGGTGCCGAAGCCGCCTGCACCACCAAACTCTCCGGAGTAGGGTGCTTGGACAAGTAGCTGGGGTCACTACTGGCTGGGTGGTATTTTCACGGCAAAGACTTGCACACTGCCGGGAGACTCTCCGGAGCAGTCCAAGCCGATGCCACCCTTCTTTGCAGAGCCATATGGAATGGCAGTACCGGGTCAGTTGGTGGAGCAATGTCGAGGATATCCGTAAGGTCATCCTGAACAAACTCCCCTGGGGGAGCAGACCATCCTAAGTACTCGGAGACCCGTGACATAATCGCCGGTACGAAGAATCGGCATGAGTGCCAGGCTCAGGCCTACAAAAATCCACCTCCGGAGAGGTGTCCAGCCCACTAGCATCATGCAGGGACTGCCTCAGGTCCTCAGACTGGCTATGGCCCGAGAGAATCTCGTCAGGCACCGTGTCAGGCACCATGCCATCATCAGAGCCCTCATCCACCTCTGAAATTAATTCCGGTAAGCAGGCACAGAACTGGAACCAAAGCCATGCTTGACCTTGGCCAGAACCTTCCTAGGTGGTTCCCCCGAGCCACGGGGTACCCCCGTCGACACAGTCCCGAAAGCCCCGAGTGTGTCCCTCGACATCCTGGGCGCTGACGGTGTCAACGACTTCCTCGGAGGCGGAGCCTCAAGAGAGTCCGTCAAGGACCTCGGCGCCAAAATACTAGACCGCACATGCAGTTCTGGGAACCGAAATATGTGGGGTTATCCATCTTGTCCCCATCAATGCACTACAAGTCCAACCCCCAATGTTATCCTATGGGAGTGAGTGAGTCTGCTGCCACAAGCGCCAAGTCTGACTGCAAGTGGGTCTTTGGAGGGATGGAGAGGCCCTTGAGGGCCATGTAGGTGATCGTGGCCTGGCTCCAGCCTGACATCTTGGAGGGCTGGGGACATGAGGGGCAGGAATCATGACAGTAACGCTCACCGTGTCCAGTTCTTTGATGCCAGCTTACCTGAAACCAAGGACCTGCAGAGAGAGAAAGAACACTACGAAACTTACCTGGAACATTATCCTGTCTTCAATCCACTGCTGACTTCAGTTCCACTCACCTGAAGGTACAAACTCCATCATCCGGTACTGCATGCATCCTGGAATACCATAACCTGGAAAGAGGAGAAAGAAAGAAAGCATTAGTAAGCGTTTACTCACGTTTCCTCCCGAATGAAGACAGCCACACAATTCTTACCTGGGTAGTCACCTCCTGGTCAGTATCATTGCTGGAACATTACGGCGCTCGGCGAGGAACATCGCAACCTGCAAGGAGAGAAAAGACACAGGTTAGCAATACAAAAGGCGAAACAGCGCCGCGCATCGTGCATTACTCACCGGACAGCAACGCACACACCGCACTTTCACCTACCGGCCCATGCTCATCTTCAAACTGCACGACAACACCAAAATACCTTTCCATACCTAAAAGGAAAGAAACAAGACATTATTATTCGAAATAAGAGTAACATAAGAACTGCATATAAAGACTGTAAAGCAGCAAACCTATGGAGTCGCAGCAGGCCTGGATTCCCACAGGTGGCTTGCACCAGTGAAGTAACTTGGTCGCTGCTCGCCCCCCACATCTACGCGCCCCTGCCACGAGGAGCAGGACGGAGAATCCACCTCTTACAATATTAAGGTGAGGAGAAGGCCCAAGGGGGAGGAAGGAGTTGAGGCCAAGAGAGGTGGGAAAACAAAGACAATCTGGTATTGAATCCAGCTCTACTATATTGCAGACCCATCTTTAACCAGAGGCCTTACCAAGGGACTGGCAGAGGGTTCGAGAGTGCAAATCATCCAACCAGGGCTGGGTGGCGTCCCTGTGGATACCAGGTGAGCGTAACACCACCTTCCAAATATTTCCATTTTACTCCAACACCCTGCACTCCTCAAACTCACCCACCTCCTCAGACAACCTTCCACCTACCTTTGTAACTTCACTAACCCTGGTCAACAAATCTCAATCGTCCTCTACCTTTAGGCACCTCCTCCAATAGCTCTCCACCAACCTCCTCTCACAGGGACAAGTCGCCCAACTCACTAAGGAATATGGTGCCCAGCTCACTCAGGGATATGGGGCCCAGCTCACTCCCTGCTGCCGCTAAAATCTCAGCAGCTAACCTCCACACTCTGCTCTGCACCTCCTCCCAGCTCTCTTCCAACACTGTCCAGCCAGCTCTCCTCCAAATGAGCTGGGCTGTGAGTGGTTATAATACCTTAACCCCTAAACTAGGCTGGCTCACCAAGTGATAAGATGCAGCTGTGCTCCTCTGAGAATGGCTGAGGCCACTTCCTTTCTGCAAGTCCCCCAGGGTTGGAGCTTCATGAGGTAGAGGCTATAAGAGATGGGGCAGCCACTTTGGATTTCATGACTGTGCTCTGCCCCTCTCTGCCTGCCTGCTCTCTACATTTTCCACTTCCTGGCTTTTGCTAGAAGGTTTTCTCTCCCTGAAACTAATTTTGACCTTCTCCTGTTTTACCGAGGTCAATGTAAATTGTCTCCACTCCTTTGGATAGGGAGAGAGCCTGTAATTTTGTTTGCTACTTGCAATGATGCACATAATTCAGGGAACTTAATTCTATATTAAAAATAAGGACTATGAACAATTTTGTTAATTCTAAAATAACCCCCAATTACCTCAGAATTCTGTGATCTGTTCTACCAAGAACACAATGAAGGTACTATTAGTCCCGTTTTCTCGCACCCTTGAGAAGTAAGGTTAGAAGATCTGCATTGGATTGCCCAAACCCCCTCTACTCATGGTTTTTAAAGATTTTAAAATAAACTTTTAAAAAAACTTTTTTAATGCTAATGTGCTTCCTATTTTGCTTTCATTTGGAGACTGTCCCACAAGGTTACACAAAGTGATGAAGCAGTCTTACAGGTTATGCAGGAATATTAGCAGCTGACAGAGAACTCTGATTCCAATCATAAGGCTCAAGTCATTCAAACTATAGGTGACGATCCAATCCCTGTGGATCAGCACATTCAAAACTTTACTTGCAGATATTTTCATACCCAGCCCTTTGGGAGGGTTCTGTGAGGTTAAGCTAGTTGGTGAACAAGGTTATAGACACTTGGCCGAGACAAACTCTCACAAGTTGACTGCAGAGCAGCAAGGCAGATTTCAGGAAATCAGGGGATGGTGTTTAAGTACAATTAACACTAAGTAGGCACAGACGACTAATGAAGCTGCACACAGAAGTATGACATGTATTACTTACCGTAATAGCATTTCTGATGATTGTATCTGCTTAAATTCACATGCTGTGCATATAGTCCGACATCTAGTGGTAACCGCAGAGTATTGCAACTTGCCTTTCAAGGATCGAAAGGGGACGTCGACATGGGCGTGCCTGTAACACTATTCCGAACGTGACGTGTAGTGTACCCAAAATCCCTCATGCCTCGAGGTTCCTCTGATTGTATTTTTTCTGCCGTGAGGGAGCCTTAGGACTATCGTGCGTGAGTACAGAAGCGAGAAGAAGTAGTAAGATGTCTATGTTCCTTCCATCTGAGCGGGGAGGAAGGGTGGGCGCATGTGAATCTAAGCAGATACAATCATCAGAAATGCTATTACGCTAAGTAATGCATGTCATCTGATGCTTTTGAATCT